>NC_090650.1:146093342-146693342 GCF_040937935.1 Hyperolius riggenbachi
GCAGAAATATGACAAAATGTGGAAAACTTTAAGGGGGCCGAATACTTTTGCAACCGACTGTGTGTGTGTGTATATATATAGAGAGAGAGAGAGAGAGAGAGAGAGAGAGAGAGAGAGAGAGAGAGAGAGAGAGAGAGAGAGAGAGAGAGAGAGAGAGAGAGAGAGAGAGAGAGAGACCAATTAGCTTCATGTTTGAGTGTGTCCACAGACATGCTTAGATGCAACATATTGGCCTCGATTCATAAATAAATCAGTGCGGGGAAACTCCACGCTCGGTATTTCAGACTTCTGGGTGGTCATTCATAAAATGTTGCCACTTGCGATAGCAGAGCGGAGATTTCCCACTGTAGGCAGGCGGTAGGCTGTCGGGAGCCTTGCGGAAACACAGGAGCTGGCTGAGTTCCTCAGTGCGCTGTTTCTCTGCTGCTGCTTGGGAGGTCTGTCCCATTGACTTACCTGTACTCCGCACGCTTATCGCTACATCCGAGCAAGCGGTATTTCCCGTCCGCATACCGCTTGCTCTAATTTTTATGAATGGACATTTTGTTACATTTCCGCCTAGAATCGCTGCATAAGGCGGGGATTTATCACTCTGCTCCGGAATGTCAGCTCCGCATGCGGAAACAGCTTTATGAATACACATTTTGTTCAGTGTTCGGTAAAATCGGCTGTTTTCAGCATTTCCGCATGCTGGAAGGCTTTATGAATCGAGGCCAATGAGCTTGTTAGCAACCTATTAACCACACCACATGCCTAGCACTGACATGTATGGAGGTAAAAAGGCTGTCATTTGTCTACATTAAATAGTAGCACAGAAGGTACCAACATGATATTGCTGTTAATAAAGTCATAATGTATATGATGTTGAAAGACATCAGTTACCATTTATCAGTTTCAGTATAAGTTTCACCAGTTTTATTTATCATTTCTAAATTGAAATGTATACTTAGTTATCACTAAGCGGTTGCTTGATTTTTTTTTACAAACCAAGTTGCCTTTTGTAGAATTTACCTTAAAGCGAACTTATGACTACAATGCTTAAAGCGGAACCAAACCAAACATTTTTTTTATTCAAAATATTTAGTTGCACTACTCTGACACATACAAAGATAAATAAACACTCCTTCAAGTCTGTGAGCATTTCAGTGCATGCTTTTCACCCTTCACTTTCCATAACTAGGGTTATACAGGTGGCAGCCATTAGCAATTCCTCCTTTGCCGGACACCACCTACTCCTTTGCCGGATTCTGTCCCAGCAATACGAAAAGAAGGGAGGGGTTCCTCCAGTAAATGTAAAATATTTTATATTTAGCATCATGCAGATGAAAAAAGGCTGCTATTTATTATAATTTAGAAAATAGATTTTATTTCTGAAATCTTGTATTTTTAATTTGGGTCTACTTTAATGCACTAAACTCCAGTAAAGTTGCTGAGCGTAGGCAGTGCATGTCAATTTTACCCTTACTAGCACATGAGGAACACCCTCCATTTACTCATTGGCAACATGTGCGTTAAAGAGTAACTGTCAGGCTGCAGAAGCTAATTTAAACCTCTATTCTCCTGTGTTAAACAGTTTAGAAGGAAGCCCAAAAGCAATTAGTGAAGATAAAAATCTCAGTTACCTTTGATGTGTGCTTATCAGCAAGTCTGTTATTCTTAAGAAGACGCAAGCCGCATACCATACTGCAAAGCATTCTGGGGCTCTCCCCTCGGCTGCTAATGAGACGTTACAGCAGCTTGTAATCGCGTAGCACTGATAAATCTCGGGCAGAGTACACTGCAGGAGTCAGCTATTGTTCCTAGCCACATGGCTCATTAATATTCACTGCACACTGTGTTGTTCAAGTAGGAGCTTATCTGTGATCAGGAAGCAGGCAGGACATGACGACACATTTGACAGAAAAACATGGAGCCTGCCATGAGCTGTCAGGAGCATCTATCTCTGCATATACTATATACAAATTCTGTGAAATCCAAACGTGGACAGTGAAATGCATATGTAATGTAAGTACAGCCAATCTTTAGCTACTGATATATGTGTTTATTTTCTCTGAGACCTTATACCTAACAGCTCCTCTTTAACCACATGTTACCATAGCAATGCAGGTATTAACATGATAATGCCAGGGCCGCTAATAGTTGGTGGCTCCTCTATGCTAGTAACGGTTAAATTAATGTATGCTTCCTGGGCTTGGCAACTTTATCTGCATTTAGTGAATCAGGCCGAAATTCTTGAAAGTGGTAGGAAACGCAGCATTTCCTCTTTGCTCTAAAAGATTATTTACAGCATTAATCTACTACCACAAAAAAATTGGTAGTCGAACAGCAGTTTAAGCAGTTAAACCCAGCACTTTGTTCTTCAGTGGAAATCTCCTTGCTTCAATGGGCAGCTTCTGTCCACATCCGAAGCAGTGATAGCATTATTCCAGCCTGGGAAAATTATAATACCGGTAAGTCCCCATATGTATATTATATCAGAAACAGTCTTTCATTCTCCCCGTGCAATTTTTGACATTTGAAACCTTGAGTAAACTGCAGAGCATCCAAGAGATAAGAGCTTTGGCTTTTCTTTCCTCCATTGATTTTTATGGTCTTGTTTTGTTTTCCAATGCAGCCGTTTGCTGTTTCTATTTGCACAACTGGTACCCAGTAGAGGATTAGCCTTAAGTACTATCCGTTTAATTAAAAATAGTTCTGCTCATACTTAAAGAGATTTTGTGATAAATGTGAAAATGTCAAGATCATCCTGTTTTCTGCATAGTCTCCAAACTATTAATTCCAAAATGGTGTTTGTTTATCTTGATGTATTTTCTAATCTCAGCGTCCGCTGTGCTGCATTTAAAGAGATTTTTTTTTTAAACTGTTTACCATTGAGACAGTGTTTCTAGGAATAATTTAAGTGCCTTGGTCCGTATTATGCAAGTACATGAAAACATAAGAGCATAGAATTAAAACAATTGGCAGATGTTATCCTGTAGTTGGCTTAAATAGTAAGTTGGTGCAGTCAGTAAATATGCACCAATTCATCATAACCAATCAATTAATATTGTTAATTTATTAACCCTTTAGCAGCCAATTTATTTAGAGGCTTGCAATTGCTCCAGGCCAATTTATTTTAGCACGTTTTTTCTATTTCTTATTTTTTACATTTGCTTGTGTAACGATCGGTGAAGCACAGAGAGGATCTGATTACCGGTGATCTGCAGTATCACTGGGAATACAGATGTATACCAGATTATAAGTGATCTGCAGTATCACCGATAATCCGATATACTAGCTAACCTCTGTTCACCTGAGTGGAGTGTTTGGTGTAACAGTAACACTTAGAGGACTATGCCTCAGTGCAGCAAGGAGTACTGCACAGATTCCTACCGCAGACCTGAGCTCTCCAAGACGGGAGGAGTCAGACTGACAGTAGAAAGGATAGTCTGAAAGTGACACTCGGAAGGAGGTGTCACTGACAGGACGGGGAACCGCCTCCAACAGTGAGGTCGGTTCTCGAGGTCGGACAAGCCAGGTCGATACACACGGACAGATAAGGTACAAGATCAGGAGGCAAAGGCAGAGTCGAAGTACAGGCGAGGTTTGGCAACAGGGTATCAGATATATCGAGGTACAAAATCAGGAGGCAGAGGCGGAGTCTAGGAACGAGCCGGGGTTCGGCAACAGAGAGTCAGAAATATCGGGGTACAAGATCAGAGTTCAGGAGGATAGTCAAGGCAGGCAAAGGGTCATAACAGATAAACACAATCAAACTAGTACTTTAGCTATCAACAGAATCTAGCTAAGTGTAGGATTACAGCTCCAGCTGGTCCCGGCACACTTGCGGATCTGACTACGGATCTGGGTGCTCCCACATATGTGATCGCAACGCCAGACCCTGAACAAGTGAACCACCAGCAGTATATATACACATGTCCCTCTCCAGCACCTCCCTAAGTGCTGGACCAATGAGGAACGGAGCCAGAGTCAGCTGACCAGCCTGGTCAGCTGACTATTTCTGGCTGTCATATAAACCCTGCCTGAGTGCGCGCGCGCGTCACTCTAAATCTAGAGGGACTATAATGTCCCAGCCACACCAGCCCCGCTCTGCGGTACCTCCGCAGCGGGGGCATGCGCGCTCCGTAGATCCCTGCACGGAGACAGCCGCCTCATGCTGAGAGGAGGCGGCTGCCTCTCCGTGTGTGGTGCCACTGTGCGCGGAAAGAGCAGCCTGCCGCTGGCTCATGGCGGCGGCTCTTCCGCGTTTTCTCACAGCTTGTTACTAAATCGTACTACTGTAATGTGGTTTTGTGGCCACTTGTCATGGGGGGGGGGGGGGGGGGACAGTGTTAGACGATACAGAGGACTTCTGCTTTAAGTTTCTGTATTTTATGTCAGCAGGGAAAGATAAAAGCATTCCAAAGAATTTACAGCACAATGAGTTCTGCCAACTGAGGCCAAAAGCAGTGCACTTATCTCAAACGAGATAACTCAATTGAAGCTGCTAATGGGTTAAAGGACCACAATTTAAAAAAAATATTATTTCAGGCACGATTGAGAGGCAGGGAGGGGGGCGCAGCGGTGGGGGGAGCGTGCATAGTAGTTACAACTCACCTTCCGCTGCCGATCCTCCGCAGCCTCTATCTCCTTCCTCTCTCCCAGGTGTCCATCGTGTTGGTAACAGTACCTCCCTGTGATGACGTGACCGCATGTCATCACAGGGGGCACTGTTACCAATGCGACAGATGCCGGGAGAGGAAAGAGATAGAGGCTAGGGGGATCAGCGGCAGAAGGTGAGTTGTAACTACTATGCCTGCTCCCCCCGCTGCTGTGGGCCACCTATCTATCTAACCTATACTGGAGGCACCTACCTATCTAACCTATACTGGGTGAACTTACCTATTTAACCTATACTGTGGGCACCTACCTATCTAACCTATATGGGGCACCTACCTATCTAACCTATATTCGGGGCACCTACCTATGTAACCTATACTCAGGGCACCTAAATATCTAACCTATACTGGGGGGACCTACTTAACTAACCTATACTGGGAGCACCTACTTAACTAACCTATACTGGGGGAACCTACCTATCCCACCTATACTGGGGGCAATTGTACTGGCTACCTATATTGGAGGCACCTACGCCTCCGCCGCGCAAAGAGGTTTGGCATGCGGGTGTACGGGGCCCCATTATATATTACCCTGGGTCCCCATGAGTTGTCAGTCCGCTCCTATGTAGCTCACTGGATTTTTGGAGTCTTTGCACTTTCTCTGCAGTAAAACTATATGGACAACTACCGTAAATATTTTCTAGGGATATTCTGACTTTTTTTTGCAAAACATGAAATGTGTTTTGTGTCTTAAAATATATGGGATCCGCAGCTCACTCTAGAACTGTTTTTTTTTTTCTTTCAATCTTCTGTGATTAAATAAAAGGCTTCACTTTGCCCCTAGGCAGAAGATATTCTTGTGAAAACTGTAAGTTTTTTTGCTTTATTACCATCATAAAACAGATTACAGCATTTTCTAGGTTTCTCTAAAATGTCTTTCACTATTAGGCGCTTTCACACTGAGAACATTGCATTGCAATATAATCACACCCCAACGTTGCTTAATGCAGCCAAAAAATTGCCTTGTTTGTTAATCTTGTGATAGGACTAAACAGGGAGGCATATGACGAAAGTATGCCTCACTGCCTCTGTAAACACTGAGGTTTCCCTGTAAATGCACTGCATCCCGATGGAACCCGCCCATTGTTTTAGCCTCATAGTGATATCATTGCGTGTTGGGATGCGATCATGATATGGCCTGTTGTGACTCGACATGGTTTGAAAGCCATGGGACCTAACACCAGATTTCTTGAGCATGATCTAGTGTGGAATATAATAATCTAAAGTCCCAATCGTTTTGAACTTTATAGCCATTATGTCAGGATTACCCTCATATTTTTTTGTAGACATTAAGCAGATTGGATTGGAGACAGACCATATCCTCACCTGTTCCAGCTCACCATGAACTAAATAGGATTTTGAAAGCTTTCTCTTGGGCACTGTTTAATTCTGACCCTGTCTATTTCTGAAAGATCTACTTCCCTGTCCTGGATTTTTCATTGTCAGTTGGGTGGCACGGTAGTGTAGTGGATGGTCCCCATTTCAAATCCCAGCCTGTGCATTATCTGCACTGAGTTTGTATGTTCTCGCCTATGGCTGCATGGGTTTCCTCTATATTCTGCAGCAATTTACAGAGTATGCAGTCATGTCACTTTCTATCCCTTTAGAGGAGCTCACACTTTATTAATACCACAGTGAATGTCTATTGTTCTCGATCATAGTCTTAGGTCAGATTTTTGTGAGGGACCTACCGTTATAAATGTATTAATATGATTTTGATCTCTTTCTCTCTGTCTCTCTCTGTATATATATTCATTTTATAATAATTGTATGAATCTGCATTTATAACTAACCAAACACACACCAATTAGTTTTATGGTGGTATTTACCCTTTCTCACAAAAGTGAATTGACAAACTTTTATTCTCAAAAGCATAAGTTGAAAGCCAAAAAAGTGCATACTGCATAACAGCTGCCTGCATTCATCTCCATATTTAGCAGGCATCTCTAGATTATCTCTCATTTATGTTTGAATACATCAAGTTCGTACCAGTAAGTTCTTTCAATTACTTTTATGCTCCATCTAAGACACCTCATAAAAGTCAAATGGTCTGAACCATCTGCTGAAATGATGCAAGGCCAGATAATTGAATCAAACCACACAACTGATCATCCCTGCAGCTCTCATTAAAATGTGCTAGTGAGCAGTCAATATAAATACTAGGTAATGACATGCAGTTAAGATACTGACCACACAGAGATGAATATGACGACCTTCTAGCAGTCCTCATTGGAAATCATTCTCATGTTTTTAAACTTTGCTTAAATGATGTATCTTTCTATGTAACTTCCTGCTTTCAGCCATATGTTGCCTTCCAAATACTTTCAAATTGTCTTTATTTCTTTGTCTACACCGACATTTTTTTTTTTTGTTGATTATATGTGTTTTGCCAGTACCGTTTTTTCCAAAATAAACAGAGTAGCACCTTTCTCCTGTGACATTGCACTACTGTGGAAATAGTTAACTATTTCAGATCACACATACGAAAAGTGAGAGCAATGCAGAGGCTGCCATCTTCGTTGCCTAATAAACAATGCCAGTTGCCTGACTTTTAGGCTACTTTCCCACCAAGACGTTGCGTTTTAGGGGACGTTACAGTCGCATAACGTGTCCCTAACGCAACGCATGGTGGTGTTGAAGTTGGACATTATGCAGCTCTCAAAGCAGCCGCTCCAGGTTAGTGATAGAAAGTCTGGATCTTTTTAAGGATTTGGATCATTTGAATCGGTAAATGAAAAGATCTGGATCTTTGAACCGAATCATTTGAATAATTTTACTAGGGAAGCAGACTGGGTGAAATGACTAGCAGGACAGGACTTTCCCTGCACTGTACATTCTGTATGTTCCTGTTTCTTCCAGACAGATATCCACTGTGAACCGAATCTTTCATTGTGATGATCCGGATGACTCGACTCACAAAAAAGATCCGGATCAAATGAACGATTTGTTCATGATCCGGACAACACTACAGTTCCACCACGAGTCTCCACAGTGCAGTGAAAATTAATTAGCCATGTGGCTGGCGGCGTAGGAGGAGGGGAGACCTCCTCCTCCAACATTACTGTGCATGTGCAAACAGTCTAACGTGGCTTAGCCCAGTATAACGTACAGCATGCTGCACTTTCCCAGAACGTGCAGCGTTACAATGTAATGCAATGTGGGCACTGTGAACAGCCCATTGATTTATTATTGCTGTGAGTTGGGCTGCGTTACTGGCTGCTGTAACGGCAGCCTGTAACGTCCCAATGTGAAACCAGCCTTAAAGCGGACGCTCTGCTTTTAATAGTTTAATACTTACCCTACTGTTTTTTTGTGTGATTTGGTTTTTGTTTTGTGCTTTACGATTATAATTGTGTTTTCTGTGCACAATGTTCTGCGTTTGTTTGTGATTAGGTACACACATATCTTGTGGAACTATATTGTGTGGAAAAATCTGTCAGATTTTTAATAAATTGCAGAAAAACAACATGTACCACGAACAATGTGCAATTCCCAAGCATTGGTGAGCATTTTGCTGCATGCTTCAAAACATGCAAATCAAAGTGGTGTGCTCAATGCCAGAGTAACTGGCCCAGAATGAGCATGCAGATCAGATGCTTTGACTATGGTCTAACTCCACTAGCTGCATGCTTGTTGCAGGTGTGTGACTAAAAAGCATCTACAGCCTAAAGTTCAGCATGACAGCCAGGCAACTGCCATTGTTTATAAGGGAATAAAGATGGCAGCCTCCGTATCCCTTCCACTTCAGGCTCACTTTACCATGCAACTCCACTTTCATTAAAAAATCATTTATATTTTGTATGCATTTATATAGCATTGTCAATTTTCTACAGTGCTTTAAAGAAATCAGTTTATACCTGTCACGGTTCTACAGAGAAACTCGCGGTATAGGTATGCCTTTACAACACAAACCACTTTGTTTGAAAAAAAAAAAAGTATAGGGATAAAGTCTGCAACAATAAATGACCTTGATTCATTGTGCTGCACATTTGCCGTTAAAGTGGAATCTTATATATACATCTTATTAAGCAACATAAAACCTTTCCATTGTAAAGATGTTAGCAAATATTACACATTCTTGTATTTTCTGGTTTTCATGATGTTTTATTGACACAATCAATTGTAAAGATGTCCTAACAGGAATTGCTGTATGGAAGTCACATTCTTCTGTAATGGTTTGCTCAGTCGCCAGGCATGTAAAAAGCAAAACAAGGCACCTGGTCATCCCTTTACTGTGGCTCTGCAGCGGAGAAAAGCAACGTGAATGCTAAAATCTAAGTTTCAACTTTTTGCAACCAGTTGCATGTGTGGGAGAATATCAGTACTGAGGCAAAATTTGATGAGGGAACCTCCTGACAATTTTTGAAAATTGATATTGGGGAATCCCATGCTTGCCTTTATATAATATTATGCTGTCTTGCTTGTGACTAAAACAATGTTCTTCACTGCAAGCTGAAATACTTCTGCGATTGTTCCAGCTGGTAGTAAAGCACTATTGTTTCTGTAGCTGGCTAGGTTACTTTTCATAATGTAAAGGATGTGACTGCAGTTGTTGCTGAAATGGAAATTACTTGTATGTGTTCTTGGCCTTACTGGCAAGATTATGTAATGCACCCAGCTTATAACTTGCAACATTAGTCAATAGCTCTGGCAAATTTTTTGCCAAGTGTACCAGTATGTTTTGGCACGTGAACTTAGGACACAGATACTAAAAAGCTACCATTTTCTTATGACAGTCTCACACTAATAAGATATGAGAACATTGTCAAAGCTTTTGTTGCATAATAGAGATGCTTTCATTAATGCCACAGTGTACAATATGAATTGTTTACTTGTTTCAACTGAGTTTTTGGGTCTTGGTTACTGTAATGGTAAATTTTTGTTATTTTACTACTAAAGAAAGTCAGGTAGTTGACAGTCTAGGTAGTTGACACTCTTTAAAGGAATCATCAGGCTATTTAAGCTAGGCAAAATCTACTGCCTGCGCATAACACTCCAGCCCATGTGTGACTGATTGACAGTGGCGCAGGCGCAGTAGAGGACGACCTCGCGAGGTTGACCTATGCACCGGCGGGGACCCTGCTGGGAGCGGAGCTGCGTCAAGGGACATATCGGCTGCAACGGGCTGGAGGAAGCCCTGGGTAAGTAGCTCTTGCCTAGCTTAAAGAGACACTGAAGCGAAAAAAAACTATGATATTATGATTTGTATGTGTAGTACAGCTAAGAAATAAAACATTAAGATCAGATACATCAGTCTATTTGTTTCCAGTACAGGAAGAGTTAAGAAACTCCAGTTGTTATCTCTATACAAAAAAGCCATTATCTCTACGACTTTTAAAGTCGTGGAGAGGGCTGTTTTCTGACTTTTATTATCTCAACTGTTAGTTAACTATTTACTTTTCCTCTGGCAGAGGAGAGGTCATTAGTTCACAGACTGCTCTGAAATAATCATTTTGAATGCTGAGTGTTGTGTAATCTGCACATATTAGAGAATGATGCAATGTTAGAAAAAACACTATATACCTGAAAATAAAAATATGAGAATATTTTCTTTGCTGCTAATCTTCTAGTAATTATTCATAGTACACAACCAATTCATTATATCATATATTTTTTTCGCTTCAGTGTCTCTTTAAATAGCCCGATGATTCCTTTAAACAGATGCAACTGCTTTTTTTTTCTTTCTACTGCGCATTGTTCCATTTTGACAACAATAACCTTCAAACAATTTCCTTAGAGACTCTTCCATCACCCCTCTATCCCCACCAGGTAGTGCTGTAACGCGGGCATTATCTATCTCTGTCATAACGTGATTGAAACTCAGAAGAGGATGCCAGGTTTACAGCGCCGCAGATGGAGGAAGAAAATAAGCCTATCCGGTCGTCTGGATTGGTAAATATATCTGCTCCTTGTGCCACTCTGCACAGCCTGCCAAGCTGAGAAAGGCAAACTTCCCCAGCAACAGAAAAAATTGGGCACTGCATCCACATAAAGTTTTTCTTTGTGTGGATGCTAAAAGGTTAAGTGGCAATATGGAAGTGGAATTGATCTACCTGCAGAAATTGTCTTATATTTGGGAAATTCCTGAGAACATGTGTATGAAGTTGGAGTTTTCCAACCCTGGACAGGTTTAAATCCAAATTGAAAAGCCACCTGTTTAGTCTGGCATTTATGATCACATAACTTTTTCCCCTGTACACACCACTATGTACTGATCTGAGACAAGCTTATGGGTCCTATGGGAGAAAAGCACTTTACAAATGTTTTATTGTTGTTGGTGGATTTTCAGTGATTTTTAGGAAGTCAGGGAAAAAACACATTATACAATCCTGAGAGCTAATTTCATTATTTAAAAAACGCAAATCTGCCTTTGCCACTTTCAATGGGCTGTGTATGTCAGAATTTCAGAATCAGAATCAGAATTTCTTTATTTCGCCAAGCACGGGTGGGCCGTGCCCGGAATTGGATTTGGCACATTGATAGGCAAAGTAAGAGTCAAAACAACAGACAGGAGTAGTACAACAGAGCAAGAGTAGTACAACAGAACATGATTAATACAACAGGACAGAGAATACACATTTGTGGTAGGGACCAGCAGGAACAGCAGTGTGTGACAGCAGATAACAATGGCATGACCTAAACAAGGCAGATAACAAGCAGCCACAGCCGAGGTCGGATGTTAGACTACAGACGGCTACAGGGGGGGACAGTAGAACGGGCAGAATTCAAGAGTCTAATGGCAGTGGGGAAAAAGGTGTTCATGCGCCTACTGGTTTTTGCAGGGATGGACTGGAACCTCCGACCTAGTTTGAGTCGCCTGAAAAAACTGTGACCAGGGTGTGAGTGGTCACCCACAATTTTATTGCTCTGTTACGCAGCCTGGTGTTGTAGATGAGATCTAGAGGGGAAAGAGGTTTCCCGATTATCCTCTCCGCAGAGCTGATCCTCTGAAGTTTTTATCTGTCACTGGTGGTGCAGCCAGCAAACCAGACCAGGATGGATGAGCAGAGAACTGACTCTATCGTCGCAGAGTAGAAGGACCTCAGAAGTTCTTGGGCCATACCAAACTTCTTTAGTTGGCGAAGGAAGAAGAGTCTTTGCTGAGCCTTCTTCTGAGTTGCGGTGGTATTAGCCTTCCAGGTCAGGTCGTCAGAGATGGTCGTACCCAGAAGGTGGACGCTGGGGACCCTAGCGACTTTGGTGCCCTCGATGTACATTGGGGGGGAGGGGGGGAGGGGGATTACTGGTATACTTCCTGAAATCATTTACCATCTCCACAGTTTTGGCTGTGTTGAGAACCAGCCTATTCTCTCTACACCAATTGCAGACTCTGTCGACCTCCTGGCGGTAGGCCTGCTCGTCATTCTCACTAACAAGGCCAACAATTGTGGTATCGTCCGCAAATTTGATCATTTTGACAGAGTCCGCAGTGAATGTGCAGTTATTCGTATATAGAGAGAACAGAAATGGTGACAAGACGCAGCCCTGAGGGGCTCCAGTGTTTGTCACTCTGTTTCTGGAGAATATGTCGCCCAGCTTCACAACCTGGGACCTGTTCGAGAGAAAGTCTGTGATCCAGAGACGAAGAGTAGGATGAACTTCCAACTCCGTGAGATTGTCATGCAGAATACAGGGGCAGATAGTGTTAAAGGCCGAGCTGAAGTCCAGGAGAAGGATTCTAGCATAAGAGTTTGGCCTGTCTAGGTGGTCAGTGATAAATTCCAGGCAGATGTTGGTAGTATAGTCTGTGGACCTGTTTGCTCTGTATGGGAACTGGAGAGGGTCCAATCGGTCTAGAGTAGTGTTCTTGAGCAGAGACAGGACCACTTTTTCAAAGGTCTTCATGACCACTGATGTAAGGGCCACAGGCCTGAAGTTGTTTAGGTCTGAAACCCCTTGCTTTTTCGGGACGGGAATGATGGTGGATTCCTTGAAACATGTAGGGACCTTCCCTTCCCCGAGGGACCTGGCATAGATAGAGGTGAGGACGGGGGCCAGCTGCCGTGAGCAAGACTTCAGAGATGCCGGCGACACGCCATCAGGGCCAGATGCTTTCCTGGCATTCAAGGAAGACAGAAGGCGAAGAACATCGGTCTCGGATACTGTCAGGAAAGGGCATGTGCTCGAGCTAGGTTCAGTGCGCCCAGCAGCAGGGGCGGGGGCAGGGCATAAGGAGTTGACTGCCCCCCAGGGGTAGCCGGGACCTCAAACCTGCAGTAAAAGTTGCTGAGTTCCTCGACCAGCTCGGAGCAAGGAGTAGCCTGTTGGGGTGGGGGCTTATAGCTAGTGGCAGCCTTCAGGCCCTTCCAGACAGCCTGAGGGTCGTTTGAGCGGAGATTGTTCTGAATTTTTTCAGCATATGACTGTTTTGCAGCACGCAGTTCCCTGTTGAGGGAGTTCCTTGCCGACCTGAAGTCCTCCAGGGAGCCAGACTTATGGGCGGCTTCCTTACGCTTCCGCAGTTGACGCAACTTGTTTGAGAACCACGGTTTATCGTTAGGGTAAATCTTGAAGGACCTGGTGGGTACACAGGATTCCTCACAGAAGCTGATATAGGATGAAACAGCATCAGCCCACTCATCTAGGTCTGGTGATTCCAGTGCCTTCCAGTCCGTGCAGTCAAAACACTCCTGGAGTTGGAGCCTGGCTTCATTAGACCACACTTTAGTGGACCTCAGGACTGGTTTCGCTGACTCCAAGTGCCTTCTGTAGGTGGGAACCAGGTGGATGAGGCAATGGTCAGAGGAACCAAGGGCTGCCCACGAGACGGCCTTGTCAGCGTCCTTCAGAGGCGTATAACAGTGGTCAAGAGTGCTGCCGTTCCTGGTAGGGCAGTCCACGTGCTGTTGGTAGCGTGGGAGCTCATTCCGGAGGTTCGCTTTGTTGAAGTCGCCCATGATGATAAACAGAGAGTCTGGAAGGGATGTCTCCCACTGCATGATGGTGTCGCTGAGGTCCCGGTGAGCAGATTTAACGTCAGCGTCAGGAGGAATGTACACACCTGCGAGGACGTAGGAGGAGAACTCTCTGGGCGAGTATGTAGGCTTGCAGTTAATGAGTAATAGTTCGAGGTTGGGGGTGCACTTTTTGACTAGTACTGATGTGCTTGGGCTCCATGCGGAGCTGACATAGAAACAGATTCCCCCACCTTTCTTTTTCCCCCGAGAGGGTGGGGTCACGGTCTGCACGTATAATGTTGAAGCCCGGGAGGAGAAGGGCATTGTCTGGGATGGCCTCCTGTAGCCACGTTTCCGTGAAGCAGATGACTGGGGTATTATTGCCTACTTGTTACTGATAAGGCAAAGTTCATCCAGCTTGTTAGGAAGGGAGCGGACATTAGCCAGGAGGGCCGAAGGAATGGCTGAGCGCAGACCCCTTTTCCGCAATCTCACAAGGGCCCCCGCCCGGCAACACCTGCGCCGCTGACCTGAACGGACCAGTGGGTCAGGGCTGGTGATTTTTTGGATGTGGCTCCAGACGGAATTGTAAAGGAGACCACCGTCCGGGAGGGAAGAGCTGCAGGATTCCCAGAGGGAGAGCTGCATCCTGGTGTAGGCAGTGCGGGGCATGACGGGAGGTGAAGGGGGGTACTGAGCAACCATTCTGCTGGGGGGGGGGCAGCCTACTGTGGTGCACGTAACCATTGGAGTAGGCCCCGACAGTCAGGGAGAGCAGCCGTGCAGGAGCACATCAACACAGTCCATATGCCCCCGAACAGGTGCAGGACAGCACAATCCATATGCCCTGTGGGAGGTGGATTGACACCAGACCATGTACCCTGTACAGACCAGATCACCGCGTCCCAACAGCTGCACCACGCTAGAAAGACAGAAATCACAGTCCCATTGACCCCGTTATGGAACAGCAGCAATTAGTTCTAGCCCTGATACAGGAAAAGCATAACATTAGTTCATATGTCCCAGTGCAAAGCATAACAGTAGTTCATATGTCCCAGTGCGAAGCAAGTAAAAAGTTAGGCTGAGATAGAGATCAGACCTGCAGCAGCAGCCACAGCTGATATCAAGGAGCAGGGAGCAGCAGGGCAGAGGCAGCAGCTGGTAGGCAGCAAATAGGGCAGCAGCAGGCTTACCGGTAGTTGAGCAGGCAGGGCGACTGGGATGGAGCTGGCCAGACTACTACGAAGAAGGAGTCCTTATGTCCCCAGTGAGATGTTGGTTGAGGAGGATGTGGCGGAGCAGGTGGGAAGCGTATTGGGCGCATAGGTGGCAGGAGCTTGCACACGAGGGGGGAGATCCAGGTCCAGACGGGGCCTCTCCACGTGGTGAGCCCGTGGAGGACCCGTCGGCTGCAGAGCTGAGCCCTGTGATGATGCAGACAGGCACAGGCACGTGTGGCTGGGAATAGCAGGGACCGATGGTCGCCCGGGCGCAGGCGGTGAGGTAGGTAGGTAGGCTGTGGAGAGTGTGGGAGCCTTCCTTGTAGGACCCGGAGCAGCTGGCAGGTAGCGGGCAGCCCTTCCACGTGGGTGGCCTAGGCGAGCGGGGGAGGAAACAGCGGCAGTCCGGCGGCAAGGAAGCGCTCCCCCTGTTGAATCCCGAAGATGCAGCAGATGGCAGGCGGCAGAGTCGCTTCCCTTCGTGGATGGCTAGGGAGCTTGGCGGTGGGGAACCATTTATCAGGTCCGCTAGCGACAGCGGTGCCGGCGTCAGAGATGGTGAGGCCTTCCACGTGCTGAGTACATGGTCAGTGGAGAGCTCGATGGTGCAGGGGAGAGCGGCAGCCCCCACTAGTCGGTGCCGGCAGCTCAGGCAGGTGATAAATCCGCAGGAGCTTCCAGGAGCAGCCACAGTAGTGGCGGAGCAATGGGTCCTCCGTGTTCCCGCAGCCGATCGGGACTCCTGTGGGCACGGGATTCCTACTGGCTGATACTGGAGGTAGGGTTGAGAGACTGCGACTACTAAACCTGCCACTAAGTACCAAACTAAATCTACTACTAAAGGTACAAAAACAAACGCTAAAAACTACTAAAACTACAAAAAAGAGAGAGAAAAGCAGGAGCCATGTGCCGAGGCAGCCGTTGGTGGCGCCATATTTTACTGTCTTTGTGTTATTTGAGTGCTTGTGGGAAAAGCTCCTTGCAATGTATGTGAACATTTTTTAACCTTATCAGAATTTTAACTGGGTGTCCCTGATGACAACCATCTTCAGCCCAGATTGAGAATTACTGGGTATAGGCAGAATAAGAATCTGAGGAAAGTGGATTTCACTGTCATGCTGGAAAAGCTTGCATGGAGTAAGTGTTTAGGAGGCCCCCAAGATAAACTCTGTAAAACTAAGCAATATACTTATCTCACAAAATATTTCTGACCCAATAGAGTTGAGTAACATTGTTTGTATGTACCTACAGAGACACAAAACAACAATTAAGGATTCCTGTTTCCCTTCTTTCTCTTTCCTCCCTCTTTGAAGCCCATGCTCTCGCGTGGGGGGGCGGGTTTAGGGGGCGCAGGGCGGTTTTTGGGGGGCTGGAGGGGTCACAGCATGAGGGGAGAGCTTGGTAGCACGTCGGTGGGGACCTCGGGCGCTCTCCCCTCTGCGCTCCCCTCCAGCATTGAATAAAGTGTATGCAGGCGGCGGGGCAGCGGCAGATACATACCTTCCGTGCGCTCCAGTGCGGACGTTTCTCCCTCTAGTGTCTGACGCGACTTCCTGTTTATACAGGAAGTAGCATCAGAAGCTAGAGAGAGGAACATCCGTGGAGCGCACGGAAGGTATGTATCTGCCGCTGCCCCGCCGCCTGCATACACTTTATTCAATGCTGGAGGGGAGCGCAGAGGGGAGAGCCCGAGGTGAGGGAGGGGGGGGGGGACCGTCCCCCCTCCGCACCGGTTGAACTCGATGGACGTATGTCTTTTTTCAACCAAAATAACTATGTAACTATGTGCTACCAAGCTCTCCCCTCATGCTGCGACCCCTCCAGCCCCCCCAAAATGGCCCTGAGTGGGCCCCATGGGGGAGGGGGCCCGCTTAGAATTTCTGCAGGGGGGCCCGGCGATTCCTAGTTACGCCCCTGGTTGTTGGGGCCCCACAGTGTCTCATCCAGAATCAAATTTGTCCTGGTGTGAACACAAATTTTGCATGTGTGTGCACTTCAACACTTCCAGAGTACTTTGGAAAGTTAACTATCATGTCACTTTCTCTCAAATTAGCTCACAAATTAATTTATACCATAATCCTAGTTTAACATCCTACTACTGTCTAATTTTGTGGGGAACCTATTAACCTGTCAGTATGATTGTGGGAAGATACTAGAGTACCCCTTGTGCACTGTATTGCAGCCCAAAGAAGCCTTTTTATTCCTAATTATAAAGGAGGCAGTCTGTAGACCATCTCAGAAGTACAATTATCGTTGCAGAAAGAACAGTACTTTTCTAGAGAAAAAGGGACAGCTGAAATCATTGTCTCTTTCATATAGGATTTCCGTTTTAAAATGCTGCTCACCCTATATTAATGCAAATTGGCGTTTTTATAAATGGGTGTTTAACTGGTCTGCCAAGTTATGATATCCAGATTGCTTGCCAGTTTGCTACAAATTGCTACTCAAAAAATAAAGTAACATGGCCTCATGCAATTGGCATAACTAAGGAGCTGGGGGCCCCTGTGAAAATTTTACACTGGGCCCCTAAGCACTCTTTTGATATGGAGCCCCAAAACATATCAAGCACAGCTGAAGTGTCAGAGAGGTGTATTTAGAGTAAGGAAACAGTTTAAGGATTACCACTATGCAATGCAAATATAGAGGATTTTATTACTGGCATAGCACCAATGAAAAGCTAATAACATGGATAGAAGTTGGCCCCTAGTGGACCTCTCTGGTCCTGAGGCCCCGGTGGGGTCGCAACCTCTGCATCACCTTTTGCTACGACACTGCCACCATGCAGATCACTGGGCATGTAAAGGTAGTCCCCGGTTAACGATTGCGATGGTGACTGTAGGTTCGTTCTTAACCTGAATCTGTTCCTAAGTTGGAACACTGTGCCATCTCTGTCCCCTGTACCGCTTCTGCGTCCCCCCTGTGCCTCCAGGGTCCCCTCTGTGTCACCTATGCCCTCTGTGCCTGTTTATACAAGTTTAAAAGCCATTTTTTCTTTTAGTTTTTGAGAAAATAGATTTAAAAAAATTCAAAGTCCAATTTCAATTTTTTTTACTTGTTCCCATGGAAACACAAAATCCATGCCGTTTGTTTCGGCGGGTCATTCGTAAGTTGGGCGTTCGTAAGTCGGGCACCACCTGTACTGCCATTTCACCTGGTGAGAAGTAACAGTCATGGCTGGCAATCAGCTAATATATTCAAACCAAATAAGCTGAGGATTACCACTTGTAAATATGGTAAACTTATACAGCATCATGGAAGATAATGGTACTATATCAATCAATAATAATAATAATAATAACAACAATATTCTGAGTTTTCAAATGCATAAAGAAGTGTCAATCTGTTTGCTAATCACCACCTTGGTTTGATTGGAAGATTTGGACAACATTTAGCTGTTTGCTTGTTATTTTCTGCTAATGAGGCCCAAAGCAGATTGATGTTTCTTACCCGTGTTCTTTATGTTGGATCACGTTTTTCTATGTATCTTTTGTTGTGTCCCTAGTGAGATCTTCATATGTCCTGAAGTGATGCAGCACCACTTCACAGGAATTTTTAGAGGAATAAAATTGACATCTGTTTTTCAGTGAAGCAGAAATGTTGTTTGAATATACAGTATAAAAAAAGTTATAGAATTTTACATTGTAATACATCTGACATAAAATAAAAAACAGCACAAACTCCAAACTAAGCAAAAATATAAAGTATAATGGTACTATAAGGTGTAGTAGAAAGTGCTCTGGTCCACCAGTATTTCCCTTTACTGACATTTACTTTTATCCTTGGTATGAAAAGGAAACTGTGTGCTCTTTGGGCTAATATTTCAGAATAAGCCTGCTTAAAGCCCCTAAATGAAGTTGGTACAGTGATTACAACTGAAAAGCACTTGAAGCATAAATGCTCCAAAGTCAACCTTAAGTACCGTAATAAACCAGAAATATAATCAAAATAATTTCATGTCGGGAGGTTTTTGTGCTGGAAAGTTATAAAGCCACTTATAGCATAAAGTTTTATATCAAGAGCCTAAATTAGGTTTCAGTAAGAGATATTGCTTCTTTAAAAAGAAATGTTCGCTAAGATGCCCAAGTTACTTTGGTCAAATGTAGATTTATAATACTGAAATACTTGTTCTCTATAATTCTTAATTAAGTCTGACAGCTTTAGTGTGGAGACTAAAGGAAATGGTTGAAAAGACAGCCTGAAAACAAGACCAATTCCTTGTAGTCCCATAGCTAGTCTTTATTTACAGGTTTTGCTATATTTCTTGGGGATAGGAAAGCAGTAGCTGTTTTAATTATACATGATGTGCAGTGTGGCTCATCATAACTAATAAATACAGATACTGTGTGTATTGGCACTGTAGTTACTTTGGTAAGTTAATTATGTCTAGACTGTAAAATTCCAACTAGCCTAACGCAGTACTTTTATCCACTGACATTCATCTGTGGGATAAACATTTGTTATGTACAGTCAGGATTGGAATCTTTACTGAATGTCATTATATCTGTCACAGTGCATATTTTATCTCCTGTCTAAGTGAAAAGTTAATCTGTTTTTTTCTTTTACATCTGTGAAACGTGCTATGATGTTTAGTATAGTAACAGTTTGGTCTACTGTATCATGTGGCTGTACACCCTATACTAAAACTGTGGTAGTTTCTTAATAGGGGGCTCATGCAATCTATTCTCATAAAAGTAGGTTACTATTACTGTAATAAGCTAAAGTTTTTGGAAATAACTTATTACAGCATCTCTCAAAAGTGAGTACACCTCTCACATTTTTGTAAATATTTTTTATTATATATTTTTATGGGATAACACTGAAGATATGACACTTTAGAGAATTAAATATGTAAAGTTTTACCGTACAATGAGTAGAGCAGAATGCAGGACATTACATGTAGTGTAATTATGCTCTACTCATCGTGGTTGAGATTTTACACTCATAATTCTGCTTAACCTCCCTGGCATTCAATTTCCCCAAGATTTCTGTGCCAAAAGTGATCCTATTAATTTTCATATCCTTTTTTTCCTTTAACTTGCCAAAATGTGTCAAGCAAGAGTCTGATATGCAGCGCAGGAGAGTATTGACGTTTATGCACGTCAGTACCGTTCGCAGCATGTTTTGTATTGACTTGCATACACATCAATACCGCCAGGGAGGTCAACACAGGTATTTTATACATCCCTTTGACACAATGTAGTCAGTGTACAGCTTGTATAAAAGTGTGAATTTGCTGTTTCTTTCAAATAACTCCACACAGCCATTAATGTCCTAGCTGCTGGCAACAAAAGGAAGTTCACTCCTAAGTGAAGAATGTCAAAATTGAGCCCAAAGTGTCAACATTTTGTGTGCCCATTGTTATTTTCCAGCACTGCCTTAAAGTGGTCTGAAACGCTGACATATCATTCAATAAAATGTGTTTTTCTACTTTTTATTATTAATAGTTATTATATTTGCTTTTGTGCACAAATAATATTGCCTGTCTATAAATTACAAGTTTCCAAAGTGTAGTTTTTCTTGTCCTGAACTACTACATTGCATTTTATTCTAATGGATTTTTACATATTAAAATATACTAATGAGTTGTTCCTGAGCTGTGTGTGTGCCTGTGCCTGGAGCAAAGACAGCTTCTCAGAAAGTGTTTTTTTACTTGTTACACACAATGTATCTACATTGGAATGTAAACAAAGATACTGTTATCTCCAGTTTGGATGCGGATTTGATGCGGAATAGCAGGACAAAGTGCTTTGCTTAACCATTTCAGTGATGTTCTGCAAAAAATTTTTGGGGGGATAGTAGGTTTAAAGCAGTGAGGAATATTTTAAAGCAAAGTAGAAATGCTGACTTTCAGACCACTTTAAGTCTTTTGGACATGGAGTTCACTGGAGCTTTGCAGGTTGTCACTGGAATCCTTTTCTGTACAAGAGTGGCACTTCCATTAAATTGTGCACTTGGGACAAGAAATTACCTACGTAGTTTGTTCATTAATGCTCAGATATGTACTGCACAATCATAACGTTTATACTGTTTATTCAAATGGGCCTTAAAGAGACTCTGAAGTCTCTAAAAAAAGTCTTTTCACTGCACAAATCTGTTTAATACTTTAGCCCTAACTAAACCGCTGCATCCCCGCCACTATAAACTATCTAAATCCCCCTGAACACCCCGGGGCACACTACAGGGAGCGCTTCCGTGTGAGGCAGGGCTATGAGCTGCATCCCTGCCTCACACGCATCTTCCTTCGCTGAGAGGGGCGGGGAGAGGCGGAGATCCGCCGCTGACACACGTGTGAGGCAGGGCTGCAGCTCATAAGCGCTTAGGGCAGCAAAATCCATGACCAAGAAAGTCATGGATTTGCGGGGGAGAGGGAGGGGGAGTTAGGGGGGAATTAGATAGTTTACAGCGGCGGTGATGCGGCGGTTTAGTTAGGGCTAATGTATTAAACAGTCATGAAGTAAAAAGAGGTTTTTATAGAGATTTCAGAGTCTCCTTAAAGGAATACTGTAGGGGGTTGGGGGAAAATGATTTGAACTTACCCGGGGCTTCTATTGGTCCCCTGGAGACATTCTGTGCCCGCGCAGACACTCACTGATGCTCCGGCCCCGCCTCCGGTTCACTTCTGGAATTTCAGACCTTAAAGTCTCAAAACCACTGCGCCTGCGTTGCCGGCTCCTCGCTCCCGCTGATGTTACCAGGAGCATACTGCGCAGGCACAGATCATACTGGGCATGTGCAGTATGCTCCTATTGACATCAGCAGAAGCAAGGACACGGCAACGCAAGCGCAGTGGTTTTCAGACTTTAAAGTCTGAAATTCCAGAAGTGAACCGGAGGCTGACCGGAGCATCGGTGAGTGGCTGCGCGGGCGCAGGATGTCTCCAGGGGACCAATAGAAGCCCCGGGTAAGTTCAACTAATTTTCCCCTGACCCCCTACCGTATTCCTTTAAGGTCAGTTCAAGATATTACCTACGTAGTTTGTGCATTAATGCTCAGCTATGTACTCCATAATCATAAAGTTTATACTGTTTATTCAAAGGGGCCTTAGGTCAAAAAAAGCTTAAGTATAACATTCTGAAATATAAATATATGCAGATCAGTATACCAATCATTCAGTTCACCTCAATCATTACACTAAGTCCAACAGTGTCCTTTTTGGTACCAAACTTTAATGTATTGGACTCTAAATTGATGCCTTTTCACCAAATCTTTAAAACCCTGAACGTACCCTTTCACCAGTGAAGCTTTAGGTATAACCAAAAAGATAAATTGCAAACTTCCACAGGTGTATTTTTACTGGATCTGGTCCAGCAGATAAACATTCAGTAAATGTTCTCTTTTTACATCTCTGCACCAACTAGCCAGCTTTTGGTAAAGATCCCATCTCATCTCAATTTTATGAATCCGCTGGACTGACTCTGATGCAATTGAACTCTGTATTTCTACTTCATGCTGCCTGCATATTGCTTTGCAATGGTCAGTATGTGACCTAGTGTCAGCTTCTGCAATTGAACTCTGCATCTTCATACATGCTGATTGCATCTTGCTTCTGCTTCCTATTGCATCTTAGTCATGTTGCTATGCTGTATACTTACAAGCCTATGAGACTATCAGCATTATGCGACAGGATGTCTGTATGACGACTGGAATTTCAAGGTGCATGAACTGGATTTGCAATTTGGATGCAGTGTTAATGTTGCTGAACAGCTCTTAAATTACTGTGGACTGGTTTTCACAACAGTGACCTATGCTGTTTATTATCCATATGAACATTTGCCTGTGCAGTTTGCTGTTGGCACAACTGTCAGCACGCTTTCTACATCTAGGCTCTTTTATTAAGGGATGAGAACTAGCAACAGATCTTCTGCAGATCCAAGGCAACTCAAATCCTTCTGTCTCTTCATGAAATCCTAAACTCACTCAGTGGCTGGATAGTGTAATGGTTAAGAGCTCTGCCTCTGACACAGGAGACCTGGGTTTAGATCTCAGCTCTTCGGGTTAAGTAAGCCAGCATATATTCAGTAAGGAGTCCTTGGGATAGACTCCCTAACACTACTACTGCCTACTAAGCATGTCCTAGTAGTTCAAGCGCTTTTAGTCCACTAAGAGAAAGTGCAAAATTATGTTATTTGTCTTGTCCTCTCACTCAGTGATGTTGAGATGAGTGCTCTGTTTGAGCCTACCATCACTTCCAGGACTCCTTGTTCTTCTTTACACTGACGATGACCACCAGATCCTTTCACAAGGGCATCATTTCTGTGTGGGAGGACATTTGAAGGGGCAGAAACACAGAAGGGGACAGAGGCACAGAGGGGAAACAAAGGCACAGAAGGGGACAAACAGGCATAGAGGTGGACAGAGAGGCACAGGGGGGGTACAATGGAGGCAAAGGGGGGCAAATAGGAGGTATGGGGGACTCTGGTGGAACAGTGTTCCAACTTGAATTCAGGGTAAGAAATAACCTACAATCCCTATCTCATTTGTTAACTGGGGACTACCTGTATATTGAGTGTTTAAAGCGGACCCAAACCAAACATTTTTTTAATAAAAAATATTTAGTTGCACCACTCTGACACATACAAAGAAAAATAAACACTCCATCAAACCTACGAGCATTTCAGTGCATGCTTTTCAGCCCTCTCTTTTAATAACTAGAGTTATACAGGTGGCAGCCAGTAGCAATTACTCCATTGCCGGATACCACCTACTCTACCAGTTTGCCGGATTTTGTCCGGCAATTTAAAAAGAAGGGCGGGGTTCCTACAATAAATGTAAAATATTGTATATTTGTCATCATGCAACTGAAAAAAAGGCTGCTATTTATTATTATAATTTAGAAAATAGATTTTATTTCTGAAATCTTGTATTTTTAATTTGGGTCCACTTTGACCTTCCTGGCGGTAAGCCCGAGCTGAGCTCGGGCTATGCCGCCGGAAGGCACCGCTCAGGCCCCGCTGGGCCGATTTGCATAATTTTTTTTTTTGCTGCACGCAGCTAGCACTTTGCTAGCTGCGTGCAGTGCCCGATCACCGCCGCTATCCGTCGCGCCGCAGCCGCCCCCCCCCCCCCAGACCCCGTGCGCTGCCTGGCCAATCAGTGCCAGGCAGCTCTATGGGGTGGATCGGAATCCCCTTTGACGTCACGACGTCGGTGACGTCATCCCGCCCCGTCTCCATAGTGACGGGGAAGCCCTCCAGGAGATCCTGTTCTTTGAACGGGATCTCCTGATCGCCGGAGGCGATCGGAGGGGCTGGGGGGATGCCGCTGAGCAGCGGCTATCATGTAGCGAGACTTTGTCTCGCTACATGAAAGAAAAAAAAAAAAAAAAAAAAAAAAAAAAGATTTGCTGCCCCCTGGCGATTTTTTAGCAAACCGCCAGGAGGGTTAAGCAAGCTATTCAAAGAAAATTATAGATAGATAGATAGATAGATAGATAGATAGATAGATAGATAGATAGATAAACAGAGATTTTCATAGACAAATCTTTAGGAAAGTAGATTTCCTATCAGCAGCTACTGTATGTACATAAGTGTTAAGTGTATTGTATTTTTCTACAGTTATTCAGGTTGGACCAAACACAATATTGACAATCTTCACTATAACCTTCAACTGAAATATGTTCATAGTTTTTCAATGTGCAGGTCTTTACAAGTAAATGGTACCTTTGCACAACTGTCAATCTGATATTGGTGAATGATTTATACAAGTATATATAATTACAAAGACTTCTCTGTACAGAACGATAAGAGGTTCTTTGGCAAGCTTGCCTCATTTTATGCTGCATGCAAAGAAGGATATAAAGTCCGGTTATGGAAAACCAACATGTTTATATTTGTCATCACTTTCGTAATAAGTCCTCAAAAAGACTCAAACAAGCAAAAAAAAAAAAAAATGACCTCACATTTTGAGAACAGTGGGTGCATCTACTATATATGCTTCATTCTTTTATACATGGTTGGCAGTGTTTTTTTTTTTTTTTGCTTTTTGCTCAGCTATTATTTTGCTTTTTGTGGCTGTGCTCCCCATTTTATAGCATGTTTAACTACTAAAATATGGCCGCTATCTGTTAAACTGAGTTGGATCAGTACAGGTAAAACAATGTACTCCAATTATCTCCTAAATGTGCCCATACAATTATTGATTTTCCCATTTTATTCCCTGCAGATTCAATTCATTTGAATCGGTTCCCCAAAATGTCAGATCGATTGATTTTTTTTTTATCTTGATTTTGGCCAAAAATTGATTTAAAGTATGGATCGGATAGGATGGAAAATCTAGGACTTATCAGGGGCGAGGCAGGAGCAGTGGTAGATTGATGGCCTATAGCATTCCACTGCATAGAACAGTGCAACGCTGCGGTTCTATCAACTATAAACAGATTTATTTGTGCTATCTATTGAATATTGATGTGCATGTGTGTGGTATGAATCAATTTCTCTCAGAACGGAATCGATCACTATGGCACATTGCTTGAAAATGTATATGTATATGTCCAGCTTTGGTAACCATTTTATATGCGACTAGTAATTATGCCTGTTCTGTTAACAGGTGCTAGAGGGCCTCCCGCCGCACTGCGCATGCTTGGCCACATCCATGGCCGCACACACATGCTGCATGTCTTGCTGCAGTTCAAAACTATGTTTTGTGATGTGGCCAAGGTTGATCTCTTTATGCTGGCCGTGCCAAACCCCTTGATGAATTGTGAATGACCCTGCACAGCTGAAGAAATGAACAAACTTTATGCTTATAGAACCCAGTGTTCTCCTCAGAATTTTTTTCCAGCCGAGTGGCATGAAATAGTAGCCGGGTGGCATGAAAAAGTAGGTGGGGCAAGATGAGAGAATGCAGGGCCGGTGCTTCTGTGCGCAACTCTGCTTATAGCATAGGAGGAGGTGAGCCGATGACAGCCGGGTGTTCATCAAAACTAGCCGGGTGGAGCACCCGGCTAAAAGAGCCTGTTGAGAACACTGAGAACAATGATAAGTACTAACTAGGCAAGAGAGGCACAGACAAAGTCTTGTCTGTTCTAGTCTTCCCTCCTTTCTTGCCAGATCACCCACTCTATCACTGAGAGGAATTTGAAATGTTTTTCAGTTTTTAGTGTTCAAACATCACCTCAACCTGAAAACAAGGCCTTTTTTTTATATATTTACTACACTGCAATAAAACCAGATCTTGTAGGTAGATAGGTGGAGATCATCAAGCTTATTGGGGGGGGCAAATATAACGGAGCCCAGAACCTGCCCTCTGACGAACCAAGAGAGGCAGGCAAGCTGTCACAGAGAAATACATTTCTACATAAACACTAGACTGCTGGGATTCTATCCTTCTCTTCCCTGCTGTCCCCTTTTGGAAAATGGAATCCACTTTTAACCTTTACTTTCTACACAAAAAGACGCTTTTCTCACTTCCCTTTTATAATGTATACATCCTGCGTAAATTGCTTCAGCTGGCATCGTTTTTCAACTGCAGAAAGAGCATAACATTTACATCAGACTTTCTATTTCTTTAATATACACAATGCAAATTAATGATAAGTGTATATAATTAGTGTAAAAGAAGAAAAAAAAATCACACGTGTAATCTGTTTTGTGTAATGCATTTTTCAATTAAACTCCTAGGGTAGTGACAAGAAACACATTTGTTTAATCATAACTTATTTGCCATATTCCACTTTAACAATGTACAAAAAAAGTGATTGTTGGTTAAATCT
Organism: Hyperolius riggenbachi; assembly: GCF_040937935.1. Taxonomy (NCBI): domain Eukaryota; kingdom Metazoa; phylum Chordata; class Amphibia; order Anura; family Hyperoliidae; genus Hyperolius; species Hyperolius riggenbachi. The sequence goes on from NC_090650.1 coordinate 146,119,828, forward strand.
TCACTTGGCATCTTCAAAAGCTTTGCAACAATCAGATGTTTCATTTTCTTCTTAGCGGAAACTGCTAATCAGCAAGTAATCACTGCAAATACCAGAGCATTCATTTAATTAAAGGAGCATTTATCTTCCGCTGCTAGAAGCAGAAGAAGCACTAAATATATATCAAACAAGTTGGAGATATCCTTTGTGGAATTTTTTTTTATCACACATGTACAAACTGTTTGAAACTATCTATAATCATGACTATTTAATTTCATAAAAAATAATCCAGAAACATTGCAACTAAATGTATATAACGAAAATAACAGACTACTGCAAAAATGATCTTCGGTTTTATATTTTATAGGAGCAAGTATTGCAATAATTAACTGACCAGGTTTGATTTTGTGTTTTAGAACCACTGACAATATTTCTACAAATTTCCATAGAAAAATAATGTTATTTAGAGCATCATTTTAAAGTGTACATGAGACAGTACACTGTGCTTAATTTATACTTGCCTGAGGCTTTTTCCAGCCCCATGATGACCGTGGACTCCTCGACGTTTTCCCCGGCTGCTCCATTGTCCCAGGATTGCCTCCGGTATCTTCTACAGTCAGGGACAGTCATGGTGTTCTGTGCCAGTGCAGCACTGCCATGAACGCACCCCCATCGAGTGCCCGCTGCCAAGAGCATTCTGCGCCTGCACAGTAGCGATCATAGCCATGGGAGCCCGACTGGGGGCGTGCGCGTGGCTGAGCAGGCACAGATCTAATGTAATTCTATGGGTGTGATTCCACTTGAGGTATGTGATTTTTTTATTTTAATCGCCCATAGTGTTGTATTAGCAAGAGCTTTTCAAATCACAAGTGCTTAGAGAGCCCTACTAGTGGGTTCCAGACCTGATAGTTTTGTTACCATCCATCTTTCTTTTGATGTCATTCCGGAGGTTTTCAGTTGGGTTCAAATCCTGAGACTGGGCTGGTTCACACAGGCTTTTGATTTGATGATCCTACATTCAGGCTTTGATTTCCGTAACTGTGTGGCATGTAGCATTGTCCTGCTGGAAATATCAACCTTCTGAGTTGGGGAACATGGTCCTAGTAGAAGGAAGCAAATGTTGCTTTTGCATCCTTCACAAAGACACAGCTGTCTGATTTCAGCCATACTGAAGCACCCAGATGGTGTAAGACATTGTGCATTGTAGGTTTCTTTAGATCTGTGTCTAACCATTAGATGACCAGGTGTTTGGCAAAGCTGAAAATCTGACTCATCAGAGAAGGTGAACTTATTCTAATCCTGTGATTTTAAACATACGTCAGTCCACTTCTTTTCTTCTCACTGATGAAAGAATTTTTCCATGCATGAAGTCAGCCCAGCCTGTAAGAGCCTGTTTGGAACGGTACTTCACCACAGTTTGAGTTTCAAAAAAGTCATAATCAATATGCAGACTTGTCTATATCCTTATTTGAGGAGCTGTTCTTGTCTGACACTAATTGAAAGGGCTTATTGTCTACGCTATACTCTGCAAAATCAACCTACAGCAATATACTAACTAAAATACATAAAGGCTTGGGGAAAAGACCAATTAAAATATTGACTCCTGAAATGTGGGCTAGGTGTACAGATACTTTAACTAAGACGGTTTACAGGCCTCCAATTTAGAAGTTTGCATTACACTTCCTCATAGAGTATATATTACAATTACAGACTTCATAAAGTTTGGTCCTGCCAGATCTCCTCTCTATTTTAGGGACTATGCTGAACCTGGTACTCTATTTCTTACCTTGTGGTTCTGTCCTGTGGTTTGCAGAATCTGATATCATGTGGTCCAGATTATTTCTAAAATCTTGAGTATATATTTTGCAAAGACACATTGCTTTTTCTCCTAGGCCATAAGTCTGATCATTTAAAATATGTGCAACTCAAGCTAATACACTTAAGCTACCAGAACCCTCCTTGCAACTAAATGGAATACCCCCACCCTGAGTTGTGACATGCTAACAGAGAAAATACATTCTGTCATGATATGTGAAAGAAAAATCCAAGCTTCTGCCCAGGATACCATTAGGTATTTTAAAAGTATTTGCAGCTATGGCTAGACTGGAGAGAAAATCCATTGTTTTTCACATGCAGTAAGACAATTGACAGCAATGCAGCACTGTCAGACAACTCAAAACTAAAGCAGAAAACTAATTGACAAGTGTAGATCCAGCCTAAGAAAAAAAGATATCCAATTTAACCACTTAAGGACCAACATATAAAATGGCCTTAAGGACCAGAGCGTTTTTTCTGGTTTTGACATGCTTTGTTTGAGTTTAGATATTTCAGTAAATTTTTGGTCTATCCAAACAAATGTGATATTGTTTTTTTCAGAACAAATAGGGTTTTTTTTATCTATACCACTTAATTATATTGATAATAGAATTTTATATGTTTTTTAAGAGAATTTATGCTGAAAAAAAGTAAAAAAATGTATATTGTCTGAAATTTTCAACCAAAAATATGTATATATCTTGAATTAAAACATAAATTCTTTTCAAAATGTATTCTGCCATATGTTTCTAATATAGATGTGCAAAAAAAATGAAAACTATTTACATCTTTGGTACATTGTAGGGACTGTGAAAAAAAGTGTAATTTTGCTTTTCAGTGAACAAAATCTACAATGCTTGTTTTCTGCGTTGTACATCACTTCTCTGAAGCACTAAGTCACTGAAATAGTAAAATTCCCACCAAAATGACCCCATTCTGTAAACTAGACCTCCTGAGGTATCCATCAATGGGGACATTGGTGATTTTGACTGCACAGATTATTGGTGGAAATTGATGGAATGTATAACGACAAAAAGAAAAAATCATTTTTTTATTCAGACATGTCAGTTTTTCTGTTTTGTGACAGACATGCTTTGAAGTATTGTAGAAATTCACCCCACAAATGATTCAGTAATTCCTTCTGAATAAAACGATACCAAATATGTGTGGCTAGACTATTGCTTTAGTCCAATACAGAGCTTAGAAGAAGTTGTCAATTATTGAACCTTCAAAGACCATAAATCACACGCTTGCATTTCCCAGCACAGCCCGCTTTTGATGAAGTCTGAGGTAAAAAGTCTGTCAAATTCCCGCCAAAATGACCCCATTCTGTAAACTAGACCTCCTGAGGTATCCATCGATGGGGGCATTGTTGATTTTGACTGCACAGATTATTGGTGGAAATTGAATAAAATAAATGAATTTTTCTTTTTGTCCTTATACATTCCATCAATTTCCACCAATAATATGTGCTGTCAAAATCATCAATGCCCCCACGGATGGATACTTCAGGGGGTCTAGTTTACAAAATGGGTCATTTCGGTGGGAATTTGATGGACTTTTTACCTCAGACTTAATTGAAAGCGGGCTGTGCTGGAAATTGCAAACGTGTGATTTATGGTCTTTGAAGGTTCAATAATTGACAACTTCTTCTCAGAACTGCTTTGGACTAAAGCAATAGTCTAGCCACGCATATGTGGTATCGTTTTATTCAGAAGGAATTACTGAATCATTTGTGGGGTGAATGCCTACAAATACAATACTTCAATTTGAATGGAATGTTTGGGAAGAAAAAATAAATGTAGCAATTTTTTTTGGGCGGGGGGGATTCAGTTGCTCCTTCTGAATAAAATTATATCGCCTATGTGTGGCTACTGGCACTTTGTGTACCATAAATTTGAAGGACAATCCAAGTTAAAAATTTAGGCAGGTGTGGTACACTTTGAAACAGTCTTTTAAACAAAGTCCTGGTTTTTCGGGACATTCGGGGCAATGGTATCGTGTATCCGTCCTTATTTTTTGTTTAGTGCAGACCCTACACTTTTTCTGGGGGTATTGCTTTTTCCCCGTCTGTGGTATAATTTCTGGAACATGATATCCAGAAAGTCTCTCGACTGAATCAAATCTTCTGCCAGGGTGAGTTGCAGCTTTGGAAATGAGAGATTCAGAGATTTCCTCCTGGAATTCTAAATTGCTGAGAGGGTTGTTTGACATTTTGTACAATACATAGCTGTTGTAAATTCCCAACTGCAGCAAGTATAAGCCTAATTTTTTATACCAATATCTGGTTTTGCGTGCGGCCAGGTACGGCTTCATTGCCGCGTCATTGCGGTCTACACCACCCATATATTGGCTGTACTCATGAACACATTTAGGTTTCTCTTGTGCTCCAGTCCTGGGTGTTATGCTTTCAGGAGTATGTATGGTTGAAAGCATATATACGTCCCTTTTTCCCCTGTACTTCAGAGCCAGCATCTCTTCACTGCGTAGACCCTCAGATTCATCAGGTTTGAGGCGCTTGTTGACAAGGCTCTGAGGGAAGCCTTTGCGGTTGGATCTGATGGTACCGCAAGCTGGCGTGTTCTCTCTCACTAAATGTTTGAATAGTGGGATGCTGGTGTAATAGTTGTCTAGGTACAGGTTGTATCCTTTGTTCAGGAGAGGGTGAATCAGATCCCAGACAACTTTACCATTTGTGCCCATATAAGGTGGGCACCCAGGTGGGTCCAGCTGGCTGTCTTTTCCCTCGTACACTCGGAAAGCGCATGTAAAGCCAGTGCTGCTTTCACAAAGCTTATAAATTTTTATGCCATATCTGGCACGCTTGGAAGGAATGTATTGCTTTATCCTAAGTCGACCAGTGAAGTGTACCAGGGACTCGTCAATACTTATATTTTTTTCTGGCACGTATACCTCTGAAAATTTTTGCGATAGGTAGTCAATTAGGGGCCGAATTTTGTATAGGGGATCAATATTTGGATCTTCTCCGCACTGGGAATTGTCACTGAAATGGAGAAAGCGCAAGATGGTCAAATAACGTGTCCTCGACATTGTTTGCGAAAAAATCCCCATATGTTGAATTGGTCTTTTCGACCAATACCGTTTTAGGTCTGGTTTTTTGGTAATGCCCATGTTTATTGTGAGGCCTAAAAATGTTTTTATTTCCTCCACTGTAGTGGGCCACCAGTTCTTAGGCCTCGCATAGCTGGATTGTGGTTTCTCAGCAATGTGTTGCTGAGCGTATAAGTTTGTTTGCTCAGCAATGGAGCCGAGGAGCTCATCAGTGATTATGAGTTCCATAAATTGAATTGGGGAGAGGTTAGCCGTTTGCACTTTAATTCCAGCCTGGCCTGTGAAAGGAGGAATTGAGGGTGCTTCTAGGTTGGCAGGCAACCACACGGGGTGAAGCAATTCCTCCGGTACATCAGTGCGGCGACGTTTAGTAGAAGCGCTCTGTTGCCTGCGGCGTCTCTGTCTGGGTGTTGCGACACTCTCTTCCTGCAGCTGACTAGTGCTTGGCTGCTCTGGCATGGCTGTCGCAGAACTCTCAGTCTCCTCCACATCCGATTCACTTGGTAGGGTGTCACTGTCAGGGATTGGCTCAAACTCTGAGTCTGAATCTTCAGGCCCTGATTCTTCAGAGTCTAATTCCTCACTGGATTCACCAGACTGGCAGATTATATCTACAATCTGCTGAGCAGTAAAAGACCTCTTCGCCATCACGTATATAGTGCAGGACACTATAAAGGACACAATATAAAGTACACAATATACCCTAAGAAGCCTGTATATGCACAGACAATATCAGACCCCACACTGACACTATATACGTAAGCGTATAAACCCTGAACCTATATGCCACCCTTTACACTACTGATATACAGCCCTATATACCCTACACTGTACACTAAACCCGATTTACCCTACGCTATATACCCGACACTATATACTAAACCCTTTATATCCTACACTATATACTAACCCCTATATACCAAACCCTATACACCCTACACTATATACTAAACCCTATATACCCTACTCTATATACTAATCCCTATATACCCTACACTATAAACTAAACCCTATATACCCTACTCTATATACTAAACTATATACTAAACCATAAATACCCTACACTATACGCTAAACACTATATACCCTGCCTATTATACTAACCCCTATCTAACCGCAGTAAAGCACAGTAAATAAAACCACAATGCAGTAAATATATATATATATATATATATATATATATATATATATATATATATATATATATATATATATATATATATATATATATATATATATATATATATATAGTTATATACTATATATATATATATATATATATAGTTATATACTATATATATATATATATATATATATATATATATAGCTATATGCTATATATATATATATAGCTATATGCTATATATATATATTTATATATATATAGCTAAAATCACAATCCAGTAAATATATATATATATATATATATATATATATATATATATATATATATATATATATATATATATATATAGCTATATACTATATATATATAGCTATATACTATATATATATATATATATATATATATATATATATATAGCTATATGCTATATATATATAGCTATATACTATATATATATATATAGCTATATATTCTATATCTATATCTATATATATATATATATATATATATATATATATATATATATATATATATATATATATATATATATATATATATATATATATGGGTGGTTGGGAGGGGATCAAGGGATGAATGGGGGGAGATCGGGCTAAAAAAGGTCTTTTTTTCACTAAAATCGCACAGCCTGTCACGGCTGCAAGCTGACAGCCGTGACAGGGAGAGGGAGGCGGAGAGGGAGGCGGAACGGCAACTATGTTGCCTTTGTGGAGGGTGATCGCTGTGATTGGCTCACAGCGATCATACGGCAGGGAGCCAATCAGTGACGGCTCCTGCCGATACCCGGAAGCCTGTCACACAAGATCCACAGTGACAGGGAGAGGGAGGCGGAGAGGGAGGCGGAACGGCAACTATGTTGCCTTTGTGGAGGGTGATCGCTGTGATTGGCTCACAGCGATCATACGGCAGGGAGCCAATCAGTGACGGCTCCTGCCGATACCCGGAAGCCTTAGCTGTCATAAGACAGCTAAGAGCTCCGGATTCCGTGCAGACGATCGCGGCGGGGAGCGGCGGCGCCGGTGATAGAGATCTACGCCCTGCCAGCCAGGAGCCCATCAAAACAGGGCGTAGATCTCTATCACCTTGGTCCTTAAGTGGTTAAATAGGAACAACTAATTTTGAATAGTTTTCTGCTTACTATGGAGTGGAAGAGTAATTTATTCATAAAATGTGAAAACCTTTGTGAGAAAACTCAAGAGAAAGGTTAATTTGAATCAGTGCTTGGACTTGTGTAGTCTGGGTGAACCCTATATCCTTCTATTAGAGACATAGAAGATCCACATTAATTTATTATACAAATTATTTATGGCCACCTGTCCTGAAGATGGCTATACAGAGATGGAGCATGCAGTGCTAGTACTTTCCGCTTTTCAATTACATGTGTGTATGGAAGTCTTTTAAAGAAGCTGGAAACATGATTGTGTAGCAGATAGCACTCTGTCCTTGCAACACTGGGTCCCTGGTTCAAATCCCCATGAGCACTATCTGCATCATTTGTATCTTCTCCACATGTCTTCATGGGTTTCCTGCAGGCACTCTAGCTTCTTCACGCATCTCAAAGACATAGAGATGTTAAATAGCTTTCCGCTTAATTGGCCCTAGATTACAATGGACATATGACTATGGTAGGATCAGATTGTGATTCCCCTCTGAGGGACAGTTAGTGACAAAACTTTATACTCTGTGAAGCACTATGTAAGGTGTCCGCACTATATAAATGCTAAATAATAACAAGACATAGTTGACAATACTCATTAAGCTTTATTTTATAAGGGTCTATAGGAGTAGAAGTTAAAATAGAGTATTAGTTTGTTTAAAAAAAAACAACTGCTTGAACCTTATAAAAAGGACCCACTTTAGGCATCTCCTGTACCTTATTCCTTTAGCAATCTACTGTAGCTGCTTCCTCCACTTCCCCACCTAGAAATGTCAGGCAGTACAGCTCAGGGTCGCCTACAGACATTCAGTTGTTACCTGGTCCAGATTTTAACCACTTCACCACTTAGGGTTTTTTCCCTTAAAAACCAGAACAATTTTCACATTTCACGCTCCCCAAAACTGTATGGCTACGTATACCAGTTAAATGGTTTATGCATTTTTTTTTCGCCACTGTTATAATTTAAGTAGGCCTCAGTTATTTGGACTGAGTTAGTCAAAAAGGCTTGGGGTGCAGACCTGCCCTTTAAGGGGATTTTCTCTTAGAGAGAGAATCTACAGTTCTGTCAGCAGAACTAGGACATACCAAGAAGCTGTTCTGTGGACAAGGCCACAGGTCTCACTGACCTCAACATGGAGACCACAAGAACAGTAAACAAAGCCATGTTTATTCAACATGGAAATTCTTTGTATCTAGGGCAAAATATCTTATAGAATATTAATCGAGTAGGTGTGTGTCCTGACATCACAAGGGATCTGAACCAATCATAGATGGCTCAGATGAGGTCACATTTAACTCTTTCTGGTTCATATAAAACCCACAGCCGGAGTATGGAGTAGCACTTTCTGTCTTGCTACCTGTCCCTGCTGGCTTAAACCTTTATATAATCCATTTCTGTTTGATATCTTGTATGCTATATCTTGTATGATGTATATACTTAGTTTAGACGTAACTTAGTGCAGACATAAGAGGACCTGATTACCTTCAGCAGGAAGGTAATCACGAAGCTGTAACGCAACGCAAGAATCTGCTTCGCTAAGACATAACGACATGTAGAGATGAGTATCTGTATATCTGTTTATTGAATAAACAACTTGGAATTGAAGACACCTGAGAACGGTCTATCTCCAACAATGCTTGCTGTGTTGAGAGTCAAGTTATCTCACAGTCTGTGAGGTGCAACTCTAAGAAGTTGCTAGTGTCGAAGCAAAAAGGTGATTTATAACGGTGGTGCCGTTAAACCCTTCACTGTCTAGTGAAACTGGCAGACAAGGGCCAGGGGCCGAAGTTCTCAAGAAATTCCACAGCGAAACAAGCGGAGTAGACGCGGACTGGAAAGCTTATCAAGCTGATAAGTGGTGTGCGTGAGCCAGCACACTGGCTGCAGTTCAAGGTAATCAGCTGCGAAACTCTTGGACTTTAAAGTTAAGCTGCAGGTGCACATGCAGTTAAAAGCCTAAACAGGATCGCAAGTTGTGGGAGCGCTCCGAGGCTGGCAAGCAACTGCCGCGGGAGAAGCCGATCCACTGAGCGGAATGAGACTCAGCAGGAGCTCCAGCTGTGTCCAATCAGAAGTTTCGTGGGAAAGTTGCTACGGCTGATCGAATTGGCAAGCGAATAGAAGTCCGCTGACCAGGGCAAGTATGGTTTACGTTGTTATATTGCATTATCTTTATTGTATTTGGAGTTGTACAAGGAGTTGATAATGCATTCTGTTTTATGTGCAGCTGCTATGTTAGGTTGGAGGCTGCGTACTACTTCCCCCTCCCGGGAAAGGTGGGAAGGGGGGGGAAAGGTTGGTTGCAGCTCCGGTGTAGAGCGTATATAGTGCTGTCTTCAGAGTTTATGTGCTTTAATGTGCAGGTGAAGATTTCTTATGATTTAATGTTCCTGTGTTGCATGTTACGGCTTAAATAGTGGTTATATCCACATTTGTCACGGGCATGTTTCCTTTTGCTGGACAGATGTTAACTGTGTTATCTGCTAGGTTTTTTTTTGTCCTTTTTCTTTCTTTCTCTCTCAGAGAAGGTCTGCTACTGTCTATGCAGTGTGTTAGGAGAGCTTGGAGTGATGCCAGCGGTGTTGCAGTCTAGTGTAGAGCACCCGCAGAAAAGGGGGGTGGCAGTCTACAAGTAGTGGATGGGGGAGTGAGAGAGAGAGAAAGAGAGAGGACTGGGTAGAGAGAAGCCGGAGAGAAAGGCTAGATGTTGGGTGAGGGACATTCCACTTTCCAGTCAGAGGGTCTACGCTGTCTGGTAGCAGTTGGAAGTATTTTTTTTTCTTTCTCTCTGTTTTTTTTTGCGTGAGCTTGATATGCAGGAGTGCACACAGCCCACTTCACTGGGTCACTGTGAAGGTATAAAGCAGTTTACAGTCACAGCTGGGATAGTGGGAGAAGCACTGCGTGTGGCTCTTGCTGTATTTGGCTTTTGCATGTTTTTTTCAGTGGTTTCAGTTCAGTGTCATGTGTTTTTTTTTATATTCACGGATCGCAGAGCGTAGGTTTGATTGCACAGGGTTGAGTGCATTTTTTTTTTCTCCGTCTGCATGTCCAAGATGATTTGCGTTTTCTTCTGAGGGGGAGATAAGAAACTTCACAAACTGCTGGGCAAATTGTCTTGTATGTGTTTTTTTTTGCAGGCATCCGAGAGTTTATATATGCTGAAATGTCTATATATGCTGAAATGTATAGTGTGCATGTATCTTTCTTTTCTATAAGTGTATAGGATTGAGAGGTTGCTATGGGGGATTACATAGCAGCCATCTTGACTGGCATGCCATGACTCAAATGGAGTCGGAGGTTTGAGAAAGCCACTCCCACCTTCATGATGTATTAGGAGGGGATGGAGCAGGAAGCGCCCACTGATAGGCACGCCCCAATGGCAGGGGGGAGGATGTGCTGGGGGGGATCCCACGTCCCACGTCACAGCTGTACACACGGCGCCATGCACGGAAGCAGCTGGTGGGAGGGGGGTCCAGAGTGGGGACAGAGAGATTCCACTGAGTATCTCGGCTTCCAGATGATTTCCTCAAAAGAAATCTGGGCACAGGGAGTGTCCGCATACGTGAGCCAAGCAGGTTGCATGGTCACGGATAGGAAGTGTTTCCCAGCCAGGGGCATGGAGACATGTAGAAGTCAGATATTTCCCAGGGAGTGATTTGCAAGAGCAGATCAGGGAAGTATCTGTACTGGGTTGCTTATGGGATTATTCCTTTAAGTGAGGCACCTTAACGGGTGGTGCAGCATGAGTTCCCGAGAGACTAAAAGGGGGGACAGTGCATCAGGGGGTGCCGGAGTCTGAAAAAAAAAAAGGGAGTTGATCAATCCAGGCATCCGTCGCCGAGGCTGCAGAGCGGTAACGTTTTTTTCCGGTTTTTGTCGTGGACAGGGCCAGGGCTTGACGAAGAGGTCAATGCTGGGCTGGGGCTGTTTGTGCATTTTCTCGTCCACTGATTGGTCAAATATTTTTTTTTTACAGCTCCTACCAAGTGTAGCACAAAGAACAGAACTGGCAGCAGTTCATGGGGCAATTATAAAGATGAAGGAATTGCCATTTACAGAGTGACAGTGTATCAGTACAGTGTTTGCCATAGGACTACCTACCAAGTGGGCATTCAGTGATCTGCATACAGGCATATGATGCTGGAATGCTTAGCCCTGCACCCTGTGTAGTTTAAGTGCAAAGTGCTCCTTCCTACAGGGAGGCAGCCATTTTATTTTGTAGTCTGGGGTAGTAGCACGGCAAGCATTGGTCAGCGGGTACACTAAACAGGACTTCTAGTAGAGCTGGTATCGCAATGAAGTTCTAGGTAAGTAAATGCGAAAATGAGCAAGAGCATTGCAGGCTCACCTGCAAAGCAGCAACAGGTGTGTGGCATCCGTACTCTGTGCATACGACGGCCGTATATGTACAGAAGGGGGGATGTGGGGAGAGCTTGCAATGAGGTGAGAGCTTCCGAAGGTGAAGTCCGCGGGAGCATATTTTAAACAGGTAAGTACTTAGGATAGTACTTAGGTAGGGGAGAGGAGTTTAGCTCCAGTCTGCCAAAAAGAGCAAACAGAGTTCATGAGAACCATAAAGCAACGAGATCAATTACGGTATATATATTAATCAATTTAAAGTGTACAGAGTACAAGCCGCAGGGTGAAACCCAAATCATTAATAAGAATTGATTTGTTTGTATTCTGATTTCAGGAGTTTGGCATTATGGAAGCAACAAAGCTGAGGTGCTGGCAGCCGAGACAGAGATGTCAGTCAGATAAGCAAAAGGTTCCAGATGCCAATCCGAGTTTGGAAAACAGCGAGATTTCTGAGATCGGAAAGAGACTGAGAAACGAGATTTCTGAGATTGGAAAGAGACTAAAAAAACTGACTGAGCAAAGCATAATGCAAATTGCTAATGTTTTTCTTTCCCAAGGAGGTGCTTTTATAATGAAGAGTACTGTGCTGATGGTGATCCTAGGCTGCCATTTCGTCCTAGGAGACCGAAGAGAGGACATTCTCATGAACAATAAGGGGTTAATGAGAACACAAGGCCCAAGCATGTTAATGTTTGGAGACAAAGGTACTGGTCCTTTCCCACCTCCCTCTGATTGGCACAGATGGACCAAGCAGGGATGGAGGAAAAGAGCACTTGTGCCAGGTGGAAACAAATTTCATGGCACAATGTTGGTGAAAGGTCTGAAGGGTCAGGTGTACTAGAAGTTTGAATTGAACGGCAGTGTAAATCTGCTCTTGAATGTCACACTCCCAGAATCGATGCACCGATCCAAAGTTTTGTTAAAAGGTACATTGCAGTACAATGGGTACATGCAAAAGGTGGAGTGTGTGATTCAGGGGTACCTTGTCTTGTTTATCCAGAGTCAGATGGTTCCAGATTGGAGAGGAACGAGCAGTAAGCGTCACTTCTACTACAGAAGAGACGCAGGGGACAACATCACACTCTGGAACTACCAACAGAGAGTGTCTCTGAAACAACTATACACACGTAAAGGCTGGAAAGCCGAGGGTTTGTGGTTCTCGAAACAAGAAGTAAAAATCGAGATCAAGCCACATTTCCAGGTGACAAAGAGGGTGGGGAAAGTGATCCTGAGGGAGGGAAAGCCAACATAGGAAACCCCATTCTCACTACACGGGTCACAACAGGGGACAATATTACACAGTCCATATGCAGCCACTTATCCTCATGCTAGTTGGGTAAGTGAAGAGGTACTCTTAATTGAAAGATTGCAGAGAGTACAGTCTTCCCGACCTCAGGTATGCATTTTGCCTCAGGACATAAGGGGGGAAGAGGTCCAATCAGGACAGTTGGGGACATATTTTGTCATGGAGATGCTAAAAGATCCTGTACAACTAAGATTGGACAAGGAAAGGTTTATCGATTTTTCTGAAGAAGGATCTTTTGCATGGAAGCTTTGAGAGGTTTGGGTGAAAAAATGGAAAGGGAGCAACACCTCTTTACGCACCGCTACTTCCTTAGTTCCCACCTCAACACGTCTTACACCATGACCTGAGAGGTCAACATTTTTTGGTGCTAGACGGGGAGGTGAAATAAGTAGAGTTGCCCTCATGTGGGCAATTCTCACAGAGGTACCTGTGTTTGCCGGGGCAAGTCAAATTTAGTGAAGAAGCCTGCTGGCTCAATAACACAGAATGCGAGGCTACCATTCAAAAGATCCACCCTGAAGCCAAACCAATAGTTCCGGTGGCTGATGGAAAGGTTTGTTTGTTAAACATAATGTCTAATGACACATTCAAGGTACATTTTCATAATTGTTCCGATCAGGTAGACTTTTCGAGGGGAGCTTATTGTATGAGCGGAGATCCCATATGGATCAAGTCATCCAAGTTTGATGACGTCATTCCTCAAATTGTTAAGAGAACTCTAAAGTTCAAAGCTTCAGGGGGATTTCCCATCCTGAAAGATAACACGACATGGGACAAATGGGAACAGGTTTTGACCCAAGACGACCACACTTTGTTACAACGGTTAAACAAACAGAACACTAAGTAAGTTAGAGTAAGATTTCACCATGATCCAGGTGATCTTAACGAGGTAGAACACAAATATAAGCAGGTGAGTTCCAGTCTGACCTGGTGGAAAAGGTTTCCGGCAATGTTCCAGGGACACTCGGACTGGGCCTCTGCAGTTCAAGATTTTCTCCTACACCCACTGGTCGTCGGGATGGGGATGACAACTTTGGGCTTCATTATCCAGGTGAGGTTGTGTGTCAAATTACGCAAAACAAATTAGCCTGGTCAAGAGATTGGTGCCTCATAAACAATCTCATGAACCAATATTTCCAAATTAAGGGACATACAGGGTTACGGGTATAGGTTTAGTAGTACCTGGGATAGAGCTGATTGTATAAAGGCGCTCTTTTAGAAGGCACCTGGCACTGCTGCGTCGTGTAACAGACAAACGAGTTTCACTTTTCTGTGATCATGCAAGTTTGTGAGTGATACGCAAGTGACGCAAATGCTGAGAATGTGGTATAGAGGGACTTAGAAGTAGGGCATCCCCAGAGAGCCTGGTTACAGGAAGACCAAGAGGTCTTGCCCTCTCTTCCAGGGATAACCGCCTAGAGCAGAGAAGTTGTGTGAGCACGAGCATCTAAAAGTGAAACATTAAGAAAAGAAACCAGGTACTGTTGGGTTCAGAAGCAGGGATCTGCGAATCAAGCCTTTTTAGGGGGGATTGTTATAATTTAAATAGGCCTCAGTTATTTGGACTGAGTCAAAAAGGCTTGGGGTGCAGACCTGCCCTTTAAGAGGATTTTCTCTTAGAGAGAGAATCTACAGTTCTGTCAGCAGAACTAGGACATACCAAGAAGCTGTTCTGTAGGCAAGGCCACAGGTCTCACTGACCTCAACATGGAGACCACAAGAACAGTAAACAAAGCCATGTTTATTCAACATGGAAATTCTTTGTATCTAGGGCAAAATATCTTATAGAATATTAATCGAGTAGGTGTGTGTCCTGACATTACAAGGGATCTGAACCAATCATAGATGGCTCAGATGAGGTCACATTTAACTCTTTCTGGTTCATATAAAACCCACAGCCGGAGTATGGAGTAGCACTTTCTGTCTTGCTACCTGTCCCTGCTGGCTTAAACCTTTATATAATCCATTTCTGTTTGATATCTTGTATGCTATATCTTGTATGATGTATATACTTAGTTTAGACGTAACTTAGTGCAGACATAAGAGGACCTGATTACCTTCAGCAGGAAGGTAATCACGAAGCTGTAACGCAACGCAAGAATCTGCTTCGCTAAGACATAACGACATGTAGAGATAAGTATCTGTATATCTGTTTATTGAATAAACAACTTGGAATTGAAGACACCTGAGAACGGTCTATCTCCAACAATGCTTGCTGTGTTGAGAGTCAAGTTATCTCACAGTCTGTGAGGTGCAACTCTAAGAAGTTGCTGGTGTCGAAGCAAAAAGGTGATTTATAACAGTCACTAATTAGACTTTCTTTGGATGGTACTTTTTGCTAAAAAAATATTTTATATTATATACATTATAAAGGGAATAAGAAGAAAAAAAAATCAATATTTCTTAGTTTGAAGGGCCATACTTCTAATTTATTAAGTTATGTTATATTCTTAATGAGGAGTTTAGTTGGATGTCACAAAGGCGCAGGCTAGACACAATGAACAGAGATGTAGTCTATTTTTGGCCTGGACACATGGGAGGCTGATTTGAGTGTGGAAAAATGGCGGGGGTGGAGGGGGGGATAGTATCAATGAACCACATATGGGATGTGGCCACCCCCCACCATTAAAATATATTCTAATATAGGAGGGAAGTTCAAGGGCTTATTATACCCATATGTGGAACCCTCCATTGGTCATGTCAGCGGTTGTGTATTCACCTTGGCTTTGTATGCTTGATATATATTATGTGAAATGCTCCAGTAATTGGCCATTCACATGAGACTATAGATACCAAACCTATAAAAGGGAGTCTCAGACATGTTATATTACAGGTCCTTCTCAAAAAATTAGCATATTGTGATAAAGTTCATTATTTTCTGTAATGTACTAATAAACATTAGACTTTCATATATTTTAGATTCATTACACACAACTGAAGTAGTTCAAGCATTTTATTGTTTTAACATTGAGGATTTTGGCATACAGCTGATGAAAACCCAAAATTCCTATCTCAAAAATTAGCATATCATGAAAAGGTTCTCTAAACGAGCTATTAACCTAATCATCTGAATCAACTAATTAACTCTAAACACCTGCAAAAGATTCCTGAGGCTTTTAAAAACTCCCAGCCTTGTTCATTACTCAAAACCGCAATCATGGGTAAGACTGCTGACCTGACTGCTGTCCAGAAGGCCATCATTGACACCCTCAAGCAAGAGGGTAAGACACAGAAAGACATTTCTGAACGAATAGGCTGTTCCCAGAGTGCTGTATCAAGGCAGAAAACGCTGCACAACGAGAAGAGGTGACTGGATCCTGAGGAAGATTGTGGAGAAGGACCGATTCCAGACCTTGGGGGACCTGCGAAGTCTGGAGTAGAAACATCCAGAGCCACCGTGTACAGGCGTGTGCAGGAAATGGGCTACAGGTGCCGCATTCCCCAGGTCAAGCCACTTTTGAACCAGAAACAGCAGCAAAAGCGCCTGACCTGGGCTACAGAGAAGCAGCACTGGACTGTTGCTCAGTGGTCCAAAGTACTTTTTTTGGATGAAAGCAACTTTTGCATGTCATTCGGAAATCGAGGTGCCAGAGTCTGGAGGAAGACTGGGGAGAGGGAAATGACAAAATGCCTGAAGTCCAGTGTCAAGTACCCACAGTCTGTGATGGTCTGGGGTGCCATGTTGGCTGCTGGTGTTGGTCCACTGTGTTTTATCAAGGGCAGGGTCAATGCAGCTAGCTATCAGGGATTTTGGAGCACTTCATGCTTCCATCTGCTGAAAAGCTTTATGGAGATGATTTCATTTTTTCAGCACGACCTGGCACCTGCTCACAGTGCCAAAACCACTGGTAAATGGTTTACTGACCATGGTATTACTGTGCTCAATTGGCCTGCCAACAATCCTGACCTGAAACCCATAGAGAATCTGTGGGATATTGTGAAGAGAAAGTTGAGAGACGCAAGACCCAACACTCTGGATGTAAGGCTGCTATCGAAGCATCCTGGGCCTCCATAACACCTGAGCAGTGCCACAGGCTGATTTCCTCCATGCCACGCCGCATTGAAGCAGTCATTTCTGCAGAAGGATTCCCGACCTAGTATTGAGTGCATAATTGGACATAATTTTTTGAAGGTTGACTTTTTTTGTTTTAACACTTTTCTTTTGTTGGTCAGATGAAATATGCTAATTTTTTGAGATAGGAAATTTGGATTTTCATGAGCTGTATACCAAAATCATCAATATTAAAACAATAAAAGGCTTGAACTACTTCAGTTGTGTGTAATGAATCTAAAATGTATGAAAGTCTAATGTTTATCAGTACATTATAGAAAATAATGAACTTTATCACAATATGCTAATGTTTTGAGAAGGACCTGTATATCTAGGACTTTTATATCTAACAACTTCCTGTGATTCTGGTACTTAATGGTATTTTATGCAATGCAGAAGTCTAAGTGTATTTTCCACACATGACATTTTTTTCTGTAAGTGAATGTTTAAAAAAAAAAAACAAAAGTGCTAAAATAGATAAAACCCACACATTTTATTTCCCCATTTGTCTCGGTTATTACAAAGTTTAAATTGTGTCCCTAGTACAATGTATGGGGACAATATTTTATTACAAGTAAAGGTGTATTTTTCCATTTTACACAATTACAAGCCATTATTTGCAAAAATAATTGTAATATACCCTCATATCATACATATTAAAAAAGCTAAATCTCTAAGGCAGGAGTCCCCAAACTTTTTTGCTCAAGTGCTGGGTCAACATACTTCAGACTGCTGGGGGGGCTGGAACATACATAAAATTATGTTGAAAAACATTGCATTGAATCTAGGTATTGATTCCCCCCCAATCATGCCCGTAGGAGAACTCCCAGCTGCAGCCATTCAGTCATGTGGCACCCGAAGAACGTCTTTGTGCACAGACAGTGAAGCATACCCAGGTGACAACCTGCCCCCCAGTTGGGCAGCAGTGTAACCTGATGCAGAATTGGATTGGAAGCCAGCAAACAACTGCCCGCTGACTTCTACAGTATGAGGATGGGTGGTGCCAGCACTGCTATTCTATATGTGGGCTGCTGATAGTTAAGGGTACAGTGGGCCACATCTATAAGTTATACATTTTGTGTTTGGTGCCAGTTAAAAAGCCTGGGGGGGGGGGGCGCATTCGGCCCGCAAGCCCTAGTTTGAGAGCCACTGCTCTAAGGTATTTATGTACATTTTTAATTCCTGTCACTTTTTACTTTACAAGTGTTTTATATTGGTACTTATGAGGGAGGGGGGTGGAAGGGGTTAATAAATAATGGGAGATTTATTTTTAATGTATTGTACATGTATTTTAAATGTTTGTCCACTAGATGTCCCCACACTTCATTCTAAGCACTGAACATTACACAGGAAGTGTTGTGTATGTGTTTTTACTGTCATTTTATGAATGACCACAGGCATCTCGCTGATGCCGGTGGTTATTCATAACAGGCACTTTGATTGTCTTTGTTCCCATTCCCTGATCAGTACTCTGCCACATGAGGTCATGGGCATGCACACGCTGCTCAAACACAGAGATATGTGTATCTACACCCCTGGTTGGGAAGTGAAGTCCAGAGGGGTGTAGATACGCGTAGCAGCAGTTGGGAACCGGTTTAATGTTTGTTTGTTTGTTTGTCTTCTTTTGTTTTTGTTTCAATAGAGAACAAAGTGTGAATTGAATTTAAATGTATCACTTTCATTTACAACTACCTAACTACCAATAAAATGTAAATTAAGGTGGAAAAATATATGTAATATTTGTCTCTGTTACTAATAACTATAAACTAAATACAATAGAAAGTAAATGTGGTATGAATTATTGTGCAGTAAAAAGCCAAACAAAATAAGAGCCTTCCATGAGCTGATTAATCACAAATTGCAGTAAACAACAGATAAATATGTTTACATGTCTGAACATTTCTGAATGGGTGCATTGCTTTAAACATAATATTTCTACAATAAAATATGTCATAAATCTCTTTCAGAAAACTGTTCTGCAGTAATTATTTACAAAGACAGGCCAGCAGTTTTTTTCCACCACTTGGAACAATGCAACACCAATTAATTCTCTTTATAACAGAATGAAAATGTTGGAAGTTTATTAATTTGCCTTTTTGAAACCTCTCTGTAGAAGTCATGCTTCAGTCATAATTTACTGTTTTCATATTCATTAAAAGAAGAAACAGAAAAAAAAGAAAATAAATCGTCATATGCTATGCTATAAATGGAAGTATGATCTTGGATAACATTCATTTAAACACCTGTCACACTACTCATTATTGTATGTACAGTTATCCAGTCTACCTTTGACCAAAAAAGTAATGTAATTTGTGTAAAAAGCTTAAGTTCCCTCATCCTGATCTCCTTCAGCCAGTAAGGAAGCTGCTATCTTACATATACATGTAAAGGTGGCCACTGGATAGTGTAATGGTTAAGGGCTCTGCCTCTGACACAGGAGACCAGGGTCCGAATCTCGGCTCTGCCTGTTCAGTAAGCCAGCACCTATTCAGTAGGAGTTCTTTGGGCAAGACTCCCTAACACTGCTACTGCCTACTGAGTGCGCTCTAGTGGCTGCCTCACAAGCGCTTTGAGTCCGACAGGAGAAACGCGATATGCAAAAAAAGCAATTATTATTGTTTTAAATATCTGTTCAATTCAAGAATGGCAATCAATTTTTCTAACTGATTGTAACATTTCAAAAATCTGACCAATGTACCACACACACGTTACGTTTTTCCTCTATTTATTATGATAAAAATGATTGGAAACTCTGAGAAATGTGCTTAGGTGTATATGTTACGGCCAGAACCCGAAGTGTGGCCACTTCTAGTTCTGGCCGGCCACTTCGGGTTCTGGCCGGCCAATGCGCGAAGTGGCCGCAGCGCAACGGCCAATGTTAGAAATGGAATGTTTCCTTTTAATATGAATGTAGTTTTCCTGGCCGTATGTAGCAAAAAAAAAAACAGTTCGTTCATTGAATGAAATGAAGCCGCCCGGCTTCTGCTCCGCCTCCTCTCCTCCGCCCCTGCCCCTCTCTCTCTCTCTCTCTATCTTCTTCGGGCAGCCGGCGAGGACACGCGTGTCCCCGAGAGTCGTTCGTGGCGCCAGGAAAGCAGAGCGGGGAGGCTGCAGACATTGCTTCTGCCAGCCCCCGCTCTGCAGGGATGAACGACAGGATTGCCTGCCGCTACGAACGACTCTGGAGGGGACACGCATGTCCCCCGCTGCCAGTGTCGGGGAGAAGAGAGAGAGAGAGAGAGGCAGGGGCGGAGGAGAGGAGGCGGAGCAGAAGCCAGGCGGCTTCATTTCATTCAATGAACGAACTGTTTTTTTGCTACATTTGGCCAGAGACGGCCAGGAAAACTACATTCATATTAAAAGGAAACATTCCATTTCTAACATTAGCCGTTGCGCTGCGGCCACTTCGCGCATTGGCCGGCCAGAACCCGAAGTGGCCGGCCAGAACTAGAAGTGGCCACACTTCGGGTTCTGGCCGTAACATATATATTAATAAATTGACAATCTACCACACACCATTCAAATATCATAAAAATTAATTCAAAAAATTCCACCATTCTCGATCAACTTTTGTCTTATAAAAACAGAAAATCTGATTGGATTTATTGCTTGAATAAATAAAAAAGCTTTTGATTTTTTTGGGGGGGAAATCCGATCTTCGTTTATAGAATTGCCATAAAATCGGATCATTTAATTGTATCGTGTGTGGCCACTTAATATTCCCAATCTGCAAACAGCACACTTTATTTTTTGACTGCATGGTTTTCTCTCTATGTGCACCCTGCACACTGAAATATTACTGGTACTAATGCCAGCATAGTACAATGTGTCGTGAAATTATTGTGACCTGCTGTACATGGTTAAGATGAGCATTGCTATGGTCATGTGCATTAAGCAAGTAAAATAATGTGCATTAACATAGCAGTTCTCATGTTAAACATGCACACAGGTGGTGCTTATCTTACGTCATGCAAAACTGCTGTCATTATTATTGGCACTATTACCAATATTAATCTCCTTGCCGGTTATCCCGAGCTGAGCTCGGGGTAACCTGCGCAGGAGGATTGCTCAGTCCCCGCCAGGCCGATTTTCAAAAACATTTTTTATTGCACGCAGCTAGCACTTTGCTAGCTGCGTGCATAACTCGATCGCCACCGATTTGACGCTACCCGCCGCACCGTCCCCCCCCCCCCAGACCCCTTGCGCAGCCTGGCCAATCAGTGCCAGGCAGTGCTGAGGGGTGGATCGGGACTCCCTATGACGTCGGTGACGTCATCGCGATCATCGTCATGGCGACGGGGGAAGCCAAGCAGGAAATCACGTTCTGAACAGGATTTCCTGCTTGCGCAGATCGTCGGAGGCGATCGGAGTGGGTGGGGGGATGCGCTAGGCTAGCTACATGATTTAATTTTTTTTTTTTTAAAGTGCTGCTCTGCCCCCTCCTGATGAGTCTTAGGACGAAACGCGTTGGGCGGGGCTAGTGGTCGGCACATGAAGGAGAGCATGCTGTTTTACATCCAGGACGCTGGATTTTAATCTGAATACGTTTTTTTATCTTTGTGGAATATGTGAGTGCAATTTTGAATCTTTTATTGAATATTAAAGTAGTACTGCGCAATGGAAATGTCTGTTTAGTTTTTAAAGGAGCCATATTAAGAAGATTGGGAATGAGGTTGTGCTATAAACGCTTCCTGGCTGTTTGTGATTAGACAGCATGAGGATCTGGTGAGAGTATAGGTTTATCTGACTTCCGCACTTTTGGTGGGGTGCACGAGTGCTGTATCCACATAAGGGAGAAGGTCGAGGTGCACCTGTGACAAAGTTACTACACTATATGTTGTGCCTATGTTTATTTTTGAGTGACAAGTTGGAGAAATCTGCAAGGTCAGAAGCTACTGCAGCCGAGGGCAAGGACCTTTAAACCAGGGGCTATATACTTCATGCCTTGATTGCTGTTTGTTGCTGAGCAGCAACCCCATCTGGTGAGCGCATTGCATTTCTGCACAGAGTGCTGCACTGGGAGAGGTGGAGGTGCTAAAAAAGTGATAAAATACTGCACTATGTTGTCTCTTTTCTTGACATATGTGAGAGTGTAGGTGGCAGCAGTCCGACTGGCACAACGGGATATGGATGAGGGGAAAACTTTGACCTCTGTGGCGGCCCATTATCTGCAATTCCATGCTGGTTCTTATTCTGGCATGCAGGTTATAGGGTTGGAGCATATTAGAACCAATATTAGAGGGGGTGATATAGTAGCCCGATTACTACAGAAAGAGGCCCGGTGGATATACAGTCTGGACTCTAAATCACCTCATGGTCTTAATGAGGAAATTGATTTTACTGGCTTCCTGTGAATCTCTGCTAATGTATATTTTGATTTATTGCAGATAATCCTATGTACATCTATCTATTGTGTCATTGGTTGTTGGACTAATATGTGATGGACTTCCTTTTGAATACTTGGAACTCTTCTCACCATGGACTGTCAATTTTCCTTTGAGAATTTTATTGCGTCGCATGTCTGGATTCCGGCCGTCGTTCTGCGTTATGGGGCGCCCCCACTCTATTTGTACCACTCTATACTGCATGACTGCTCTAAGGAACTGATTGCTCAAATACGGATGCACTTGGTGTTATTTATACACCCTTTAGAACTTTGGTTCACTTTGTGTTCTATGCAATGTATATAATTTGGTTGCTTTGATTGATGTATACATGTATATTGCTACTGTTTACGTAAGCATTGTATTGTATTAGCTGTACCTATATTATTAAATGCCGTAATGACTTGATTATAGATACTTAGATGCTGATGGTTTTTTATATAGACACGGGATTATTATTTCCTGTGCTATATTTTCCTATTATTATAACTATAGGCTCTTAATTGTTACATATACCCTTTGCCCGTTTTGGGTCTACTATATACTTACGTCATATGCGCTCCAGCGTAGCCCATTTCCTCCTTCTGGATAAGTGGACTCTTTTGTCCCTCCAGGCTGTCTGTATGCTTCCGCAATGTGCGCTCCAGTGTGGATCACTTCCTTCTGGCGTTTCCTTCCTTCCGTATTGGTTGATACATTGGGGGCGGTTCACGTGATGCGCGTCTGGCACTCACGTGACCGCGCCCCTAGCGCTATATCTTTCCGGCAAAGATGGCGGCTGGACACAGGATCCCCCTCTCTTTACAAAGCGGCGTGACTGCCGCGAAACCGGTAGAGAAGTCTGCCGGG
The DNA here is from genome assembly GCF_040937935.1 of Hyperolius riggenbachi. Lineage (NCBI taxonomy): Eukaryota > Metazoa > Chordata > Amphibia > Anura > Hyperoliidae > Hyperolius > Hyperolius riggenbachi. Next base: position 146,142,947 of record NC_090650.1, read on the forward strand.
GGCCTCCTTCTTATCCCGAGACACCAATCTGGTCATCATCCGTCCTGGGTCACGTAAGCCTCGTTCCTTTCGCACTCCATGCTGCCTATATGGTCTCAGCATCTGATCACTTAGTCAATTAGCATCTAGGTACTATAATCTTTTGTTGACATATTATGCACTGTCATGCACATTTTTTTCACAGGTTGTATAGTCTTGATATGGTTTATTGATAACCTCTTATCCTTTGTTTAAGTATATGCACTTTCTATTTACGTGAACTTATGAACCCGGGTTCAATCCCTGCGGTGGCTCATATACTGAACTACCCAGGTGATTATCATATTATTGATATGCTATTAGCAATCATATATTATTTATGATAGGCATGGTATTGTGGTGTCTCTTGATTTTTTAATTGGTTTTAACCTTGTATAGTGCTTTTTTTGTGAAGTTGTTAATAATAATAAAATTGTGATACTTTTGCTATACTTTATGGTGTGGTGCTAATTATGGTCATAGCCTTGTTCTTACTCATGTCATCTGGTGAGCGCAACTTGGAATCAATTTTTGTGTGCTGTACCAGTGTGATGTGGGTCTGGTGAAGGCTACAATATCTACCTGACGTTATTACCCTATATAGTGTTTTTTTTTCCCCCCTGTTTATGTTTCTACTTGGATGCAACTTAACCTGAGGGCTGCACGCACACTCCAGAACCTGTGGAATATCACTGAGGAGAGAGAGTAGTGTGAAACATCACCCCGGGATACCGTGGAGGCGCTTACACCTCTGGACTTACATTCGTGACTTTTCTGGTGTGGCGAACCGGTAGCAATTAGAGGTGGAAGAGTTATAGGAGTGGGTGGAGCGCAACATCTCTGTGAACTTTTAGTCCATATTTATTTCCTGTCCGGTTGATGTTTCTGGCTTCAGCAGTGTTTGAATCGTAATCCTGAAACAAACATGCAGCTAATCTTGTCATATTTTGGTCAGATACATTTGATCTGCACACTTGTTATGGGTCTATTGCTTAAAGTGAACCTTAAGCCAGAAAAAAAAATGAGTTTTACTCACCTGGGGCTTCTACCAACCCACTGCAGCAGTCCTGTGCCCTCGCAGCCACTCACTAATCCTCTGGACCCCCGCTGCCAGCTAGTTTCGTTTTTGCCGACAGGCCTGTCAGGACTGGCCACGCGTAGCTTTTTCCACATTCCCGACTGCAATTAGCGCTATTGCGGGCCGCAACGCGTACAAAAATACGCGTTGCCGCATATCTATGCGTTTGTAATGCGGCAAATTAATCCTCTACATACATAATGGGCAAGCACCATCTCCCATTTCCCAAAATTAAGGGTAAAATTGCATGGGTGTGCAGAAAGGAACAATCTAGGTACATGTAACTAAACAGAGGAAAGTAGTTCCCTTTAAGTACCGCACCACTCCAAAATAATAATCAAACATCAACTTTATTCAATATACATAAAAACACTTAAAAACCAAAATTGGCAACCATGTCAAAAATACTGGGGTAACATTCAATAATGAAAAAGTACATCAAATCTCCACATAATGTATCACAAACCAATATTACACCTGTACAAACAAATATGCATAACTGTGAACGTCCACGTTGCTACCCAAGCAATGTGAAAAAGGTTGGAAGCGAACCAGCATCACAGAGGTAAAAGGCCGTGATGAAAAGTGAACAAGTGAATAAACAAACAAAGGAGACCAGTACAAATAGATCAGAGTAAAGTGCTACAGTGCATGAAAAAGTCAGCGTAATAACGCTATAAAGAAAGTGCAGTAAATATTGAAAAAGTGCTGTGTGCAACAAGTGACAAGCAGCGACTAGCGCTGTGAAGGAGCTGAAGCTTACCTAAGATCTATATGTGGAGAAGGAATGACATGGTGAGCCGACCTGCCGTCGCGATTCGCCGCTTTCCGCAATGTAGCGGCTTCCTCTGGGCATGAAAATTTAAAAGTGATCTCGGAAATATAAGGAGAAGGACCAAAGTGGGCGGGCCTATAGATACACCTATCACATACCGTTTGTGCGCGGCCACGCACAACGGGAAGGCTCTGCAGCGCTAATTAGCACTGCATCACTTCCCTCTCCTACCACTAGGAATTCTGGGTAATGTAGTCTCCGAGGATAGAATAAGAGGAAATGAATACAAGCTGATGAAAGTGGCGATAGAAGCCACAAATTATAGAGATAATTAAAAATAAAAAAGCACAAGAGATATCATTAAAACATGGTGTATAAATACACCAAACATATATCAGAACAAAATAACAAATAAGTTTAATGCTATAAATACAAAGACGCCACCAGTGTCGCCATCATGTGGTCAAAAACCATAAGTACAATAAACATTTTTAACACAATGTCAAATAGGTTATAATGCATTAGAATACACATGAAAACATATTTTTCCATTAGAGAACTCTTCAGGAGAAGCCACCAATCCCATATAGGAAGGAATAATCGTCTTCTAGGTTCCAGAAAAGGAATTGCAGTCAACTTACTAAAAAACAAACAGAAACGGAAAATTATTTTATGGTCACGGCTCCTATCAACCAATCTGTTACAATCCTTCAATCCCTCAGGAATGCCCGATTGATATGAAGACAGTAGATCCAACAAAAGAGACAATTTTAGACAAGAGGACCACTCACAAGACCTCCACGTATCAGGAGCCCCCAAAGACCAACCTAAGTCATGTCAAGTGATGGAGATGAGAAATCACCGCACGAACACCAAATGGAATGCGAGGTCTGGTGAATGCATAGGGGGGGGGAGGGGAAAGGGGAAAAAGGGGGAGGGAGGGGAGGGGAGGGGGAAAGGGGAAGGAGTGGGGGGGGGTGTTTGGGGGGGGGGGGGGGGGTTGTAACTTTCAATGTAAAAATCCCAAAAAGGAGAAGTCCTCATTCAAACCTACCGGTGATCTGGACCCCAAATCAAAGATCCACTTGGTTTCTTGTCTAAGAAGTGCTGCTACCACATTACCGCCCCTGGAAGACAAAACGACATGTTTTAGGCCACATACAGTCCAACCAACAGTACTACCCGCATGGGTTTTCAATGCATGGTCCGCAACCGGGGTAAGTATTTTTCCCTCTGCAGCATCCCTCTCCGCCAAACGAATGGTGGAGAGGTGCTTTTGTATTCTAGTTTTGAGTTTTTTTGTTTGTCCTACATAGTACAAATTGCAGGGGCACCTCAGTAGATCTATCACTGCCTCAGTTTGACAATTAATGAATTCATTGATACGGTGTACTCTATTCGTCCTAGGACTACAAACCTCCTTTGTGGGTATCATGAGTGGACAGATGTTGCAACGGCCACATGGAAAACTCCCCTTTACTCCATGGCCTCTGCTCAAAGATCTCTGAAAATGGCTCCTACACAATTGATCTTTAAGATTTGGAGCCCTCTTGGCTGTTAAAGACGGTCTATCTGTAATATAATTCTTCAACACTGGGTCAGTGTGTAAAATTGGCCAATGTCTAGACATCACCTCTCTCAACTCATTCCAACATGTGTTGTATGGTGTACACATCCTCACCACACTGTTCTGTTGTCTTTTTTTGCCATAAAGTAAAGCCTCTCTTTTAGAGTACAATGCTCTCTGATAAGCTTTCTTTATAATACCTTTAGGATATCCTCTCTGCACAAACCTTCTCTCCAGATCAATGGCCTGCCGCTTAAATTCCTGGTCATCCGAACAATTTCTCCGGAGCCGCAAAAATTGGCCTGTTGGTATGTTGTTTTTCAATTGCGTGGTATGGAAGGAGCCGTAATGTAGTAACCCATTCACTGCTGTAGCTTTCCGATACAGGGTACTTCCAATCTGACCCGTCTCTGTGAAATAAAGATGTAAATCTAAAAAATCAACTGAATCATTTGAAAAATTCGAGGTCAGGACAATGTTCTTATCGTTATCTCCCAACTTGGAAACAAATTCTCTAGCCAGATCTTCAGGACCCTCCCACAAAATCAAAATATCATCTATGAAACGATACCACCCCAAAATATTAGGGTGGTACCGTTCCATCACAGGGCCCCACACCAACTCTCTCTCCCACCACCCCAAAAAAAAAAAATTGGCTATGGCAGGAGCGCACTTGGCACCCATAGACACACCGTGTGTCTGCAGATAAAATTGGCCATCAAAGATGAAGAAATTGTGTGACAAAACAAATCTCAGGAGATCAATCAGGAAGAGATTAAATTCTCCCCTACCTGTAGTGGTCATGGAAAGAAAATATCGTACAGCCCCACAGGCATCCTCATGATGAATATTTGTGTAGAGTGATTCTACGTCCAGAGATATGAACATTGTACCTGAAGGAAGAGAGACATGATTAAGTTTTGTTATTAGATCCAATGAGTCACGTACATATGAGTCCAATGATACTACGTGTTCCTGAAGAAAGAAATCCAAAAAACTACAACTCTTTTCAATAAGGCTCCCGATACCTGAGACTATAGGACGGCCCGGAGGTCGACTCAGACTTTTATGTACCTTTGGTAACAAATAAAAGGTGGGAATGACAGGTTCCTGCGTTGTCAGGTACAATCTCTTTTTGAGAGATTATCCCCTTCTCCTTTGCCCCATCCAAAAGATGGTTCAAAATGTTTTTAAATTGAGTTGTAGGATTACCCGGTAAACGCCTATAGTATTTTCTATTGTCAAGTTGTTTCCTCACTTCTTCAATGTAATCCTGTATTGGCCACAAAACAACATTACCTCCTTTATCTGCTTCTCTAATGATGAACTCATCTTTCTCAGTTAGTTCCTTAATAGCTTGGCTTTCCCCCTTACTTAGGTTGAACCCGTGGGGTTTCCGTACATTTATTCGTTCGATATCTTGTACTACCATATCAAAGAAAATCTTAATTGGAGGAAACAACGACAAATTAGGCAAAAATGTAGACCGAGGTCTAAACCTACCTCTCAACGCAGAAGAATTTTCATCAGTTGCTGTATCATTCTCATTCTCATTCAAAAGGTCCATCAAGTCTGTTAGGACCTGTCTATCATTGGTATCCAATAAATCAATAGCCTGTTGTGTTCTTAAATCCAGATCCCCACCTTCACGATGGTACATCCGTTTGAGTGCCAATCTTCGACAGAAGAGATAAAGATCCTTCACCACTTCAAAAATGTCCATATTTCTAGTAGGCGAAAAATTGAGGCCCCTCTGTAACACACTCTCCTGAGTAGGGGTCAGTTGAAATTCTGTTAGATTAATAATCTGTAACTTATTTGACTCCTCCATTATTCTGGGCTCACCTGCAGTTTCCTCCTCTTGTTGGTGTTGTCCCCGGGGCCGTTTATCCCTCTTTCTCTTGAAAGCAAGGCCGCCCCTTCTGCCTCGCTTTCTGTGTCCAAAAAATCTGTACTAGATTCGGACACAGATATAAATTGTTGAATGCCAGGTGTGATAATTTTATTGGGGTCCCCATTTCTAGGTTTTTTCTGCCGTCTTGGTCGTCTTGGATATTCATATCCCTGACCTTTCCTATTTCCCCGGTGCTTCCACCGGAAGGCTTTACCAGATGAATAGTCATTCCTATCACGTATCAACTTATTCCTCTTGCCCTCAATGGTGTTTTTCTCCACCTGTTGCACATCTTTACTAAGCTGACTCAGAAAGGACTGTACAAATCTGACACTATCAAATTTGTTAAGTTGGGTTAGTAATTTATTTATCTTCTCCTTCAAACGGGGTAATAAGTCCTTGTCATGCTTCAATAACATGTCGATAATGATAACCGAGCATCTCCCAAGTCCCAACTCCCAATCTCTTTTCTCCTGTTCCGTCACCTCCCAAGAGGGAAATATCTGGACCCTCAGACCTCTGGGGAATATACCTTCCCTTTTATAGTTCTCAAGACTATGAGCATTCCACCAAAGTCTTACATACTCAGCATGAGCATTTTTAATATCATTGCAAAGTTTCCTGAAATCCGGGGGAAATCTTGATTCCTCCCTTACAGTACTATTTCCAAAGATCTCCTCCAATTGGGAATTCCAGCCTCTCTCCAAGCGGCTCAGTGTTTCCATGATATATTTAAACTGTGTCAGCGACACTGGTAACCTCTTCAGTCAGAAAAGTTTTAATTTTGAATGAGCTTAAACATGGGATGTGCAGTAGCCCTGAAAAAGACCAAAGAAAGGTCACAACAAATTAATCCTCTACATACATAATGGGCAAGCACCATCTCCCATTTCCCAAAATTAAGGGTAAAATTGCATGGGTGTGCAGAAAGGAACAATCTAGGTACATGTAACTAAACAGAGGAAAGTAGTTCCCTTTAAGTACCGCACCACTCCAAAATAATAATCAAACATCAACTTTATTCAATATACATAAAAACACTTAAAAACCAAAATTGGCAACCATGTCAAAAATACTGGGGTAACATTCAATAATGAAAAAGTACATCAAATCTCCACATAATGTATCACAAACCAATATTACACCTGTACAAACAAATATGCATAACTGTGAACGTCCACGTTGCTACCCAAGCAATGTGAAAAAGGTTAGAAGCGAACCAGCATCACAGAGGTAAAAGGCCGTGATGAAAAGTGAACAAGTGAATAAACAAACAAAGGAGACCAGTACAAATAGATCAGAGTAAAGTGCTACAGTGCATGAAAAAGTCAGCGTAATAACGCTATAAAGAAAGTGCAGTATTTGTACTGGTCTCCTTTGTTTGTTTATTCACTTGTTCACTTTTCATCACGGCCTTTTACCTCTGTGATGCTGGTTCGCTTCCAACCTTTTTCACATTGCTTGGGTAGCAACGTGGACGTTCACAGTTATGCATATTTGTTTGTACAGGTGTAATATTGGTTTGTGATACATTATGTGGAGATTTGATGTACTTTTTCATTATTGAATGTTACCCCAGTATTTTTGACATGGTTGCCAATTTTGGTTTTTAAGTGTTTTTATGTATATTGAATAAAGTTGATGTTTGATTATTATTTTGGAGTGGTGCGGTACTTAAAGGGAACTACTTTCCTCTGTTTAGTTACATGTACCTAGATTGTTCCTTTCTGCACACCCATGCAATTTTACCCTTAATTTTGGGAAATGGGAGATGGTGCTTGCCCATTATGTATGTAGAGGATTAATTTGTTGTGACCTTTCTTTGGTCTTTTTCAGGGCTACTGCACATCCCATGTTTAAGCTCATTCAAAATTAAAACTTTTCTGACTGAAGAGGTTACCAGTGTCGCTGACACAGTTTAAATATATCATGGAAACACTGAGCCGCTTGGAGAGAGGCTGGAATTCCCAATTGGAGGAGATCTTTGGAAATAGTACTGTAAGGGAGGAATCAAGATTTCCCCCGGATTTCAGGAAACTTTGCAATGATATTAAAAATGCTCATGCTGAGTATGTAAGACTTTGGTGGAATGCTCATAGTCTTGAGAACTATAAAAGGGAAGGTATATTCCCCAGAGGTCTGAGGGTCCAGATATTTCCCTCTTGGGAGGTGACGGAACAGGAGAAAAGAGATTGGGAGTTGGGACTTGGGAGATGCTCGGTTATCATTATCGACATGTTATTGAAGCATGACAAGGACTTATTACCCCGTTTGAAGGAGAAGATAAATAAATTACTAACCCAACTTAACAAATTTGATAGTGTCAGATTTGTACAGCCCTTTCTGAGTCAGCTTAGTAAAGATGTGCAACAGGTGGAGAAAAACACCATTGAGGGCAAGAGGAATAAGTTGATACGTGATAGGAATGACTATTCATCTGGTAAAGCCTTCCGGTGGAAGCACCGGGGAAATAGGAAGGGTCAGGGATATGAATATCCAAGACGACCAAGACGGCAGAAAAAACCTAGAAATGGGGACCCCAATAAAATTATCACACCTGGCATTCAACAATTTATATCTGTGTCCGAATCTAGTACAGATTTTTTGGACACAGAAAGCGAGGCAGAAGGGGCGGCCTTGCTTTCAAGAGAAAGAGGGATAAACGGCCCCGGGGACAACACCAACAAGAGGAGGAAACTGCAGGTGAGCCCAGAATAATGGAGGAGTCAAATAAGTTACAGATTATTAATCTAACAGAATTTCAACTGACCCCTACTCAGGAGAGTGTGTTACAGAGGGGCCTCAATTTTTCGCCTACTAGAAATATGGACATTTTTGAAGTGGTGAAGGATCTTTATCTCTTCTGTCGAAGATTGGCACTCAAACGGATGTACCATCGTGAAGGTGGGGATCTGGATTTAAGAACACAACAGGCTATTGATTTATTGGATACCAATGATAGACAGGTCCTAACAGACTTGATGGACCTTTTGAATGAGAATGAGAATGATACAGCAACTGATGAAAATTCTTCTGCGTTGAGAGGTAGGTTTAGACCTCGGTCTACATTTTTGCCTAATTTGTCGTTGTTTCCTCCAATTAAGATTTTCTTTGATATGGTAGTACAAGATATCGAACGAATAAATGTACGGAAACCCCACGGGTTCAACCTAAGTAAGGGGGAAAGCCAAGCTATTAAGGAACTAACTGAGAAAGATGAGTTCATCATTAGAGAAGCAGATAAAGGAGGTAATGTTGTTTTGTGGCCAATACAGGATTACATTGAAGAAGTGAGGAAACAACTTGACAATAGAAAATACTATAGGCGTTTACCGGGTAATCCTACAACTCAATTTAAAAACATTTTGAACCATCTTTTGGATGGGGCAAAGGAGAAGGGGATAATCTCTCAAAAAGAGATTGTACCTGACAACGCAGGAACCTGTCATTCCCACCTTTTATTTGTTACCAAAGGTACATAAAAGTCTGAGTCGACCTCCGGGCCGTCCTATAGTCTCAGGTATCGGGAGCCTTATTGAAAAGAGTTGTAGTTTTTTGGATTTCTTTCTTCAAGAACACGTAGTATCATTGAACTCATATGTACGTGACTCATTGGATCTAATAACAAAACTTAATCATGTCTCTCTTCCTTCAGGTACAATGTTCATATCTCTGGACGTAGAATCACTCTACACAAATATTCATCATGAGGATGCCTGTGGGGCTGTACGATATTTTCTTTCCATGACCACTACAGGTAGGGGAGAATTTAATCTCTTCCTGATTGATCTCCTGAGATTTGTTTTGTCACACAATTTCTTCATCTTTGATGGCCAATTTTATCTGCAGACACACGGTGTGTCTATGGGTGCCAAGTGCGCTCCTGCCATAGCCAATTTATTTTTGGGGTGGTGGGAGAGAGAGTTGGTGTGGGGCCCTGTGATGGAACGGTACCACCCTAATATTTTGGGGTGGTATCGTTTCATAGATGATATTTTGATTTTGTGGGAGGGTCCTGAAGATCTGGCTAGAGAATTTGTTTCCAAGTTGGGAGATAACGATAAGAACATTGTCCTGACCTCGAATTTTTCAAATGATTCAGTTGATTTTTTAGATTTACATCTTTATTTCACAGAGACGGGTCAGATTGGAAGTACCCTGTATCGGAAAGCTACAGCAGTGAATGGGTTACTACATTACGGCTCCTTCCATACCACGCAATTGAAAAACAACATACCAACAGGCCAATTTTTGCGGCTCCGGAGAAATTGTTCGGATGACCAGGAATTTAAGCGGCAGGCCATTGATCTGGAGAGAAGGTTTGTGCAGAGAGGATATCCTAAAGGTATTATAAAGAAAGCTTATCAGAGAGCATTGTACTCTAAAAGAGAGGCTTTACTTTATGGCAAAAAAAGACAACAGAACAGTGTGGTGAGGATGTGTACACCATACAACACATGTTGGAATGAGTTGAGAGAGGTGATGTCTAGACATTGGCCAATTTTACACACTGACCCAGTGTTGAAGAATTATATTACAGATAGACCGTCTTTAACAGCCAAGAGGGCTCCAAATCTTAAAGATCAATTGTGTAGGAGCCATTTTCAGAGATCTTTGAGCAGAGGCCATGGAGTAAAGGGGAGTTTTCCATGTGGCCGTTGCAACATCTGTCCACTCATGATACCCACAAAGGAGGTTTGTAGTCCTAGGACGAATAGAGTACACCGTATCAATGAATTCATTAATTGTCAAACTGAGGCAGTGATAGATCTACTGAGGTGCCCCTGCAATTTGTACTATGTAGGACAAACAAAAAACAAACTCAAAACTAGAATACAAAAGCACCTCTCCACCATTCGTTTGGCGGAGAGGGATGCTGCAGAGGGAAAAATACTTACCCCGGTTGCGGACCATGCATTGAAAACCCATGCGGGTAGTACTGTTGGTTGGACTGTATGTGGCCTAAAACATGTCGTTTTGTCTTCCAGGGGCGGTAATGTGGTAGCAGCACTTCTTAGACAAGAAACCAAGTGGATCTTTGATTTGGGGTCCAGATCACCGGTAGGTTTGAATGAGGACTTCTCCTTTTTGGGATTTTTACATTGAAAGTTACAACCCCCCCCAAAAAAAACAACCCCCCCCACTCCTTCCCCTTTCCCCCTCCCCTCCCCTCCCTCCCCCTTTTTCCCCTTTCCCCTCCCCTCCCCTCCCTCCCCCTTTTTCCCCTTTCCCCTCCCCCCCCTATGCATTCACCAGACCTCGCATTCCATATGGTGTTCGTGCGGTGATTTCTCATCTCCATCACTTGACATGACTTAGGTTGGTCTTTGGGGGCTCCTGATACGTGGAGGTCTTGTGAGTGGTCCTCTTGTCTAAAATTGTCTCTTTTGTTGGATCTACTGTCTTCATATCAATCGGGCATTCCTGAGGGATTGAAGGATTGTAACAGATTGGTTGATAGGAGCCGTGACCATAAAATAATTTTCCGTTTCTGTTTGTTTTTTAGTAAGTTGACTGCAATTCCTTTTCTGGAACCTAGAAGACGATTATTCCTTCCTATATGGGATTGGTGGCTTCTCCTGAAGAGTTCTCTAATGGAAAAATATGTTTTCATGTGTATTCTAATGCATTATAACCTATTTGACATTGTGTTAAAAATGTTTATTGTACTTATGGTTTTTGACCACATGATGGCGACACTGGTGGCGTCTTTGTATTTATAGCATTAAACTTATTTGTTATTTTGTTCTGATATATGTTTGGTGTATTTATACACCATGTTTTAATGATATCTCTTGTGCTTTTTTATTTTTAATTATCTCTATAATTTGTGGCTTCTATCGCCACTTTCATCAGCTTGTATTCATTTCCTCTTATTCTATCCTCGGAGACTACATTACCCAGAATTCCTAGTGGTAGGAGAGGGAAGTGATGCAGTGCTAATTAGCGCTGCAGAGCCTTCCCGTTGTGCGTGGCCGCGCACAAACGGTATGTGATAGGTGTATCTATAGGCCCGCCCACTTTGGTCCTTCTCCTTATATTTCCGAGATCACTTTTAAATTTTCATGCCCAGAGGAAGCCGCTACATTGCGGAAAGCGGCGAATCGCGACGGCAGATCGGCTCACCATGTCATTCCTTCTCCACATATAGATCTTAGGTAAGCTTCAGCTCCTTCACAGCGCTAGTCGCTGCTTGTCACTTGTTGCACACAGCACTTTTTCAATATTTACTGCACTTTCTTTATAGCGTTATTACGCTGACTTTTTCATGCACTGTAGCACTTTACTCTGATCTATTTGTACTGGTCTCCTTTGTTTGTTTATTCACTTGTTCACTTTTCATCACGGCCTTTTACCTCTGTGATGCTGGTTCGCTTCTAACCTTTTTCACATTGCTTGGGTAGCAACGTGGACGTTCACAGTTATGCATATTTGTTTGTACAGGTGTAATATTGGTTTGTGATACATTATGTGGAGATTTGATGTACTTTTTCATTATTGAATGTTACCCCAGTATTTTTGACATGGTTGCCAATTTTGGTTTTTAAGTGTTTTTATGTATATTGAATAAAGTTGATGTTTGATTATTATTTTGGAGTGGTGCGGTACTTAAAGGGAACTACTTTCCTCTGTTTAGTTACATGTACCTAGATTGTTCCTTTCTGCACACCCATGCAATTTTACCCTTAATTTTGGGAAATGGGAGATGGTGCTTGCCCATTATGTATGTAGAGGATTAATTTGTTGTGACCTTTCTTTGGTCTTTTTCAGGGCTACTGCACATCCCATGTTTAAGCTCATTCAAAATTAAAACTTTTCTGACTGAAGAGGTTACCAGTGTCGCTGACACAGTTTAAATATATCATGGAAACACTGAGCCGCTTGGAGAGAGGCTGGAATTCCCAATTGGAGGAGATCTTTGGAAATAGTACTGTAAGGGAGGAATCAAGATTTCCCCCGGATTTCAGGAAACTTTGCAATGATATTAAAAATGCTCATGCTGAGTATGTAAGACTTTGGTGGAATGCTCATAGTCTTGAGAACTATAAAAGGGAAGGTATATTCCCCAGAGGTCTGAGGGTCCAGATATTTCCCTCTTGGGAGGTGACGGAACAGGAGAAAAGAGATTGGGAGTTGGGACTTGGGAGATGCTCGGTTATCATTATCGACATGTTATTGAAGCATGACAAGGACTTATTACCCCGTTTGAAGGAGAAGATAAATAAATTACTAACCCAACTTAACAAATTTGATAGTGTCAGATTTGTACAGCCCTTTCTGAGTCAGCTTAGTAAAGATGTGCAACAGGTGGAGAAAAACACCATTGAGGGCAAGAGGAATAAGTTGATACGTGATAGGAATGACTATTCATCTGGTAAAGCCTTCCGGTGGAAGCACCGGGGAAATAGGAAGGGTCAGGGATATGAATATCCAAGACGACCAAGACGGCAGAAAAAACCTAGAAATGGGGACCCCAATAAAATTATCACACCTGGCATTCAACAATTTATATCTGTGTCCGAATCTAGTACAGATTTTTTGGACACAGAAAGCGAGGCAGAAGGGGCGGCCTTGCTTTCAAGAGAAAGAGGGATAAACAGCCCCGGGGACAACACCAACAAGAGGAGACTACATTACCCAGAATTCCTAGTGGTAGGAGAGGGAAGTGATGCATCGCTAATTAGCGCTGCAGAGCCTTCCCGTTGTGCGTGGCCGCGCACAAACGGTATGTGATAGGTGTATCTATAGGCCCGCCCACTTTGGTCCTTCTCCTTATATTTCCGAGATCACTTTTAAATTTTCATGCCCAGAGGAAGCCGCTACATTGCGGAAAGCGGCAAAGCGGCGAATCGCGACGGCAGGTCGGCTCACCATGTCATTCCTTCTCCACATATAGATCTTAGGTAAGCTTCAGCTCCTTCACAGCGCTAGTCGCTGCTTGTCACTTGTTGCACACAGCACTTTTTCAATATTTACTGCACTTTCTTTATAGCGTTATTACGCTGACTTTTTCATGCACTGTAGCACTTTACTCTGATCTATTTGTACTGGTCTCCTTTGTTTGTTTATTCACTTGTTCACTTTTCATCACGGCCTTTTACCTCTGTGATGCTGGTTCGCTTCTAACCTTTTTCACATTGCTTGGGTAGCAACGTGGACGTTCACAGTTATGCATATTTGTTTGTACAGGTGTAATATTGGTTTGTGATACATTATGTGGAGATTTGATGTACTTTTTCATTATTGAATGTTACCCCAGTATTTTTGACATGGTTGCCAATTTTGGTTTTTAAGTGTTTTTATGTATATTGAATAAAGTTGATGTTTGATTATTATTTTGGAGTGGTGCGGTACTTAAAGGGAACTACTTTCCTCTGTTTAGTTACATGTAATGCGGCAACACGTATTTTTGTACGCGTTGCGGCCCGCAATAGTGTTAATTACAGTCGGGAATGCAGAAAAAGCTACGCGTGGCCAGTCTTGACAGGCCTGTCGGCAAAAACGATACTAGCTGGCAGCGGGGGACCAGAGGATTAGTGAGTGGCTGCGAGGGCACAGGACTGCTGCAGGGGGCTGGTAGAAGCCCCAGGTGAGTAAAACTCATTTTTTTTTCTGGCTTAAGTGTCCCTTTAAAGGAGTCATCATGCAAATAATAGCAAAGCCGATTTACTTGCCTGGGGTATTCTCCAGCCTCTTGCCGCTGTCTGTTCCATGCTGACAGCTCCGTTTGCAGCCGCCATCCTGGGGTCCCCGCACAGTGCAGAGGACGACCTCGAGGTCGTCCTTACTGCGCCCGCCTAGAGCGCCCCTGTCAATCAAGCTCACATCCGCAGCGTACTGCGCCTGCGCAGTATGCCGCGGACAGAACTCTGCTGCTGTTGGTATTAGTAATATTGCCAGTACTATTGGGCTTTAGTTGCCACTTTTTGCCACTAGTATTGGTAATATTGCTAATACTATTACCAATACTATTGGCCTTTTCTTAATGTTACAATTGACAATACAATAGTATTGTCAATTGTAACATTAAGAAAAGGCCAATGGCCAGATTAATGACCAGATGGAACTCAATTAAAGTTAGCTACAAGCTAGGTAGATAAAACCCCCTCTATAGCATTGCGCCTTTTATTCAGGAGCTCTCTGGATGTTCAGAAGGTTTGGTCTATTGGAACAGGCATAGCAAGACATTTTAATAGGCTTAATTTACAAAAGCTCTGAAAGGCCCAGTTGCAAAGTGTTGAGTACATTTCAGTTGAAAAGGGTAAAAGTCACGGGTAATGCAGTGTCTTCCACTTCTGTTTTATCAAAGAAATTCTTTAATTCTATAAAATGTTTTTTGTTTATTGATTTTATGAATGTAATAATAGCAATGATCCATGCTCTCAGGATTGCCAGGTTTCATGAAATAAACTGGAATAAACTGGGCTTTGAACATTGTTGTATTTTTATACTTGTTGCTATGTGCTGGTCTCCCTGACCTAACCAGCTAACTGTAGTCTTAGAAAGCAGAACATAAAGGAGACTATCCCAGCATTATTCTAGAGAACAGCAGTCAGAATTGGGGATTTAGACATGACACCCATAGGTGAGAGAGGGAGGTTCTTTATTACTGTGTAATAGGTTTTAGGCAATGGTTCTCGAAACATTGGCTATGGATTTCGAATTAGACCCCAGTCAGCATTTAGTGAGAAGAAATACACATACACAGTCAAGCCTCATAAGCTTCTTTCTTTGTTTATTGCCCTCTTACTGCAACATTTATATAGGGTTGATTCAGGATTGTGAGTGTTTTTTCAGTATTTACACTGAAATTAAAATAGTTCTCTTTCTCTTGCAGGCCATTTAAAATGTGGACTCATTGTTCTTAATCAACCTTTGGACAACATTCTGCTGAATGAACTTTGGAGCAAAGGTACTTTCAAACATTTGGTGACCATTCATAGCTGCTTCTCTTTGTTGCATAAGAGCTTAACATTATGAATCTATATTGATAATGAGATTGCTTTCACATAAAAGAAGTGGACCTAGAATCCTAAGGCTGTATACACACACGCACAGGCCAGTGAGCCTGGTAGGACTGATATTTGCACAGTAGATTTTTAACCTACATCTGTGGATATAGTGATGATCTTTGTTCATAGCCCTTCATGATTAACCCATTCAGGTTCCGTGGTTTTCACGAGAGAAATGTTCACCTCCCATTCATTAGCCTATAACTTTATCACTACTTATCACAATGAACTGATCTATATCTTGTTTTTTCCGCCACCAATTAGGCTTTCTTTGGGGGGTACATTTTGCTAAGAGCCACTTTACTGTAAACGCATTTTAACAGGAAGAATAAGAAAAAAATGGAAAAATTCATTATTTCTCAGTTTTCAGCCATTATAGTTTTAAAATAATACATGCCTCCATAATTAAAACTCACGTATTGTATATGCCCATATGTCCCGGTTATTACACCATTAAAATTATGTCCCTATCACAATGTATGGCGACAATATTTTATTTGGAAATAAAGGTGCATTTTTTCCATTTTGCATCCATCACTATTAACAAGTTTAAAATAAAAAAAAATATAGAAATATTTCATCTTTACATTGATATTTAAAAAGTTTAGACCCTTAGGTAAATATTTACATGGTTTTTTTTTAATTGTAATGGTTTTTTTTATTTATAGTAAACATTTTATTTGGGTAGTTTTGGGAGGGTGGGGGGTAAACAATAGATTTATAATGTAAATGTGTGTTGATTTTAATTCATTTTTATTTTCAGGTGTAGTATTACTTTTTGGCCACAAGATGGCGGCCATGAGTTTGTTTACATGACGTCACTCTAAGCGTAACACACGCTTAGAGTGGCGCATCAGGAAGTGAATGGCCAGAAAAGGCGCAGCTTCCGAGAGAAGCTGTCGCTTTTTCAGCGGGGGAGAGGAATCAGTGATCGGACTTCATAGTCCGATACATTAATTCCCTGACTACCGAATCCGCGGCCGGGAGTGCGCGTGCACGCGCACGATCGGCCGCGGGGGCGCGCGGTAGCGCACATGGTTTCTGGACGTAGTTTCTACGTCCAGAAACCAAAACACGTTAATCTGCCTCAGTGTGTTGTAGCGTACAATCAGTGGCCAGGACAAAGCAGAGATGCTAAATGTGAACAAATTAATATCTGACTGGCTGTGACCATCTTAGCTGGTCCTTCACACCTCCTGCAGAGCATGCAGATGTGGAGGATGAGGTAGGACACAGTTAACTACAGGTACCAGTTGTATGGGTGATTTTGAATAAATGTATTTTTCGGTAATCCGTTTAGCCATACCAATTCTACAACATGAGTAGTACTGTCAAAGCAAATGAGAATAACCACCGTCAGGCCCGAATTTACTTCACAGGAACATATAGGCACAGATGTCCTGGCACCTTATACTTCGCCCTCCATGAACCTGCAAACCCCCGCCAAGCCACACCACAAGTGTGTTGGCTGACCCAGCTGTCCCTTCTCCTTCACTTCCCTTGCCTGTCATAGGTAGCTACAGGTGCCCCTTAGTATTAGGTAGCCAGAATTACCCTCAATATTAGGTAGCTAGATGAACCTCAGTATTAAGTAGCTAGAGGTGCCCCTAACTGAAAGAATATCTCATCAGTGTTATGCCAAGAGCTGGGTGATTAACCTCTCATTTACACTCTCATCAGGACTGGGCATAGCAAAGGGGGAGGCGATGAGGGAGGGGAGGGAGCCACCTTAACATCATGGGGTGCCTGTAGGCATGTGCCTTATGGTAAATCTGGCCCTGACCACAGTCTTTGGCAGTTTTTAAAGCCACAATGGCTACACATTTTTATTTATAGAAAAAGTAGCTTAAAGAGGAACTGTTGTGAACATCTTAACATTTAAAACATATACAAATACGAAGTACATTTCTTCCAGAGTAAAATTAGCCATAAATTACTTTTCTCCTATGTTGCGTCACTTACAGTAAGTAGTAGAAATTTTGACATTACCGACAGGTTTTGGGCTAGTCCATCTCTTCATGGGGGACTCTCAGCCTGGCCTTTATTCTTTATAAAGACATTCCCTGAAAATTATTAATACAAAGATGCTGGCCAGCCTCCCTGCTCACTGCACACTATTTTGGCACTATGGGCTGGTGCACACCAGAGCGGTTCTGAAGCGTTTTTTAAAATGCTTGCAGGGGGAAAACCGCTTGGCTAGTGAAAGTGAATGGGATGGTGCACACTAGAGCAGTTCGTTTTTTCCACAAACGCAAACTCAGGGGCTGCAGCATTTTATAGATTTCTGAGGCGTTTCTGTCTCAATGTTAAGTTTAGGAAAGTGGTAAACACCTCTGAAAAACGTTAGATCAGAGCGGTTTTCCAAGCGTTTTTGTTACAGAAGCTGTTCAGTAACAGCTTTTACTGTAACAATATTTGTAATCTGCTACACAAAAACGCTCCAAAAAATGCTAGGCACGTTTAAAATACATGCTTAGAATCGCTCAGAAATCTGTTTCAAAAACCTCTAGCGTTTTGCAGATCTGCTAGAGGTTTTTGGTGTGCAGTGGGCCCTAAGTGCTTTTAAAAATAAAGAAAACCCTGAGAACCCCCCCTATGAAAAGAAGGGCTAGTCCACAGGTGTCGAACTCCAGGCCTGGAGGGCCAGATCCATGCCAGTGTTTAGGATGGACTGAGAAAGAGGAATGTGTTCTACCTCATGGACCACACCTTTCCTGATTCAGACCCATCAATTAAATCGAGCTTTGTCAAAAATGTGTGAGGACCTCGGCCCTCGAAGGACCGGTTTGACATCCCTGGGCTAGTCCAAAATCTGTCGGTTATGTCAGATTTCTACTTCTTATGTCGCATTCACAGTGGGACGTTATGGTTGCTTGTTATAAAGTCTTATAATGCAGCTCACCACACTGCAATTCTAATCTTATGGGCCGTTCACAGTGCGACGTTAAAGTCGCATAAAACATGTTGCGTTGTGGTAACTCTTACTGCTAGGAGTGCATTACCTCTTAACGCAGACATGTTGCAACTTTAACAACGCATTAAAATGCAACGTCCCACTGTGAATACAGCCTTACTGTAAGTGACAGCACCGTAGTAGAAAAGTAATTTATGGCTCATTTTATTCTGGGAAAAATGTACTTCTCATTTGGATGTGTTTTAAATTTTAAGATTTTCGCGATAGTTCCTCTTTAAACGATCTTAGAAAATAGTTTTGAAGACATTGTGTTACTACAGTTTTTTGCAGAGCTAGAGATTTCCTTATGAGGATTCAAAGTGTTTTCCTCACATTTTCTTTTGATCCACTCATTTCCTGCTTGTGTATTCTGGGGGATCTAACGATTCAGTGCCACACAGAAACGTTAATTTTCAAACTCACTCTTATCCTATACCACTTCTGAAATAAATTACAGATCTTTACTCAGGGAAAAAAATGTTTCTCCTATGTAAATTGAAGATCTTGATTTACGGCCTCTGGCTTACAGACCCCTAAATTATCATTATTTTTGTGCTGGCTTTGAGCCTAGCTGTGCTATTTGTCTTTTTATTTTAATAATTGAATACTTAAAACCAGACTCCACAAGTTTACCTCCATATTTCATTTTAATGGAGTGGAATGCTTTGATTTTGATATATGTTGCAGCCCATAATTTATCATATTAATGTTTGTTAGTTTTCTTATTTAAGTATGTTTGATGAAGTGAGCTTATCTGTCCAAGTTAGTTTTTGCTTTGAAGAAATTAAAAATAAGATGTAATTCTCTGAATTTCTGATAAGCCAGACAAGTGTATGTGCAACTTTTCTTTCATAATGTTTTTCCTGTATTCATGTTATCTAAATGTATTGTTTACATCCACCTACAGGTGGCCACTAATGATACAATCTTTTTCATCCAATTTTACCAAATATATGCAGTAAACTGAGGGTAAACTGAGTGATATATTGAATAGATAATTTAGGCAGTTACCTTACATTACATAGAAATGGTAAGATTGGCTAAAAAATATTGTATCGTTAGTGGCCAGCTTTATACAGTACACAGTTGTACTTTATACTGGCTGTTGCTACAAATCTGGAAATGAGACAAATCTACAATACACCTGTTATGAGAGATCATTGGAAACCTTATATGCTGGCTTCTTGTTACCTGTCTGTAATTCAGAACCTCTGGCTATAATGTTTTCTGAGTCATTCACCTGGAAAAAGCGTGCAAATAATCATTGAATTGTGTCAGTACACCTGAGTTGCAAACTCATTTTGGTGAGTGATTTTGAAAGAATTGTTGCCAGATGATCAAGATCACAGCTAGGCAGTGGTGCTCAGCAGAGCTCGAATATTCGAGTAGCTCGAATATTCGAGCTCTTTTTCAGCTATTCGAGCTCGGTATTCGAGCTCCGAATAGCTGTAGCTATTCGAATGGGCTATTCGAGAACACTCGAATAGCCCATTCACTATTCGAGCTATTCGAGCAAACCGGCGCTATTCGAGCTCGGTACCGAGCTCGAATAGCGTCATAGCCCAGATTGATGTGCTTAGAGCCAATCAGAGGGCTCCCAGGCCCTCTGACGGCAGCCAATCACAGAGGGGGACCCTGGCCAGCCCCTACCCTATAAATAGCGGCCGCCATGTTCGGGTTTTCCATGCTTGCCTGAGACTTGTACAGAGAGAGATCTGCTCCTTTGTGCTTTGGCTTAGCAAGTGCTCTATTGTGTTCATTTACCTAGCGTTTTTGCTCACCTACACCTGCCATATACACCTGTATTGTTGTTATTTAGATAGACATTGTATTTTAGTTAGTAGCTTGTGTGTTACATTAGAGACAGGCAGCTGCTGCAAGCTTACAGGTTTAGGCCTCAGGGGGGCCTTGCCTCTGTGGGCAGCTGTCCTCTGTTTATTTCTCTCATCATCTATACCAGTATTTCTGCTGTCCTTTACTAATAGTATTGTAGTTATACTGTACTAGGAGTAGGACACTCACTGACTGTCACTGTTTATAGGCTACTAGCTAGCTCCTGCGTGTGTGCACTCACTCACTGTCTGTGTGTACACACACTCTATTTCCTTCTGATTACTGATTGATTATTGTTAGTTGTACTTACTTACTACTTACTCTTACTGTACCCGTAGGGACACTCACTGTCACTGTTCATATAGGCTACTAGCTCCTGCGTGTGCGCACTCACTGTCTGAGTGTACACACACAACACACACTCTATTTCCTTCTGATCGCTGATTGATTATTGTAATTAGTTAGTTCTACTTACTGTTACTACTTACTCTTACTGTACTAGGAGTCTAGGACACTCAGTCACTGTGTTCATAGGCTACTAGCTCCTGCGTGCGTGCACTCACTGTCTGAGTGTACACACACCCACACTCCATTTCCTTCTGATCGCTGATTGATTATTGTTATTAGTTAGTTCTACTTACTGTTACTACTTACTTACTCTTACTGTACTAGGAGTCTAGGACACTCAGTCACTGTGTCCATAGGCTACTAGCTCCTGCGTGCGTGCACTCACTGTCTGAGTGTACACACACCACCCACACTCCATTTCCTTCTGATCGCTGATTGATTATTGTTATTAGTTAGTTCTACTACTTACTGTTACTACTTACTGTACTAGGAGTCTAGGACACTCAGTCACTGTGTCCATAGGCTACTAGCTCCTGCGTGCGTGCACTCACTGTCTGAGTGTACACACACCACCCACACTCCATTTCCTTCTGATCGCTGATTGATTATTGTTATTAGTTAGTTCTACTACTTACTGTTACTACTTACTTACTCTTACTGTACTAGGAGTCTAGGACACCCAGTCACTGTGTCCATAGGCTACTAGCTCCTGCGTGCGTGCACTCACTGTCTGAGTGTACACACACCACCCACACTCCATTTCCTTCTGATCGCTGATTGATTATTGTTATTAGTTAGTTCTACTTACTGTTACTACTTACTTACTCTTACTGTACTAGGAGTCTAGGACACTCAGTCACTGTGTCCATAGGCTACTAGCTCCTGCGTGCGTGCACTCACTGTCTGAGTGTACACACACCACCCACACTCCATTTCCTTCTGATCGCTGATTGATTATTGTTATTAGTTAGTTCTACTACTTACTGTTACTACTTACTGTACTAGGAGTCTAGGACACTCAGTCACTGTGTCCATAGGCTACTAGCTCCTGCGTGCGTGCACTCACTGTCTGAGTGTACACACACCACCCACACTCCATTTCCTTCTGATCGCTGATTGATTATTGTTATTAGTTAGTTCTACTACTTACTGTTACTACTTACTTACTCTTACTGTACTAGGAGTCTAGGACACCCAGTCACTGTGTCCATAGGCTACTAGCTCCTGCGTGCGTGCACTCACTGTCTGAGTGTACACACACCACCCACACTCCATTTCCTTCTGATCGCTGATTGATTATTGTTATTAGTTAGTTCTACTTACTGTTACTACTTACTTACTCTTACTGTACTAGGAGTCTAGGACACTCAGTCACTGTGTCCATAGGCTACTAGCTCCTGCGTGCGTGCACTCACTGTCTGAGTGTACACACACCACCCACACTCCATTTCCTTCTGATCGCTGATTGATTATTGTTATTAGTTAGTTCTACTACTTACTGTTACTACTTACTTACTCTTACTGTACTAGGAGTCTAGGACACCCAGTCACTGTGTCCATAGGCTACTAGCTCCTGCGTGCGTGCACTCACTGTCTGAGTGTACACACACCACCCACACTCCATTTCCTTCTGATCGCTGATTGATTATTGTTATTAGTTAGTTCTACTTACTGTTACTACTTACTTACTCTTACTGTACTAGGAGTCTAGGACACTCAGTCACTGTGTCCATAGGCTACTAGCTCCTGCGTGCGTGCACTCACTGTCTGAGTGTACACACACCACCCACACTCCATTTCCTTCTGATCGCTGATTGATTATTGTTATTAGTTAGTTCTACTACTTACTGTTACTACTTACTGTACTAGGAGTCTAGGACACTCAGTCACTGTGTCCATAGGCTACTAGCTCCTGCGTGCGTGCACTCACTGTCTGAGTGTACACACACCACCCACACTCCATTTCCTTCTGATCGCTGATTGATTATTGTTATTAGTTAGTTCTACTACTTACTGTTACTACTTACTGTACTAGGAGTCTAGGACACTCAGTCACTGTGTCCATAGGCTACTAGCTCCTGCGTGCGTGCACTCACTGTCTGAGTGTACACACACCACCCACACTCCATTTCCTTCTGATCGCTGATTGATTATTGTTATTAGTTAGTTCTACTACTTACTGTTACTACTTACTTACTCTTACTGTACTAGGAGTCTAGGACACCCAGTCACTGTGTCCATAGGCTACTAGCTCCTGCGTGCGTGCACTCACTGTCTGAGTGTACACACACCACCCACACTCCATTTCCTTCTGATCGCTGATTGATTATTGTTATTAGTTAGTTCTACTTACTGTTACTACTTACTTACTCTTACTGTACTAGGAGTCTAGGACACTCAGTCACTGTGTCCATAGGCTACTAGCTCCTGCGTGCGTGCACTCACTGTCTGAGTGTACACACACACCACCCACACTCCATTTCCTTCTGATCGCTGATTGATTATTGTTATTAGTTAGTTCTACTTACTGTTACTACTTACTTACTCTTACCGTACTAGGAGTCTAGGACACTCAGTCACTGTGTCCATAGGCTACTAGCTCCTGCGTGCGTGCACTCACTGTCTGAGTGTACACACACTAAATTTACTTGTGATTACTACTACTGATTATTGTAACTGCTAGTTGTACTTCCTGACTGTTAATACTTACTTACTGTACTAGGGGACACTCACTCAGTCACCTCACCAACCAACCCACTCCATTAAAGTACCCCACTTTTCACCCGCCCTTTTACAAAACTTTTGTCTATACGCCCAAAACATTGAAGATGTCTGGAAGTGGCAGCCAGCGCGGTTTGGGCAAGGGGAAGGGCAGCAAGGGAATCAGGAAGAGAGGGAGCAGCATTGTGGCAAGCCGCGGCCGCGGGCGCGCCACCATGCACAGTTCCGCAGCAGCAGCAGCAGCGTCAGTGGCTAACATTCCTCCCATAGCCACTGGCCGTGGACGCCTTGGGCGCCGCCCAGGAGGAGCATCTGCAACTCACGCTGCAGAGACACAGCAGCAGCAGCGTGTAGCACCTGCTCCCATTTTCCTCCAGCCGGGTCGGAAACGTCCCATTGAGGAAAAGGATGCAGACACTGTGGTGCAACTCATGACGGAGGATGAGCAGCCCGCCATCAGCTCTGCATCCGAGGCCTCCACCCTCACCACCACCACCCCTGTTCGCAGCAGCCGCCCAGCAGGGCCTGGGGAGGAGGCCAGTTCACCGTCAGTCGCCGACCTGTCACTCAGCACTCTTTTGACCCCAGGCATGATGAGTCAATTGAATGCTGTTGTTGGCGATTTGGAGGAGGAGATGCTGATGGGCACTTTGGGGGAGGAGGGATTGGACAGCAAGACTGTGGCGACAGTCAAGCGTCCCATCCATGCATCAGCAGAGGAGTTTGGGGGGTCATCATCAGAGCAGGACATGTTTCAGGAGGGGCATGATGATGATGACCCGGTGACAGACAGAGACTGGGTGCCAACACATCCAGAGGATGTCGTCCTCAGCAGCTCTGAGGAGGAGGAGGAGGATGCGGTTGTGGGCCTTGCAAGGAGGCGCATCATTGCAAGCATTGGCAGCGTCCCACAGCCTGCTGGTGTCTCAGGCTCAGCAGCAGCAGCAGCAGCATCAGCCAGTACCACCACCAGCCGCACCCAAGACCCCCCCCCCCCCCCAACCACCACAGGGAAACAGGCAGCAGCGCTTCCATGCCGTAGGGGGATGTTTTTGTCACCAATCTGGCGGTTTTTCACCATGCCCACAGTGTACAGCAAGTACGCCACTTGCAACCACTGTCAGCGGAAGTTGAGCAGAGGTGCAGACCCCTTGAAGTTCAGCACCAGCTCGCTGATCAACCACCTTTCTGCGAAACACTTCCACCAGCATGAGGAGTTCCAGAGGCTGAAGGCATCTGGTGCTGGCAGTGGCACCAATCCCATCACTGCACAGCCTTCAGCAGCAGCAGCAGCAACAGCAGCCACCCGCCCTCCTGCTCCTCCAGCAGCACCAGCAGGAGTGCGGAAACGCCCTGCTCCTCCCCCCTCTGCAACTCCTGCCGCCGACACTGAGGCCTGTTCTGGCAGCCAGTCCTCAGTGGCCTCCTCTGCTCCGTCTGCTGATTCCCGTGCCAGCAAAAAGGCACGCCAGAGCCTTTTGAGCGAGTCCTTCCAGGGGGTGGTTAGGGCTCTGCCTCCCAGCAGCCGTCGCGTGCGGCAGCTGAACGGCTTGCTGGCACGGGCCATGTGCTCCCAACTCCTGCCGTACACGCTCGTGCAGGAGGGGAGCGACATGCGGGCGCTGCTTGCTTGTGCAGCCCCAGACTGGCAGCTCCCCAGCAGACACTTCTTCGCCCGCAAGGCCATTCCTGCACTGCACCGCTTTGTGATGGCCAATGTGGAGCGAGGGCTGGAGCACGCGGTTGGTGAAAGGGTCCACGTCACCATGGACTCCTGGAGCAGCCGCTTCGGGACAGGCCGCTACCTGTCCTTCACTGTCCACTGGGTCAGCTTGGTGGAAGGGGGTGAGGATGGGAGAGCAGCAGCGGGCACAGCAGCAGCAGCAACACAGTGGGTGGTGCCACCCCGCAGGGTCAGGGGAACTGCAGCGGGTTCCTCCGATCCTCTGCCATCCTCCGCCACACCTGGCCAAACCCCCCGCCTCAGCAGCAGTGTGAAGGCCCGCCACTGCCAAGCGCTGCTGCACTTGGTCAGCCTTGGCAAGACCAAGCTGACGGCAGCCCACGTGTTGGCCAAACTCCAGGAGCAGGAGCGGATTTGGCTGACCCCCAGAGGCCTCAGAGTCGGAGAGGTGGTGTCCGACAATGGGGCCAATCTGGTTGCTGCCATAGACAGGGGAAACCTGACCCACATCCCCTGTCTTGCCCACGTGCTGAACCTGGTGGTGCAGAAGTTCCTGCGCACCTACCAGGGGATGGACGAGCTGCTGGAAACGGCAAGGAACGTTGTGCGTCACTTCCGGCGCTCGGCTGCAGCCTGTGCGAGCCTGGAAGACGTGCAAAAGGAGCTGGATCTGCCACGCCATCGGCTGATCATTGACGTTCCGACTCGCTGGAACTCCACCCTGGCGATGTTGGAGCGTCTGGTTGAACAGAAGCACGCTGTCAACCACTACCTTGCCCTGGCCACTGTTTCCGCAGCTCAGAGAAGGGACAAGACCAGCAACATCCCGTCCATCGTCCCCGATGATGACTGGAGGCACATGCAGCAGGTGTGCTTAGTGCTGGCTCCCTTCCTGCAGGCCACAAACATGGTGAGCAGGGACCATGCTATGGTCTGCGAGTGGGTGCCCCTGGTTTCTCTGCTGAACAGGGCACTCGATGCTTTGCTGGCACAGGGAGCGGCAGCCTTGGACCAGCAGGAGCGGCAAGCAGCTGCACAGTCCACCTCTGAGGGGGAGGAGGAGGAGGACTTGGTGGAGGTCCCTGACCTGGCTGCTGATGAGGGGGATCAGCGCAGTGCAGCTGAGTTGGTGCGGGGGTGGAGAGAGGATGAGGCAGCAGAGGAGGAGGATGAGGAGGACAGCACTGACGTCGATGTGCCAGCAGACGTGGCCCGCCTCTTCCCAATGGCAGCGCACATGCTGACGTGCCTGCGCAGGGACCCCAGGGTGATCCAGATGAAGCAGAGGGAGGACATCTGGATCAGCATGATGTTGGACCCACGCCTCAAGGGGAAGTTGAGCCAGTTCCTGCCGCCTGCAGGAGGAGACCCAGCGCAACAAATAAGGAGCTTGCAGCAGGCCCTTGTTGAGCGCTTGGAGGAAGCCTTCCCCCAGCCTTCCACCCCCACTGTCCAGCAGCCAGCACAGAGGCAGCAGCAGGTGCCTGCATCCAGCAGCAGCAAGCGCCCCACAGACCTGCTGTCTCTCAGCCACGAGCTCTACAGGACTGTAGAGGCTCCGGCAGCAGTGACTAGAGAGGAGATGCATGCAGCAGCATCCTCCTCCGGTCACAGCCAGCGCCTGACCCGCATGGTGGCTGACTACATGGGGTCCTACAGCGGGCTTGACAGCGATGCCCCTGTTGATCCCATGGAGTATTGGGTCAAGCGCATGGAGATCTGGAGCGAGCTGGCGCAGTACGCCCTGGAAGTGCTGTCCTGCCCCCCTTCCAGCGTGCTGTCCGAGCGCTGCTTCAGTGCAGCTGGTGGCGTGGTCACCGAGAAACGCTCACGTCTGTCTCACAAGTCTGTGGACAGACTGACGTTTCTCAAGATGAACCAGGCGTGGGTGGAAGGCGAGTTCCTGGCCCCTGTTGTCGGCGAGAGGGGGACATGAACTGGCTGCCGGAACTTAGTACCATCGTTAATGTGCCTTACCACCCTTTACCACCTCCTGGCTCCTGCTCACTAAGCCAGCCTGGTTCACTTTGACTATTACGTCGCCTGCAGCCACACATTTCACACCTACAGTGGGCTGCTGCTGTGTACTGCCCTTCTGCTGTCTGTCTGTGTTTCCCACTGCCAGGGTACACAGAATTACCTTCTGCTGCCACTCTGCCACCAGCTATTACGTCAAAACAATAGCTATATTGGTTGTAAAACCAAAACCAAAAAAAACCAATAAAAAAAAAAAAAGGTTTAATTTTTCTGAGGTGCCCGGGTTGAAAACTGTGTTGTCCCAGTTGTGTATTGGACACAATGTGGGCTGCACGACCGCTGTCTGGGACCTCCTGTTGTGTTTATTTACAGCCCTGGTATCACCGCTAGGTACCAGGGCTATTATGTCACGCTGCCTACCTGCTGCCACACTCACACTGCTCCTCCATTCCTCCTGCTGCTGCTGTCTGTCTGTGTTTCCCACTGCCAGGGTACACAGAATTACCGTCTGCTGCCACTCTGCCACCAGCTATTACGTCACAACAATAGCTGCTCACACTGCTCCTCCATTCCTCCTGCTGCTGCTGTCTGTCTGTGTTTCCCACTGCCAGGGTACACAGAATTACCTTCTGCTGCCACTCTGCCACCAGCTATTACGTCAAAACAATAGCTATATTGGTTGTAAAACCAAAACCAAAAAAAACCAATAAAAAAAAAAAAAGGTTTAATTTTTCTGAGGTGCCCGGGTTGAAAACTGTGTTGTCCCAGTTGTGTATTGGACACAATGTGGGCTGCACGACCGCTGTCTGGGACCTCCTGTTGTGTTTATTTACAGCCCTGGTATCACCGCTAGGTACCAGGGCTATTATGTCACGCTGCCTACCTGCTGCCACACTCACACTGCTCCTCCATTCCTCCTGCTGCTGCTGTCTGTCTGTGTTTCCCACTGCCAGGGTACACAGAATTACCGTCTGCTGCCACTCTGCCACCAGCTATTACGTCACAACAATAGCTGCTCACACTGCTCCTCCATTCCTCCTGCTGCTGCTGTCTGTCTGTGTTTCCCACTGCCAGGGTACACAGAATTACCTTCTGCTGCCACTCTGCCACCAGCTATTACGTCAAAACAATAGCTATATTGGTTGTAAAACCAAAACCAAAAAAAACCAATAAAAAAAAAAAAAGGTTTAATTTTTCTGAGGTGCCCGGGTTGAAAACTGTGTTGTCCCAGTTGTGTATTGGACACAATGTGGGCTGCACGACCGCTGTCTGGGACCTCCTGTTGTGTTTATTTACAGCCCTGGTATCACCGCTAGGTACCAGGGCTATTATGTCACGCTGCCTACCTGCTGCCACACTCACACTGCTCCTCCATTCCTCCTGCTGCTGCTGTCTGTCTGTGTTTCCCACTGCCAGGGTACACAGAATTACCGTCTGCTGCCACTCTGCCACCAGCTATTACGTCACAACAATAGCTGCTCACACTGCTCCTCCATTCCTCCTGCTGCTGCTGTCTGTCTGTGTTTCCCACTGCCAGGGTACACAGAATTACCTTCTGCTGCCACTCTGCCACCAGCTATTACGTCAAAACAATAGCTATATTGGTTGTAAAACCAAAACCAAAAAAAACCAATAAAAAAAAAAAAAGGTTTAATTTTTCTGAGGTGCCCGGGTTGAAAACTGTGTTGTCCCAGTTGTGTATTGGACACAATGTGGGCTGCACGACCGCTGTCTGGGACCTCCTGTTGTGTTTATTTACAGCCCTGGTATCACCGCTAGGTACCAGGGCTATTATGTCACGCTGCCTACCTGCTGCCACACTCACACTGCTCCTCCATTCCTCCTGCTGCTGCTGTCTGTCTGTGTTTCCCACTGCCAGGGTACACAGAATTACCGTCTGCTGCCACTCTGCCACCAGCTATTACGTCACAACAATAGCTGCTCACACTGCTCCTCCATTCCTCCTGCTGCTGCTGTCTGTCTGTGTTTCCCACTGCCAGGGTACACAGAATTACCTTCTGCTGCCACTCTGCCACCAGCTATTACGTCAAAACAATAGCTATATTGGTTGTAAAACCAAAACCAAAAAAAACCAATAAAAAAAAAAAAAGGTTTAATTTTTCTGAGGTGCCCGGGTTGAAAACTGTGTTGTCCCAGTTGTGTATTGGACACAATGTGGGCTGCACGACCGCTGTCTGGGACCTCCTGTTGTGTTTATTTACAGCCCTGGTATCACCGCTAGGTACCAGGGCTATTATGTCACGGCGAGCTGCCTGCCTCATTGACTGCCTGCTGCCACACACTCATCCTCCTCCTCCTGCTGCTGAATTTACCTCCTGCTGTCTTTGTGTTTCCACTGCCAGGGAGCACATACAATGGCGCTTCCAACATGCGTGCGCCCACCAGCTATTTGTTACGCTCAAAAATAGCTGCATTTCTTTAAAAAAAAATTTGAAAAGAGAAATACGTGAAGAAGAAGAAGAAGACGATATTGAAAAAGAAGGAGAAGGAGAAGATGAAGAAGAAGATGAAGAAGAAGATGAAGAAGAAGAAGATGAAGATGAAGAAGATGAAGATGAAGAAGAAGAAGAAGATGAAGAAGAAGAAGATGAAGAAGAAGATGAAGAAGATGAAGATGAAGAAGAAGAAGAAGATGATGAAGAAGATGAAGAAGAAGAAGAAGAAGATGAAGAAGAAGAAGATGAAGAAGAAGAAGATGAAGAAGAAGATGAAGAAGATGAAGAAGAAGATGAAGAAGATGAAGATGAAGAAGAAGAAGAAGATGATGAAGAAGATGAAGAAGAAGAAGAAGAAGATGAAGAAGATGAAGAAGAAGAAGAAGAAGAAGAAGATGAAGAAGATGAAGAAGATGAAGAAGATGAAGAAGAAGATGAAGATGAAGAAGATGAAGATGAAGAAGATGAAGATGAAGAAGATGAAGAAGATGAAGAAGAAGAAGAAGATGAAGAAGAAGAAGAAGAAGATGAAGAAGAAGATGAAGAAGATGAAGATGAAGAAGAAGAAGAAGATGATGAAGAAGAAGAAGAAGAAGAAGAAGAAGAAGATCTAGAAGAAGATTAAGAAAGATAAAGAAGAAGAAGAACAAGTATATACAGTAACACTACACTACTGAACCAAATTAAGGACACAACTTCTCTTTCCACATTTTTTTTTAAAGGAACATCCCCACATAATCACTTGCTGTTGTTACTTGGAAAAAAAGATGTTTCTTGCATCATTCACCCTCAAAACAAGTGTTGGAAGCTATTTTGGGCCAATTCGAATAGTCAGCTCGAATAGTGAGCTCGAATACCGACTCGAATAGTGAGCTCGAAGTCCGAGGTCGAATCGAATAGTAAAAAATATTCGACTCGAATATTCGACTGACCTCGAATAATTTACTATTCGAATTCGACCAAATTCGAATTTTTAAAAGGGGTATTTGAGCACCACTAGCTAGGAAACTGGTGCTTTTTAACGATGGTCGCTTGCTTATTTTTTTGTAACAGTGGTGCATAAGAGCAAAGTACAACTGAATTGAATTAAAACATCAAAGGGTTAAGAACTAAACCTTAAAACCACTGCTTGTTGCCATCAAGATCCCTCTTATTTCCCGTTCTGTGCTATTTTAGTTTTTTTTACTCCCTGTGATCTTAGACCCAGGAAGATTGTATGGATTGTGGGACATTCTTATGTGTATTTGGCTCGTAGGAAAGCTATTAATAGTAGCTATGGGGAAAACCTTGGTTTATCTAAAAAACAACTTTATGATCTATTGGTTCAGTACTAGAGGGATGATTTGGGATATGTTTTTTGGTAGGGTTACTTCTTTAATGCGAAACTTTCCTCCGCCAGACATTCTTATTTGTCATTTGGGTGGGAATGATGTGGGTAAAGCTAACACTATTGATTTGTTACACCGTATGAAATATGATTTCATGCGCATCCATGAAGCTATTCCCCAATGTGTACTGATCTTCTCTGAAATCATTCCCAGACGGTTGTGGATTTTTCCCCAAGATAGATTAAGGGTCATTAAGACATTCATTAATAGGGCATTATCTAGATCCCTGCCAGCTATAGGGGGTTTTTCTTATTGGCATAATAAGTTTGAGGGTTCTCGGCTTAACTTATTCCGCCCTGATAGGGTTCACTTGTCTGATCAAAGATTGGATATTTTCAATGCCAATCTTAGATCGATAATTGAATCAGCTGCTATGAGAGGTGGGCTACGATATTAAGGATATTATAGAGTGGGAGTTAGTTGTAAGTCACATTATGGGTTAATGCTTTCTGAATAGTAAAAGCCTTTATTTCTGCTATATCATCCTTTAGGTAAAGATTAGGATTAGGGTTTTTGTAAATTAGATAATGGGTTGATATGTAATGAGCTGATATTTTTATAAGTAGTATATATAGAGCAATCTTTTGAGTAAGGTCAAAAATTAGGATCTCTTCTGAAATATGTAATTATCAATTACTAAATAACGCCAAGTGCTGTTGATCCAGGGATTTTTTTCTGATTGCCATTTTGGAGTCGGGAAGGAATTTTTCCCTTTCTGGGGCTAATTACACTATGCCTTATAAGGGTTTTCGCCTTCCTCTGGATCAGCAGTGAAATGGGCTGGTGTTGTACTTTGTTTTTGGTTAAACTTCATGTACACACATCTCTCTAACTATAAAATTGTATATTTATCAGACGGTTATATATATATATATATATATATATATATATATATATATATATATATATATACAGGATCTTCTCAAAAAATTAGCATATTGTGATAAAGTTCATTATTTTCTGTAATGCACTGATAAACATTAAACTTTCATATATTTTAGATTCAAATATACACAACTGAAGTAGTTCAAGCCTTTTATTGTTTTAATATTGATGATTTTGGCATACAGCTCATGAAAACCCAAAATTCCTATCTCAAAAAATTAGCATATTTCATTCCGACCAATAAAAGAAAAGTGTTTTTAAAACAAAAAAAGTCAACCTTCAAATAATTATGTTCAGTTATGCACTCAATACTTGGTCGGGAATCCTTTTGCAGAAATGACTGCTTCAATGCGGCGGGGCATGGAGGCAATCAGCTTGTGGCACTGCTCAGGTGTTATGGAGGCCCAGGATGCTTCGATAGCGGCCTTAAGCACATCCAGAGTGTTGGGTCTTCCGTCTCTCAACTTTCTCTTCACAATATCCCACAGATTCTCTATGGGGTTCAGGTCAGGGGAGTTGGCAGGCCAATTGAGCACAGTAATACCATGGTCAGTAAACCATTTACCAGTGGTTTTGGCACTGTGAGCAGGTGCCAGGTTGTGCTGAAAAATGAAATCTTCATCTCCATAAAGCTTTTCAGCAGATGGAAGCATGAAGTGCTCCAAAACCTCCTGATAGCTAGCTGCATTGACCCTGCCCTTGATAAAACACAGTGGACCAACACCAGCAGCTGACATGGCACCCCAGACCATCACTGACTGTGGGTACTTGACACTGGACTTCAGGCATTTTTGCATTTCCCTCTCCCCAGTCTTCCTCCAGACTCTGGCACCTTGATTTCTGAATGATATGTAAAAGTTGCTTTCATCCGAAAAAAGTACTTTGGACCACTGAGCAACAGTCCAGTGCTGCTTCTCTGTAGCCCAGGTCAGGCGCTTCTGCCGCTGTTTCTGGTTCAAAAGTGGGTTCATGCTTCCATCTGCTGAAAAGCTTTATGGAGATGAAGATTTCATTTTTCAGCACGACCTGACACCTGCTCACAGTGCCAAAACCACTGGATAAATGGTTTACTGACCATGGTATTACTGTGCTCAATTGGCCTGCCAACTCTCCTGACCTGAACCCCATAGAGAATCTGTGGGATATTGTGAAGAGACAGTTGAGAGACGCAAGACCCAACACTCTGGATGAGCTTAAGGCCGCTATCGAAGCATCCTGGGCCTCCATAACACCTGAGCAGTGCCACAGGCTGATTGCCTCCATGCCACGCCACATTGAAGCAGTCATTTCTGCAAAAGGATTCCCGACCAAGTATTGAGTGCATAACTGAACATAATTATTTGAAGGTTGACTTTTTTTGTTTTAAAAACACTTTTCTTTTAATGGTCAGATGAAATATGCTAATTTTTTGAGATAGGAAATTTGGGTTTTCATGAGCTATATGCCAAAATCATCAATATTAAAACAATAAAAGGCTTGAACTACTTCAGTTGTGTGTATTTGAATCTAAAATATATGAAAGTCTAATGTTTATCAGTACGTTACAGAAAATAATGAACTTTATCACAATATGCTAATTTTTTGAGAAGATCCTGTATATACATACGCATATGTGTTACTACACATATAATTCAGCAGGCCTGATCTCAGTGGGCGATTTTCAGGGAACAAGTCTCCTACTTTTTGATACCTTGGTCTTTAATAGATTCAATTTGGCCATAATTGTTTTGCTAAGTTTTGCTAGGGTCCATGTTGCTATTGTGTTGTCTTATCCTGATTATGAATATAGTTGCTGAGTGTCCATATGTGTGATTAGCAGAGTCCTTCTAGTATGGTTAAATCTGAAGGTAGCTATCATTACAGTTGTCCTGTTAGTCCTGACCTTGAAAGAGTATCTATGGCAGTGGTTGCTATTAGTTACATCTTTTCTTGCTTTGATTTGTAGTGTGTCTGTATAGATATTTACCATTATTGTGGTGAAAAGTCAATTAGCTAACATTCCTTTCCCCTACTAAATCAGAGTTTGTTTATCAGTTTGTCTGAGCAAGCATAACAGGCTTTGGTCGGTATGATTGGTGTGATGGACTACAATTTCACAGCACCACAGTTGCCCTGGGCAACCGGATTGGTATATTTAATATGGGATAATTGGAAGGCCAGAGATGTTGATGGTCTCATGTAGCCTTGTTCCCTAGTCTCCTGCTGTGATCTGGGTATTCCTTTTCACAAATATGTCCTGTACTGAGGCCTGTAGCTACGTTTGACTTGCTTAAGTGAGCTCTGGCAGTACTCCTGTATTTCCGATCTCAGCCTCTGTACTCTGGGTATTAAGGCCTGAGTATGATTGTAGTTGGGTTGGTGTTATCTTTCCACCCCCTGTTTTAACAGGAGTGTGTGACTTAGAGTAAAGACTACAGAGATAGCTTGGAGTACAGTGGCTGATGGAAGGTGAGAAGTCTGCCATTCCTCACAAACAGTTTGTGAACTAAATTGTAGAATCAAGACCACCCTCTCCCAAATCTCATATCTTGTTGCATAGCCACCTTATGCAGGAGTTAGTTGCTATCATAAGGGTTTTTGACCTCAGCCTATCTGAGGCCTAGTATTTAGACAAGCCTTTTCTAAAATAGAGCAGATGGAAGTTTCTCTTAAAGTAAGTGCTGAGATGAGAAAGCTCCTCATATTGATCTAAGAGAAATATTCCTGCCGCGGGCTAAGTTAAACACATGAGTGTACTCACACATGCAGTCCGCATAAGATTTTTGCTAGATTACATCAGGAAAGAGAATTGTTCTTAGTTTTGATATGCATCAGGTAAAATAATTATTGGATTTTTTCCTGATTAATTTCTGATTTGGTTCTTTTCTGATTTTTCTGATTTGTTTGACCATTGGATTGGCCAAAATTATTTAATTGGTTGTTGAAAGTTACAGGTTAGTTAATCATTTTTTTTGCTAGGAGTACTTTACCAAATAGCTATTCGTGTTTTGACCATTAGGAGACTTCGACCAAAATTTTGCCCACTGTGATGCTAGCTCTGCCTGTTTTAGGTATTGACTTTAGTATGGTCATCTTCTTCCTTTGGAAGAAATGACCAAAGGGGGGACTGAAAGGATATGTAGGTATATATGTATATATATATATATATATATATGTATATATATTAGTATATAGATCAATTTAATATACAAGTATACATGTATCTAATCACTGTGATATTGAAGTGTCTTTAAAACAATCAGCCACACATCTGTGCAGGAAAGACTGGCTGTATGAAACCCAGAATAGTCATATTCTCTCTGGGCAAATCCCCTAAATGTCCCTGGGTAGGCACCTGTATGGTCATAAATAACATATATTCCCCGTGATCATTGAACTGTGTTATTTCTTGTAAATCACATGACTTTCTGTAATTATGATGATATACTGCGCATGAGCAAACCCTGTATTCTGTAGCATATAAGGACGGTATTGAAACCATAAACCAGCATATTGTGTGCTCACATCTCATGTTAGTGTATTTTGTTAACCCTTGTTATGTCCTGGCGCCAGGAACCTAAGTAGTCTGAAACATCTGATATCTGACTAGGCCGTGGCCTGACTTTAATAGTAACCACTCCTTTCAGACAAGTTCCTGCATGAACGGGAGACAGAGTTACTCCTATCCGACTACGGTTACCCTCAGGATTTCTGCATGCAAGATATAAGGATTGAGGCCAGGAAGGCAGAAAAACCACCAGAACCACAATGGAGGGAACAGACAGACAGATGGTCCAAGCGAAGTTAATAACTCATATTAGGTGCAGTCCAGGGTCATACACAATAGATCAGAAAAATCGAAGTACACAAGGATGAGGCACGTTCAGTGTCAAAGGCAATCCAGGGTCAATCCAGGCAGCCATCAAGATTGGTCAGTCATTTCCAGGCAAGGGTCGGTCCAGGCAACAATCAAAGAATGGTCAAGGTACGGGCAAAAGGTCAATATCAAAATGATAATCAAACAGTCATAGCAATCCAGGAGCACCCAGCAATGCTATCATGGGCAAGAAACTGAGAGCAAGAGCAGGTTTAAATAGTTCAGTCTCCCAATCAGGGGCCGGCCACACAGAAACAACCAATCACACACACCCTGCCTGAGTGTCAGCTGATACAGATCAGCTGACATGAAGTACGCTGGCGCTTTAGCCTATAGGACAGCCATGTGGTTACGTGCGGCCTTCCCTGACTCCCAGCCTGCACACTGGAGTGCGCAAACCAAGAGAGCCTGGTGATATCAGGCGCGTGGCCGCTGGGAGCAGGTTGCTGCGCCTGACACTCAGAAGTGGCGCTGGCGGGAGCGGCAGACAAGTCCCTTACAGTGCTAAACATCACTGTAATTGTACACACACACACACACACACACACACACACACTTGGACAAAGAAAAAAGCAGCAGGGACTACACATTCCCTCTGTGTATTTTCAGAATGTAGTACACACAAGATTATTTTTGCATATCAGTAGCATCAAAAGGGTGAAACATAATTTGGAAAGGACCTAGAGAACCATGTACAACTGATATATGCAGCTTCTGCATAAGTCACTTTCCAGTTACTTTGCATTATTGTACATGTTTGTGCTCAGCATAGTATTTTTTTCACTGTCAGAAACGTATAGTCTGTTTAGAGCTCTGAGATTTGCGTTTCTGTAAGGCAATGCATTTTTCTAAAGTTTCAGCTGCCTCTGTACACCTATTCAGATGGTTAATCCATACTTACTAAACAGTATAGCCTCTGGCTAGCATTTCTGATGATTCTCTCTTACACCTGAGCTGAAACATTTTGTGTGAAGCCCTGTTTTCTTGCTAAACAGTACCCTGAATATTTCCCAGAAGCACCGTTCTCCTTCCGTGCTTTTTTTCTACTAGGATTATGGTTGCCTATGCATTCTTCCATAACACTGCTTAAAGGAAATACATATGATTTCAAGTAATTTTCAGTGACGCTATGGGATGCGGAAGGCTTTCAAGAAGTTCTTATTTTCATTGCTGTTATTTCTTGAACATAAACTTTTAAAAGCAAATTACTTAAAGTTAATAAATCTTTCTTCAAACACAGGGAAATGCATTTTCATTTCCCTTCAGATTTCAGAGAAGTCCATCAGGATGTTAATGATAATTTGTCGAATTGTTCTTGGACATTTACATATGGCACATTTTTTTTATCTGTCTTTAAACTCCACTCTGTAATCCCATTTCTCCATGGTCACGTAATCATCAGAACCGTATAATCTAATGTTTCAGGTACCAGATTAATTTGCATCTATTTAACTGACTAAATTAGAACTGGGATTATTTTGTCTCCATTCCAGATATCTTTTAAACTGTCCCAAGAGAAATGAAAATGTGTCTTAAGAAAACCATTTTATAAATACTGCATGGAATAACAAATTAATTTCAGTTAATTAACTGGGATGAAAATGGCTATTTTGCATTGCCTTAGCAGTAAGCCATTAACTTTGTGGACAGCAATGCACTGAGCAAATCCACAAGCTTTACAGCAATAAGTTTCTAAAATGCTTCAAGTTGCTACTTTTAATTATGTTTATTTGGTATAACATTTTGGGCATTCGTTTACAGCCTACATTTTCATTAACAGACATGGAGAGAATGTTACTAAAAAATTACTGAAAATGTGTATTTTTTTTCAGCATATGCATTTAAGTTTCGGCTCATTAAAGTGTTTCTCCATCAGAGTTAAACTTTATGTGCTTACTCCCCTGTAGAGGAGTTTAGTAATTTATATACCATGCTTCATAAAATACAGATAATTCCTCTTATAGTTTTTACCCTTAGTTTTTATAGTGTTTACCCTTTGGGCCTGATTTACTAAGGTTCTTTAGGCTGGAGAACAAAAGTGATTTTGACAACTTCACCTGAATTTATTAAAAAATTGTTTGGCATTCAATATCAAAAGTTCATAATTCTTTCTTAGGTCATGCCAATTAAGCAAGGTACATGCTTTGCGCTTTTTTTTAAACATAATTCATTTTCCTTCAAGATTGTTACAGCTTTTAACATAATCTCACTTCATCCATGCAGGGGCACGAGAGTCAAATGATTGACATCAAATAGTAAATAAAAAAAACCCCAATCCTTTGCCCTGTTCCCTATCCCAACCTCTCCCCTTTTCCCCACTTTTTCCCACTCCGCCCTATAACCCCCCCCCCCCAAATTCCATGCCCTTGCTCTCTTCTCAATGTGGCTATTTAGAAAACAGCTAATTTATGTTCCTGTGAGTGACTCACTTTGCTGTTGTACACTGTACTGCATTCCAAATTCTGAGTCCTGTATGCACATTGTATAGATTTTATGAAAGCGGACAGCATGGAGCCCCCCCTCCCAAGCCTCTTTAACCCCTTGTCACCCATGCAGGCTAAGATAGCTAAAAGGTAGAGGCCAGATCGCGTGGGTTTCTGCACCCTGAACTATACCAGACTGCATGGTCCATGGAATGGGTAAGCTCTGGAAGAGAGGGGCTGCTAAGCTTTCTACTATCCCCAGAGCCTTTAAAGATAACCTGAACTGAAAATAAAAAGTAAAAATAACCATACACAGGTCATACTTGCCTCCCATGTAGTCTACTTCTCAATCTCTTTCTCCTCTCCTGCATCCCAATTGTCCAATGTGATCAATGGAATTCTCCATCCTCCATTTTAAAAATGGCCATTACCCCATAACAGCTTCCTGGTCAGCACACAGTTAAACTGTAATATCACCCACTTGAGCTATAGGGAAACATGGGCATTACCTTGCACGTTCAGTTGTAGCTGACAGCTGCTGATCTATGACTGACAGCAACTGGAATAGGAAATGTGAATAGGAAAGTCCAACCACAATTAATACAACAGGGAAAGAATTGATCTTGTTTTTGGCCCTAAAGTATTTTTTGCATGAGTTTTGGTTGCAAATTATGAATGAAGGTACATTCCCCTTTAATGGCAATATAGTGTGTATATATAGGCCAGAAATAGGAATTTCTCAATAGGTAATGCTATCCAGTAATGCACCAAAAATAATCCGAGTCAGAATCAGCTTGTGAATGTGAATATCATACAATATTATGCAGCAGTGTGTATATAATGCTGAAGATGTGTATAAGATAATCGCATGCTTAATCCAATTTGTGAACATCTGAATAAGTAGCCAGGACCTTTTTCTGTCTTGGCCCTATAGCATTTTTGACATGAGTTTTGGTTGCAAATTTTGAATGGAGGTGCATTCCCCTGTAATAACAATATAGTGTGCTATGATTATTATTATTATTTAGTAATTATATAGCGCCAACATCTTCCGCAGCGCTGTACAAAGTATATAGTCTAGTCACTTAACTGTCCCTCAGAGGAACTCACAATCTAATCCCTACCACAGTCCTCTGTCTATGCATGTATCTTGCAGTGTATGTATTGTAGTCAAGGGCCAATTTAGGGGAAAGCCAATTAACTTAAATAAGAATTTCTCAATAGGTAATGCTATCCAGTAATGCACCAAAAATAATCCAAATCAGAATCCGCTTGTGAATATGAATATCATACAATATGGCAAAATAAAGATTCTGATTCTGATAAATCCTGTTTGTGAAAAGCAATGCCTTTTAACACACGAACTGTGGGCATTTATCTAGAATCAAAGATGGCGCCTGTACCTTTGATCAAGTGACCGCTCTGAGGGACATATAAGGGAATTAAAGCCTTCCCACCATGCCTCATACCTTGAGAAAGGCCAGGATTGGCCGAAACATGTCGGTAGGCAGAGCTTAGGACACTGAACTCTCTCTGCTTGCGGTCCCTTGTTTGATCCCCGCTGACGTGGGTGCGGGTGGATCACGGGACAGGGATACGCACATCAAAGAAAGGGGATCCCCTCGCCGTGCAACATTACCTGAGACACCCGCGGGTTGTGAGTACACATTTGGGATGGATAGGACAGTTGTTTGAGCTTTGGTGGGCAGAAGATAAGGGGCTCAGCACAACCAGGCACTCTGGTGTCCATCTATAGACTGCATGCAATGTGTTTACATGTGCTGGAGGCAATTAACTGGCTTGATGCTACTAACTACTGCTGGATACTAAGGCTCACTGCTTGCTATCTGATTATTGCTGGACTGTTAAGCTTAACCAACTTGCTATCTGCTTGTGATCAACTGCTGTTCCATTGCCAGATCTAATTCCAGTCTGCTTGAACATTATAGTGTGGATCACACACACCTACCAATCACTATCTGCAACATTCATGCAATCGCAGTGACTGGACTGAACTGTCTTAGTGTGGCCAACATTAGTTCTTGATGCAATTTTGGTGCACAGTGCAGCTGTAGCACATACATTTAATTCACTCACCATGGATGTGTTTACAGGGTTCATTTGTGTGTGAAAGGGTGTGTATGGGGGATCCATTAGGATGAATGGCATGAGAGCTTGTGCAGTCCAAGTATTATGGTTTTAAAATGTTTTTATTTTGTGTGGTGATCATGTGTCACAATGAAGGTTGTCTAATAAAGGTTTTGTATTTTTGGATAACTGAGGTCTAGATTTATCTTCTTTCAGTCCAACGTCATACTCACTGTCAGTATCTCTACAAACTGTGGTAATTTCCTGATTACCTGTCTAGTAATAGTGACACCATTATTTTTCTGGCCATGCGGTCTGGCTTACCGGTCCACAGTGCTGTCCTGGTCTCTGCTTTCCCCACCGGCTGCTGTAGTATCTTTTCCGAGTTCTGGGTGTCTTGTGACATGAGGACATGCACTAGGGGGCAGCGTGGAACATAACTTATGTAATCACTAGGGGCCTCTAGTGCTTTAGTTACATCACACAGGTACCTGGGGACACAGAAGTCAAGAGAGGAAGCAGCCATCGGGGAGAAAAGAGATTGGAATCGTGCCATGGACAGTTTTCAAGAAGCTCCACTGCTGCGTTGATCGGGCTGACATCAAACATTGCTAGCAACAGACCACCGATCGAGCAAAATTTTCCATCCGGCACGATCAATGGAATCTTTTTTTTTTGTTTTTTTTTTTGCTGAAAATCGATAATTTACAATATGTTTGCATCATTGATATCTAGCAGGTTTGATCAAATAATCTAATCAACTAGATACCGATAAAAAAAAAAAAAGGCTAGTTTGTGACCTGCTTACGAGAAATAAAATTATGGTGCTATGTTTGTTTTGTTTACTCTAACCCGCCCTTTATCTGTGTCCTGTAATTCTATTTACAACCAATTTATGAACACATTTTTGGACACAACAAAATCTAAGGGCTCGTTTCCACTAGGGCGAATCCGCATGCGGGCACTGCATGCGGATTCGCATAGCTAATGTTAGTGGATGGGGCTGTTTCCACCTGTGCGGCGTGCGGGAGCGATTTGGCAGCGGGCCAAATCTGCACGGCGGGACCCACAGTTTTCGCCTGCGTCGGGAATCCGTGCGAATCGCCGCTAATGTATTTAATAGTAAAAACGCATGCGTTTGGTACATGCGTTTTTACCCGCGATTTCGCGTGCGATTTCGCACCCTTCCCAATGTTATTTTGTCCTGGCAGTGTCATGGTTAATTTCGCATGGCACCCTGCCATTCGAAATCGCACGCGAAATCGCGGGTAAAACGCATGCGGAAACGCACCCACATGCGTTTTTACAAGCGTCGGAATGCCGGCGAAATCGCGTCGCACTAGTGGAAACGGGCCCTAAGCCTCGGTTTTTATATGTATACCTATCCAAGTTTTGTAGAGATTACCCAATACAAGAGATTTTCTTCAAGGAGACTTAAACTAAATATCATTGGGCTCATTTTGAAATAGAAATAGCATTTGTAATACATATCTTGCATACATGTATTTATTAATGTATCAATTTACCAAAGTTATCAGCAGAAGCTTCTGACTAGTGCTGAGTCTTTGTATTTAGCCACTAGTCAGGCAAATACCACCAGTATGTCTGCTCG
Organism: Hyperolius riggenbachi; assembly: GCF_040937935.1. Classification (NCBI taxonomy): domain Eukaryota; kingdom Metazoa; phylum Chordata; class Amphibia; order Anura; family Hyperoliidae; genus Hyperolius; species Hyperolius riggenbachi. The sequence continues at coordinate 146,184,516 of NC_090650.1, forward strand.
CACTACATTCAGATGCTTTGAATTAGGTAGTGCAGTACATTTATTCTCCTGTACCATAACTCTCATATCTTAGCAAATGAAAAGTCTGCAGCATGCCTGTTAACATTCCAATAGAGTAATAGACGCTAGGAGGAACAAGGCTATATGGTGCACTTTAGAGCTAAGGATACCATAAATAATCCTGAACAACACTGGAAAACCAGGGGCCCAATATATTGTAGTATGGTCTGTATAATGTGGATAAAAAATGATTTGAGAATAATACTCCCAAACCTAGGTTACGTGATAAAGCAACCACCATTCATGCATGTGGGGAAGTACCATCCCCACTCAGTGTCCCCACTCTAAAAACATATATGTTTAAAAGGAGATAAACATAAAACAACTTTCCAACAAAGGTAGTAGTAATAATTGAAACCAAGATTAGAGGCACCCCACGGTAATTAAAAAATTAAAAGCAGTTTAAAAAAGGAAGCAAATGTTGGCTTACCTACCAATAAGTCACAAAGATAAGTTTTTAAATGTAAATTCAAAAAAGCACATAAGACAATGCTTTTTGTGGTGTTACTCTACTTCCTTAGGGCAGTGGACATGCCAAGGTGATGTGTCTGGATAGTTCAAAGCAACTCAAGAAACACTCTTGAGGCACTGTGAGCTCTCCAGAAATATGTTTGTGTCTTATTGGGAGGTCCCCTAATGCGGCCCTTCATGCACGAGCTGCTCCGGCTTACTGCAGGGCTTGGCCGAGCTCGCGCAGGTGCAGTATGGGTGCCTGTGCTTGAAGAGGAGCATGGCTCCAACCACAATATCGGTAATCTACGAGTGGCATCAGGGACCAGAGAACGCTGTGCGGAACCTCATTAGGATCCATAGGCTTCCCTCTTCTTAAGTAAGTATCAGATTTTATACACAAACTTCAGTTCAGGTATAATCTAAGACAATTTAAAGATCCAGTTATATTTTCTGTATTACTTAGTGACCCCAATCTTGAGATACAGCATCTGCTATTCTTTATTTCAACACAGGGTGGTGTGATGGGGGTTATTCCCAAATGCACTGCAGATTTTTGAAAGTGCATCATCCTGTCATGATGACCTGCCACCACTTACCAAAGGTTCAGAAGTGTGGTATGTCTATAGTGTCTGGCTTTGGCTCACTTAAAGGGAAACGTAAGGGAGAAGTATATGGAGGTCGCCATATTTATTTCCTTTTAAACAATACCTGTGGCCTGACAGCCCTGCTGATCCATTTGGGTGCAATAGTGGTTGAATTACACCTGAAACAACCATGCAGCTAATCTTGTCAGATTTGACAATAATATCAGAAACGCCTGATCTGCTGCATGCTTGTTCAGGGGCTATAGCTAAAAGTATTAGAGGCAGAGGATCAGCAGGACAGCCAGGCAACTGGTATTTTTTTTAAAGGAAATAAAAAAGGCAGCCACCATGTCCCTCTCGCTTCAGGTGTCTTAAGTGGTTAAACAAATTGGGTATATAATTGATAACAGTCAGAAGGGTCTCTGAGAAGAGAGAGTGCTCCTGTTTGACTTTACTTTAACACTCGAGCTAAGAACATAATGGCCCGTATGAAAGATACACTCACCACAGGGGGAAATGGCACCATGAAAATGACAGGATTCTGGGAACTGTTATGCCAATCAAACAATGTTCTGTTGTTGGGGCTTCAAAGTGGAGAATGTTATAGATAGCTGAACGGGAAGGGTAATTTTTCATAAAATTTAAGTATAAAAAGGTGTGCATGTCAATGCCGTGCATAGATAGATGTATTGCCTACACAGGTGGTGAAAGAGGACAAAATGGACAAATCAAGTGACTAGTTGTCTGGAGCTGTATCAAGGATTTTTGCATTCTCTTTCTAATTGAGTGAAAAATACCCCCAAAGCACCCATACTTATCTGCAAGTTGTTTTTTTTTTTTTTTGTGATCACCTCTGAGTATCCTACCAGACTCCACCCTAAACTAGCTACGAGCTCTGCTATCTCTAGTTACATACCTGTGAATTCATTGATGATGATTTTCAGGAAGAGGAGATCTTCAGTTTTCATTGGGCCAAATTTACCAAAATGCACACTTTGGAATAGTAATGTTTTTCATTTTTCACAAATTGCTGTGAACCTGGAGAGAATAGTGTAGTATTTTGTGTGTATGTATGTGGTGGTGGCGGGAAGGATGTTAGTACTGAACTTCTTTTCCCATACCCTGCATTATAATTTCTTGACCCAATGATAAAAGAACTGTCAGCTCATTGTAATGCAGATTCATGTACAAATGGATGAAATAGCATCTTATCATAAGTGATTTTTCTTTTAAAGAAAAAAATTCCACTGAAGTTCAAATCAAATTTTACTTTTCTAAAATGATTGAGACCTTGCTTGGAAAATGAAGCAGAACACTTAAAGTGCTTCAAAAACACTCAAGAGAAATTTTCTGCAAGAGAAAGCAGACTTATTAGACTCTTAATAGATAAAACTAAATTAATGTAAAGTAAATTAGAGGCCACAAGCAAAACTAACTTCTTCCTGTTCATTTTGTGTTTTTCAGAAGTAATTTATCTGTTCTGCTGGGATACTAGTTTTATAAGCCTTTCAAAAGACATCTTAATTGCAGTTTTTGGTCTAATGGAGATTCAAAATTGTCCTTCTTGTCTTTCCTTTGCTTATTTTCTATGGTATTGAAATAACAAAGAATTGTTAGGCACACAGTTTTAATATTTGCAAGCTGCTATAATTTGTTTCTATTCATTTGATTAAATAGCCATCCACTGTGTTTGCAAGCATACACGAAGCATGATTCCAGCAATTTGCAATGATTTATTTATATTTATTCCAAGTTCTTTTTTTAAATCTGAATTTCGGAGAACAAAAAACAAGTGTTATTGAATTCATGGGCAGATGGTACAGTCTTAAATACACTAATTTTATGGAATGGGTGGACTTATCTTCTGGAAAAATCTTGACTAAAGAAAAAATAGGAGAGAAAATACGACTAAATACTAAAATTATTATGGAATATAACCAAATTCACCATCTACTGAAGTCTACTTCTAAAGGAATTAACCCACCGTATACTTATACCCCCTTTGAACATCTATGCAAAATCAAAGGACATCAAAAGGGTCTTATCTCTTCAATTTATAGGTTACTTCTAGACAAATCTGGTACTATTAAACCTAACCATGCATACATGTCCAAATGGGAGCAAGCTCTGGGTCATACTATAGGCCTAGAAGAATGGCTCTCTATATGGGAAAATGCTAGACTTACATCCATGTGCACACATGTTAAGGAAAATATTTATAAGATACTATTCCAGTGGTATAAAACTCCTGAGGTATTGTCTAAAATATATCCTGAAGTCACTAATAAATGCTGGAGGGGATGTGATCAACTAGGCACTTTGGAACATATATTCTGGCATTGCCCTATAATACAACCTCTATGGACTGATACCCAAGCTTTAATATGGAAAGTAACAGGAACCTCAATTCCCATGGACCCCATCTATATGTTACTGGGTAAACCTGTTCCCAAAACAAGAAAGAATCTCATAAGATTGATCACACATATTTTAACCGCCACTAGACTGTCCCTAGCCTCATACTGGCGCAATACCTCTATCCCTAGAATGTCTGAAATTATTGCTAAAATTAATTGGACCAAGCTGATGGAATCTTTAACAGCTAGACTCCGGGACACAGAACCCAAGCATGATAAAATATGGGATCCATGGGAAACCTTCTTTTTGAACTATGAACCTCCATGATGCAATAACACTTTAGGTACTATAGATCCTGCCTAACTAGGACCTTGGGCCAACTTTAAAACAATCCTACAATTGTAACAAACGTAATAAGCACCCTGCTTTTCTTCTCTGGGACCCGACTTCTCAACCGTATAGAAAACACTTATATCTAAGAGGACAAACCTAATAGCAATATATGCCCTGCCCTTTGTCCCTTACCTATCCCCCCTTCCCCCCCCACCCACTCCCCATCCCCCCTCCTGGTTTTCCTCCCGTTAAACGTTATGTTATGTTACACTATAAACAGTAATATGGTTTATATGATGTCATTCAGTAATAATGCTAAAATTCTTTCTGCAATACACCTTAAATATGGAACCTGATATTACGCTGCAAAAAAAAATATTTGACTTGAGCCTTTAATGTGCGTACTCATGAATACAACTTGTTCTGAATGTATATACTATGCAACTTTATTCAAATAAAAATTTGTGTTGAACAAAAAAAAAAAAAACAAGTGTTATTAATTCAGCTGGACTCCCTTTAAAAGTGACATTCATTCAAGGTTTCCAATTCTGCAACATTGGGAAATTAAAGAAAGTAGGTGAAATTTAACTGGTTCACGTTCCACAATTTGTACCCCTTAACCTTTTGCTGACCACGTCACGCCGACGGGCGTGGCCGCGGCGGCAGCCCCAGGACCGCCTAACGCAAATTGGCATAAAGTCCTGGGGCCCTGTTTAGCAGGAGATCGCACGCAGGCTGCGCGCATCTCCTGCTTGGTGGGCAGAGCTGAGCGATGGCCGCTTGGAAGACTGTTACACGGTGAAACCGCCGTGTGTTTACTTGTACAGCGCTGCGATCAGCGACAGAAGCCTATGACAGCCGATCGCCGTGATTGGTTGGCTGGGGGGAGGGAGGGGATTTAGTTAACAAAATAAAAAAATAGTAAGAAATATTTAAAAAAAACACAAATAAATATTTATTTAAAAAAAAATACACACAGGGGGGGACGATCAGACCCCACCAACAGAGAGCTCTGTTGGTGGGGAGAAAAGGGGGGGGGATCACTTGTGTGCAGAGTTGTACGGCCCTGCAGCTTGGCCTTAAAGCTGCAGTGGTCAATTAAGCAAAAAATAGCCTGGTCACTTGGGGGGTTTAACACCATGGTCCTCAAGAGGTTAAAATTCCTGAAATTTTTGACATTTTAGCTGTGTCGCTTTGATACAGCAGTAACTTTTTAATTATTAATGCCATCTGACTGATTTATATCTTATTTTCAGTACAATCTGGGCTTTCTTTAGGTAATATTTTTCTCCCAAAACTATTTTATAATCATTTCATGGGTAAAAATTAGGCGTAAATGCAGAAAATACCCATTTTTTTATTTTGCTCCTTTACTAATTTTCAATTGACTCATCCCACAGTTATAAAACACACTAAAATGAATTATTTGGCCTTTTCTGGTAAAAACAGTATGCCATATTTTATTACTAGCTGAGCATGTGGCGGACCATTATCCCCAACCTGCGCGTCTGGGGCGACCAGATGTGTTCACTAGGTTGACAGTTCGGGGGGCTATAGGGCTGTACAGATGCATTGCTAGGCAACAGCAGAGTGATACATCTGTAGAGCATTTGGGCTTCAAACCTTTGCCCTAGCAATCACATCCGATCTCTACAGGTGGCAGTCATTAAAAGTTTATAAACAGGCATTATAGGTATTGCAGGATTTAATAGGCTAGGCTGGGGTTAAAAATTAACGGGGATAAAAAGAAACAGATTTTATTTTATTGGTACCATGTCACTTTAATTTTTTTTAAAGAGAATCTGTGCTGTCCGATTTGTACAATAAAAAAAACATACCAATAGGGTCACTGTGATCTCCCGGATCCCTTTTTGCCGTTTCCGCCGCTCCCTTCCGCGATCCTGGCTTTTAATCACCAGTTTTAAGGTAGTGTTTACAAACAAAAAACATGGCCGCTAACCAGGAAGTGATGTTTGTGTGTGTGTGTATGTATGTGTTTGTGTGTATATATATATATATATATAGATAGATAGATAGATAGATAGATAGATAGATAGATAGATAGATAGATAGATAGATAGATAGATATACAGTGGTGTGAAAAACTATTTGCCCCCTTCCTGATTTCTTATTCTTTTGCATGTTTGTCATACTTAAATGTTTCTGCTCATCGAAAACCGTTAAATATTAGTCAAAGATAACATAATTGAACACAAAATGCAGTTTTAAATGATGGTTTTTATTATTTAGTGAGAAAAAAAACTCCAAATCTACATGGCCCTGTGTGAAAAAGTGATTGCCCCCCCTTGTTAAAAAATAACTTAACTGTGGTTTATCACACCTGAGTTCAATTCCTGTAGTCACCCCCAGGCCTGATCACTGCCACACCTGTTTCAATCAAGAAATCACTTACCCGTATTTCGCGCCGTATAAGACGCTCCGGAATATAAGACGCACCCAGGTTTAGAGGGCAAAAACCAGGAAAAAAAAAATACTAAACCTGGTGCGTCCATATTCCAGGAGTGTCTTGTACATATCCCTGTGTGTCCTCATGTGTGCTCCTGTGCCCCCCCCCCATATCCTCATGTGTCCTTCTGTGTGTCCTCCTGTGCCCCCATGTGTCCTCCTGTGCCCCCATGTGTCCTTTTGTACCTCCCATGTGTCCTCCTGTGTGTCCTAATGTGCCCCCCATGTGTCCTGTGTCCTCATGTTCCCCCCCACGTGTCCTTCTGTGCCCCCCATGTGTCCTCCTGTGCCCCCATGTGTCCTTCTGTACCTCCCATGTGTCCTCCTGTGTGTCCTAATGTGCCCTCCATGTGTCCTTCTGTGCCCCCCATGTGCCCCCCCCACGTGTCCTTCTGTGCCCCCATGTGTCCTCCTGTGTGTCCTCATGTGTGCTCCTGTGCCCCTATATGTCCTCCTGTGCCCCCCATACGTCCTCCAGTGCCCCCCATACGTCCTCCAGTGCCCCCATATGTCCTCCAGTGCCCCCCATATGTCCTCCAGTGCCCCCCATATGTCCTCTACCCCCCCCCCCCCCCAGCCTTCCTCCCTCCCACCTGTGTCTCCTGGCCCCCCCGGATGGAGTGTCAATAGCGGCGGCAACTTACCTTTGGCAGGCTCCTGCGCTGATCCTATATCATCGCGCTGCCCCCCCTATGGGGATAGCAGGCAGGGAATCCCCAACATGGCGGCGGGTCGGCGGTTCGGAACGGCGGGCGTTATTAAGTTGGGGATTCCCTGCCTTTGCCGTATAAGACGCAGGGACTTTTTCTCCCCATTTTTGGGAGAGAAAAAGTGCGTCTTATACGGCGAAAATACGGTAAATAGGAGCTATCTGACACAGAGAAGTGGACCAAAAGCACCTCAAAAGCTAGACATCATGCCACAATCCAAAGAAATTCAGGAACAAATGAGAACAAAAGTACTGTAATTGAGATCTATCAGTCTGGTAAAGGTTATAAAGCCATTTCTAAAGCTTTGGGACTCCAACGAACCACAGTGAGAGCCATTATCCACAAATGGCAAAAACATGGAACAGTGGTGAACCTTCCCAGGAGTGGCAGGCCGACCAAAATTAACCCAAGAGCGCAGAGAAAACTCATCCGAGAGGCCACAAAAGACCCCAGGACAACATCTAAAGAACTGCAGGCCTCACTTGCCTCAATTAAGGTCAGTGTTCACGACTCCACCATAAGAAAGAGACTGGGCAAAACCGGCCTGCATGGCAGATATCCAAGGCGCAAACCACTTTTAAGCAAAAAGAACATTAAGGCTCGTCTCAACTTTGCTAAAAAACATACCAATGATTGCCAAGACTTTTGGGAAAATACCTTGTGGACAGACGAGACAAAAGTTGAACTTTTTGGCAGGTGAGTGTCCCGTTACATCTGGCGTAGAAGTAACATAGCATTTCAGCAAAAGAACAACATACCAACAGTAAAATATGGTGGTGGTAGTGTGATGGTCTGGGGTTGTTTTGCTGCATCAGGACCTGGAAGGCTTGCTGTGATAGATGGAACCATGAATTCTACTGTCTACCAAAAAATCCTGAAGGAGAATGTCCGGCCATCAGTTCGTCAACTCAAGCTGAAGTGATCTTGGGTGCTGCAGCAGGACAATGACCCAAAACACACCAGCAAATCCACCTCTGAATGGCTGAAGAAAAACAAAATGAAGAGTTTGAAGTGGCCTAGTCAAAGTCCTGACCTGAATCCTATTGAGATGTTGTGGCATGACCTTAAAAAGGCGGTTCATGCTAGAAAACCCTCAAATAAAGCTGAATTACAACAATTCTGCAAGGATGAGTGGGCCAAAATTCCTCCAGAGCGCTGTAAAAGACTCGTTGCAAGTTATCGCAAACGCTTGATTGCAGTTATTGCTGCTAAGGGTGGCCCCACCAGTTATTAGGTTCAGGGGGCAATTTCTTTTTCACACAGGGCCATGCAGGTTTTGAGTTTTTTTTTCTCACTAAATAATAAAAACCATCATTTAAAACTGCATTTTGTGTTCAATAATGTTATCTTTGACCAATAGTTAACGGTTTTTGATGAGCAGAAACATTTAAGTGTGACAAACATGCAAAAGAATAAGAAATCAGGAAGGGGGCAAATAGTTTTTCACACCACTGTGTATATATATATATATATATATATATATATATATATATATATATATATCATGTTACAGTATACTACAGGTTTTTATTACATAGGCCTCAATTCACTAAGCTTTATCAAGCACTTTATCAAACGTTTGATAATTTACCTCATGGGCAAAATCTAATTTTGAATTCACTAAGGTGTTATAGGTTTATTGAACGTTTAGTGAATTTAAAATTAGATTTTACCCATAAGGTAAATTATCAAATGTTTGATAAATTGTTTGATAAAGCTTAGTGAATTGAGGCCATCGTGAATTATATGCACTCCAGTCTGGTATGCTCACAGTTTCCCAGCGTGTGACAGGCAGCTCCCTCCCCCCTCAGCCTCGCAAACTGCATCACAGACAAGCTGAAACTGAGAGCTGAGATGCTGTCTGTGAGGAGTAAACAAAGCACACAGAGCCTGCAGGGGGCGTGCATAACTTATATTCATTACAACAGAGGCAGCCCATTCCTCCCTGGGTCGACAAAGCTTGACAAAGAAAAGAAGAATAGATATATTACAGAGACAGTGCAACTAGAAAAGGCTGCAGTAATCCAGACCACATTAGAACAGGTATAGGAACGTATAGGCTAGAATAAATGAGGCTGAAAATGTTGTTACAGAGTCTCTTTAATTTTTTTTCCCCTAACTGTATTGAATGATTTGTTGCTGTTAGCTATCAACAATCATTCACAGGACTGTGCATGCACATGAGTGTGCATTTTCACCTGCACTCATGGGAGCGTGCACAGCCATCTGCAAGATTTTTATGTAGAATGGAAAATATTGTATTGTCACAAGTTTATAGTTTAGACGTTGTATCCATGAATTGTAGTATTGACTCTGTATACCTATGCTATTCTTTGCTTTTTGTTTTCATGAATATTTTAATAAAAATTAAAAATTCATACATATGGTTCACTTGTGTGCTTAGTGCATAGATGATGTAGGGACAAACTCTATGGAAGGAACAGCGGCAAGGTAAATTGGCTACATACGAAAGGTTCTGAAGTATTTTCAGTAATTAAAATCCCCCATTTGACAACACTTTTATTATTGTCATTGTTTCTGCTTGTTGTGAGTGAGAATATGATTTGGATGCAGAGAGTTAATGATTGTTTACATGTAAATTAGGCACATACACTGGTTAGCAGCACCTACGGTATTTTACCTTTTTTTAAGTCCCAGCAGAATGAGCATAGCTACCGTTATTTGTGTCTCACCAGTCATTGTGGTCAGTTGCTTTTATTGCTGTCAGGGGTCCAGCTTGTTCTGAGCATGTGTTTTTAGAGCAGAGGGTTAATGATTGTTTGCGTCTCTAGTGATCATCTCAAATTGCAGGTAATGCTAGAAAACAAGATACACTTGAATTCCATGAAAACACTGACCACAGTTTTGTGACATTTTAGCTGAATGTTTATCAGTTCCTGGAACTAAGCGAAAGTAGTTGTTTAATTAGACTGACAAAACATCTAAGAAAAAAAAATTGAAGCAATCTTATTTTATATATGTAATGGCAAGTGGGAAGTGCACTTTTTTAATATTTGTTCAAAATAACGCTTTTTTAATGTTACATTTGCCCACATTTACTGTACATATAAGACCACTTTACCACTACATTGCCACTGTTTTTCATCACAGCACACTGCCCATAGCCACTCACTATAATGTCTTTACTTCATAGATTGTACATAATTTAAGCTGCCCAGCTTCCTGTTTTTAAACACCACTCAGTAATAGCTGGGAAGAGGTGCTGGCTGCCACTGTGATTTAGGCCACTATTAAAATGACCAGGTAAAGAAGTAATTCAGTACTGAAGTAGAAACCTGTAGGATGATAACAGTTTAAGAAAGTTGTTTTAGAGTAGAGTTTTGTGGGCTTGCATGAAGAGTGTTTAAGCCTACTGTTATGTCACTAAAGGGACATGGATTATCTGATGACTGTACTAGGTGGTTTTCAATCAATTGTTCCAAGAGTTGTTGACTGGTGGTGAGGTGTGCAAGGTTTAGTAAAGATGGGAAAAATCTACTAACTTAATTTATTTATTTATTTTGGGGGGGTTGTTAAAATTTCAGAAAAATCCAGATTGCATGTATTCTGGTGCCCAGCAATTCATGGCCGTGGTGAATAAGCCAATTTTGCTTTGGGATTGAGATAAACTAGTGTTTGTTTAACAAAACAAACCCCCAAAAAATAGAATTAAGTTGACCACACACAATGCACATTAAAAAAGTCTTTTTTTGTTAATCGAATGAGAACCCTGACTAAATGTTCAGTTTTTATTGATATATATTGACTGAAAATGTGTGTTATACATTGGTCAGATTTTTCAGATGTTAAAATCAATCAAAAAAATTGATTGTAATTCTTTAATTGAAATATAAAAAATTGTATCGTGTGGAGCCACCTTTAGGCAGACTGTTGTTAATAAATGTCTGGGAAGACCATATACAGTTATGTAATGCCCAAGACAACACTCTATTTTAACTCATTTTGGCCTTCTAAAGGTCACATGTATATGCAAGTTTTTCATTAATGTTCAAATATATGATGTTCTGGCTCAGCAGATTATTGAGTCTGATACTTTTCTTTAAGAACAGCAGCAAATTGAGGCTCTTATCATATCTTGGAGGAAGTCTGTTCATATCTATTTAACACACAGCAAAGATCTAGAGGAGTCAATGGTGAAGGGAAGAGTGACAAACAATCATTTTCGGCATTATTTTGTTTGTACAAGTCATCCAAGTCCACACACATAATAATAAAGCCATCTGCCTACATTTAGTTTGTAATGTTTTGATTTTCCTTTCATAATGGCAAAATCAATTGTGATACTATCTGTATTTCCCACTGGTTCTTTATCTCATTTATTTCTCCTTAACAGTACTGCCTAAAATTTGATATGAAATTGCTTTATGCAAAATTGATTTTGAAATCCAGCTGCATTAAAATCCCATATCTTAGAACCTTCACGGGCAATTTTGGTGCTGTAAAATGCTCTCAATCACTTTTGTTTGCATTTTAATAATAATAATGACGAGCAGCATTTGACAGTGTACTGTAAAACTTTTTCTGACTCTCTAAGTATTATAAAAGATATTTGCATGTTGTAAAAATATACCATTTCTTTGTTTGTAGTTTTGGCCTAATATCAAACAACCAGTTTGTACAGAATAAAGTTCTAAACAGTGCAGGAATTTTGCTTTAAAGTGCATTAAAGGGAAGGTTCAGGGACTATCCGAAAAAAAATAAAAATCCCCATCCACTTACCTGGGGCTTCCTCCAGCCCGTGGCAGGCAGGAGGTGCCCTCGGCGCCGCTCCGCAGGCTCCCGGTGGTCTCCGGTGGCGCGCCCGACCTGGCCAGGCCAGCGGCCAGGTCAGGCTCTTCTGCGCTCCAAGGCCCGGCACTTCTGCGTCCCACGCCGGCGCGCTGACGTCATCGGACGTCCTCCGGGCTGTACCTGCGCAGTACAGCCCGGAGGATGTCCGATGACGTCAGCGCGCCGGCGTGGGACGCAGAAGTGCCGGGCCTTGGAGCGCAGAAGAGCCCGACCTGGCCGCCGGCCTGGCCAGGTCGGGCGCGCCACCGGAGACCACCGGGAGCCTGCGGAGCGGCGCCGAGGGCACCTCCTGCCTGCCACGGGCTGGAGGAAGCCCCAGGTAAGTGGATGCGGATTTTTATTTTTTTCGGATAGTCCCTGAACCTTCCCTTTAACATGTAACGATCAATCCCATCTCTTCTTTTCTGTTTTTTCTTTCATGCCATGGAACTCATTCAAAAAGAATACTTTTGTACAGGAAGCAGTAGGTTACACTGCTTTGGCTTTGTTAACCCTTTTGCGACTGGCCGCCTAACCCCCCTTCAGGACCAGGCATTTTTGCAGAAGGGGGGGGGCGCGTTTGGGGGGTCAGGCAGCCGGATCCCTGCAGGGTCTGGCTGGGCAGTGTCTCCCCATGGTGGCCAGGTGTCCCCCCTGTGTGCAGCAGCCTTCTAGGCTCCAAAGACGAGCCGCAGCTGGCATCTCAGCTCCTACTGCCGCTTAGTTCTGAGTCGCGGCTTGATGACGTCATTAAGCCGGGACCCGGTGCGAACGTCAGAAGGAGCAGAGATGCTGATAAGAGCGGTCGGGGGCCCCGATCGTCGCGGGAACGGCAGGGAGGTGAGTGGATCCTCTTCTTTCCCCCCCACCGCCGTACCTGTCAAATTGATCACTACGATCCAACAGCGATTGTGGTGATCACATGATCAGCAGCCATACGCGATGGCTGCTGATCACTGAGGGGAGATGCCACCTGTCATAGGACAGCTTAATCTCCCCTCTCTGGTGCGCACGATCGTGTCGGGACGGTTCGTTAGTGCGGACGTTGAATCAACGTCCGGTCAGAACAGTAGCACCACCTGCTGGACGTTGATTCAACGTACCTGGTCCCCAAAAGATAAATGTAGCTGTGAAAATATAAATTTTACGGCCATGTAGGGTCTGCTGAGATGAATCAGTAGAGCCCGATTGGGGACAGCAGCCAGGGCTTCTGATGTAGCAAGTCTACCTGGCATGCAACCGTAGGGGGCTTCCAAACTGTGTGCACTGTGCGAAGTGTAACATAGCAGATGGGACGTATGCAGCACACAGGAACAATTCTACATGGGAATATTCACTTATATGCATTTGGCTGGGTGTAAACTTAAACTGTGCAAAAATGCAACTTTTTTTGTAATACATTTTCTGCACGCCATGTGCAGTTTTACTACATAGATATAGGTCCTGACATCACACTGTGGGAGCCCTGTTGCATTTTGGGAAATAACGGCTGTTTCGAACTTCCAAGCAACCAGTATCCCCCTCTGTGCATATATAAAACTATAAAGAAGCCAACCTTTTAGCCTATTGCATTGTTAGGGGGTGTGGTTATAATGGCAGTTGGTGCTGTCTGTTTTTTTCATGTTTTAGGGCCCGTTTCCACTAGGAGCGGTGCGATGTGGCTACATAGCCGCATCGCACCGCAGGTGTCCTGAAACACATGCACGGCAATAGAAGAGTTTCCACTGTGTGCATGTTGTGTGGAGCGATCCGAGAATCTGCAGCATGCTAGGTAGCCGCATTCGCATCATTTAGCAATGGAAACCGGCCCTTACAGTAGTAAAGAGGATTACGTGCAGGCTGATTGTGGTTTAAACAATATGAACAAATTACATGGACAAATTACATGGGGAATATCAATCATTTCTTGATCTCGCTTCTATTTTTTAACTGATCACTTTGCAATATATTTTTCTTTCCCCCCTTTTTGCTAAAGTTCCTCTTTAATATTTTTTTTTCTCCATAGCAGTGCATTGTGAAAAAGCTGCAGTTATTCAGCATATAGTGTGAAAAAGGCCATAGGGAAGCATGGACACGGTACTGTATGTCAGTTGTCCTTTCAGTTACAACTGACAGCAACTGATATAGTGTAAAAGGACCCTTAGGGGAAAAAAAAGAAAACCTTCTGAGAAACTTCCCTTGATCAAGTATGGAGATTAATAGACTCAAGAAAAGCTTGATTTGAATATGTGCTGCCAAAGTGCTATAACCAGAGATTGGCGCTAGTCTACTTTAGGGGACCCACCGCAAATCCCCATAGACACTTTCAGCTGGGCTGCAAAACGGAGCAAATGGCTTCCGTTTGCTTGTTGAAACCCCCACAAGCCATATACCCATGGATAGGTAAGCATGCCCTGTAACGAATTGGGAGGTTTTCGGTAACAGAAAGTTTAAATTGGCCGTGTAGGAGCCACCGAACGGCCTAAATCTCGGTTCCGTCGGCCATCTTAATTCTGCTGTGCAGGTCTCTTTCTTCCTCCTCATTGGAGGGTTTGTTAGCTGGCACGCCCCCACCTAACAATCCCTCCAATGAGGAGGAAGAAACGACCTGCAGAGCAAAACCAAGATGGCCGACGGACCCGAAATTGCGGTCGTTCCGAGGCTCCTACACAGTCAGTTCAAACTTTTTTTTTTTACCGAAACCCGCAAAATTCGTTAGAGGACATGTGTAGCTACCCGGGGATATAAGGCTTGTGGGGGTTTCATCAAGCAAACGGAAGCCATTTGTTCCGTTTTGCAGCCCAGCTGAAAGTGTCTATGGGGATTTGCGGTGGGTCCCCTAAAGTAGACTAGCGCCCAGAGATTTGTCACAATATAGCCACACTATTATAAGTTCTAAGTACAAACTCTTTCAACGCCTTTTGTATGTACTAGAAAAGTTATTTTGTCCTCAGAGCCTTACCAGTGTGCAGCACTGAGCTGTGAGCTCTCTGTGATGGAAGATTGACATGACTTTGGGCCAAAGGCAAGTAGGATAACTTTATAAGCACTGAGGAATTGAGAGACAGGTTTTTAATTGTATGTTATGCCAGACTTAAAAATTCCACTTAAAATGTCATCATGTTAACAGTATGCTTTAGTTTTACTGCCCATTATTGTACATTAAAGACAGCATGTTTTCCTTTGAGTTTATATATTTTCTGTTGGCATTTACGGTTTTGGATTCTGTTCAGCAAGTGTTGTAGATCTAGCCATATAACTGTACAAAAAACAGAATTTTCATGTGATTGCGGAAACTGAAGTCTACGTGTTTGTTTCCCTGGTTTCATTCTGCCAAGAATCAATTGATTACTTTCTACATCTCAGTGAACAGAAAATGAAGGAAAAAGAAAACGACACAACCTTTTTCACAACAGGTTATATTTATGTTGACAGATTTATTAAAGTTGCATTTCCACGCAGCCAGGATGTGGAAGCTTTGGAGATTTAAGTGCAAAATCAAACGCAGTGAACTTCCTGCAGTAGTATCAATGTCCCATCCCTTGCAGTTTAATTTATAAATCACAATGTGTTACAAATTGAAGACATGAAACGAGCTTGTAGTCAGACAGATAAATAAAGCCATACCATTCAATGTATACAGAATGCACCTGGACAATCGATGAGAGGCATAAAACATTTAGCAAGTAGTACTTGTTGGAAAGCAGCGCACTAGTAGAACCTCCATACATGGAGTATAGACATTTGTATACAGCTAACTTTCTCACATATATATAATTTTGTTTATTACTTTTAATTTTGTAATGCAAAAAAAAAAAAAAGAAGCCTCACTATGAATGTTATCCAGCTCCAAAAAAAAAAGGCAGAATCAGCAGCACAGCTTATGAAAAAGATGTTATTGAAACATGCAATAAAAATCACATGAGCTTAGACGTAGCTGGTACGTGAGAACACACACATAGCATTACAGTAGCAAGTGCTTTCAAAATCACAGGCGCTTAGAAAAGTGCTTTTAATGTAAACCAGCCATTACTCTTTTTTTTCCCCCATATTACCTGTACATTGACCCTGACCTCCTAAGGTGTCTCTTGGTACCTTCATTATAACTCTTGTGACATTTTTAATTTCCAATCTCTTTTTCTGTCTTTTTTTGGGGCGACAAAAACACGATCTAAAGAAGATAAAGCATGCAAATACTTAAGGCCTCTTCCCCACTTGTGTGCTGCCTGCAACACAGGTGGATATGCATCATATATAGCAACGCACAGTTCTTGTGTTGCTCTTCAATGTGGTGCAGATCCCATTGATTTTTAAGAGGATTGCACTGCATTGTGTGCCACAAATGCATGCAATCATACATTTAATCACTGCATTAGTGAAAACATCAGACAGTGCAGTCTGTGCACTTCTGATGTCCCTGCGTGTTGTGCACACACTGTGCATTGCTGAAAACGTGACCAGCAATGCACAAACTAGGAATGGTCCTAACTTAGGCTGCTTTCACAGTGGGACGTTACAGGCGCACGTTAGAGCAACCTGTAACGCAGCCCAAGTCACAGCAATGACAAATCAATGGGCTGTTCACAGTGCCCACGTTGCGTTGGAGTATAACGCTGCATGTTGAATGAAAGTGCAGCGTGCTGTGCGTTCTACTCGTATGTGGCTGTGTTTGGATGTTTGCGCATGCTCAGTACTGTTTTTTTTTTTTTAATTTGCCGCATGCGCCGTTTTCGTTCGATAGTATGCGTCAAAAAGTATGCATCATGGATGCATCAAGAGACGCATAACGCAGCTCTATATAACGTCTAACTTCAATACTAACGTGTTGCGTTAGGGGCACGTTATGCAACCTTAACGCCGCATAAAACGCAACGTCTTAGTGTAAAAGAGCCCTAAACCTGAAGTTTTATTTTCCATTTGAGCATTCTCCATTGTTCCCTTGTACTGTTCTGTTTATTTGTGGCATCAACTATCCTTACTGACAATGCTAACTTTTGTAAGGTGAATAATTGACATTTTAATGTGAGAAAATGTTGTGGGGGGTGTCTTGACACCCTATGGAAAAAGGTACAGGAGACAAAAAAAGGGAGCCCAGTAGTGCAATATGTCAGTTGTAAATGTTGAAGAAAAAATGAAATGAAGTACTACTCACAAAGGTGGGTTGCATGGGGCAACCGACCACAGAAAGCAGGTGGAGATCATTAACCCGACTCCACTCGGGGTGGTCCCCCAAGGGACCTCGATCTGGTCGCTCTCTTGACGAAAAAGGGAACAGATGGCTACCGTGGTGCTAACCACGGATGTACTGTCACCACCCCTCGTACAGGTCATGCACGGGGGTATACTATGCACATAAAAAGGAAGAGGCTCCCTGGTTGGATAAAAACTTCTAAAAACAGTTTAAAAACGAAAAAGAAGGTAAGGTGTTTTACCTCAATGACGAAATCTTTGTAATAATCAAAAGATTTTTATTTAGCACAGGCCTGTGCTAAATAAAAATCTTTTGATTATTACAAAGATTTCGTCATTGAGGTAAGACACCTCACCTTCTTTTTCATTTTTAAACTGTTTTTAGAAGTTTTTATCCAACCAGGGCGCCTCTTTCTTCTTATGTGCATTTTAATGTGAGGTTTGGATCTCTTTTGAGGGCCTCTTAACCCTTTCCAATCCTTTCCCAGTATGCGCCCAATGTCGTACATAAACCAACATAGGAAAAATGGGTGCTGAAAAGTGTTGGACCAGTGACAGAGTGCATCCTCACTCTAGTGCAAGGGATGCTAGTGGCTGCAACGTTTTCATGATCACCCACGTCTAACCCACTCCCCCCCCCCCCCCAGCGCTGGAAAAAAATAAGTGCAGGGGGAGGGGAAGATGATCACAAAATTGAGTGAAAGGGTTAAACCTCAGCACAACGAATGAATGCTGTTAAGAATAAATAACGTTGAGAGATTTCTCTTATGTAACAAAATGAGTCAGAATTGATTTAAAACATCTATTTTTAGAATCGTCTTTTCAAAATACCTTAAATGTTCACACACCGTTGCCATGTTTATACCATTTGTTCAGTAATCCTGTAACAGTGTAAAATACTGAGCATGAATTTAATGCATAAATAGAAACTTGACAAGGGAGAAAAGTTTATACTTCTCACTTCACTGGTAGTGAAACAGGTAACCGGTCCCTTGATGCTTAGAATCAGCGCTTCTCCTCACAGCTGACAGCTGCTGCTTCCTACACTGTGGTTTCCAGAAACTGTCACATTCACTCTATTGCAGAATTACGAGTAAAAGAGAGATGGCTGGAAATGGAGATTGGAGCCATGAGCTCTGCAGTGAGATGGTGCAGGAAGCCAGCAGGTGTCAGGTGTGAAGATCGACACTGGATCTCTTAATCCATGAACCTGTCACCTGCTATGCTGCCAAGGAAATGGGGAGTATAAACGTTTCCCTCCCCAGGGGGTGTTTATTATTGCACAAGATAATACTTAGAGGAACTCCAGTGAAAATAATTTAATATAAAAAGGTGCTTAATTTTTACAATAATTATGTATACATGATTCAGTCAGAGTTTGCTCATTGTAAAATCTTTCCTCTCCCAGATTCACATTCTGACATGTATTACATGGTGACATTGTTACTGTGGGCAGATTATGTAGCTGTTCTGGCTTTAACAGACAGCTATAAACAGCCATTTCCTGTGTGTGTCATTGTTACATTGTGGCAGTTTGCCCAGAGTACCGTACGGTACCAGAGCCTGTTGTGGGAGGGGTTTCAGCACAAAATCAGTCATACAGCGCCCCCTGATGGTCTGTTTGTGAAAATCATTATATTTTTCATGTAAAAGTGGGTATCAGCTACTGATTGGGATAAAGTTCAATTCTTGGTCGGAGTTTCTCTTTAAAATACAAACTCCAGCCTGCTTAAGCACCAATGCAGCCTATGCAAAAGCTATTTTGTAATATTTATGTTATTTAAAATTGCCATTCCATTTCACTTTGAAGCCAGCTGTGATTTTTTTTTTTTTTTTTTAAGAAACCCCAAATCATTTAAATCATGCTTCATTTGAATTATAGATACAGCACACCTTAGGTCTATAGCATTTTTTGTTTTCAGTTTTTTCTCATTGCTTTATTAAGAAATTTGCACCGTAGAAGGATGTTTTCTTAAGCATCCCTTGACCTAATCAAAATATTACTTTGTGCACAGAGCAAACAATAAGATCAGATTGCTCCAGTAATGTAAATGAATGAAAACAACTTTTTGTTTTTGTGGCAGCACTTGTTTCACCCTCCCATATGAAGGTGCAAGTATAGTGTATGAAAAAGTAATGAAATCTCCTGAAAGACCATTTAGCAAAAAGCTTCTACTGAACTTGTCTGAGAGATAACACACTCACACGTGTCCAGTATGGATGCGCTCATACATAGCATAAGCAGCCATATATGGCGCAAGCTTTTGTCGAATATGTTTAGAGACCCAGGGAGGGAATGGTGGATTGTAAGAGGATCTGGGGAAACCTCTGGACTATCCAGAGGTTCTCCACCATTGAGGTAAGTATCTAATTTACGCTACTTTTTTCACTTAAGAACTAACTAGAGTTTGGTACATATCATCCTGACTGTGTGGTTGTTTCTTGTGACTGTCCTATCACTTACTAAAGGACATTTATTCTGGTTGATGGAAGAACTATGATCTCGATTTCGAAATTGTCAAAGCGGCGATTTCCGTGATGACGTCCGTTCCCTGTGGGGGAAGTTTGAAGAAGCGGCTTAAAACTGCCTGCGGCCAGCAGCATCGGCAGTGTTAGACATACCTTTTGGCACGAGTCCTTTGCTGTCTGTCCTCTCTTTCCCCTCCGCCGGTTCTTGTGTACGGCATACTTCCTGGTTCCTGTATGTCACATGACATATAGGAAGTATGCCATGCATGAGAGCCTGCAGGAGGCGAAGTGGATAGACGAGCATCACCCAGAGGGGGCACAAAGAGAGACCTAGAGAGGGCATAGAGAGAGGGAGACACAGAGGGGGCACAAAGAGAGACCCAGAGGGGGCACAGAGAGAGAGACAAAGAGAAGACAGAGGGAGCACAAAGAGATACCCAGAGGGGGCACAGAGAGAGACCGAGCGGGGGCACAGAGAGAGACCCATAGGGGAGACAGACCTAGAGGGGGCACAGAGAGAGACCCAGATGGGGCACAAAGAGAGACCCAGAGGGGAGACAGAGACAGCCAGAGGAGAGACAGAGAGACCCAGAGGGGGCACAGTGAGAGGCCCAGAGGGGGCACAAAAAGAGACCAAGAGGGGGCACAGAGAGAGACACAGAGGGGGCACAGAGAGAGAGAGATCCAGCTGGAGCACAGAGAGAGACCCATCAGGGGCACAGAGAGAGACATAGACCCAGCAGGGGCATGGAAGGAGACCAAGCTGGGGTACAGAGAGAGACCCAGAGGGGGCACAGAGAGAGACCCAGAGGAAGCACAGAGGGGACACAGAGAGAGACACAGGGGAGACAGAGAGACCCGGAGGGGGCACAGAAAGGGACCCAGAGGGGAGACATAGACCCAGAGGGGGCACAGAGAGAAAGGGGGACAGAGAGGCACAGAGGGGGAACAAATGGGCGCAGAGGGGAAACAAAGATTGATTTGAAGTAAATTGTGAATTGAATCGAATCGAATTTGCACAATTCAATTTTTTCTTAAAATCGTTCAGGCCTACTGCAGATCTTTATTCTCCAATGCATCTGCGTATGTTTGCAATTGAGTAACTGCTTTGCCCTGCATCACTGTTCAAATGGGATTTCCACTTGTTGGGATAGAAAGTAAATTTACTGCTATACAAAACAATATAGTCTTTATTATTATGACATAGATGAAAGTGTTATCTTATTTTGGGAGGCATTCATATTACAAAACATGATATTCCTAAGAGTCATTTACTCACAAGTACACGTGTTATTAATTTGAATTAACACATTTTTTTTTTTAATTTTAGCTTCTATAAAAGCCTGTGCTGATGGAGGTGCAAACTGGTTGTATCGCATCCAACATGATGAACAAGAAGAGTAAGTTTTAGTCTGTTTACCATATAGCAATGCTCTCATCCATCTTTTCCTTGTACTCTATATACTGTATTCCTATACATATTAATGGTGGATTGCAAAATCTTAATATGTGTTGTTTATAATGTCTTTTATAGCTAAAATTTGAATTTTATTTATATCACTTTTCCATATTTACAAAGGCCTGGCATGTTTTGCAGCATTTTATAAAGTACAATTTATTATTAATATAACTCTGACATCGTCTGCAAACCTGCCTCTAACTCAAATACAGTCCCTATCATAGTCCTATACTAATGTTCCACCATAGTCGTACTCCAGTTTTGGAGAAAAATAGCTAACTGCTCTGTATATTTAGGGTTGTGGGAAGAAACAGGAGTACCTAAAGAAAAATACACAATACAAGATAAAGCACTCGGGGAAACAAACGTATTACGTGTTCCCTATTGGGACAGACCCCTAGCGCACTAAAAACATAACCTTTATTAGAAGCAATTAAAATATATAGAAATGGTGAGCAGCATGTGTAATATTTTACAACAAATAAACAAGGATTGTCCTGTTAAAGCGGAATATAACCCTGCATTTCAACTTTGCTCTAAAACATTATTTACAGCATATTATATGCAACCAGCATTTTTTTTACTAGACCAGCATTGGAAGGGTTAAACACAGAGGTTTAAAGTTCCGTGAAGAGATATGCAGAAATTCAGATAGATACATTTAACTAAATAGAATGTAACAAGTTATAAATGTTACACACTCTTTGGCTGTCCTCCAGCTCCTTCTCAGTCAGAGAGATGAGTCACATTCAACACTTAGATACATTTATGTAAACAAAATGTATCTATGTCAGCTTCAGATGCGTCTGCAGAAATCTAAAGGAACTTTAAAGCTGTGTGTAACCCTTCCAATGCTGGTCTAGTAAAAAAAAAAAATGCTGGTTGCATATAATATACTGTAAATAATGTTTTAGAGCAAAGTTGAAATGCAGGGTTATATTCCGCTTTAATATCGGGCAGCCCAATGTGTGTAGTTTAGAATAAACATAGGAGTCATTTGAGGTTGAGGATATTAGAGAGTTCTCACTAGGTTAAATATCCATTGAGGAAAAAAGCTATAAGCTCCCCGATATATATGAGAGTTCCTCACGGATCAAAAATGGCTTAATATACACACATCAATTGACAGTACAGGGGACATACATTGCACTAGCTACATATACTCGACATGTTTCAGCTAACGCTTTCCTCAGGAGTGAATTACATAAACAGTGCAGAAAACAAAAAAAAATACCAAACAAATAAGCATACTGTCAAAGTTTACAGCCCCTGTCAGAGCTCATTTTTTAAATGAACTCTCTAAGGGCCAGTTTCCATTACACGCAGATTGGATGCAGAATGGATGCAGAAAAACTGACTTGAATGCCTATGGACCTGTTTCCACTAAATTTTTTTCTGATGCAGATTTCCCCATAGGCATTCATTAGAGCCAGTTCTTCTGCATCCATTCTGCATCCAATCTGCGTGTAGTGGAAACAGGCCTTAACTCTCTAATATCGTGAACCTCACACATTGGGCTGCCCGGTATTAACAGGACAACCCTTGTTTATTTGTTGTAAAATAATACACGTGCTGCTCACCATTTCTATATACGATATTTTAATTGTACCTAAAGAAAACCCATGCAAACACAGGAGTACAATGCAGACCGTGTGTCATGGACATAGATTTAAACCTGGGCCTCCAGCAGTGTAATGCATCAGTGTTATTAGCTTTTTCATGTTCAGTACACAACACTTTGTGGCCATAGATCTCCCACTGCTTCTCCCCCTGTCCAATTCATGTAAATTTGCCACTGTCGGTAAGAGATTTAGAGCTGCCAGATTAATAGTATTAACTGTGACAGCTTCATAGGAAATCACTCATTTACCATGCATGTTACTTTGGAACACATAGATTCCTTATGTACAGTATGTGTGCATACATACTTTATGCGTTACAAGTTTTGACATACTGCACCTTTGAACGCCCCACTCGGGAAATGTCCACTTATTTGTTGTATTTTCATTGCTGCATCCCCCGCAGCAAGGCTGTGCTGTTAGGTGCCAGGACATGTACTGTGAGACAGTTTGCCACATGCTGTAATTATGCTCAGAGCCGTATTGGGCCGTGGCTGCAACTCACTATCAGTGCTTCATGGTAGTGAGCTGCAGCCACAGGTGTATGCAGCTCTGATCACAGCATATGGCTGCCTGTCACACAGCACATGTCCCGGCACCTAACAGCACAGCCTTGCTGCTGGGGATGCTACTATGAAAATACAACAAACAAGTGGACATTTCCCGATCGTGGAGCGGGAGGGAGGGAGGGGACAAGAGAGAGTGAAATTTACTAGCAAATGCCAGAACAATGTCTTCTAAAGACTACATCTCCCTGCATACTTTGGTGTCTTCCGCCCATGCCTAGTAGGACACAAGATGTCAGCTGTCAGGAAGGCAGCACATGAAGTGCATATGGAGATGTGAAGTGCAGAGGAGATTATGGCTCTAGAATGGAAGTATGCTAGAAATAGGTATGGGTAAGTGGGAGGAGGAGTGCACATCAAAAAGGTTATAAGCCTTCTATAAAAATATAAATTTTATTGAAGTACTGCAAAAACATCAAAGACAAATATACAATAAAACTTAAAAGGGTGTACACCCACGAGGTAGATTACGCTGGTCCTATGCTAACACACCCCACCAGTCATGCACCATACACACAGGGATATTGTTCAATGCCGACGATCACCATATTCCATGTGATCAATGAGGAACTTCCCAATGGCCAAAGGGTATTGATGCATATGGTAATTCATTAGCAGCGAGGAGAAAACAGGAGTGTCAACTGCATAATGTAACGTCTCCTTTAGAGCAGCAGCAGCAGTCAAAGCAGCATGCACGTCAATAGAACAGCAAAAGCTACATGAACAGCATGAAGCAAGTCAGCATAGCAATCTGTATGGGTATACTCTACCACATCCGTGTAGAAGGTAGGTTCGCCCGACATCAGAAGTCCCATTCCAGGGTAACCGCTTGCAAGGCGGATGTGATGAATGGAAAGATGAAATTTGTAATCCACACAAACGGCGCTGCCATGTAGGAGCTGCAACCTGTAGAAATAGGAGGCGCACCAAGGTCCAAGCAGCCAAGGGGTCTGTCGCGGTATGGAGTGAGGTGTCTAGAATGGAAGTAAATTATTCTTGGCCAATGTGTGCTGTGTGTCTCTAGGCTGAAAGGTTACATTCTCTGCCTGCAGTTTTGCAGTTGCCTGTGGGAAGCACTTAGTGTCCTGGCAAGTCCAGCTTCACCTTCTTGATTTGTCTTTTGTTTGTCTAGTATGAATTACAATCTGCCAAAAAGAGAGCAAAGTTGAGAGCAATAGGCACAAGATAACCCAGGCAGACCTTCTGGGGGGTAGGTGATAGCACACTGTGCCTCTAGATCAAGTGTCCATATAACCAGCAAGAGAAGAGATGTTCCGGGCACCAGATGCGTTTCAAACACCACCGATTTATTTCATCCCACCAAGACAGATACAGCTACAGACATACACTCCAGTCAGAAACATTTGAGAGTCCAATCTCCCCTGGTTGTCAAGATTTGTGTCAAGAAGAGGCTGGGAGGCAAGCAGATTTGTGGGTCAACGGCAATTAGCAGAGACATGGATGCACATCTGTCTATAGGGAGGGGGGCTGCCTCATACTGGGGTCCATCTACCTGTGGAGAGGGGGGCTGCCTCATACTGGAAGCACATCTGGCTATTTATACTGGGTATCAGGATGCCTCATATTGGGGGCACATCAGGCTATTTATCCTGGAGAAGGGTGTTCTACTGGGGAGGGGGCTAATACATGAGTCAATCACTATTTACTGGTTCCGGAGGGAAAAGTGGGTACAAAAAGTGGGTACAAACCTTAAATTAAATCGCACAGACCCGCATCATTAGGTGGGTGGGGCTTGCGCCTAAACGGTGAAATACTAGGTAATGCTGGATTTTAATGCCAGAAATAACAGGTTTTCCTTGATAAAGTGGATATAAGCTACCCGCTTGGGGTGAGTTTTTTTTAGCTTACAGTTCTTTTTTAATACTGTAGTAATTTTTGTGTGTTTGGGGGCCTAAAAATGGTCATATTTTGCTTGCTTGTCTATTGTCCATGGACACTGTGTCTTGAGTGTTCCTATCTATGAAAGATTTACTGTGTAAAGCAGTCTTGAATGAAAAGTGACTATGCGTAACACAATAATTAACATAACATTTTTAAATTAAATTCTGATTTTGATGATGATGATTATTATTATAAACATGCATTTAACTTACTTGGAACCTGAAGCCTCTCCCTCCCATGACACCCTGCCGAGGCAAGGGATTTGGCAGAATTGTGTTGTTACATTTTGGGGCAGTATGAGTCACTATTACACAGGCTCCAGAATCTCAAACACAATCACAGGAAAATTGTGTTTGCAATTGCATGTGCGTTTTTCAAAATGGTGGTAGCCTGAATTTAATGTAGCAACCCTCTTATCAAAATGAATTAATTCATTCAAATCAACAGCGGGTGAGGTTTTTCTCGGTAGTATTGTATTTAGAATGGTATGGGTGCAGGGCCATGGGAATTTACTTGTTGCCTCTCTTATTTGTCCATTAGTCAGTAGTAATGTAAGGATCTTAGAACTGTTGGTAGTCTTATTGTTATCTTATTTAATAAAATCTAGGTTTTAATTATTTTCTCTGACATGGGTATAATTTTGTTCATTTTTGTTTTGTAAATCAGATATTGTGTAATTTGTGCAATATATACACATCTCTTTATTAAAACAAAAATTCAGTTTTTCTTTGAGTTGTAAATATTTTGTTTTCTTCCATGATTGAGTTCATTTCTTCCTATATAGTTGTCCATATGTACCGCCATAGTTTCCTTTCTATATTGTTCCCAAAAGTACAAAACTCCAGAATGTATCGGCCCTTTATAAATAATGAATAATCATACAGTACAAATACAGAGAAGTTATTAGATTTCCCCTGACTTTACTACATAATTGGATAGCGGCACTGCAGATCATATTTTCATGTATAAATGCCTAGCTACACAACAACAATTTTATTGCCTCAATAAACTTGTTTAAAAAAAAAAGCAGTAAACTAACTCTGCTCTGCATATGCTAGAGTCACAGAAAGTTTTATTTAGGTGTTGTTGAACAAAATAAAAAAAAAAACATCTTCACATTAATGCTGTGGATTAGTTACAGTGTATGGGTAATTATATGCTTAGACGGTATTATGTAGATTAGTGGTGGCAAAATAATTCCACGAATAATGCTACATTGTTAAAGCATGGCTGGCTGAAATATGGTATTCTTATATTTTACGGGTTTTTTACAGCTT
Organism: Hyperolius riggenbachi; assembly: GCF_040937935.1. NCBI lineage: Eukaryota > Metazoa > Chordata > Amphibia > Anura > Hyperoliidae > Hyperolius > Hyperolius riggenbachi. Next base: position 146,210,732 of record NC_090650.1, read on the forward strand.
TTCTCAGACATGAGTTATAACTACGTGAATTAATAGCTATGCCTGTTCTATTATTCAACTTTAAAACCTTAATTATGTAATTATGTTATCTATTGCCTGTTGTAATATTCTGGCACTAGTTGCATGGGGCTTGATTATATGGATGAAGATTGTACTTATCTGGAGGTCTTTGTACCACAAAAAATAGTCTTTCTAGATGATCTCTTAATGTTATTTAATGTCAGTTTTTGCGTGAGGAATTTAAGTTTAGAACAGAATATTAGTTTCATATTTTACAGTATATCTGTATAATCTGAAATAAGTGAAACACAAGTATCTAAGCAATACTCTCAATAGTAAAAGGAAATGTGAGAGTTTAACCACCTCGGCGTTCTGATTCCCCAGGATTTCTGTGCAAAAAGTGGTACAATTAATTTTCAGAACCTTTTCCTGTAACTTACCAAAATGAGTCAAGCAAGAGTTTAGTATACATTATGAGTAAAATAAAAGTGTCAAACACAAATTCTTGTCAAAAATAAAATAACATTTATTAATGACAAACAGAAATAGCTTGCATTTTTAATCAATGCAGACATATCAAGAAAACACAGAAATATATGAATGCAGAAAAATGTATACATAGTCTAGAGGTTTACCCCTAAAACACCTCCTTAGTGTGGTACTCCTTGAAGCAAGGTGTTATACAAAGTGCCACGTCACAGTCTGGGCAATAAAAACAGGTCTCCTTTCTAATTTTTTTGCCGTCTTTGCCCTTTTTATTGCAGCAGACCACGCACCTCCTTATAGGGGCTGGTTTCAGGGCGGTCGGTGCTAAATGTTCAGCAAAGTGGCGTCCAGAAAGTCGTGTCGGGTTGACGACGTATGACGGCCTGCGCCCCGGTTTAGCTGCTGACTCCGGTGGGGGGTGTTTGAGACAGATGGCTTCTGTGAGCTTCCAGATAAAGTCGTGGTGGGGTACAGGACTGTCACTATTTTGTTTGTACAGGACATAAGAGTTCCACAAACATTGTTCCAGCAGGTGGCGGAAAATCTTTTTGTAGTATTTCCGCTGCTGTTTGCGGACAGCCGGATAAAACGACATTGCTCCATCAGCCCTGTCCACACTCCCCATCGTTTTGTTGTAATCGAACATTGCTTTGGGCTTCTCAACCTCCTGTCGACTCCTGGTAGTGGTGCGGGCAGTCTCTGCGTTGTGAACAGTGCTGAGGACGCACACATCCCGCTTGTCCCTCCACCTCAGAGCCATCATTTTGCCCTTCTGCCAGGCAACAACCTCCCCCTTCTTCAGCTTCCTGGCAGTAAAGGCCGGTGGCATATGGCGACGGTTTGCCCTCACCATACCATATGCATCAGTCTTATGCTGGATCAGGTGGTTGTACAGTTCCGGGGAGCTGTAAAAATTGTCCGTCGTAAGGCAGTACCCCTGATCCAGCAAAGGCTCAATAAGAGTTAGTACAGAGGAGGTAGCACACCCAAACTCCCTGTACTGAGGTGCAAACTTAGTTCCTTTACCTGTGTATATCACAGAGTTCCATATGTAGCTGGTCTTGGCATCACACAACATAAAGGACTTCACCCCAAAGCGTGCCCTTTTGGATGCAATAAATTGCACCAAACTCAGTCTCCCCTTGTACGCCATGAGGCTCTCGTCCAAGGTGATGTCTCTCTCCGGAACGTACACAGCCTTGAAATTTGCAACAATCAGCTGATAGATCTCCCAAATTTTCTTCAGCTTGGTGGCGGGGTGGGTGGCCTCATCAAACTCATCATTGTTACTGAAGTGCAGGTACTTCATGATGAGGGTGAAGCGGGGCTCAGACATAACGGATCCAAAGAAAGGGGTACTAAGGATCTTGTTAGTGGTCTAGTACCACTTCTGCAGCGGCTTACCGACAACTCCCTGGAGGATGATGAGGCCCAGGAACACCCAGATATCATCACAGGTGACAGGTTCCCAATTCCGGCTCCGAGAGAACCTGGGTAGAGAAGCACCCTCCTGCTGCGCTGCATACCGATTGGTCTCCTCCATGATCTTCCGGTTGACCTCATCGGTAAGGAATAGCTCCAGGTAGGACAGTGGACTGTGGTCACATGCGATCTTCTGCCCGGGTGCCCCTGTGAAGGGGAACCTGGGTGGCGGAGCTTGAGTGGGGCTCTCCATCTCACACCAAGTGCGTGCGACAGTCAATGGATCCTCGGTTTCACCGTCACTGCTCTCCAACTCCGAAGACAGGTCATCGGGAACCTCGCTGTCCGTAGACTCCTCAACGAGCTCATCCTCACTGTCGCTTCCCTCCAGGACATCCAGCAGCTCTTGGTCACACAAACGCCTCCGGGAAGACGAAGCCATGACCCCAAAGCAGGATACGGGGGTCAAAGGTCAGCAGCAGGAAAAAAAAAATATCCAGCAAATGCAAACACACAGGGACTACAGCGTCTTGAAAAAGACTAATATGACTGCAATATGAATGCAGCAAAGACTGGAAAAGGCTGGAAAGGCAGAAATCACTCAAAGCACAGAAATCGCAAAGCAGAGCTAACAAGCAGACTAAGCTATGGACACTGGGACTCTGAAAGAGGAAGAGGTGTAACAATTCTGGCCTTTTATTCATTGTGTACAGGTGTTTGTGCAAATAACTTGCATGATTGGATTACATCAGCTTTGTGTACTGATGTAATCCAAATATGCTGATTGCAGCGACAGCCACGGGGGCGCCTGATCCACGTCAGAGGAAATTACACACGAGGAAGGGAGCACAGAGGAAGTGGCTGAGTAGCGCCATCTTGCCTGCCCAGCCGATCACCCGGAGGATAGCTAAGGGGGACTGGGAGAAGGACACATGGAGCCCTCAGAAGCCAGCTGAGCAGCCCTCTCATCAGCCTGGAGGGATGGGAGGGGAGGGAGCCGCAGCAGCCGATCACCCGGAGGAGAGCTAAGGGGGACCGGGTGAAGGACACAGGGAGCCCGCAGAAGCTCGCTGAGCACCCCGCTTGTTAGCCTGGAGGGATGGAATGGGAGGGAGCCGCAGCAGCAGCCATCTGAGCAGCATTGGAGAGATGAGAACGGGAGGGAGCCGCAGTAACAGCCCACAGGGAAGCCTGGAGCGCTTGGATGCGCCGAAAAAAGCAGAGGTGAGTGACAGCACTGCATGACGAGCTGAGCTCGTCAGAAACACTTTCAGCTAGATTATTCTGGACGAGCTCAGCTCAGCTCGTCCAGACCGCTAGGCAGGTTAAGAAAGAGCATACTTTAAGTTGAGTACGTATTCCAGTGTCACCAGTAAGTTGGGTGCAGGGCGAGCCGAATAACAGCTCTCCCTGCAGCTGCAAAACTCCCCGGCGGCATTAACCACTTCAGCCTACAGTGGTGTTCACCTTATGCATCCGAGCAACTTTCACCTCCCATTCATTCGCCAATAACTTTATCACTACTTGTCACAATGAAATGATCTATATCTTGTTTTTTCTGCCACCATTTAGGCTTTCTTTGGGTGGTACATTTTGCTAAGAATTATTTTATTCTAACTGCATTTTAACAGGAAGATTAAGAAAGAAATGGAAAAAAATCATTATTTTTCATTTTTTGGCCATTATAGTTTGAAATTAATACATGCTACAGTAATTAAAACCCATGTATTGTATTTGTCCTAGTTATTACACCATTTAAATTATGTCCCTATCACAATTTATGGCGCCGATATTTTATTTGGAAATAAAGGTTCATTTTTTCAATTTGCATCAATCAGTATTTACAAGCTTATAATTTAAAAAATTATATTAATATACTCTCTTGACATGCATGTTTAAAAAGTTCAGACCCTTAGGTAACTATTTATGCTGTTTGTTTGTTTTTCTAATTGTAATTTTTTTTTTATTATTATTAAAAAAATAATTTGGGTAATTTTTGGTGTGGGAGGTAAACAGCTCATTTTAAATGTAATTATTTAATAACAAATGTATGTGGATGTAGCTTACTTTTTGGCCACAGTCAAAAAGTCCTGGAAGCGAACGCTCTCGTTTTCAGGAACTAGAAAGAGGACGAGAAACTGTTTTGTTTTGGGGTTTTTTTGCAGAAATACCACGGTCTCTGATAAGAGACCATCAGTTTTTCTGCGGGGGACTTAGATCGATGAATGGGAACTATATTCCCATTCATTGATCTGGGGGCTAATGGCAGGCGGCAGGAGCATGCGCAATTGTGCGCCTCAGGCAGCAGGAGCAGCACAGTCTATCTGGACGGATATATAAACCCCAACACAACCTGCTTCGCTTTAAGTTTAAATATGTTTTTAAATGACCATTTTTGTTCGCTTTTTTATACTACGTAAGTAGTAAATGCACGTATTTAACCACTTAAGGATCCCAGGTACGCATATCTACATCCCTGTGTACTTCACGTGTGGATCAGGGGCGTACTGTTAACTGACCGCCGCATTCATGATCCCCACGCCATTTTTGTTTGATTCACCATCGCAGCTCTCTCCATCTGTGCGCAGGATGTGAGAATCGGCCATAATCAACCCCAATCACCATGCAGGTGACTTCGGAGAGCTTGCAGAACAGAGACGTAATCTGTCATTCCAAACAGGCCTGACACTTCCATGTTTCTATTAATAGAACAGTCTCAGTAGCACCATTTTGTGGTCAAAAAGTAAAAATACACCCAGTTATACCACTATACTGTTTTACATAGAAAATGTATTATTAGTTGTTTTTTTTAATTATTATCTTTTAACCCCTTCCAACCATAGTTACAAAAATAAAACACTTGTTAAAAAAAATGATTAAAAAATTACATCATTTAAATGTTTTTTTACATAAATAGTTACCTTTTTTAATATGTATGTCATAGGGTATTTTACTGTTTATTTTGCAAATAAAGTCTTTGTGAAAGTGAAATAGTATTGAAAATGCTTGAAACAAGAAAATGTATGCGTGCTCAAACACCAAGTTTAACCTTAACAAATCTGACTTTGCAAATCTGGCCTAATTGGCTTATCATGAGGCATAGCTCATGCAAATATGCATTTGCTTACGCATGCCAAACTATGCAGGGTCAAAAACCAATACCACAAAGCAGTTGCCCTGCGGGAACCACAGCGGCACCCCAGAGGGGGAGGCTGGGTGGCGCAGGTGACCCCCCCCCCCCCAAGCGTGGCCAGCGCCGGGGGGGCCGCCCGCACCAACCTCCCAATATTAAAAACAGACACTTACCTTAATGACCATTGTGTTATAGTATTAAAAATCCCTAAATGGAAAATATACAATATTTTATATATATTATTTAATATTTTATCGTCATACATTGTACTAGGGCACAATTTAAACGTTGTAATAACCGGGACAAATGGGCAAATAAAATGTGTGGGTTTTATGTATCGAAGCACATTTTATTTTAAAACTATAATGGCTAAAAACTGAGAAATAATAATATTTTTTTCTTATTATTCTTTAAATATTAAATAAAATAATTCTTAGCAAAAAGTACCACCCAAAGAAAGCCTAATTTGTTGTGAAAAAAACCCAATATATAGATCATTTCAGTGTGATAAGTAATAATAAAGTTATCGCTGAACGAATTGGAGGAGCGCTGAAATGTGAAAATTGTTTTGGTTTTTAAGGGAAAAAAAACCTGTGATCCTGAAGTGGTTAAAGATTCTGCTACTACAGCACTCATATTGTTTCCGCGCTGGTATCCTGTCACTAAAATATTCTCAAATATCTGTGAGTTAATATAAATCCAATATCCTGACTTCTTGTACTCATGATTGCATAACTTAGTTTACCCTGCCAAGTGATCTCTGTGAAATGTTTGTTTTACTGAGAGTTCCAAAGCCAGTACAATATATACCTGCTCTCCCAGAATGCTATAGGTGGAGAATTCTGTCTATGGTAAATATCACTGGGAGGACTGGGATACATTCAATATACAGCAATATATTGAATATAGTAAGTGTTTCTGATGCTGAAACCGGGAAAAATAACATAAAAGTGGGTATCCTTAATCATTTACTGCAATCTAAGATATGTCATTTCAGTGCCTGTTTAACCTTTCCTGACCTCTGTCCCTTTACTCTTGAGCCATAACTTTAACTTTCCACTAATTTGGCCTCTGATTTAACTACCTTTGGAGAAAAAAAATAAGACTGAAACAAAATTGTGGAGGCAAAGCTACTGATTTGATAGTGTTTTTATGGTCCACACTGTACCCCCCTCACTGTATGTTACATGATGGGGATAGTGTGGGATTCACACTTTGGATTTTTCTTCTCCAACCAGAGATGGTAATTCAACATTGCAGCAGTTCACCAGCAGTATACTTCCATCCCTTAATGCCCAGCATAACCTGACCTAAAGTCAGATGACCAATAGGGATGAATTTGGCTGTGGTGACCATATTCATGTACCCGTGTTCCAGTCAAGACTCATGCCTTCAGGTCATAAGTCATTCTGGGTATTACAGGCTGGAAGTTTGCTGTGCCAGACCCATGCCACAGCAAATTAACATGTCTATCCCTACCCTCTCCACCAAATTTACTGAGCGTTCTATGCACAGATGAAGATACTGCTTGCTTGGCAGTTGAAAACCATGCAATGAGTTTCACAGACAGGATACGGTCAAGGCCATGGCCTTGACATTACTCTATGGGAGGGGTTTTCACCACAATATCAGCAATACAGATGTCCTTGATAATCTGTTGGAGAAAAAGTACAAATTTCTCCTGAGAAAGGCAGTATCTGCTACTGATTGGGATGAAGTTTAATGCTGGTTTAAAGTTCCTCTTAAAGAGACTCAGAGACCAAATACAGTACAGTCGATGTGACGTCACTGAGCCTTGTAATGGAGCTCACCGCAGCTGAACGGCAGACCGCGGGAAGACGGCGTGGGACTTAGGCGTGTTTATGGTGCTGGAGGAAGCCCCGGGGAAGTATCAGAACTATACTGTATTTGGTCTCTGAGCCTCTTTAAATCAGAGTTCCCCTACCCTGTCCTCAAGGCCCACCAACAGTACATGTTTTATAGAAAACCACAAACATGCACAGGTGAGGTAATTAGTGTCTCAGCAGAGCTGATTAACTGCCTCTGATGATTTCCACAAAACATGCACTGTTGGTGGGCCTTGAGGACAGGGTTGGGAAACATTAAACAAAAATCAGTAATGTTTTCATGCAAAAAATGTGTTTTCACCTTTAAAAAAAACAACAAATGTACTGTTGCTTTGTTTCTGCCTCAGGGACACTTAAAAGACTTTATCATTGAGCAGAGATGATAAAACATTAAATCTACCCTCTACGTTTTTAAACATAAAATAAAACTGTGGGATATCTGTAAAGAGGAACTCCAGTGAAAATAACGTAATGAACAAAAGTGCTTCATTTTTACAATAATTATGTATAAATGATTTAGTCACTGTTTGCCCATTGTAAAATCTTTCCCCTCCCTGCTATACATTCTGCCATTTATCATATGATGAAATTTTTACTGCTGGCAGGTGATGTCAATGGGAATAGCTGCTGCTTGCTTTTTTGGCAGTTGGAAACAGCTGTTATTTCCCACAATGCAACAAGGCGGCCACAGTGTGATGTCAGTACCATGGTCATGACATCACACTGTGGGAGGGGTTTCAACACAATATCAGCCATACAGAGCCCCCTGATGATCCATTTGAGAAAAGGTAAAGGTTTCTCATGGGAAAGGGGGTATCAGCTACTGATTGGGAAGAAGTTAAATCCTTGGTCACGGTTTCTCTTTAAAAAAAAAAAAAGTTGTCTTTAGGAGTGAAGGATAGATACAATTGCTTATGTCGTCAGTTTATTTTCAACTCCGGTTCAGTTTAAGAAGTTAAAGTACTGTCCCAACCACTCCATTTCAAGTAGAAAACCTGCACTACATGATGTATCTTGGGATGTTTTAACATTGACTTTCGCTTGACTTTCTAGCCATATTGAGTGAATTTTCTCATCAGATGTTTAGTGGGGTCTAATCACTTCCAGAATGACGAAATTAAACACAGTAACCATCAATCAGAGGAAACTGGATCTGAGAAGTGACTGAACAGGAAGCAATGGTATCTAAATCCCAGAGTGGAGTGTGATATTTCCAGCCATCCAATCTACAGTATTTTTGATTCTAGGACCAGACATTCTGAGCATGTATAGTGTTAGAAAGTTTCTGCTTCAATTTGCCCTTAACCTCCCTGGCATTCAATTTCTTCTGGATTTCTGTACAAAAAGTGGTTCAATTAATTTTTATACAATGTTCGTCTGTAACTTGCCAAAATGTGTCAAGCAAGGGTCTAGTATACAGTTCGAATATAATAAAAGTATACAAAGTCATATGTAAAAAAAAAAAATAATCATCACAAACAGAAATATTCTCAAATATGGATGTAGAAATAAATATACAGATGCAGGGGAAACAAAATCTTTACAGTTTTTATCTAAAACACCTCTCTTGCGTGGTACACCTTGAAGCAAGGGATCATATACAGTGCCACATCACAGTCCAGAATGGAGGAGCACCAAAAAAAGGAAAAATAGGTGTGGCACATTCCAGACCCTTGTCTCAAGAGGTACACACAGTCCACAATCAAAAAGATGAATCAAAAAAAAAGTTACAGACTGCTTTTTTGGGCTGACAAGCTTGCTTCAGGTAAATAGCCTCACAAATTTGCCACACAAAATCATCATATACAAGCCTGTCATTGTTTTTTTATATAGAGCACATGCCGTATATACGCGAATATAAGTCGACTGTGTGTATAAGTCCACCCAACTTTTTGACCCTCTTAAAGGGACCTTGAGCACTTGTTAAAAATGAAATAGTGACTTAACCGGGGCTTCCTCCAGCTCACCGTAGGCTGCAAGGTCTCCCGGCGTCCTCCTGACTCTTCTCCCGGTCCCGGCTGGTGGCTCCGTTATGGGACAACTTCGGCCTGAAGTCGTCAGGCCTGCTTCCCGCTTTGTCACTTTATGACATCACGCCAGCCGGCTACGGGTCATCACGCCGGCCGGCGTGAGAGTCCTGCCTATGCACTGTTATCTAATGTTGAACCGCACATGCGCAGGACTCTCACATTGGTCAGCAAAGTGACAAAGCTGGAAGCAGGCCTGACGACTTCAGGCTGAAGTGGTCCCATAACTGAGCTGCTAGCCGGGACCGGGAGAGGAGCCAGGAGGACACCGGAGGACCTTGCGGCCTACGGTGGACTGGAGGAAGCCCCAGATAAGTCACTATTTCATTTTTAAAGAGTGCTCAGGGTCCCTTTAAACTGGAATTTCTCCACACTGTTGCTGTTATTGTTGTATAAGGCAAGATACCTGGATAAATTAGCCCCTGATGATCTCTAAACATATTCCCCACAGGATAGGATTGTAAGCCTTTCCTCTAGATTGTAAGCCTTTGGGCAGGGTCCTCCTTTTGTGTCCTACCTGATCATGCACCTCCATTACTGTGAACCCATGCTATGCATCTGAGTGAACCTAACTTGCCTAATCTCCATGCTGTGCTGCATGATCTGGTCTTTCTTGTATTCCTGTATTGTCATTGTGCGGTAAGTCACCCCTAAATATTGTCTCTAACCTAAACTAATGTCCAGCGCTGCATAATATGTTGGCGCTTTATAACTACAATAAATAAATAATAAATAATAGTGATGATGTTATAGTGTTAATACACAACATCAACAGCAGCACAGTGTGAGGAAGATGCTTGGAGAATGAAGGGTTACCTGCTTCAGGTATTTTATCTCATACAACTTTAAAAGCAGCACAGTGTGGGGGAAATACCTGGAGACCTTTAACCTCTTTTAGTTCCTGGACGTAGAAACTACGTCCAGGAACCATGCACGCTACCGCACGCTCCCACGGCCGATCGCGCGCGTGCGCGCGCACTCCCAGCCCGCGGTTCATTAGCCAGGCAATCAGTGAATCGGGCTATGGTGCCCGATCATTGATTCCTCCCCCCCGCTGAAAAAGCGACAGCTTCTCTCCCCATGCATCTCTCTAAGCATATGTTACGCTTAGAGTGAAGTCATGTAAATTAACTCTTGGGCCAAAAAGTAATACTACAACTAAAAGTAAAAAAAAATAAAAATCAACATTTACATTATAAACCTATTATTTACTTCCAACCCTCCCAAAACTACCCAAATAAAGTGTTTAATATAAAAAAAAACCATTACAATAGAAAAAAAAACATGTAAATATTTACCTAAGGGTCTAAACTTTTTAAATATCAATGTAAAGATGAAATATTTCTATATTTTTTTTTATTTTAAACTTGTAAATAGTGATAGATGCAAAACGGAAAAAATGCACTTTTATTTCCAAATAAAATATTGTCACCATACATTGTGATAGGGACATAATTTTAAGGGTGTAATAACCGGGACATATGGACAAATACAATACGTGAGTTTTAATTATGGAGGCATGTATTATTTTAAAACTGTAATGGCTGAAAACTGAGAAATAATGAATTTTTTTCCGTTTTTTTTCTTATTCTTCCTGTTAAAATGCATTTACAGTAAAGTGGCTCTTAGCAAAATGTATCCCCCAAAGAAAGCCTAATTGGTGGCGGAAAAAACAAGATATAGATCAGTTCATTGTGATAAGTAGTGATAAAGTTATAGGCTAATATAACTTGAACATTTCTCAAGTGAAAACGACGGAACGCAAATGGGTTAGAGAGGAACTGTCACGAAAATCTTAAAATTTAAAACACATACAAATAAGAAGTACATTTCTTCCAGAGTAAAATGAGCCATAAATTACTTTTCTCCTATGTTGCTGTCACTTACAGTAGGTAGCAGAAATCTGACATTACCGACAGGTTTTGGGTTAGTCCATCTCTTCATGGGGGATTCTCAGCAGGGCCTTTGTTCTTTATAAAGACACTCCCTGAAAAGGATTTATACAATGATGCTGCCCAGCCTCCCTGCTCACAGTACACTTTTGTGGCAGTTGGACGGAGCAACTGCCATTCACTAAGTGCTTTTAAAAAATAAAGAAAACCCTAAGAACACCCCATGAGAAGATGGGCTAGTCCAAAATCTGTCTGTAATGTCAGATTTCTACTACTTACTGTAAGTGACAGCAACATAGGAGAAAAGTAATTTATGGGTCACTTAACTCCAGAAGAAATATATTCTTATTTGTATGTGTTAACATGTATTTTACATTTTAAGATTTTCGCGATGGGGGTCCTTTAAGGGGTTAATTGCTCCAGGTATCTGGTTTCATATGGTGTCAGCAGAGGCAGATCATTTGTTCCCACAGAGCTTTCCCTGCTTTCAATCTTCTCTCTCCCCCTGCACTCCATAGTCAGACTGTCAGATCCAAGGACAGCAGTCTGACAACAGCACTGACCATGTAGGAGGGAGGATAGTAGTAGAGATGTGAGGCTGGCAGGAGGAACTGTGATCCACGCAGAACATGTGGGGGAAGTTAGTACCTAGGAGAAGAGGGGCTATGTAAACGGAGAACTTTTTAGCTGACAGAACGTTGCTATTGCACCAGCGAAAGCAAGTTTACCTTAGCAGATGGGCTCTTCGATCTGCCGAGTGTTGGAGGAGAAATCTATCAATGCAGGACAGGAAGCATTGGTATCTGGAAGTGCAGTGCTAGGTCCACGAGTGGCTGGGCATGGTACACAGGGGAGCAGAGATTGTGAAGGACAGATGCAGGCAGGAGGAAGGCACAACTGCAATGCTTGCCGACACCGGAACTTAAACAAATTAGTTTCAGAATGCTACTATCGGCAGCAGGGGAAGCAGGGGCTAGTAGGAGAGGTACTCCACAAGTGGTGGCAGTAGGAACTGCATTTTACATGGCTATAAGTCAGAAATGTAGGTATTTTGTATGTATAAGTCGCCCCCTACAGTTCCATTAAAGAGACTCTGTAACAACAAAAACCTCCCCTGGGGGGTACTCACCTCGGGTGGGGGAAGCCTCCGGATCCTAATGAGGCTTCCCACGCCGTCCTCTGTCCCACGGGGGTCTCGCTGCAGCCCTCCGAACAGCCGGCGACAGAGCCGACTGTAGCTTCAATATTTACCTTTGCTGGCTCCAGCGGGGGCGCTGTGGCGACTTTCGGCATGGAAATAGACGGAAATACCCGATCTCCGTCGGGTCCGCTCTACTGCGTAGGCGCCGGAAACTTGCGCCTGCGCAGTAGAGCAGACCCGACGGCGATCGGGTATTTTCGCCTTCTTCGGCGCCGACAGCCATCAGAGCGCCTGCGCAGGAGCCAGGAAGGTAAATATTGCGTCACGGCTGTACGGAGGGCTACAGCGAGACCCCCGAGGGACACAGGACGGCGTGGGAAGCCTCATTAGGATCCTGAGGCTTCCCCCACCCGAGGTGAGTACCCCCCAGGGGCCGTTTTGTCGTTACAGTTCCTCTTTAAGCAAACCAGACCAAAATGTCTCGACTTATAGTCGCGTATATACAGTAAGGGTCCCAAATACATTGTTCCAGCAAATTATGAAATATTTTCTTGTAATATGTGGGCAGCACGGTGGCGTAGTGGTCAGCGCTCTCGCCTTGCAAGCGCTGGGTTCCCTGGTTCAAATCCTAGCCAGGTCAACATCTGCATCTGCAAGGAGTTTGTATGTTCTCCCCATGTCTGTCCCAGGGAGGACGTTAAGGATATGTGCTCCTATTCCTTAGATAGGTTTTGATGCGCTGAATGCGTGCATGTTTGTGCTATGCATGTTACAGGGCCAGAGTTAGACACACGACACTGGTCTACCTCTACGCGGTGTATGTGACTACGCAAAAGACTTTATTCTTGTAACGAAGATCCCAGCTTTTAACTTAGGTGTAGGGACAGCATTGATTGGTGCATGATTTTTGTGAATGGATTCGCATGAGGATTTGCATGAGTGTGCGGAAGTTCATTTTGATGTTTTGCCACTCTGAGATATGGCTAATCTACACTGGCAAATGCTTTGGCAGCATCTAATTGCACTGCCATATGTCTAACACAATTACTGTGCTAAGTTTTAAGGATTGACATGTTATGTCCACAATCCGTCTCTATAACCGAATCTAGTGCCATGACTCTGAGCCCAGTCCACAGTCTTCACCTATAGATAAGCCCCTGCATGAACAGGACACTTTGTCTCCTGACTACGGTTACCCCCAGGTCTTAACGTGCAAGGTATACAGACTGAAGTAGAGTGGACAATAACCCCTCAGAGCCCCACTGAGGCAAGTATCAACAGAGTTCACAAGTGTCAAACTGTAATAGTACCTTGATGATGAGGATGAGGCCCACAATGGTGATAGGCAGTAAGCAGATCCAGTGACTGGTATTGGTTGATCCAAGTAATAAGCAAGACTGTCCAGGTTACTAGCAGTGGTCGGTCCAGGCAGCAGGCAAAAGTATCCAGGTAACAAGCAGAGGTCGGTCCAGGCAGCAGGCAAGAGTATCCAGGTAACAAGTGTTAGATTCTGTTCTAAATCACCTTGCTTCGACACCATCAACTTCTTATAGTTGCGTCTCACAGACTGTGAAATAACTTGACTCTCAACACAGCAAACAGGAGGTAGACTTTTCTCAGGCTTCTTCCATGTTTACGGAGTTTATTTAGAAAACAGAAATACAGATATACAGTTCATCATATCCTAGCCACGCCAATCTTCATGTTGCGTTACAAGCTTCTTGATTAGACTTCCTGCTGAAGTCAATCAGGTACTTTCTTTCTAACCTAAGTTACACTAGACTACCTATGTACAGCATACATTATATCAGATTACAGAAAGGAATGAACATACTTAGAGGTCCCAGTCAGCCTTGCGAGCTAGTGCGAAAGTAAGAAGCAGAGTGAGCTCCCATAGCTCACTCAGGTTTTAATACTGACTAGGAAAGAGTTAAATATGACATCATCTTCGCCATCCCCTAGATCAGACTATTGGTGGACCCACTCGTGGTGTCATCATACACACCTACTCGATTAATATTCGATGAGGCATTTGACATACATACAGGAATGTGGATATTTACAAAACATGGTTGATGTTTATTGTTCTAGTGGTGGTACATGCCCAGGTCAGGGAGACCTGTGGCCTTGTCCTTAGAACAGCTTCTTGGTATGTTCTAGTTCTGTTGACAGAACTGCAGATTTTCTCTCTAAGAGAAAATCCCCTTAAAGGGTAGGTCTGCTCCTCAAGCCTTTTTGACTAACTCAGTCCAAATAACTGAGGCCTACTTAAATTATAACAATCCCCCCTAAAAAGGCTTGACCCGCAGATCCCAGCTTCTGAACCTAACCGTACCTGGTTTCTTTCCTTTATGTTTCACTTTTCGATGTTCGTGCTCACACAACTTCTCTGCTCTCAGCGGTTATCCCTGGAAGAGAGAGAGCAAGACCTCTTGGTCTTCCTGTAACCAGGCTCTCTGGGGAGGCCCTACTTCTAAATCCCTCTATACCACATGCTCAGCATTTGCGTCACTTGCGTATCACTCACAAACTTGCATGACCACAGAAAAGTGAAACTCGTTTGTTTGTTACTCAATGGTGCAGTGCCAGGTGCCTTCTAAAAGAGCGCCTTCATGCAATCAACTCCATCACCGGTACTACTAAACCTATACCCGTCACCCTGTATATCCCTTAATTTAAAAATATTGGTTCATGAGATTGTTTATGAGGCACCAATCTCTTGACCAGGTTAATTTGTTTTACGTAATTTTAACACGCAACCTCACCTGGATAATGATGCCTAAAGTTGTCATCCCCATCCAGATGACCAGTGGGTGTAGGAAGAACTTTTGAACTGCAGAGGCCCAGTCCGAGTGTCCCTGGAACATCGCCGGAAACCTTTTCCACCAGGTCAGACTGGAACTCACCTGCTTATTTTGGTGTTCTACCTCGTTAAGATCACCGGGATCATGGTGAAATCTTACCTCTAACTTAGTGTACTGTTTGTTTAACCGTTGTATCAAAGTGTGGTCGTCTTGGATCAACCCCTGTTCCCCTTTGTCCCATGTCGTGTTCTCTTTTAGGACGGGAACTGCCCGTGAAACTTTGACCTTAAGAGTTCTCTTAACAATTTGAGAAATAACGTCATCAAACCTGGATGACTGGATCCATATGGAATCTCCGCTCACCCAATATGTTCCCCTTGACAGATCCCCCTTATTGGAACAGTTATGAAAATGTACCTTGAATGTGTCCTTAGACATGATGCTAAAACAAACCTTTCCTTCAGCCACCGGAACTATCGGCCTGGCTTCAGGGTGGATCTTTTGAATGGTAGCCTCGCATTCTGCGTTATTGAGCCTGCAGGCTTCTTCACTAAATTTGACTTGCCCCGGCAAACACAGGTACCTCTGTGAGAATTGCCCGCATGAGGACAACTCTACTCGTTTCACCTCCCCGTCTAGCACCAAAAAAGATTGACCTCTCAGGTCATGGTGTAAGGCATGTGTTGAGGTGGGAACTAAGGAAGTGGCGGTGCCTAAAGGAATGTTGCACCGTTTCCATTTGTTCACCCAAACATCTTGAAGCTTCCATGCAAAAGATCCTTCTCCAGAAAAATCGATATACCTCCCCTTGTCCAATCTCAGTTGGACAGGATCTTTAAGCATCTCCCTGACAAAATATGTCCCCAACTGTCCTGATTGGACCTCTTCCCCCCCTTATGTCCTGAGGCACAATATGTACCAGAGGTTGGGAAGACTGTACTCTCTGCAATCTTTCAATTAAGAGTACCTCTTCACTTACCCAACTAGCATGAGGATAAGCGGCTGCATATGGACTGTGTAATATCGTCCCCTGTTGTGACCCGTGTAGTGTGGATGGGGTTCCCTGCGTTGGCTTCCGCTCCCCCGGGACCGCTCTCCCCACCCTCTTTGTCACCTGGAAATGTGGCTCGATCTCGATCTTTACTTCTTGTTTCGAGAACCACCACCCCTCGGCTTTCCAGCCTTTACGTGTGTATAGTTGTTTCAGAGGCACTCTCTGTTGGTAGTTCCAGAGTGTGATGTTGTCCCCCGTGTCTCTCCGGCAGGAGAATTGACGCCTCCTGCTCGTTCCTCTCCAATCTGGAACCATCTCACTCTGCATAACCAAGACAAGGTACTCCTGAATCACACACTCCACATTTTGCATGTACCCATTGTAATGCAATGTACCTTTTAACAAAACTTTGGATCGGTGCATCGATTCTGGGAGTGTGACATTCAATAGCAGGTTTACACTGCCGTTCACGTCACCCTTCCAGCACACCTGACCTTTCAGACCTTTCACCCACATTGTGCCATGAAATTTGTTTTCTCCTGGCACAAGTGCTCTTTTCCTCCATCCCTGCTTGGTCCATCTGTGCCAAGCGGAGAGAGGTGTGAAAGGATTAGTACCTTTGTCACCAAACATTAACATGCTTGGGCCTTGCATTCTCATTAACCCCTTATTATACATGAGAATGTCCTCTCTTCGTTCTCCTAGGACGAAATGGCAACCTAGGATCACCATCAGCACGGTACTCTTCATTATAAAAGCACCACCTTGGGAAAGAAAAACATTAGCAATTTGCACTATGCTTTGCTCCGTCAGTTTTTTTTAGACGTTTTCCGATCTCAGGAATCTCGTGTTTTAGTCTCTTTCCAATTTCAGGAATCTTGTGTTTTAGTCTCCTTCCAATTCCAGGAATCTCGCTGTTCTAGTCTCTTTCCAATTTCAAGAATCTCGTGTTTTAGTCTCTTTCCAATTTCAGGAATCTCGCTGTTCTCCAACCTCAGATTGGCATCTGGAACCTTTCGCTTATCCGACTGACATCTCCATCTTTGCTGCCAGCACTGCAGCTGTCTCGAGTCCATATTGCCTAACTCCTGAAATCGAAATACAAACAAATCAATTCTTATTAATGATTTGGGATTCGCCCTGCGGCTT
Source organism: Hyperolius riggenbachi (assembly GCF_040937935.1). NCBI lineage: Eukaryota > Metazoa > Chordata > Amphibia > Anura > Hyperoliidae > Hyperolius > Hyperolius riggenbachi. Next base: position 146,227,627 of record NC_090650.1, read on the forward strand.
GTACTCGGTACACTTTAACTTGATCAATATATGCCGTAATTGATCTCGTTGCTTTATGGTTCTCATGAACTCTGTTTACTCTTTTTGGTAGATTGGAGTTAAACCTCTCTCCCCTACCTAAGTACTATCCGAAGTACTTACCTGTATAAAATATGCTCCCGCGGACTTCACCTTTTGAAGCTCTCACCTCATTGCAAGCTCCCTCCACATCCCCCCCTATCTGTCCATGCACGGCCGTCGCATGCACAGATTACGGATGCCACACCTGTTGTTGCTTTGCAGGTGAGCCTGCAATGCTCTTACACATTATCGCATTTACTTATCTAGAACCTCATTGCGATACCAGCTCTGTTAGAAGTTCTGTGTGTTGTACCCTCTGACCAATGTTTGCTGTGCTACTACCCCCATACTTCACAAAAAATGGCTGCCTCCCTGTAGGAAGGAGCACTTTGCACTGAAACTACACAGGGTGCAGGGCTAAGCATTCCAGCATCCAATGCCTGTATGCAGATCCCTGAATGCCCACTTGGTAGGTAGTCGTATGGCAAACCTGTCCTGATACACTGTCACTCTGTAAATGGCAATTCTTTCATCTTTATAATTGCCCCATGAACTGCTTGTTCTTTGTGCTACACTTGGTAGGAGCTGGAAAAAACATATTTGACCAATCAGTAGACGGGAAAAAAAAATGCACAAAAAAAACAGCCCCAGCCCAGCATAGACCTCTTAGTCAAACTCTGGACCTGTCCACGACAAAAACTGGAAAAAAACGTTACCGCTCTGCAGCAGCGGCGACGGATACCTGGATTGGTCAACTCCCTTTTCTTTCCAACTCTGACACCCCCTTGCTGCACTGTACCCCCTTTTCTCTATTGGGAACTCATGCTGCATCACCCATTAAGGTGCCCCACTTACAGGAATAATCCCATAAGCAACTCAGTACAGACCCTTTCCTGATCTGCGCTGTTCCTTGTCTCCCTGCACCTAGCTGGGAAACATTTCCTATCCGTGACCATGCTAATCTTACAGTAATAGCTTGGTGCACGTATTCTGGCATTCCTTTCCATGGACCCAGGGAAAAAGCTCTGGGGAAATACTTTGGAATCCGAGATATTTAGTAGAATGTCTCTGTATTTCTACCCCCCTCCCTTTCAGCTGCTCTGCCCGGAGCCGCGAGCACAGCCTGACGTGACGTGGATCCCCCAGCCCCTCCTCCCCCCTGCCATGACGTGTGGGGGCCATGACTCTTGGGGGCGGGCCCTCTTCACTGCCGCTATTTTTAGTCCTGGACTGCCAGCTAAGATGGCTGCTCCCATAGCAACCTCTTAATCCTATAAACATTAGGAGAAAAAACAAACTCAAACAGAACAAACATTTTATGCATAGTTACACCTAGCATCGATACACAGTGCAAAAATAAATCAGCATTCCGCCACACACACTGCCTTCAAAACCGGAGAAAAACATTGTCCCAGCTGCAATTCTACATGGAAACTTCCCTCTCCACACAAATCATCTGCAGCTTATCTCAGCCATAACTCAGACCTCCTAAAGCGCGCAGCATAACTCTAGACCACATTAACTGTTACCATCCCAGCTAGTACTTCTGAGACGAACCTTTATCAGCCGGAGCTGACTAAACAACATTAAACATATGCGGACATTTAGAAACATGTTAGCAGCACTGACTGGAAACGCACCAAGGAAAGACAAACAAAAAAACAACTCACCCATTATCTCAGCTGTAGCTATAAACTTACTTTCACAGCCACCCAGAGCCATGGGCTGTGCCTTCCTGTCTTCCCAGCTCACCGAAAAAAACAAAAAAGAAAAAAAACGAAAAACCTACTTCAACAGCTAACTCGTGGATTATACCTCACGGCTTACCACTGTCTCACACTCGCATTCCTCCCCTCTCTTTCTTCCCTCTCCCCCCCCCATCCACTACTAACAGACTGAAACACTGTTGGTTTCCCTCTGCCGCGGGGGACCCCCCCCCCCCACACACACACACATCTGGCATCCTTCCCAGTCTCTAGACAGGGAGAGAAAAACAAAAACAAAACCCAGAGAAAAAAGAAAGAAAGAAAGGAAAAAAAAAATGAAGCACGCAGCCTCCAAACTGCAATTAACAGAGAATATACATATTAACAACTCCATTGTTATAACACCAAATACCACACAGATAACGCCATATAACAACGTAAATCATAAATGCCTGATCTGCGGACTCTTGGCAATTCATCAGCTTTCCGCAACTTTTGTCCGCGAAACTAAGTGGACACCGGAACTTCTGGGGGGGCTCACACTCCCCCACAGCGGGTCGATCTCTCTCAGCAAGTTGCCAGCTGGCCATCAGAGTTTTCCTTTCGATCCAATTTAGGCTGTGACCTGCAGTGCACATGCAGTCAAAGTTAAACGTCCAAGAGTTTCGCCGCTGATTCCTCGAATTGCAGCCCATGTGCTCGGCTCCCGCACACTCCCCACACCAGCTTATCAGGTTGATAAGCTTTTCCAGTCCGCGTCTATTCTGCTTGTTTTGCTGTGGAATATCTTGAAAACTTCGGCCCCTGGCCCTTGTCTGCTTGTATTGCTAGGAAATGGAGGGTTTAGTCGGCACCATTGTTAGATTCTGTTCTAAATCACCTTGCTTCGACACCATCAACTTCTTATAGTTGCGTCTCACAGACTGTGAGATAACTTGACTCTCAACACAGCAAGCAGGAGATAGACTTTTCTCAGGCTTCTTCCATGTTTACGGAGTTTATTCAGAAAACAGAAATACAGATATACAGTTCATCATATCCTAGCCACGCCAATCTTCATGTTGCGTTACAAGCTTCTTGATTAGACTTCCTGCTGAAGCCAATCAGGTACCTTCTTTCTAACCTAAGTTACACTAGACTACCTATGTACAGCATACATTATATCAGATTACAGAAAGGAATGAACATACTTAGAGGTCCCAGTCAGCCTTGCGAGCCAGTGCGAAAGTAAGAAGCAGAGTGAGCTCCCATAGCTCACTCAGGTTTTAATACTGACTAGGAAAGAGTTAAATATGACATCATCTTCGCCATCCCCTAGATCAGACTATTGGTGGACCCACTCGTGGTGTCATCATACACACCTACTCGATTAATATTCGATGAGGCATTTGACATACATACAGGAATGTGGATATTTACAAAACATGGTTGATGTTTATTGTTCTAGTGACGGTACATGCCCAGGTCAGGGCAACCTGTGGCCTTGTCCATAGAACAGCTTCTTGGTATGTTCTAGTTCTGTTGACAGAACTGCAGATTTTCTCTCTAAGAGAAAATCCCCTTAAAGGGCAGGTCTGCTCCTCAAGCCTTTTTGACTAACTCAGTCCAAATAACTGAGGCCTACTTAAATGATAACAACAAGCAGAGTTCGGTCTAGGCAGCAGGCAATAGTATCCAGGTAACAAGCAGAGGTCAATTCAGGCAGCAGACAAGAATGGTCGAGAAACAAGCCAAGGGTCAAATTCCAGATAAACAATATTAGTAAGTGCGCACCCAACAATTAGCCACAGCTATGCTATGATGGGCGATGACTGGGAGCACTCAGCACGTTAAAATAGAACTTTCATCCAATCAGTTGCCAGCCACACTCTGCGCATCCAATCAAACAGCAGCACATTCTGCCTAAGTGTCAGCTGTCACATTAGCTGACACTGCGCTGTCAGCTGACCGCAGTCAGCTGACTACTGTTTACCTTTCCGGAGGGCGTACTGAGAAAGCGCCCTCCACCTATCAGGAAGTGCGGCCTGTGTTCCAACCTACACGTCATCAGCGGGGAACAAGTGCCGAGACCCAGAAGTGGAGGTCTCAGCACGGTTCTCAGCGCAACTTTCAGCATAAACAGATAAGTTCCTTACATAAGTATATTTCCAAGCAGTCGCCCAATATTTAAAATGATTCCTTTCCCTGGTATAAAGCCATTATGGCCATTGTCTATATGAGAGGGGGTAACGTAATCAAGTCTATTTACGTGTCTTGGGCAATTTTTTAATATGGACTGTCAAAATTGGTTTAGGCTTTTAGAATCATAGTACAGGCGGCCAGTGCCAGGCTTTAGGGACATTAATTTTTGGCCCTCCACATCAAAGGTGGCAGTGTATATCTGCAATAGATTTCTTCAAATGTTTAGTAAGGAAAGGGCAAAGATTTCAGCAAAGCATTTTTATAACTTTATCAGGAGCCTATCCAAACTAGGCAATGTAACTAGTATTGCTACAATTTCAGCTGATTCTCTTTGTTTTTTTAAATGGAGTGGGAAAAGGGGTCACAGCCTTGTCTCTTACCAGAGGAGAGGAGAATCATTTGAGGAGTCTTGTATTTTTGAATTTGAAGACATGATTCTAGTTGAGGACAGCAGGATGTGTGCACATTGGAGGTTGTGGTTTGGGTAGTATCTGGAAATTAATGAGAAGATGAATCATACAGACAGATTCGTGGGCTTGAGTTACGAGTTCATAGTGGATCATTTGGGTCATTGGCAGTCTTTGGCGAACTGGCAGCCACTGAAGACCTGGGCCCATATGCAATTAACTTTTTCTCCTGTCTTTTCTCCTAGGTGATATTTTCACAACTTGTCCATTAAAATGCCTTTTAAACCAGCAGCAAGCAAGAAAATACTCTAAATAATTTACATAGTGCTTTTTGACTTACTTTTTGGTGCTTTACATTTGCAAAGTGATAAAAAAATTCTAAGATGTAAATTGATCTACTAGGAGAAAACTCAGGAGAAAAAGGTTAATTGCATATGGGCCCTTGTCACATGGGGGCAGGAATTCAAACATGCAAAGAGAGGTGGATGAGTAGACCTGTTTATTTCAGTATGGACTGATGACATGTTAGTCTGTTAGTTGGTAGACCACAGGAAAGGGTTGTAAGGTTACTTACTTGTCCCTTGATTCTAGCAGCAACTCCTCATTAGCCGAGGGACACCGACCTGGCAGACTTTCGGGATTGATGTCCTCGGCTCATAGGCGCGCACCTTCCTCATTTTGTCCCAGGGTGGGGGTTGTGGCTGCAGCACTGGGCGAGAGTCAAGAGTATTCAAACCCTGAATGCTTGTCATTCAGTGCCGTTGCATTGTCCAATCAGCCGCGGCGTGTCCATGCTGTCCCTATATTAAAACTTGCAGATCCGCCTGCTTGTCCCTAGCCTGTCTGTTCCTGTCTGTCTGCCAGTCTGCCTTAGGGCCTGTTTCCACTACAGCGAATCTGGATGCGTTTTCTGCATGCAGATTTGCATAACCCATTATAGTAAATGGGCCTGTTTCCACTTGTCCGGAATTCTGTGCGGTTTGTTGTGCATAAAAAATTCTTTGAGATTTGTCGGTAATGTAATGAATAGGAAAATTGCAAGCGTTTTAGTCTTTTGGTTTTCCATGCGTTTTCGTTTAAAAACCCATGTCAATGCATACCGGCATTGACATGCTTAAAATTGCATAGCGCAAACCGCGAACAATTCAGCGTGGAAATCTGCATACAAACGCGAACAAATCCGCAACCGCATGCGGATTCGTTCACACGTTTCCTGCGTCGGAATCACGCCACAGTAGTGGTAACGGGCCCTTACCCTTGCCAGTCTACCTGCCTGTCATTAGTAGGTCTGTCTGTTTTTTTTACCTGCTAGTCTGTCCTGTATCAAACTCATCAGCCTGCCTTGTATTGTCTTGTCTGTGTACCCTGTCACTACCCATCTGCCCTGTACACCAGTCTGGGTCCTGTCAGTAAAGCCCAGCCTGTTCCCTTCAGGCTGTCTCTTCTAGTCTGTACTTTCCAATACCTCTGGTATTTGTCCAGCTTCCCCTGTCCCATCCGCACTATCCTGCACTGTTAGTTTGTCTAGTTCTATTAGTTTCATTAGTCAGTCCTGTTTTGTACTCCTTCCCTATCGGCAAGGCACCCCTTCTGTTCTCTGTGGGGTAGTCCTAGGGGTCATGACCTGGTGAGCACCAGACAGCAAAGTAGTCCACTATCCATTAGGTGTGACAGCCCATCATCCCTTGTGGGGTGCGCTGGCCGTGGTCGCTTAGACTTCAGGCCCTGGGACTGATATCTATCACCAGTGACGAGATCAATAGAACCCTGACAAGGATGTTAAAATAATCAATGCAGCATATGATTATGGTGTGCACTGAAAAGTATAGGAAATAGGATATGAAACACTACAGGAACAATCTAGATCAGGACAAGATATGAGAGTTTTTTTGCAAATTGCCAGTTCAATTCTGGTATTTATCCTCCATATTAAAAACATCATTATACTTAAAATGATGATGCACTGGAAATAATGATGCCATAACTAACCATCTCATATTTAATAGGTTGCTTGGTTCTTAATTAGCAGATAGAGTTCAGGTATGATGTAGAGTGGAAATTGCCATTCAGATTTATGAGAAGACCATTTTTGACAGACATCGTGAACAGTGAGCCAATCACACCTGCGATCTCCAGCTACTCTCTTATATATGCAGTTTTACGTAAAATATATGGGTATAAAATAATAAATGAAGATAGTAAATACCAAGCGGTGATAAAATCCCATGAATTATAAAGCTGTGAATATAGCAGCATTTTCTGTCATCAGAATCACTTTTGGAATTGCTAGAACACTGCTAATGTGTTCTTCATTTATGTTTGTGCTCTTGTTTATGAACAAACAATAACATTAATTGCTGTAAAATTTCTGTTTATCATTCACCCTTCAATAGGGAGATAATATTCCGTCCCATAAATACTTTTAGTTTGTATCATAAATCAAGTATAAATGAGAGTTGTATCTAAACTATAGAATTCTCTGCCTGTGACAAAATAATGTGCCTTTTTATCTGCCAGGATAATTATACTAAAAAGCTTTGGCCTCAAGTGAAGTTAATATGTATGTCGGTTCTTATGCGGTATTTAAACAGAATTCTTTGCAGATTTTTGTTTGTTTAGAATTTCTTTGCTGAACTATAAACAATGTTTATTGATGTTTCAGATCAGGGAGATGGGTCAGGTATGGTTGGCGGGATCTCGGTTTTTAACAGTAGAACTCTGTGCATGGTACAGGATTGTTAGGCAAAAGGATCAACATAAGAGACTGAGCTCTGGGCAAGCAGCAAGGCAGATAATCAGTAGAAAAGTCAAAGACTGTACCACTACTGTAGACAACTGTCAGTAAGCATTCTAAAGCATCATTAGAATGAATATACCTTACTCATTCAATGGGGCTAATAGTAGCCAATATACTGCGCTGTAGTAAATAATTTCACCTAGGAAAATTACCACCAGTCCACTATGTAGGATTATCCTAACATCAAAGTCCATAAAGGTAACAGAATGTGCAGCTTTCCCTTCTATTGCAGTAGCATACCGGTCAAATCAAATGATTGTGGGTGGCACCCCCCAACACAGAATAACTCCCCACTCAGTTGGACTCAGTGAGTCAGACAGTGCGTTGGAGGGCACTTATAGTGACCCTCCGACCTACCTCGATCACCCTCCGCGTTGTTCAGTATTATCCAATGATTCTTCACACGGCAGACACTTTAAGAAAGAGGAGCCTCTATAGTGTAACTTGATTTTATTTAAAAGTTCAGATAAAACCGTTTAAAAGTTAAAGACTCCCACACAGGGTAAGCATGCAAAGGTGCTGCACAGCAGTGGCATCTGTATATTGTAACGGACAGTTGCGTCGTGGGTGCCGCTCGCCGTCAGCGCCAACCCACTCGAAACACATGTGACACGCTGTGGCTGTGCTTATTAGTCTTCCGGTGCCCCGAGAGAAGCCACTAGTCGGCAAATCGCGACGGCATGCTTGCAGGTCATACAAGCTTTCCCCATCTCCTCTGCCTCGGTAAGTCCTTTCACTCTCCCCACACCTGTTCAACTCCTGCGGCTGTATTACACCCACAGCTCTGTCACTAGCAGCGGACCTGCCGCTCTCTCTCGCTTCACATTGCAGTTCTTTTTGCAGCTCTGTTGCTTTCTCTTCAATACATTTGCACTGTGGGATATCTTTTTGGACTCGGGGCTGATCATGATATCACTATACTTTGTGCACATTCCAAACCTTTGGGCTCCTTACCGTTTCTCACAAGGCTTGGTTCACTCTTGGTTCTGCACTTACCCGGGCATTTGTATGGAGTGCTATTTAGCATATATTTTGATGTATACAGGGGGAGGTTTTGTACACTATTTTTATGTAAACATGATTGATTTGGTATTCCTGCAAGCCATATTTTCCTTTTAAATGTTTTTAACATTTGCGTGGTGTAATAAAACTGATTATTACTTTCTTCTAGCATGGGTGGTGTGGTTCTTAAAGGATCTACTTTTCTCTAATTGTATGGTCTTTGATATATTGATCCTTTCTGCACACCAGCTGATGGTTTATCCATAGTAGTTGGAGTAACAGCTTATTGCATTTGATTATATTGTTTGATTTACTTTGATGGTGCTTACCCCATTCATGTGGTTGGATGCTGTGCTTATTAGTTCTAGATTTATTTTATTTATTTATTGTACTTCTAAAGCGCCAACATATTACGCAGCACTGGATGAAGTCAGCCCGTGGCTCCGCCCTACGCGTTTCATTTCCAAGGGAACTCATCAGGGGCTCTGCAAGAAACTTCAAGGAAGCTCTGCAATTCTGAGTAAGCTTGCAGCTCATCACAAAAAGGTTTTCTCTGCTACTTTTTTTCCAATGAGAAACATTTAAAGGCATGTAGGCTCAAAACTCAGTTAGCGAGTGGCTAAAACAGCATCCCAAAATAAACAAGATTATTAGTGTCTGTTGGACATGTGGGTTAAAGAGGAACTTCAGCTTAAACAAACATTCTGTCATTAAGTTACAATAGTTATGTTAATTAAAATGAATAGGTACTATAATCTCTTACCCACCCTGTTTTAAAAGAACAGGTAAATGTTTGTGATTTCATGAGGACAGCCATCTTTTTGGTTGAAAGGAGGTGACAGGGAGCATGAGACACAGTTCCAACTGTCCTGTGTCCTGATCACCCCTCCCAGTTGCTAGGCAACGTGAATAACAACAAAGGAAATCCCATCATGCTTTGCACAGCATCAGGGGGGAAAAAAAGCCTGGGCAGTTTTCTTTGATGAATGGAGCTTAGCTAAAAATGCAGCTAAAAATGATGCTTTGGTAAGAAAAACAAAGTTCTGATGCTGTGAAACTGTTAAAGAAACACCACGCCTTTTTAGTTCTGCTGAGTAGATTTTTAGTCTGGAGATTAACTTTAAGCCCTTCTGCCAGCATCAAAGCCAATGTCCTAGAGGGGCCCCTATGCTAATGATAGATTTTGGTGCAGATCTGTGTACCAGAACCCAGCTGATATGTGGGTCCAATGAATCATATTAAACAGCCAACATTCTGGGGCATTCGCATTGGCAATGACAGGCTGGGGTACCCAATAGGGTAGAGAGTTAATTTCCTGGACAGCAGCTGTTTGTTTGCAAAAGAAGATGCCATCTTAAAGCGGAATATAACCCTGCATTTCAACTTTGCTCTAAAACATTATTTACAGTATATTATATGCAACCAGCATTTTTTTTTTTTACTAGACCAGCATTGGAAGGGTTACACAGGGTTTTAAAGTCCCTAGAGATTTGTGCAGACGAATCCGAACTTGAGTTAGATACTTTTTGTTTACAAATATGTGTTTATTGTGACTCATCTCTCTCACTGAGAAGGAGCTTGGAGGACAGCCAAAGAGATGTATCTATTGATAAACAGTTACACACTAACTAAATAGAATGTAACTATCTGAATGTCTGCACGGAACTTAAAACCTCTGTGTTTAACCCTTCCAATGCTGGTCTAGTAAAAAAAAAAATGCTTTTTGCATATAATATGCTGTAAATAATGTTTTAGAGCAAAGTTGAAATGCAGGGTTATATTCCGCTTTAACCACTTCTCTACCACAGGGTTTTTCCCCTAAAAACCACAGCAATTTTAACATTTTAGGGAGGCAAGGGTTAATGGGCTTAATGGGGGTAAAATTTATTTAAAAAAAAAACTGATGCTGATCACTCACTAATGCAGTATTAGTTATCTGAGATCCTCTCACGAGTGATCTCAGTAACTGTAACAGCATAGTGACTGATTCAGTGTTTACACACAATCTGAATGAATGAGCACTGCCATTGGCTTTGGCAGTGTTCATTCAAACTTGTAAGCACTTTGATTGGCTGACCAGCGGGTGCCGATCGCGACCGCAAATCCGCGTGCACGCGACCGCGCATCCGCGTGCACGCGATCGCGCACGCGAACGCTCACAGCGGGAAATTAAACAGGAGATGCCTATCTATGCCCCTGTGCCCCAGGTGAATTTTAAAGGGGCGTAGATAAGCGTGGCAAGGGTTGCTAAGTGGTTAATATAGCTTTAAAATCCTAAGCTTTGGCAGTGATGAAATGCCTTTTAAGTTACATACTTTCAATCAACAAGATTGCTATATGCAAATTAGAGGAGTCTGAGTCTGTGGAATCCTAAACTGAGGAGTCGGAGTCGGATGATCACAAATAGTATTGTAACAGTATACCACGCAGGGGAATCATAATGAACAATATGCCAGGACATGCTACTATAAAATTAAGTATATACAGTAAGTATAGTGGTGGGAAAATATATCAGGATTAGGCTCAAGGGAGTAATACACCTCTGCCAGTTGAGTCTAAGGGTATGGGGTCTATAAAGGTCATGAGGTAGGGGAAAAAACACAAAAAGTGCGCACTCAGAAGACTGATGATAAAAGGGAGACCAGCCGGTCGTAGACAGATCTCACCTGATGTGGTGGCTGATATGCCCTTATGGGTATTATCAGCTTGCAGGCATTTGTCCCTCTCGAAATGTTTTGAGACACTGTTTTGCGCATCCTTTTTTAATGTTCTCTCTATGCTTATTTATGCGCTTGTGAAGCGGTTGTTTGGTGCGGCCTATATATTGTAGGCCGCACGGACACTCTAACAGGTAGATTACATAGTCGCTTTTACATGTAAGGTATTGGTAAATGGGCCAAGTTTTGTTATTCACTCTGGAGTTAAAACTTTTTTGGTCTTTTTGTATGCTTTTGCAACATAAGCATTTCCTTTGGTTGCATGGAAAGTTTCCGAGTAGACTTTGGGAAGTATTTTTGGTGGGGTGTGGTACTTGCATATTTTTGAGTCTGCTGGGTGCTAAAATGTTACGAATTGTCATTGAGTCATTGAGTCATTGAGTAAAAGATTCCAATGTTTCTCCAGTATAGATCTGCATTCCTTGTGATGGCTCGAAAAGTTAATTATGATGTTGAGATTTTTATTGTTCAATTTCAATTAAATTGGATCATCACAATGTAGCAACTGTTTGCCTGAAGAAAGGAGGAATGGCCTCCTGAAACTAGTTGTATTTGTTACATTAATTAAAGAACCAGTTACTTCCAGCACGAGTCTCCTGTGCTTTCTTTCAGCCACCTCAGTGCTACTGCTGTGGTGTATCTGAACAGAGCAGTGTGTGGATTGCTAACTGTTCAGGAAGGAGACTCTCCCTGCTAAGGGATTGAGTCCCATACAGCCCACAGGTACCTACAGCTCTGGTGTTACAGCCAGTGCTGGGACACCAATGGCTACAAACCAGACAGCTGCTCCTGATATCCTGCTTCAAGCCACAGGATCCCTTTGGACAAAGAGCCTGCTTCTGACCTGGTCCCTGGTCTGAGAGGGACAAAAGCCTGCAAGCTGATAATACCCATAAGGGCATATCAGCCACCACATCAGTTTACCTATCTGTCTTAAGCTACATACTCACGGGGGACAACTGTCCCCCGTAGCATGTGCGCACGCGAACAGGGAGCGACAGCTCCCTGCCAGCGACAGCTGTCCACATGTCTCACCAGAAAGGCAGAGACACGGCAGAAGCTGTTTGTGAATGGAGCATCCCCCGGCCGGATGCTCCATTCACTCGCAGAGGTCTCCTGTCGCTAGCCCGCATACTCACGCGGGACTAGCGACAGTTCCGGCGAAGTCGCGGCGACAGCTGTAGCCGGCGATTGAACATGTCAATCGCCTGGCGACAGCTCCGACGGGCGACGGTTCGGGGTGCGCGCTATACACACGGGCGACCGTCGCCGCAACACGCGTGTGCCATGTGGCTGTGGCGATGGCCGTACTCCGTGTGTATGGGCCTTAAGGGTATGGGGGGAGGGAAACAAACAGGGAAGAACAACCATAGTAAAAAGTCTTCATGCCTTATTAACAGTAAATATACATGTCTCCAGGGGCAGCTCATAAGAAACCAAAGAGTATTGCTAGAAGGCAAAGCCTCAATGATCAGAGGATTAGAAGGAATGTTGGACATACGACAAGCCTTCATTATCTTGCAAGTCAATCCAAAAACTCCAAGTTTTATAAAAGTTAGGCAAGGTGTTTTTAATCTTGGCTAGAATGTGCTCACAGAGCATAACTTTATTCAGATCAGCAACTGCAGCATCCAGATTTGATTGGCCAATTTTACCACCTTCATTTAGTATGAAAGTCTACAGATTTTGAATGCTATGGACAAATTGAGAAGGTAAACTCTCATACTACATGGAGGTTGTAAAATTGGTTAGGGATTGGCTAATCAAAATAGAAGTTATGTACTAGGCTTAAAGGACAACTAAAGTAAGAGTGATATACAGTATACAAGATGGCGCCTGGATAGGTAACCACGGCCACAGGGGTTCTGGCTAGTAACCACTTTTTTCCTCACTTTCCCAGCCTGGTCCTCTGGTCTAGCCGCCTCCTGGCTCACCCAAGGGAAGCCCGACAAATTGAGATGTCTGGCAACTCCAGCACAAGCCCAGTCCCGACTTACTAAGCGGGGCGACTCCAATTCCAGCAGCGGCCATGAGAGCTCCAGCAGCGGCCATGTGCTCTTCCACCGGTACTCTTCCATCGCTCCTCTGCACTCTGCAGCAGCAAACCCCAGGACATCGGATCAGCGGCGGCTTGCAGTCCAATCTCGGCAGGTGATGCACGACTTCGGCTCCAGCGGCGGCTTCTCCGTACCACGTGGGAGAAGCTCCGACCTGATGGCGGCTCTTATCAGGACACGGCCCACCACCGCTACCCCCTCATGGCGCCGGTTTGGAGAGGCCCAGCACATCACATGGGGAGATCACTTCAGGTCATGCCACTCTACCGCCGACCGCCATCCAGGACACTCCGTCGCTCAGCCTCTTGCTGCACAACACTCCTGCTGCCGATGCGGGCCTGTGCTGGGGAGTCGGGGACTGTGTAACGCCACCATCGGTGGCCTTGTTCTGCCGCTGTCGGCGGGAGTCAACCTCACGCTGCCTGGCTTCATCATTGCAGCTGCATAGGCAGCTCTCCAATCGTCCTTGTCGCCCTGCCGGCCAATTCACTGCGGGCCCGCTCATGGAGGTCGCAGCGGCGTTCCCATCGGGCCGGTCCCATGAATTTTTTTGCCTGCAAATGCCGCATGCCCGGGCACCCATGCCACCAATTCTGCCCCTGGCTGCTCTGATGGAGTCTGCACCAACACGGACCTTCTGCCTAGGAATGGGGTATGCAAGACCGGGGCAGTTATTACCATCCCCCAGGGAACTCTTGGACTCACTGGCTACCACTTTTATTTTCTTTTTTTCTTTTTCTATTATCTTTTTTTATTTCTTTGACCTCTCTCTTCCATCTTCTTGTTCAATAGCATACTGCGGGGCGTCCAAATGTGCTGCAGAGCAGTTGAGCGCCACACAAAGATTGCGGCAGCTCCGCTCAACATAGCACCCAAACGGTCCCCCTATATGACTACCCTGTGTATTTTCATCTGTATTTTCACCTGCATTCTCATCTATGTGCTTGTTACTGTACCATCGCCAACCCTGTATGTGCCAAAAATAATTCCGGGTACAACCCCCGTTGTACTTGGCGAAATAAAGTATTCTGTATTCTGTATATGGAGGCTGACATATTTATTTTCTTTTAAGAAGTACCAGTTGCCTGGCATCCTGCTGATTCTCTGCCACTAATACTTTTAGCCATAGACCCTGAACAAGCATATGCAGATCAGGTGTTCCTGACATTGTCAGATCTGACAATATTAGTTGCATACTTGTTTCTGGTGTTATTCAGACACTACTGCAGCCATATAGATCAGCAGGACTGCCAGGCAAATGGTATTGTTTAAAAGAAAATAAATATGGCAGCCTCCATAACCCTCTCACTTCAGTTGTCTGTTAAAGCATGGATCAGAGACCATTGGATCATCCTTTAGCGCACTGCAAGTGTCTGACAAAAAATGAATCAGTGATTTGCCAATCAAAATTGAATGTGTGTATGCACCCTTATTCTTTCTCCTACAGCTTTAATTGAAAGATTATTTGGCCACCTCACAGCTCCTCCCTGACTACTTCCTGTGGGTGATGATGGGATGAACGGAGGAGTTTGGACACTTCACAGACTGCTACTCAGCCTAACGTAACTGCAATTCATATTCACACAGGAAGCCAGTTTGCATACCAAGTAATAAACAATGAAACTGCAAAATATGCTTTATGTGCATTGCAAATTATGATGCATTCCACACAACATCCTGAACTGGGACTTTAATGCATTTTTTACTTGTACTGGGCCACAGTGTCTGAAGCAGTCCAGTTGCATTTCAGAAAGGAGAAAAGTGATGTGAAACAGTTAAACTTGTATTCATTATATAAGTATATAAGATAAAATGTTTCCTGACAGCCTAATATCATCTGAAATGTATACCAGCGCCCAAGGTCACTTACTTCCCTTGGAAAGGTTAATTAAAACTGAAGGAAAGGTATTATGATGTGATTAAATAGTAATGAATAGGAAAACGTGAAGTATATGGCACATGATACAGTACCACTCTGATCACTGCAAAATCTGAAGCAAATGTCCTTTTTTAAATTTATTTTTGCTGCCTGCTGTAAAAATTTTAGCATTCTGCTGTAATATGTTTTACCGCATACCTCATGGGGATAAGTATAAAGTGACTAGAACTGATGGCTGGTGCTATAATTGTCTCCAGAGATCCATTCCAGGCTTAAATAATACCTCTGATACATAAAGTTAATGTTAAGCATATGAGAATACTCATTGGCAGGTGTCCCCTCCTGTGTGAAGTATAATAGTGCACTGCTGAGAACACCATGTTATTAAAATATTATGTACTGATCATCTCTAATATCCCGAATGCCAAAGGGCTTCCAAGCTGTTTTCATGTATTTTATATATGCCTGTGAAGTAGCAGATAGGTTAATTAACAAATCAAATGTATGGTTGTAAAGGCATGCCTGTTCATTTTACTAGTGACAGATACAATTAGAAATGAATTCATTCTCAAAGTTTTTTTTACTGCGCGTGTCATTATTAGCTATAAACAAATTATGGTTACTATTGACTGCAAAGAGTATTAAAGAATTCAATTTTTAAAGAAGTACTTCAGGGGAATGGACTAACTTTGTCACCCAGAACTGGACCATACATAGCCTGGGCTAATAGAACGTAATGGCGTCTACTTTGTTTCAGTAGTGCTGTAGGCAGCGTTTGTGGCAAGAGGTTTTTCAAAATGAATGAAGTTCCCCGAGTTTCGCTAGCAGTTCGCTCATTCTGAGATTTCATTAAATAGCTAAATCTGCCACAACTCCTTCAGACATTATGAAACGGCAAAGGCTTCATTCCTACAGTCTAGGAATGAGCAAGCGATAATTGGAATTACAAATCGGGCTTTTCTTGCATACCAAAGTTTCGATTGGACCTCTGCTGAGCAAATCATTTGCTCCTAGTAAGGACAACAAGCTCCAGCAGCCAATAAGAAGAGATCCCAGCACATGCATAAAGGGGATGGAGGGTGCGGTTTATCTCTCCTTTTTTGTTGTCTGTGTGACAGGAGGTAGAGAGACAGAGACCCATATGCAATTAACTTTTTTCTCCTGAGTTTTCTTCTACGTGATATATTCAAACTTGTCAATGCCTAGCGGTAACCCCGAGTCAGGCTCGGGACCGAAATCTGCAGCTCTGAGCAGTAATCTCGAGGTGGATCCATCGGACATGTGGAATCTGCAGGGCTGCCGCAGATCTATCAAGCGGTATGATTTTTATGGTCTGAAAGTTTGTAAAAAAATTGCACCGCTTTTGGAAAAAAAATCTGGAAATAATCATACCGCCAGGGAGGTTAAATCACCAGCAAGCAAGAAAATACTTAAAATAATTTTAGTACTTTTTAACCTAATTTTGTTACTTTTTCATTTGCAAAGTGCCAAATTATTCTAAATAGAAAATGAGATATCTCCTAGGAGAAAACTTAGGAGATAAACTGAATTGCATATCAGGGTCAGGGAGAGAAGTTAATGCTTCAAAAAGACATAGTTGTCGTTAGGTCAGTTTTACAAACTTACAACTATGATATATACATTGTGCATTGTGTGCTGTGCAGAACTGTTATAGATTGCATTCCTTGGGTGCTGCTGAACTGAGTGACATAGGTAGAAGTTTGTGTACAAATTGGTTAGGCACAGTACTACTGCAGGGTCAAATTGTCTTTTAACTAGCTATAGTGTACTACCAACATAGAGAACTGTCATTCCTTGCATTTATTGTAAGCTGCTTTGGTATGTATTTAACGAAGGTGCCAATTAACGATACAATTTAGTAAACTATTGACCTTACGATCAATTTAGATAGTGTTGGATGGTGTCAGTCGACAAGAAACGATTGATGCAATGATCATTTCCTTCCGATCACAAATATATTGCACCAGTCTTAAGGTGGCCACACACCATACAATTTTTTTTAATATCTGTTCAATTTAAGAATTGCAATACATTTTTCTGACTGATTGTAACATTTCAAAAATCTGACCAATGTACTACACACGTGTTCAATTTTTTCCCAATTATGATAAAAATTATGATGAAATTGACAATCCAACACACACCATACAATCTTTAGAAAGATTGAAGAAAAATATCTGGCATTCCGGATCGATAAAAATCGAAGAAAACGGGAAATCCGATCGGATTTTTCAGTCGAATGAAAAAAAAAGCTTTTGATTTTTTTCGGGAGATACGATCGTTTTTATCGAATTGCCGTAAAATCGGATCATTTTATTGTATCGTGTGTGGCCACCTTTATGCAGATCCACATTTGTAGAAAAGGTTTCTCCTTTAAAGTGATACGAAATTTGTTGTATAAAACTTTTATGATTGACAAATGAAAAAGTAAAAAAATTTGTTGAACAGGAAAACCATTATTAATATAACAGAAATGTGTAAAATTCTTGTCTCGTTTTCCCCTGAAACCTTATAATTCCAGGCATTTGGAGAGAAAGTAGAGAGAGATTAGGAACTCTTCCTAATGATGACAGTAAAAAATCAAGTTTACCTGAATAATATTATTTCCTATAAGTGGGAATATATTCATATCCCTCCCCATTGGTTGTGTCTTGGTCATTTTGATTTATTTGAAATGTCCTTTCCCAAACATGCTTTTCACTAGAAAATCTGTTCTGCCAGTAACCTGGATAATATCGACAAAGATAGATTTAAAGTCTAAGCTTCATAAAGACTTGTAAACAGTGGCTTCAGCTTGTCAAGCAATCTCATGTTCTCCAGCTGTGAGTCTCTAAGGTGTTAGCAACTGATATCATCAACACTTGTTCTGTGCCTTCATGTGACCTCTTGTACTAGAACCCAGTGATTAAAAACGTCTTTGCTTTGCTGTGCCTTGTGTATTTTTAATGCTTTTTTAGATGTGAAACATTTTGTATCTTTGTTTTCTAATGTTTATTAATATTTAATGAATGTTATTTCTTATAAGAAACCTGACATAAACCTGAATAATATAAACTAAGTGTATACAGATACGAGAACAGATATTTTCATTGACAACTACAGCAGTTTCAGTGATTTAGACTATTTTAGTAATATACTATTTCAACTTTTAACTAACAAATCACACTTGGACCCTCTCTTTCCCTTTCTAACACTATAAATTAATCTTTGTTTCAAAAGGTTTTTTTTTGGTGAGTGGAATAACAGAATATAGCACCACGCTTGTTATTGTATACCCATGCAAGGGTTCAAATTGAAAGCTGTATAATAAGTTTGTACTATATATACATATATATATCTTATAGGTACAGTAAGTATATCACAGCATCACATAAATAAGTGATACAGAGGGGAGGGAGAACAAGAGAATAAATAGGTATAGGGAAAATAGAGTATATAAGTGAGACTCCTATAGCAACCATAAAAATAAACTGTTGGTTGAATACATACCTGATTTCTGGATCGCTGTTAGAAACATATGAAGAGATCATTTGGATCATGTATGTATGCTAGAGGTTTACGTAAGGGAATGCCTGATTTTGTAATGTAAAAATTAGTCAGTTCAAATAGGGTTCTTCTTAGGATGGACTCATCAGTAGAGGCTTTAATACCTAGGAGAAGTGTAGCAGCGGCCTAAAACCGAGAACTTCAAGTTTGGAGATCCAGTCCTTTCAAGTGGCCTGGAAACTTTGCAACCTACCATGTAGCTTTCATGGAAAGGAAGAGAAGGAGAAAGGTTGACACTGCTACTTGCAGGTGCACCATCATAATTGCCATGTACATTCTGTGACACATATATTATGCACAATGTCAAATAAAGCAGAAAACTGCAGTGCCAACCTTTCTCCTTCTCTTCCTTTCCATAATAGACGTCCTCACTCAGAGCATGCTGTGCCAATGCAGGTCGATGCTTCCCCCTTTACTTCTGATGCTGTAGCACCAAAACACCTTGTTTCTAACATATAATGTAGCTTTACTAAGAAATTCTTAGATCATAGTATTGATGATATTGGTACAGCCTATATTATAGGATAAAAAGGATGTCTTGTTATTCCTTGCTAAGTGGCACCTGGTAAAAGATGCCACAACCTGCATAAATCTGTACTGAGGCTATATGATCAAGTTTATTTCACAATAAATACACTGTAGGGTCTAGAGAAAATTACATGGTAGGGTCTTTAATAGTTTGGAGTGAAGAGTGGACCAGAATGTTTGGGCAACTGTATTTGTGTGCCAAAGGTTTCCCAGGCTTCGACAGCTGCTAAAACAGAGGGGAGATTTAGTCGGTGGTGTTCGGTCCACCATCTTGAGAAGCAAGGACTTGCTTGTCTGTGTGACACAGGACGTGAGCTTGACTGCTGGTGTTGATGCTTTGTATGAGCACGATTTGCGACTCCCGAGCTTCCAGCTCATGTCCTGCGGTGGTTGACATACATTAAAGCTACCGTGTAATGCTTGGGGGGTATACTTTCTGAGTCAACGTGTGTTCAAGACTATGTAGCTGGGTAATGGAAGAGGTGGCACACAGGAGTAATGAACAAGGGAGCAAGATTGCCCAGAGCAACTGCAGCTCTCTGCTTCCGATATCGCCTATCATGCAAGATGCTATGTGATACAATACACAACAGACATAGTCGGTAACAGGCTAGGGTCATACACGTTAGATCAGATGGCTGTGGTACAATGGACTAGGCGGAATCGGAGTCGGTAACAGGCTAAGGTCATACACGTTAATTCAGAAAAATAACAAACGGCTCAACTAACAGATAAATATATATTGCAGATCTGCATATATATTCATCAAGAAACTAGCTAAAGCACAAGTAATAACAATTAACAAGACAAACAACAGACAGACGGAATGCTTTGCCAATCTAGTCGCTGCCCCAGCGAAGGCAAACATTCACACAGACATAGACAAGACTAACTTGTAGGAGCATAACTAATGGACACTGCCGCTTTAGTTACGTCCTCAGGAACAAGGCAAGAAGAAATACTACCAGTCACCAACGTGGTGATGGCATCCAAGCTATAAGGATCAGAAGGGACTTCACTGTATCCCTGCGGATACAGCAAACGTCCAAGCAAGAAACAAGATTAAACAATGCAATATACACTTCACATGAATGACCCAGCAACAACTCAGGGAGCTGTACACTTGTCGGGCGGAGTCTGAAATGGGAGGCAGACTTTTATGTCGACATCAGCCAATGGATGCAGGCATGCAAATTCCCACACAGCTGAATGGTAATTACTCAATCCCGAGCCAGCTTGATTACAAGCTGCTAGCTAAAGGACTCTCATAACAAATACATGCAATATTATGCAATAACATGCATGTAGGAAATCCAGGGCTATCTGGCTGCAGTTCAACTGCAGCAAGCAATAAGAGGAGAAATGACAGCATCCTGAGCTGCTCTGAAATGCAGAGCGATTGCAAATGACAATGGCCTCAATTCACTAAGCTTTTCTCCTGTCTTTAATAACTCTTCTAGAGTTGTTACCATGGTGATAAGGCATGTAGTATTCAGGAAACATTTTACCTCAGGCAAACCTAAAGTTAACTCTTCTGTCTTTAAGTTAACTCTTCAATCCTTAAAATAACTCCAGAGTTAAAGACAGGCTGTTTATTAACTGCATGTGAAAATAACTACAGAGGAGGTAAATTAACTACAGAGGAGGTAACTTAACTACAGAGGAGGTAACTTAACTACAGAGGAGGTAACTTAAGGAGTGAAGAGATAAGATAACTCTCTCTCATGTGGAGGTAAGTTTTCTCTTGCCTTATTATCTCCAGCATGATCTTAGTGAATTGAGGCCATTGAGACTTATTGCGAATGTGCAACCGAATGCAAGCAAATAAGTCAAAACTGCTCAGTTGCAGTTCCACTGCAACCGACAGAACATGCTACAGGAGAGATCCTGACACCGAGCAGGCACAGGGACCAGTATTAGCAAAAGATTGCAATCGATCAGTGTGGAGCTCACAGCATGTCCGTCCAAACATGCTGGTGTCACGCATGCACCACCTGTAATTTAGTCTTTTAATTTAATTGGTGGCTTTGGCTTTTATACCTGGACCTATAAGTGACATGAGATAAACCCATGTTCTACATATAACACATATGTAGAACATGGGTTTACATATTTTTCAGATTTGTATTATTTAGTATTTATGTAGCACTGACATCTTCCACTGTGCTTTTACAGTTTTATATAGTTTTGTCACTAGCTTTCTCTCAGATTGTGCCTAGATATGACTTAATATGATGGCTGCCGCTACCATGCCCTTGCCGAGCCTAAGCAAGTGCGCAATTGGTAAGAAGGAGTGCAACGATCGCTCATTACTCACCTCCCCTCGCTCCTGCACTGACTCCTGTAAGGGTGACAGAGTGTAACGATCACTCGTTACACTCCAGCCACCGAGTCCCACACTGTACTTCTCGCTTCTGTCTCCGCATGGCGGAGGACGCCAGCCTGACGTTCTTCCTGGGGCTCGTGTTCTCTGTTGCTATGCGTGCGCACGCCTCTGCTGCCCTTATATTGCATTGGCCATAGGCGGTACTGAACCTTCCCTAATTGAGAGGTGGAGTATTTAATCCCTTCACTCTCACACTTCCTTGTTGTTGCATCCCTGGTCATCAGCCACCATGTTCCGTCACCGTTTCCCTCCAAGTAGTTTCTCTTTTGGCTTCTCTTACTACCAGGATCTCCTATCCAAATTGTTAACCTTTTGGTGGGGGGGGGGGGGCTAATCCCTTTGCTACACCTGCCTGTCTGCCTGATCTAACCTGCCTGCAGCCTAACACAGGATCCCTGCCTATCAGTTTTAATGCCAGTCAATTCCCTGCTTGTATCCCTGTCTGTCTGATCCCTTCCTGTGATCTTCTCTGTCACTCCCTGACCTGCAGCTTCCCTGGGTTTCCCTCAGCCTGCTAGTTCCCTCAGGGAGCTCTCCAGTCATCTGCAGCTTCCCTGGGATTCCCTCAGCCTGCGAGTTCCCTCTAGAGCTCTCCTGTCGCCTGCAGCCTCCCGGGCTTCCTCCAGCCTTGTCTGTTCCACCTGGGTTCCTAGCCCGTCAGCTCACTTCCCAAGGACTACCTCTGACTGTCAGTATCTCCGGGACGTACCCTGTCAGTCAGTACCCCTCCTGGGATTCGAGCTGTCAGATTCTTACCAGGGAATCCCCCTGTCTCTCCGTTGCCTCTCGGGAACCAATCAGTCTGCACACTTCCTGGGTTTTCTCCTGCTTGCCAGTTCCTTCCTGGGTTTCCTGTTGGTTAGGCCTTCCTGTCCTGTTAGCCTGTCCTTACCCAA
The DNA here is from genome assembly GCF_040937935.1 of Hyperolius riggenbachi. Lineage (NCBI taxonomy): Eukaryota > Metazoa > Chordata > Amphibia > Anura > Hyperoliidae > Hyperolius > Hyperolius riggenbachi. Next base: position 146,249,810 of record NC_090650.1, read on the forward strand.
TGGTCCAGTATCCCCTGTTACCCTATCAAGAACTCTCTGTTCTTTCCATCACTGGTGCAGTAGTCCTAGGGGTCGTGACCTGGTAAGCGCCAGGCAGCAAAGTAGTCCACCACCCACTAGGGGAGACGGACCATTATCCCTTGCCGGGTGCGCTGGTGAAGACCCGTGCTCACTTAGACCTCACACCCTGGAGCTGCTCGGCCCTTGATACTAGTGACGGGATTAACAGAACCCTGACGGTTCGCAAGAACCCTGACAAGGAGCAGCTGACAGGTAGTGAATTCCCAGCCGTCAGCCTACCATGTGAAGGAGGCCTTAAAGGAAACCAGACCAGAATGATTATAACTGTTTTATACATATCTGGGGCTTAATCCAGTCCCATGCGCACGGATCGCTCCCACGCTGCCATCCTCCGTCTCCTGTACTGGCTTCCGTTATTCCCTTCAGTCGTGGCCAGTCTGCGCAAGAGAAGTGCGCTCTTTACTAATCTCTCTGGCCACTGCTGGTTCACAGATATGCCATATAAAAATGTGTACAGTTATGTTCCAGTCCTGTCCAGTGCATTTTCATCAGTTGTGCATCAGTTTTAAGGGGGAGGAACAAATGTACAGAATAGCACAGAATGATCACAATTTCCTGTACAAAGAGTGTTTACAGTAATAAGTATCCCTTTAGTTTTTGTCCCATCATAGCCCATACAGCATTCCCTGTTGTCTAGTGACCCGCTCCACCATCCCATTTAATGGTTCCTGGTGCCAAGTGGTCTCCTCTCACTATCTCATGAGCATTCCCTGGAGTCTGGTTGTTCCCCCTTCCCCATTTAGTGTTCACCCCTAGCCCAAATAGCATTCCCAGGTGCCTAGTGGTCCCCTCACCCCATACACACACACACACACACACACACCCCTAGTGGTCTCCACTCCCTAATTCATATAGCGTTCCCTGATGTCTAGTGGTCCCCTCTCTCTACCTCCCTTCCGATTTACAGTTCCCTGGTGTCTAGTGCTCTCCCTCATATAGTGACGGGGGCAGTTAGGGTTAGTTGTCAGTTAGTGTCTGATCCCCCGCACATTTAATTTGCTGTTGCTCTTGGCAATGTGACGTAAGGGCCAGTGTATAATAAAGAAGCTGGAATACTAGGGAAGGAATAACACAAATCTAAAAGCTACAGGAATAATAGTTTAAAATATTGTCGTTGGATATCCCTTAGGCACATGGGATATAGAGGTAAAATCAGTGAAGTGTAACAGCTGTATAAGATTGGAAGGGATTGGCTTGAAAAATAGCTGATGCATAGGTCTGTGGAGTTTGGAGTGAAAAGTACAAGGTATACAAATTAGCAGAGATAAGAGGGTGATGAAGAGAAGCATGTACATAGAATTAAGGGCAAGGTGATGGATAGCAGGCATACAAGACTAAGATTTGTTGGGTTTGGGTATTTGTAAGCATAAACTGCTGACTGTTGTGACTTCAAGTTAACAAGTGTATAGTACTAATACTAGCATATGGGTCAAGAAGATACATGATGGTATGTGGTGTAAGGAAGAGCATTAGAAGTATGCACTGCTGTAGCTTGAGCTCAGAGTAGAATAATCTGGTGGAGTACCAAAGAAGAGTCCTCTGGAAGGTAACACTTGTCCCAGTGTCATTCTCTACATTGGTACTGATAGGCTTTAATGAGTGAACCATTTGTGTGTTTGTTAGCACAACAGAGAACAGTTGTTGGCTTTTCATATTATGCTCTATTGCAAGAATACTACTTGTTCATTTCACAGCAAATAAAACTTTTCACTGCAGTAAGCCAAAAGGGTATGGAATTGGTTAATGTGAATAAAAGGAAAATGTTATTGCTTAAAAGTGTCTGGTATGTGAGAACATTACAGTTAATAGTTCCCAAATGGAAATGTGTAGAGAGAAAATGAGTGCATCAGTATTCAACAGGACATTGGTGGATAGCCCATTATGCTCTCTGCAGGTTAATAAGGATTACTTCTTACTTATGTAAACACTGTAGGCTTTGAAATCTTTCACCATTCTAATTAAATGTATGGCTTGTTGTCTTTTAATTGAAACTCCCTTGATAGCATTTTTCTATCTGAGCAATTATAGCTTTTTCTACATTCTAGTATACAGACTGGACAAAGGATGGCAGTTAGATGTAAAGTAGGCTTTCCATTTTTGAACTGCTATATGAACAAGAATTGCATTCCTGTTCCGGCTATAGAGGAGTGGGCTGACCCATGCTTGGTAATAAAGTTTTCTTCATGTATTTACTGCACAGCAGCATTTATCGTTCTATAGATGGGTGACAAGTGAGCGGCAATGGGCTCTGAAATAAGCCTTTCAAATACATTAGAATGAAGTTTCTTTAAAACCATGCTGAAAACCTAATGGAAATAAGGACAACAGACAACTAACTACAAAGAAGAAGTTGTTAGGTCACGCTTTCTCCCATGACTTGCACTGATAATGCCACCTTATATTGAAAGCATATTAAAAACGTGATAAAAAACATATTGCTGGTTCACAGGAAATCTGAAGAGAGTGGAACAGAGAAATTGTCATTAATGGCAGCCTTGCAAAAATGTTACTTGTATGATTGATGCCCATTCTATATCTGCAAAGACCTATAATGTACATGGAGTCAGTATACTACTAGTCAATGAAACAATCTTTATTGATAGTTAAAAGTAGGGCACTGAAACCTAAAACCTCCTACAAGATACCCCACAACTACTGTATGTGAATGCTGCTTAGGGGACATGTACATCACAAAGCAATGGGTTTTGCTGATCCCCCCACCTCTCAGATAGAAAGGGTGTGGGAGAGCTCTGACCATGTGCATTTGTGTGGCTGCTGTTGGCTGCTTTCTGTGCGGGCCAACAGGTATCATGCACACGGGCCACAGCTACCGTATTTTTCGGACTATAAGACGCTCCGGACCATAAGACGCACCCAGGTTTAGAGGATAAAATCCAGGAAAAAAAAAAGAAGATACTAAACCTGGTGCATCCATGGTGCAGGGGCATCTTGTGAAGCTTACCCTCCAAGCTGTCTATTTAATGTACACTACTCAGTAACACTAACTCCTGCTGCCCTCACCAGCAACACTAATCCCTGAAAAACTAATCCCTGCAGGACTGCAACACTAGCTACAAGTGCAGATGTAAAGGGAATACAAATTCAGGAATGAGGGAGACCTAAATAGACAGGCTTAGGGATTATTTCTGTGACTCTGAGCAAATGTGGAGTACAAACAGGGGCAATGAGGTGCTTAGAGTGGAGTAGATCTGCCCAGGATGATGCAGCAAAAGCTTCACCCTGTATTTTATGCACAGCTGCCCTTACTCCTGTTTCCTCCCAAGGCATGACTGTACATGACCGTGGCAATCGGCAGATGACACCCAGTCCCTGGCACAATCCATGTGGCAGCGATCTGTAATTCAGCCAGCGCGAGTCCAAGTTCAAAGTTAATGCTGACAAGTGTTTCCCGTACAATCCCCGCAGCCAGCGCGAGTCATTGTTCAAAAGTAATGCTAACAACTGGTCCCTGCACAATCCCTGCAGCCAGCGCGAGTCCAAGTTCAAAATTAAAGCTGACAAGTGTTCCCCGTAAAATCTCCGCAGCAGCTATCCGTGCAAAGCCAGCGTGAGATTAGAATACTGATAATAGCCATTAATATACAACCCCGCTCAGTCCCCCGTGGCAGCAACACCTAATGCAGAGCGCAGCAGAAGCGTAATTACCCATCTAGCCGGCGTGTCCTCCATCTTCTCTTCAGTCTTCAGCCGGTGTAGTGTAACGCTATCAAACACAGCACCGGCACGCTGCAAGTCCTGTCTTCTGTTACTTCCCGGTGTAGTGCGCTCTCCCTGCCTATTGGCCGCGATACCTCAATCCTGATTGGCTGCCAGCCCTGCAATGCTTGGTGATTGGACTTCTTGGTCCCACCCGAAGAGGTATCGCGGCCAATAGGCAGGGAGAGCGCACTACACCGGGAAGTAACAGAAGACAGGACTTGCAGCGTGCCGGTGCTGTGTTTGATAGCGTTACACTACACCGGCTGAAGACTGAAGAGAAGATGGAGGACGCGCCATCTAGATGGGTAATAACGCTTCTGATGCGCTCTGCATTAGGTGTTGCTGCCACGGGGGACTGAGCGGGGTTGTATATTAATGGCTATTATCAGTATTCTAATCTCACGCTGGCTTTGCACGGATAGCTGCTGCGGAGATTTTACGGGGAACACTTGTCAGCTTTAATTTTGAACTTGGACTCGCGCTGGCTGCAGGGATTGTGCGGGGACCAGTTGTTAGCATTACTTTTGAACAATGACTCGCGCTGGCTGCGGGGATTGTGCGGGGAACACTTGTCAGCATTAACTTTAATTGAAGATGGACTCGCGCTGGCTCTGCTGTGGTCCTAATTCTGTACATTCGGACCATAAGACGCACTGACTTTTCCCCCCCACTTTTTGGGAAGAAAAAGTGCGTCTTTTAGTCCGAAAAATACGGTACGTAGTTTAAGGTGTGTGCACACATATGGACTGGTGGCGGTAGTGCACACTGTTGAAAGTGCTTACTCTTTGTGTCCCAAGTATCGCTGTACACCATAATATTCTCCACACTCACTATAAGTTATGTCAGCATTACAGGAGGTTGGTAATAAAATACTGAGAAAGATAGGGGTGCTCAATATACACAGTGCCAGATCTCTACTCTAAATGGTTCACCCTTAATCACTTCAGCTCGTGGGTTGTTTATACCTAATGGATGAGAGGAATTTTCACATTTCAGCGCTTCTCCTATTCATTCCACAGTAACTTTATCACTACCTATCACAACGGAATGATCTATACCTTGTTTTCTTTGCCACCAATTAGGCTTTCTTTGGGTGGTACATTATGCTAAGTATTATTTTATTCAAAATGCAATTTTTAATGGGAATAATAAGAAAAACTTAGGAAAAAAATCATTATTTCTCAGTTTTCGGCCATTATAGAATTATAGAAATAAAACATAAAACTCTGGATAAATGCCACACATTTTATTTGTCCATTTGTCCCAGTTATTGCAACGTTTACATTATATCCTTAGTACAATGTATGGTGACAATATCCATCACTAATTACGTCCATAATTTAATAATAATATACCCTCTTGATATACATATAAAAAAATTAGTCCCTAATGTCTGTAGGTGTTTTTTTTACTATTTGGCCACAAGATGTCCTTGCGCATTATTTTTTATTGCGTATGATAAGTACACAAATAGAAAGTCATGCGTAGCTGTGTTACTTTGGAAGTGACGCAGGCATCTCATTGATGCATGGGGACCTAGAGGAGAGATGAATGAATGGGAACAAAGTTCTTGGGGGGAGTGCCTACTGGTCATTTTCTCCTAAAATGTGTGTCTTGACCCTTTCAAAACTGAACTGCAAGCCTTTTTCCTAAATGTATGAAACACAGTTGGGTTTATTTATCAATGTACAGTAGACATAAAGAAAGCTGGAGCAAAAAATGGGCTTACAGCAACTGATAATGTTTGATTTGTTAAACATAATTTCTGATTGGTTGTTCTTTTGCCACTGCTTTACAGGGTCGGACTGGGACACCAAGGTCCCACCAGGAAAGTTTCAGCCTGGGGCCCACCATACCCCCCCCCCCCCACACACACACACACACACACTCACACACACACTTCCTTTTTGGGCTCACATACACATGTACTCCAGAAATTTTGCGTAGATGACAGTGCTATATAAATAAATAATTTGGTAGGACATTAGACTATGGTAGGGAATAGATTGTGAGCTCTTCTGAGGACAGTCCAAAACAGGGAGATGGGTCTGACCAGATAAACTTTACATAAAATTATCAAGTAGTTACATGCCTCATGATAATTCATCAAGTAGTCAAATGCCGCTAAATAAAAATATTAAGTAGCCAAGCGCCTTACAATGAACGGAATAAATAGCCAGGTACATCAAAATAATTAATTAGCCAAATGGGCCCTGTATACATAAATTAAATAGCCATGGTTCCCCCAGAAAACAGAATTAAGTAGCCATGTGTCCATATATATCAGTATTAGGTAGCCGGGGAGGGCCAGGTGCTTTGCTGGGTGCTACTGCCAGCAATGCTGAGTGGCCTTAGAGTATGCAGGGCCTGAGGTAAGTGCCATATGAAGGACCTAGAGCCTGAGTATAGTTGCCCCCAGTACAGGTAGCCAGCTTTAGGTGTCCGCAGTATAGGTAGTTAGATATGAGGTGGTCCCAGTATAGGTAGCAAGTTATAGGTCTCCCCAATATAGGTAGTTAGCTATAGGCACCCCCAGTATTGGTAGTTAGCCAGTGCGGTTTCTAGGCTAAAATGCACCCAGGCCGAGGGTGTAAAAATTGCGACACCCTCCCCCCCCCCCCCCCCCCCCGAGCAAGGTATGGGTGCCGGCAGTATAGGTTAGCCAGGTCTAGTTGCACTCAGTATAGGTCCCCCCAGTATAGGTAGCCAAAAATAGGTACCCCAGTATAGGTAGCCAGCTATAGGTCCCCCCAGTATAGGTAGCCAGGCATAGGTGAGCCAGTATAGTTGCCCCCGGTATAGGTTAGCCAGGTAGGTACCTCCAGTATAGGTAGCCAGTATAGTTGCCCCAGTATAGGTTAGCTAGAGAGGCGCCCCCGGTATAAGTTAGATAGGTAGGTGCTCCCAGTACAGGTTAGCTAGGTGGGTGCCTCTAATATAGGTAGCCAGAATAGTTGCCCCCAGCATAGGTTAGATAGGTAGATGGCCCCAGTATAGGTTAGGTAGGTGTCTCCAATATAGGTAGCCAGTATAGTTGTCACCTGTATAGGCTAGCTAGGTAGGTAGTTGCCCCCAATACAGGTTAGATAAGTAAGTGCCACCACTATAGGTTAAATAGGTAGCTGCCCCCAGTATAGGTTAGATAGGTAGGTGCCCCCCAGTATAGGTTAGATAGGAAGATGCCCCCCAGTATAGGTTAGATTAGGTAGGTACCCCCCAGTATAGGTTAGATAGGTAGCTGCCCCCCAGTATAGGTTAGATTAGGCAGGTGCCCCCCAGTATAGGTTAGATAGGTAGCTGTCTCCCAGTATAGGTTAGATTAGGTAGGTGCCCCCCACTATAGGTTAGGTAGGTAGCTTCCCCCCAGTATAGGCTAGATTAGGTAGGTGCCCCCCAGTATATGTTAGATAGGTAGCTGCCCCCCAGTATAGGTTAGATTAGGTAGGTGCCCCCCAGTATAGGTTAGATTAGGTAGGTGCCCCCAGTATAGGTTAGGTAGGTGCCCCCCCATAATGGCGGGGGAGTCAGCCGCGGGGAGGGCAGCCCGACCTCTCCCTCCCTTCCTCTCCCCTGCCGCCCTCCGTGCTCCTCCCTCCGAGTGCAGAGTGAGCGCGCAGGGAAGCGCTGTACACAACTACTCGCCTCCCTGGTTCCAATCGCCGCTCACTCGTCGCTGGTCTCCACTCTGCATAGACGCTGATACACACGCTGCTTCCTGCAGGAAGCAGCGTGTGTATCAGCGTCTATGCAGAGAGGAGAAGACCAGCGGCGAGTGAGAGGCGATCGGAACCTGGGAGGTGAGTAGTTGTGTACAGCGCTTCCCTGCGTGCTCACTCTGCACTCGGAGGGAGGAGCACAGAGGGCGGCAGGGGAGAGGAAGGGAGGGAGAGGTCGGGCTACCCTCCCCGCGGCTGTGACTCCCCCCTCCATTACAGCGCCCCCCTCCCAACAGCGCTCAGGGCGGCGGCACGGGCCGCACGGCCCTAGAAACGGGCATGTAGTTAGCTATAGGTGTCCCCAGTATAGGTAGTTGGCTGTAGATGTCCCCAGGATAGGTAGTTAACTATTGGTGTCCCCAGTATAGGTAGCAAGTTATAGGTGTCCCCAGTATACTGTAGGTAGTTAGCTATAGGTGTCTTGTCCCCAGTATAGGTAGGAAGTTATAGGTGATCCCACCCAGTATAGGTAGTTAGCTACAGGTGTCCCCTGTATAGGTAGCCTGGAAGGAGGAGCTTGCTGGCACACAACGGTGGAGAGGGGGCCCAACTCCCCCTCCCTCACCTGGGCCCGCCCCTGAAGTGGCCATTCGCCATTCAGGAGGAGTGCGGAAAAGGGGCCCCCAGGTGAGGGAGAGAGGGGAGTTGGGCCCCCTTCCCGCTACTGTGTACCCAAGCGCCCCTTTTCTGCGCTGGCACCCCTCCTGTTGCTCGGCGGGGCCTGGGAGTGCCCATTTAAAGTAAAGGAGCTAGGCCTAGGAAGGTAAAGTGGCACCTCTCTGTGGCTCAAAAGGTGAAGGTGCCACTTATGTTAAAGTGTGGTCATCTTTTCGATTACCAAAGTAGGAGGGAGTTGAAGTTAGATAAGGCCTTGGCTGTCATCACCAGGTAATAAGGATAGGAGCAGCAATTAGTTTTTTTCAGTTGTCACAGCAGGCAGAGTAGGAGAAAATGAGGCCAAGGTGAAGAAAGCCCCCTAGGCAGCTGGGGCATGTTACAGACAGTATCCAAAGTCAATAGGAAGCCATACCCTAGCTAGTATAGAGTGAGTCCTATGTCCCCAGCATTTTTGTTGTGTTTTCTTTGATTGCTTACCCTTGTTGGGGCAGGGAAGTAGCTAACAGGTGGTGGATTTAACGCCTTCAGCCTCGCCTGTGAAAGAGAACTGACCTCACCTTCCCCACCAACTAAAATATTACTTCTGTTCATCTGTATCCAGCACACATGCAAACATAAGTAATTATACCTGTGAAGAACTGTAAGTGCAGCTATGTAATTCATACCTTTATACCACTGTATAAAAAGGTTCCACCCATTGGCCCATAGTCATGCCTTTTAAGCCACCAGCAAGCAGGAAAATACTATGGGCATGATTCACAAAGCGGTGCTAACCTAGTTAGCACACCTAAAGAACTTTTGGGGTCGTGGTAAGCATTGCATTAAGTAGGTTAGCACCGCTTTGAGGAAAAAGCTCGCGCGCAAACTTTTGCACGCAAGGTTTTGCGCACGCAAAGTCTGGTGCGCGCAAAACGTCGCATAGGGTTTAATGGCGTTGTGTGCGTAAACTCTGCACGCGTAAAACTTTACGCGCAAAACTTTGCGCACAAGTTTATTTTTGATAATGGGCTTTTCACCAGCGTTCTAACAGTTAGCACAGCTTTGTGAATCAAGCCATATATGTATTTTCATAGTACATTTTCACATACTTTTTGTTACTTTTTCAGTTGCAGAATGCTGCAAAGTTATTTGAAACAGAAGATTAAAAAGTATACTCTGAGAAAATTTGGGAGAAAAAGTGAATTGAATAACAGCCATATGCTTTTTCTCCTAGGTGATATTTTCAGACCTTGGCACATATGCAATTAACTTTTTCCCCTGTGTTTTCTCTTAGGTGATATTTTTAAACGTGTCAATAAAATGCCTTTTGAACCACCAGCAAGCAAGAATATACTCAAAATAATTTTGACAGTACATTTTTCACCTACTTTTTAGCAGTTTTCAATTACAAAGTGCTGAAAAGAATTTGACAGTATTATGAAAAGAAATTGTAAATGTATCTCCTAGGATAAACTAAAGAGAAAAAGTTCATTGAATAAGGTCCATTGTATTTGATGGTGTTAGAATATGTGCTTAAAGAGGAACTCCAGTGAAAATAATGTAATAAAAAAAGTTTTATTTTTTCAATAATTTATAAATGATTTAGTCAGTGTTTGCCCATTGTAAAATCTTTTAAATCCCTGATTTACATTCTGACATTTATCACATGGTGACATTTTTACTGTTGGCAGGTGATGTAGCTGATGCATGCTTTTTTGGCAGTTGGAAACAGCTGTAAACAGCTATTTCCCACAATGCACCAAGGTTCACAGACACGAAACTGCCAGGAGTACCAAGGTCCTCAGAGCTTCTTGTGGGAGGGGTTTCACCACAATATCAGTCATACAGCACCCCCTGATGGTCTGTTTGTGAAAAGGAATAGATTTCTCATGTAAAAGGGGGTATCAGCTACTGATTGGGATAAAGTTCAATTCTTGGTCGGAGTTTCTCGTTAAAGCGAGCAGTTGTAAATAACCTCTTTTTAAGAATGCAGCATTTTTTCTGCATTTCCTTCTGTTTTGTGTTCAGTCTAGTACAGACACCATGGTTAGGTCCAATAAAGAAGAGACCTGTATAGATTTTATATTATTCAGCTAAATAAATTAAATTTGAGCTAAATCAGCAACAGAATTATGTGCTTTCAGCAGCCTGTGTCCGTTTCCATTAACTAATTTTTACATTTATTGTGTGAAATGTCTATATAACAATGACTTGAAATGAGTCTGTTGTTTAATGGATTCAGTAATCAGACTATGTGGCTCATCTGACAATTCTCTGTAATTGAAAGATGCACAACCTGCAATTTTCCATCATGAAAATCAGGCAAGTTCAGCCCTATAGGCAGCTGTTAATTGAAGCCAGGTCTTTTATATTGTGAGCACAAAACAGTCTATCATGCTCACAAGCCTCTTATTGCATCCTTGAAATGCAAAGTAGTATGACTAGTGGGATTTGTGATTTTAAGTAGCTGATATTTTGGCAGCAACATGTGTTTCGCAAATTGATTAGCTGAATGGAAAGTAGTAACAGGCATTGCGTATGTAAGGACCTCTGCTGTATTCATGTTGTAATCTTCCATCAGTATTGAATGGGAAATGACTTCTTAGCTTTAGCTCTGAATAACGACACTACAGCAGTAGAACATTGCATCTTGTCACGAAATCATTTAGGGCACATCAACGTCAAAGGTGTTATGCTGCATTAGGCTGTGTTTAACAGTGCAGCAAAAATGTGGAAACATGCAAACAATTAATTATGATATTGCCTTGTCATACCAATTGTTGGCTCACTAGTGCTAAACAAAAAGTTCACAAGCTATATTGCTGACTTATTTTTAAGAATGAACCTTATGTGCATGTTGTGCTGATCCTCTAAGTAAAACCTTCTGGACCACTGACCTAGAATGATGAGGTATTCTGTCATGGATGACTTTTCTTTCTGCATGCTTGTTGCAGTTCAGAAACATCTGATCCAGACAATCCATACGACCACTAGATAATTTGGTTTTAAAAAGCAACAAACATTACAGTCTCCAACAGTCTTACTACTAGTGTTTTAGGGAAGAACTGAAAATTTGAGTTTCAATGATTTCCTTGCTCTGCAGGAAGTACAATTCTCACACCAGAACTTTGCACAAATCCAATTAAGGTTCAAATGAGGACTAGAAAATGGTACACTTGAAGCGGAATATAACCCAGCATTTCTTATTTGCTCTAAAAAAATATTTACAGCATATTATATACAACCAGCATTTTTTTTTACTAGACCAGCATTCAAAGGGTTACACACAGAACTTGAAAGTTCAGTGCAGTGAAATGTGGACTGAAGTTGTAGATAATGTTATCTTGTGTTTACTTAAATGTATCAAGTGAGGATTGTGACACATTCTCTGACTGTGGAGTAGCTGCTGGACACAGACAGAGACTCAAAGCAGTTCTGAATTTAATACATAATGAATAAAACCAGTTATTAATAAAATGCTAAGTCAGCTCACAAAGCAAAAATCTGTACTTTTGGGAATGTATAATTTCTAAATGAATAATAATACTTATGCACAAATGCAAATATGATAACCGTATGGCATATGAAAAGTAGGAAAACATGTTTTTATTTAATATTATGTCAGGGTTTTAAACCGCTTTAAAGGAAATCTTAAGTTAACTTTAAAAAATGATTTTAACTTACCTGGGGCTTCTTGCATCCTCCTGGAGTCTGCCTGTGTCCACTCCGCCAGTCCAAATCCCTCCGATCAGCAGCAGCGACCCACGCTAAGCTGGCCAGCCACACGCCTCCTAATCACACTCCTGTGGGCTGGGATCGTTCTGTGCATGTGCAGTACCTGAAACTCACTACTGCGCAAATGCAGAGGTGTACTGTTCCCTGTCAGTAACTGGTTTGGAGCAGTGAAATTAGTAATAACTAGCTTTAAATGTCTTGTTTTTCATATCATTATTTTAAAGTGACACAGAAGCGAAAAAAGAGCTTCTGATATAATGAATTGTATGTGGAGTTCAGATAATTAACCTCCCCGGCGTTCTATTGAGATCGCCAGGGAGGCTGCGGGAGGGTTTTTTTTCAATTAAAAAAAAACTATTTCATGCAGCCAACTGAAAGTTGGCTGCATGAAAGCCCACTAGAGGGCGCTCCGGAGGCGTTCTTCCGATCGCCTCCGGCGCCCAGAACAAACAAGGAAGGCCGCAATGAGCAGCCTTCCTTGTTTGGCTTTCCTCGTCGCCATGGCGATGAGCGGAGAGACGTCATGGACGTCAGCCGACGTCCTGACGTCAGCCGACGTCCTGACGTCAGCCGCCTCCGATCCAGCCTGCGCAGGGCTCGGGCGGCTGGGGGGACCCTCTTTCGCGGCTGCTCGCGGCAGATCGCCGCAGAGTGGCGGCGATCAGGCAGCACACGCGGCTGGCAAAGTGCCGGCTGCGTGTGCTGCTTTTTATTTGAAGCAAATCGGCCCAGCAGGGCCTGAGCGGCAGCCTCCGGCGGTGATGGACGAGCTGAGCTCGTCCATACCGCTCAGGAGGTTAATAGAACACTAGAAGCAAAAAATTAAAAAAGAAAAAATATTTTTAGTTATATAGCTTTTTTATTGTATCATTCTGTCATTTATGCAATTGACAAACCTCACTGTGTATTTTAAACTATGAAACAGCGCAGAGCTAGTGACCCCTTGAACTTACCTGCAGTAAAACCTTATCTATAGGTGCCTCTCGCTGTTTCTTTGATGTGTAAGTGCTTCAGAAAACAACACTGTAGCCCACCCAAGTTGGCTTAGAGAGCTTAAAGAAGCTCTTTTGCATTCATAGCAAGTGAAGTTTCTTAACTCTTCCTCTACTGGAAACAATTAGAGACTCTTTGCTACTAATGTTCTATTTCTTAGCTGTACCACACATGCAATTCATTATATCAGAAGTTTATTTTCACTTCAGATTCCCTTTAATGATGTGAATTGCCATGGAAAATGTCAAAGCTATACAATATTTTTAAACAAATGTCCAGCTGCAACAGTTTGTATTTGTATATATTTGTCCTTTATGTATCTGTGTGTATTTGCATTATGTATGAATTATGTACTTGTGTTAACCACCCACATTTATAGCTTAGTCATTACTGCACTGCAGGAGATGACAATATATAAACCGATAATAACTATAATAGGTCACATACAGGATCTTCTCAAAAAATTAGCTTATTGTGATAAAGTTCATTATTTTCTGTAATATACTAATAAACATTAGACTTTCATATATTTTAGATTCATTACACACAACTGAAGTAGTTCAAGCCTTTTATTGTTTTTCTTATTGATGATTTTGGCATACAGCTCATGAAAACCCAAAATTCCTATCTCAAAAAAATTAGCATATTTCATCCGACCAATAAAAGAAAAGTGTTTTTAAAACAAAAAAATCAACCTTCAAATAATTATGTTAAGTTATGCACTCAATACTTGGACGGGAATCCTTTTGCAGAAATGGCTGCTTCAATGGGGCGTGGCATGGAGGCAATCAGCCTGTGGCACTGCTCAGGTGTTATGGAGGCCCAGGATGCTTCGATAGTGGCCTTAACCACCCTGGCGGTATTGACGAGCTCAGCTCGTCCAGGAAAAAACTTGCTGAAAGCGGTATGGACGAGCTGAGCTCGTCAATACCGCCAGGGAGATTTCTTGTTTCTCTGCCCCGCCGGCTGCACTTTTCCCTCATCAGAGGGATTCCCCAGGATGGCTGGATGCCTGTCAGCACGCCGTGGGTAGCGATCTGTGCTACCCACAGCATACAGAACTAGCATCCCGCCACCCTGGGAATCCCTGTGCAGCCGGCGGGGCAGAGAATGTGTGGGGCTGTGCAGGGATTCCCCTTCTGTGCCGGTGGGTGGCTGGTGCGGGGATCCTCTCTGTGGCGGGGGGGGGGGGGATCCCCGTACTGTGCGTGCGGGTGACCCTTTTGTGTGTGCGGGGGGGGGGGTATCCCCTTCTATGGGGCTGGTCTTGGCCGGTCAGGGACACCCCCTTCTGTGCGGGGGGGGGGGGGGGGTGTCCCCTTCTATGCGAGCTGTGGGTGGCCTCTCCCTCCTCTTCCCCCATCCCTCCCTCTCTGTCCCCCGTGCCCCCCCCCCATCCCATGTCTCCCCCCTGTCAGAAGCCCTGCTTTACTCACCTGAGGGCTTTCTCCTGCGCCGGCCGCGATGGACACCCTCCTCCTCCATCGCCGAAGTCCCGGTCTGTGTAATTACAGTACGCGGCTTGGTGATGTCACCAAGCCGCGTACTGTAATTACAGAGAACACGAGACTTCGCGATGGAGGAGGAGGCGCGCCGCTTCCGCCGCAGGAGAAAGCTCTCAGGTGAGTAGATCAGGGCTTCTAACGGGGGGAGACACGGGATGGGGGGGCACGGGGGATCCGGAGGGAGGGATGGGGGGGAAGAGGAGGGAGAGGCCACCCACAGCCCGCATAGATGGGGACACCCACCTCCTCCCCACCACAGAAGGGGGTGTCCCCGACCGACCACGGCTAGCCCCCATAGAAGGGGGTACCCGCCTCCCCCCGCACACACAGAAGGGCCACCCGCACGCACAGTATGGGGATTCCCCCCTCCCACAGAGGGGATCCCCGCCGGCCACTACCAGCCAGCACAGAAGGGGACCCCCCCCCCCCACAGAAGGGACACCCGGCCACAGCATGGGGGGGGGGGGCACCCGCAAACCTGGCTCCCTATACATATGACTCCCTAGACCTGGCTGCACATCTGTCTCCTATACACCTGGCTGCACATCTGTCTCCTATACACCTGGCTGCACATCTGTCTCCTATACACCTGGCTGCACATCTGTCTCCTATACACCTGGCAAACATCTTGCTCCCTATATACCTGGCAAAACATCTGGCTAACTATTCCTGGCTAATACATCTTACTAACTATACCTGGCTGCACATCTGGCTAACTACACCTGGCTGCACTTCTGGCTAACTATACCTGGCTGCACATCTGGCTAATACATCTGGGTCTTATACTCACCATTGGCATGCTGATCCCTCGTCGCGTACCTCTGATAGCTTCCCCAGTGCCTTCTTACATGTCCCTTGGCGGATTTTGCTTCTCCCTTGGCGATCACATGTCCCCCGTCGATCGGCGTTAATGGCACCAGTGTCACACAGCATCATCAAAATCTCACAGCAAACACTTTTTTTTAAATTGAATTCAATACAATAACCTGTATTGAATTCAATATAAAAAAAAATTATTGCAAAAAAAAATTGGTTGAAAATTATTGGAAATTAATTGAACCACTTTTTGCACGGAAATCCTGGGGAAATAGAACGCCAGGGTGGTTAAGCTCATCCAGAGTGTTGGGTCTTGCGTCTCTCAACTTTTTCTTCACAATATTCCACAGATTCTCTATGGGGTTCAGGTCAAGAGAGTTGGCAGGCCAATTGAGCACAGTAATACCGTGGTCAGTAAACCATTTACCAGTGGTTTTGGCACTGTGAGCAGGTGCCAGGTCGTGCTGAAAAAATGTAATCTTCATCTCCATAAAGCTTTTCAGCAGATGGAAGCATGAAGTGCTCCAAAATCTCCTGATAGCTAGCTGCATTGACCCTGCCCTTGATAAAACACAGTGGACCAACACCAGCAGCTGACATGGCACCCCAGACCACTGGCACCCCAGATCACTGACTGCGGGTACTTGACACTGGACTTCAGGCATTTTGGCATTTCCCTCTCCCCAGTCTTCCTCCGGACTCTGGCACCTTGATTTCCGAATGACATGTAAAAGTTGCTTTCATCCGAAAAAAAGTACTTTGGACCACTGAGCAACAGTCCAGTGCTGCTTCTCTGTAGCCCAGGTCATGCGCTTCTGCCGCTGTTTCTGGTTCAAAAGTGGGTTAATGCTTCCATCTGCTGAAAAGCTTTATGGAGATGAAGATTTCGTTTTTCAGCACGACCAGGCACCTGCTCACAGTGCCAAAACCACTGGTAAATGGTTTACTGACCATGGTATTACTGTGCTCAATTGGCCTGCCAACTCTCCTGACCTGAACCCCATAGAGAATCTGTGGGATATTGTGAAGAGAAAGTTGAGAGACGCAAGACCCAACACTCTGGATGAGCTTAAGGCCGCTATCGAATCATCCTGGGCCTCCATAACACCTGAGCAGTGCCACAGGCTGATTGCCTCTATGCAACGCCGCATTGAAGCATGGATTCCCAACAAAGTATTGAGTGCATACTGAACATAATTATTTGATGGTTTACTTTTTTTGTTTTAAAAACACTTTTCTTTTATTGGTCAGATGAAATATGCTAATTTTTTGAGATTTCATGAGCTGTATGCCAAAATCATCAATAAGAAAAACAATAAAAGGCTTGAACTACTTAAGTTGTGTGTAATAAATCTAAAATATATGAAAGTCTAATGTTTATCAGTATATTACAGAAAATAATGAACTTTATCACAATATGCTAATTTTTTTAAAAGATCCTGTACATAATGGCTTTTCCTTGGTTGGAAGTTTTTTTTTTCCCTTGAAAAACATTGCCTGTATAGATCCTCTTGGTACTGAAAAATCAGACTGGCTCATATACTCTGTGCAAGTAGTTTTCTGCTTCCTTAGAGATACACTTAAAAAACATAAACCAGTATCTGAAAGGATTGCTGTTATAGTAGAAGAGACTGAGGGCCCTTTCACACAGTGGCGGAGCGGCAAATTGCTGCATTGCTACCGCGGGGCAATCAGAGCCTATGGGGAAAAACACATTACCCGCGTCACGGTGCACTGGAAGTCCTCACTCTGCCTCGCTTTCAAAACTACATTACTGCACGAACCTGCGTCGATCTGCGTCGGACCAGAAGTCATGTAAGTCTATGGTGACACATGTCTTTTAAAAAATGACGTGAATAAGGTCTTTTTCACATCTAACAAAACGTGCGGAGCCGTTCTCCTGCACGCGTTGAATAGCCTGCAGCGTGTTGTCGGGATGTTGCAGTGCGACATAATCAGCGGCGGTAGTTATTAATTCCAATCCACTCTACTAGCGCTCTGTGTTCAGATTGCAGCAATCAACGGTTGCGTGCCTCTTCACTCAAATAAACGCCTTTAAATATAAACAGTCAAGAGGAAATGCATCATAATGCAGGCTGTATATATCACTTAAACTCCACCGGTGTATATCCAAAACACACACTAGATAACTCAAGGAGTGTGAAACAAACCACCATCACCAAGCTATCGGTTTCACACTCCTTGAGTTATCTAGTGTGTGTTTGAATATACACAGGTGGAGTTTAAGTGACATATACAGCCTGCACTCTGATGCGTTTCCTCTTGACTGTTTGTATTTAAAGAGGAACTCCAGTGAAAATAATGTAATAAAAAAAGTGCTTCATTTTTATAATTATGTATAAATTACTTAGTCAGTGTTAGTCCATTGTAAAATCTTTTAAATCCCTGATTTACATTCTGACACTTATTACATGGTGACATTTTTACTGTTGGCAGGTGATGTAGCTGCTGCATGCGTTTTTGGCAGTTGGAAAAAGCTGTATACTGGTATTTCCCACAATGCAGCAAGGTTCACAGACAGGAAACTGCCAAGAGTACGTACTTTTCTTGTTTCTTGTGGGAGGGGTTTCAACACAATATCAGCCATACAGCGCCCCCTGATGGTCTGTTTGTGAAAAGGAATAGGCGTTTATGTGAGTGAAGAGGCAAGCAACCGTTGATGATTGCTGCAATCTGAACACAGAGTGCTAGTAGAGTGGATTGGATGATAGTTTGAACTCTGGGTGGTTCTTTGCTACAGCGCTCCACCATAGGATAAGTGCGCGTTAGGACTGAAGCACAGTTTGCACTACTATTTTCTGGTAGTTATTAATTCACCTGACAGGAAAATGCCACATTGCAACAATTAAAAGCTCCCGGGTGTATCGGACCGCAACGCACCGAAACGCAGCGTCGGGTGTGAAAGGTAAAAGGAAAGTCTATGGACTTGCATTTTACCTTGGTTAACGCAAAGTATTGACTTTGCGTTAAAATGCTGAAAATGAGCTCTAATGTGAAAGAGGCCAAAGCAATTTTTCACAATAGGCTTCTGTGCACTTCCGTATTTCAAAAACAGGAAATGACCGCAAGCTCATCACTTCCTTTTTGGCTGGATGCCTGAAAGGGAATACCACATAGTAACGCAGTATTTTCTGAAAGCCTGTTTTTGGCGGTGCGGTGGGTTCGCTGCAGTGCACCGCTGACCCCAATTTACAGTGTAAAACCGGCCTGAGCCACAGCAGGCAGCATATAGGGATTCATGGAATAAACCTCTTAGGTTATACTTCTAAAGGTATGAAAACATAAGAATATGTAACCACAAAGGGTGACATTGGGGTGGAGCCAGAAAAGATAACACAAAAAGAATATCCTTAGAGAAATGCTCTTTTTGGCGATGATAAATGTGTGCATGCGGTAATGATGATTACTATTATGATGATGATGATGATTATTCTTGCTGTTGGTGGCAATTATTATTTTTTCTTCTTCTTGCACATAGGGAGTAGTAGTAGTGTGGAATAGATCACAAACCCAAAAATATTTTTCATTCAGCGCCATTAGCTTTATTCTTTTTGTCCGTTCTTTATCTTTTATGCCACATAGTAGTTAATGTATTTTGTAATGGTTTCCAGTGTAAAACCAGGTAAGTTTTATTTATCTTAGAGTGAAAAGTTTTGCTTCTGTGACTGATGGGTCCTGAAGAGCCTCTGTATCTAGCTGAAACTAGCTGCATAAAATACACATTGTGAATAATTTAAAAGAATGGTGCGTTAAAAAACGAAAACATTAATGCATAATGTATCTCTCTTTTTAAGATATTTGCCAGATTTCATCAGTGGTGACTTTGATTCTATACAGCCTCCAGTGAAGGAATTCTATGAGAAAAAGGTACGATAGGTTTTCTTATAAGAATCCAAAGCAGCCCCATAGTGCAGCCACATACTTTATATTTCATTGACAATATTTTCTGTATCCACATAAATTCACTTTACAGTTTGTGTTTTTTTTCTTTGTCTTTACACATAAAAAATTTAGAAGTCCAAATGAACATTTACAAATAAAACAGATATACAGCAGAGTCTCGGTTATCCGGCAACAAAGTGTGGTTTCTGGTTGCTTGAGATTCAGTGTTAAAAATAGACTTATCTAATGCCAGTGGCATAGTAATAGGGTATGCAGCGGTTCCGACTACACCTGGGCCTTTGGGTCAGAGAGGCCCGCGGGCTCTTCCTCATCCGCAGTGTTAGCTCTTTATAGGTCCCGTGCTGATAATAATCACTTCCATAGATGCTTTGAGTAGTGGTAATCATTAACAAACTGCTCCCCATACCCTTCTTTGCCCCTCTGACACTGTGGTTGTCTTTGGTACTGTAGATCTTTTTGTGTTGTATTCATTGTTATGTATAGAGTACTTGGAGGGGGGAGCAACTTGCACTGGGGCCCAAAGCTCCTTAGCTACGCCACTGCCTAATACTCCTAGCATAAGCAGAGAGATGCGCACCTCTGTAGCGTATTATGTTTATTAAAATGTCTCACCACACACATAAAATATATACTTTACTCACAGTGGAAGTATTGGGGCTGTGCATGCCAATTGAAGAACCGTCCAGATGGAACAGCCGTGCCCAGTGTGATGTAGTGACGTTACTCCGAGTGCGTTGGTGGAGGTGGTGTCCTGCTAAGGGCAGTGTGCAGTTTGTCTAGAGTTCTGGCCATGGCTGTTCCATCTGAACAGTTCTTCCATTGGCACACACAGCCCCAATACTTTGGCCAAGAGTTACCCATATATTTTATCTGTGCGGTGAAAATGTTTTATAAACATATTAGATTGTAAGATTGTATGCTCACAAGGGCAGTGCTTTCTCCCCCTTTTGTGTCTTGGAAATCATTATACATTTTATTTATCATGTTACTTTTATCACTGTCATTACCAATACTGTATTTTTTATTCTGTATTTTGCATCATTCTTGTATTTTGTCACTAATTATGTATCTTGTATATTAGTGTACACCAGTGGCGGCTCCAAGATTTTTTTTTTGGGGGGGGGGGGGGGGTGCTATGCATGTGCTGGACCAACTTCTGGGGTAGCTGATGACCCGCGGCGCGTGAAGTAAAAAATGGGCGTGGTCATGACCGGATGAGGGCGGGGCTAAATGTAATCTAAAGTGAACCCGAGGTGAGAGTGATATGGAGGCTGCCATATTTATTTCCTTTTGAACAATACTAGTTGCCTGGCAGCCCTGCTAATCTATTTGGTTGCAGTAGTGAACTGAATTACACCAGAAACAAGCATGCAGCTAATCTTGTCAGTTCTGACAATATTGTCAGAAACCCCTGACCTGCTGCATGCTTATTCAGGGTCTATGGTTGAAAGAATTAGAGGCAGAGGACCAGCACAGCAGCCAGGCAACTGGTATTGCTTAAAAGGAGATAAATATGGCAGCCTCAATATTATTCTCACCTCGGGTTCCCTTTAAAAGTGCAATGCAAAGACAGTGGGCCCAAGTTTTGGTGACCCATTACCCAGAAAATTCACATAATTGTGCAGGTTTTCTCAAGAAAATACACGTAATGTGAGCAGATTTGCCCAGAAAATATGTTCAATCATGTCGGCAGATTTTCCCAGAAAATACGTTCAACCATGTGGCAGATTGGACCAGAAAATACGTAAAATCACATCGGCAGATTTGACCAGAAAATACGTTTAATCACGTCGGCAGATTTGACCAGAAAATACATTCAATCACATCGTCAGATTTGCCCAGAAAATACGTTCAATCACGTCGGCAGATTGGACCAGAAAATATGTTCAACCGTGTCTGCAGATTTGACCAGAAAATACGATCAATCACGTCGGCAGACTTGATCAGAAAAACACTTCAATCGTGTGGCAGACTTGATCAGAAAACACTTCAATCATATGTGGCAGACTTGATAAGAAAACATTTCAATCATGTGTGGCAGACTTGATCAGAAAACACTTCAATCATGTGTGGCAGACTTGATCAAAAAACACTTCAATAATGTGTGGCAGACTTGCCCAGAAAATACACCTGTTAATAAATAATAAAAAAAAACATTTACTCACTTGCTGTCTGCTGAAGACCTCCTGTTCCGGGGTCCGTCCGGCGCGCAGCTCCCACGATCCTCTGCAGCCAGCAACTGAAACTCCCGCGCTGAGAGCACGGCTACGGGAAAATGGCGCCTGAAGCCCTGCACTGCAGACTCTGTCTCCAGAGCAGTGCTTCGGACGCCATTTTACTGTAGCCCTGCTCTGCCGCTGCCAGAGCTGCGGGCTGCTACTGCCGGTGAACTGACACGGCGTCTATTAGGCACCAAAAGTCAGTTCACGCTGGAAGGTGCTTTAGGGGTGCTTGAAGAATTTTAGGGGGTGCTTCAGCACCCAAAGCACCCCCCTGGTGCCACCCCCTGGTGTACACCATTGTCTGTATTATTATGTACCCCATGTTTGTTTCTTACTTTGTACAACGCCACGGAATATGTTGGCGCTTTATAAATCAATAATAACAACAATAATAATAATATAATGCTATAGAGGTGTGTATCTCTTAGTTTGTCTTCATGGTTGTTTTTTTTTTTTTTTTTTTTTTTTACCATACCCACAGCCCCATCTACTGTATAGCTGGATCAAGATTGTTGACCGATTGTTTGTGGGATATTGGGCCCTTGTATTTGATTGTCGGACTAAAAACTCAAGTCAGCCTAGCATTTCTTATTGCTTGCATTTACTCCTCCGATTACTATAATAGCACGGAGATCATTTGTATTATTCTGTAATGCAGTACTATACCCCACTCTATATACATAGCATGAACTCTGTATTAAATGCTAAAATGCAGTTATTCAAGGTATATTAACCTTTGGGAGCTGTGGAACCCAATCTTTAAAACACCCCTACAGGGAAAAAATTAAGCAGTTAACACCTGACAGAACTGACAGGTTTTGGAATCCTCTACAAGGAGTTGGACTAGTCCAAAACCTGTCAGTTCGGTCAGATTTATTCACCTAACACTATCCCTAGAGGTGACTTATACTTAGAGGAATATGAAGGCTGCCACCAATATTGACTTTGCCCAGCTGTTATGCATATATTCAGTTTCTTATGTTTTTGATCCACTGACTCTGAATAAGAACACAAGATCAGGTATTCTAACTGAAGTCTGATTCCACTGGTTGCTTACATATTCTAGGTATGTCACATGAACACTGCAAAAGCAAAAGATCAGCAAGTCCTATTTTTCAAAGCAATAAAAATGTGAGTCAATGCAAGACTGAATTTCTTTTAACTACTTAAATGACACTAAACTCTAACCTTGAGATCTATCATTTATGGGAACTTGTTAAAGGTACCCACAATCCTCATCTCTCTACTTCTCTCATTGGTTCATAACTCTGCACAAAGCAGGAAGTAAAATGTATTGCATTCCTTCACACCTCAACTGCTTTGCTTGGTTTGCTGCAATTATACATATGTTACACAGAATATGCCCTGCTGGATGATAGCAATAAATTCATCGGTGGGCTAATGGAATTGCTTCTGGTCCAGAATTATTTCTGCTTCAATGGGAGGTTCTACATCAGGTGGTGCTGGATATCAGCAGCGTGTTTGCCCACATACGCCTTTCTGTATCTTGGTTTGTGGGAGCGACAGTATGTATATGTACGACATGATTTCCGGTGCCATGTCGCTCTCTGGATAAGGTCAAAACAGGTCATTTTGGCGCTCAGCGACAAGCACTGAAGCAAAGCGCCGACATTGATCTAGTGTTGCTCTATGCAACCCACGTTAGGGTAATATGGGGATCCAGCGATCACCAGACCCCGAATTACATCTCCCTCCGACTTGGAGGGGGAATAATATTTAACGCTACTAGAGTTTTGAACGGCAGCTGGGTGAACCGTCGTTGGGCTCATCCTGTGCCCATCTCACCGGCAGCGTTAAAATCCGTATGCGGGTCAGGTATATCGATGATGTGCTGGTAGCGTGGAGGAGGAATAAGGAGGAACTTGACAGATTCATCTTGGCCTTGAATACTAATAAGCTTAACAGCAAATTGACCTGTATCTACAGCAGAGAAGATTACCTTCTTGGACCTGAGGATTTTGGTAAGAGATGGCTACGCCAAAAAGGTTTTTCCCAAAGAACATTAAGGAGAGCCAAAGTCTGAGGAGAGCCAAAAGTAGGGATCGACAATCTCTATTAGAGCCAAAAAATTTCAATTTAGAATCCAGAGTCTATTGAAAATGTAGTAACAGGATTTGGCAGCCATTTGGGACAGTCTTAGAGAGCTAGTAGGGAGACACTGGCATGAACTTACTGCATCACCTGAAATTGCCATTAGGAATCGTTGATCGCTGTTGGAGCCAAAAAATGTCAATTTACAATCCAGAGTCAGTTGAAAAGATAGTAATGAAATTTAAAAGCCATTGGTTCAATCTCAGAGACTACTACTAGTTACTAGGGAGACACTGGCATGTACTAACTGCATCACCTGAAATTGCCACTATAGTGGGAACCAGTCCCTCCTTAACAGCTAGGAGAGCAAAGAACCTAATGACTTTATTCATTGAGTGATAACAGGTGTGGTCTACACGATTACATGCCCCTGCAATTTAAGGTATGTTGGAACAACGAAAAGGCCATTAGAAGTACACATTTTGGAGCATATGAACTCTATAGTCAGTACAAATTGTGTCCTGTTGCTGAACTTTATAAGCGGATACATGGGGGTTGTTTTGATGGGTCTTAGGTAAAAGGTCTGCTCACGATCTGTAGAATTAAAAGGAAGGGTGATGTCTATTGTCTGGGAACCTTTATTCCTGGTAGTCTTAACGCTGATAACGACTATGCAGTCTATCTTGATTAATGTGTAAGCGTACATGCTGGTGGCCTGCCTGCCTCTATATGTATTTTCCTTATTTTTCTTATAGCTCTAACTAGCAATGATTCTTTGAATAACAGATTAGTGTCTATCTTTAGGTACAAGTTTGATGCTGGGATACAGCTGTTCATATAAATAATAGGGCAGTAGCTTTTTTCCCTGTTTGTGATGTGTATGTGTGATTGGGCTAATTTTTTAACGTTATGTTTTGACACATAGCACACAAGATTTAAATGAGGCATATTCAGAAACGGAACTGGCACACCGTCAGTAAGGTTGGGAGCTTGGTGGTATGACCAAGGCAATGACACTCAAAAGCAGGGATGGTCGTAGTTAGCCAACTTTGCTACGCGTAGTTTTACGCAATTGCGCTTCGCCAAACTACGGCTTCGAAATCAAATATTCGCTTCATATGCATTTCGTAGACTGTGTTACAATACGCAATTACGCGTAGTGCGAAGCGTAGTGTATGCGGATGCTTATGCTTGTATGCAGAAAATGTTACGCATTAATTCCTTTGTTAAATGCTTATACCGGGAACTCTTCTATGCGTACATTCCCCTTTTCAATGTGTAAATTTGTAAGCATACATTCGCACGTGGAAAATTAGACGCGAGTAATGCATTCGTAGTTCACTACGCATAGTGGGCGTAAGCTACGCGTAGCGGTACTTCGCTACGCGTACATTCATAAGCGTAGTTTTGAAACTTCACCTACGAACTACGATGCGTAAATTCGCACTGGCGTAGTTTCTGCTCATCCCTGCTCAAAAGTAATAGGTTACTAAGTACATCAGCACACCAAATTAACAGTTGAGGTAGGACAAGGGATTTATAGTAGCACTATGTGTACTGATGTTTGAGTTGTGAATATGCTGCGATCTTGTGATATAACATTTGTTTATATCTAACTCATGCAGAAATTATGTCACTGTAAGGTCATCAATGGGGGTGGGATGCTATGGGATTAGTGTTGTATATAACTGGCTGTTGCTTTCTGTCTCTGTGTATGCCACATGCCTTGAAAAAGGGAGACTCTCTACAGCTCCTGAAACAATTGTCAGATCAATTGTGGTTTCTTAGTACAATAAAAGTGTGCATCAACTTCTAATTTGGTGTGCTGATGGAGTTTGTAACCTAAGATTAAAATATTGCAAAATGGTGTACAATTTATTGACCTGGGTCAATAGGGTGAATAGGTCAGTTGAAGATGCCATTAATGTCAGCCTGGTGTTTATATCACGGAGCACCTTGACAGAGCTGTTCTAGGATTTTAGTTCAGCCTTCAAAACCATCCCCCCACACTCCCCAGGCATGCTCAGAAACCTTGTGCAACTTGGGAATAACCCATCCCTTTGCAGGTGTGTCGGGGACTTCCTCTCCAACAGAACACAACGGGTTAAACATGGTAACTGCGCCTCCAGCGTGAGAACCACCAACATCGGTGCACCCGATGGGTGTGTTCTGTTCCTACTTCTGTTTTCCCTTTACACCAACAGTTGCACCTCAACTGCTGACTCTATTATTGTCTTCAAATTTGCGGATAACAAAACTATCATCTGCCTCATCAGCAGCAACAAAGAGTAGGCTTACCGCAGCAAGACTGGGAGGAGCGTACGAGAGAGAACGGCGCCGGAGACTTGGGCGCAGGACACAGCCAGTATATGGCTGATCCTGCTGCCGCACAAGTCCGGGCCGTGTTAATTACTATTCCCCCTCCAGGCCGACATGGATAGTGGGGGAATGAAATAATTCGGCTTCCAGCAATCGCTGGAATCCGAATTATTGTTTTAAAAGCAACTTCAGGTCCGTCTTCTGACGGCGCTGAAGTCACTCCCTGTGCCTGCGATAGCCGTAGTTCCTATTACGGCCTATGGTGGCGCCAGCTGCGCCCAAGTCTCCTGCGCTGCTGCGCCCAAGTCTCCAGCGCTGGATTTACTGTGTTCGTGGGAGGATCCTCAAAGTGATTGTGGACTTCAGAAAACTCCCTCACACCCTCTCACCAGTCCTCATTGATGAGACTGAAGTCTTCAGGGTACTGTGCATTTGGTTCCTGGGCTTAACCATAACCAGTGACCTAAGATAGAGGCAGAATACCACCAAAATCCAGAAGAGTGCACAGGTGAGGCTATTTTTCCTGTGCCAACTGAATAAATTTAGTATCCCACGGAAGCTGCTCACCAGCTTTTACTCCGCCACAGTTAAATCCATCCTTTGCTCTTCCATCATTGCTTGGTATGAAGGAGCAACCAATAGCAACGAAGAGTATTTAGGAGGCAGGATCATTGGTATGCCCCTGCCTCCTCTCGACCTCCTCCACACCGCCACAATGAAGAAAAGAGCCACAAGGATATCAGAAGATCCCTCCCACCCAGGTAGCTGCTTCATAGAACCCCTCCCATCGGTCCACCGATTCAGATCAATCCCCTTCACATCCATGAGGCGCAGAAATCCCTTTTTTCCACAGGCAGTCTTCATGTTGAACACCCGCCCACCTGGGCCCCTCTAGGCCATGGACAGCTCAGTTCTCTAGGCGCCCACCCTGATCCTTGGCGCCCTCTTTACCTGGATCAATTAACTCTTCCCCAATGCTATGCATGTATGCCTGTAACGTATGTACTCTTTCCCAATGCTATGCATGAATGTCTTACTCATGTCTCAGGATCTCCTGCCACAGCCAAGTGTACCACAACCAATTTCGGGTACGTCAGCAAATAAAGTTGATTCTGATTCTTTCTTATGAGTTGTTGATCCCCGTGCAGTTATAATATGTGGAGAGGAAAAAATGAGTGCCACTTGTACTGTATCTATAAGGTCAAATGCTGATGATGAACAATTCCCTTCCTCTGAGATTATAAACGTGTGAATAACATTTATGCTTAACTGTGTCTCAATGAGAGCTTTTTTGGCTAACTTCCCAAAACCAAGATGGCACTGGTGAAGCACAAGTTGCCCGAATACAGGAAATAGTGCTGTGACTATAAAAAGACATTCCCTTCCTCTGGCAAGCCACATCCTGACAAATACCGATTGGCCGAAACACAGGTGGGTGAAAGCTGGGAAGTGTGGTGAGCTCAAACCTCTGTTGCCCACGCTGCTCCCAGCTGAGCAGAGCTGAGCTGCGGGTAGAGCACAGGCATCTTCCAAACTCACACACTGGTCATTCTTGAGGGCAATCATGGCTGCAATCCTAGAGCCAAACTAGGTGGATTGTGGAGATGTAAGCTGAGCATCCAGAGTGGTGAGACTAAGCCGTAAAAGAATACTGACATTTAAAAACAAGTGTGGTTGCTACTTGGAGCATCTTCTTTGCCCATCCATTCTGGATCTATGCAAGTGAAAAGTGCTATGCTGCTGAGGGCTATACGCTGTCCCGCTTCTGTTTAGACTTATGCATGGTTGTCTGCCTGCTATTGTATGCCTCCCAAGGAAGATTTATCCTAAAATCACTCATAATTAGGTGTCATCCTTGCCTCATATTGAGTGCCTAGTGTGGGCTTGCTGCTGCTAGTATTGCAAGTGCGTTCTGAAGAATGTGTTGCCTCCTGACAGTCCTTTGAAACCTCCTGGGACATTAAAGTGTTGATCAAGCACATTGATTAAGAGAGGAACTTCAGATAGCTGTGCAGCAATATCCATCTAGATGATGTCAAATGGCCATGTATGCTGGAAGTATGACTGCAGGGAAAGTTGTATGATTATTAGGTCGCCCTCCATTCAGTCCAGTTTTTTGCTTATTTGCAATTTGTAATTGGTTTTATTATGTATATGGAAGCAATTTGTGCTGCCAAATGAAACATATTGTATTTTTGTACCGTTAGATGCCTTACTCTTTCTTTTTTTTTTTTCTTGTAATTGGGTTAAATATAGATATTTTAGCATTAAAGTGGACCTGAACCCTTGCACAGGACGCAAGGAAAACATAACAGAAATGCACCCTGTGTGTATTTAAAGCGTTTAGCCTGTCTAATTCCCCCTAGTTTGTGTCTAATCACTAGTTGTAATTTGATCTCTGTGTCACATGACTGCCTATGGCAGATAAGCAGATAAGCCCATTTGAAAGCACAGGATGTTAACAATATGTCTGCTTCCATGTATCAGGAAGTAGAAACTGTGCAGATTTATTTTAGGATTTGTATCAGCTGTTACAAAGAAATGTTTTTTGTTTAAAGGTTATTATGCTGCTGCATATCTTTTAGAGCAGATAGGAGTTCTGAGTTCAGGTCCACTTTAAACATTCAGGTATCTCTGTGATCAAGTTTGGTGAAGGAATAATTGCTAATAAAATTGCTGGTATAATGGTGTTGCTGAAAAATTACTAATACAGGTATTAGAGGAGCCCTCGGCGGGGTCTTACCTGAGTTGGAGCTGTAAATGAGTGTGAGCGCCTCTATATGGGCTCCTATATGTCCTGCCCACACACTCCCAGCTCTTTTATGGAGTAAACACATTTGGATCTCGCTCCAACCAACCACTTCCAGTCAGCGCAAGAGACGTACTTCTGGTTCCATCATATTCACAGAACACAAGGACGTCAGATGCACGTAATTGCATGTGGGTGCCACGGCCATCTTTAAGGGGACACTTTCCTCACCACGTGTGTGTGATTGATGGAGCAATTCATCATCTCAGTAACAGGTGAGAGCAAGGCAATGCCTCTAGCCATTGATCTGCCAGATGACAATCATTAGGGGCCAGGTAAGTCTACATTAAAATATTAGTAAAATAACATTATTGATATTTAACTATCCCTGCCACCCAGTGCCCAAGTGAAGCCGCCATTCAATATGTTCTCATTGGAAGTGTGTCAAACAGAAAAAGGGAAAATAAGTTTACCAGTCTACATGTACTGGTGGCAATGATTTTAATTGTGCTTTTTATTGGATGCAAGTATAAATGACCAATGCAAAATTAGCAAATATAAATAACTTGTGAACATACTGTTTTGATTGCTCAAATTCCTTTAAAAAGTAAGTTTATTGCATAAACTTCTTGACAGTTTAAGTTTACGATATCTATTAAATGTGGTGGATTAGCTGCAGGTGTGAAAGTTAATGAAGCTTAAAAACTATGTCAGATGTATGCTGTGTTTCTGAGCTGTACAAAAACAGCAATACTCTAGTAAACTTAGTACTTTGGCATTCCCCCCTTTCTGATGCTATACATATATTATTATATTAACGTATGCAGCAGCATTTTCCAACTGTTTAATTTTTCCTTTTATATATGCTTGTTTCTTTTATACATCTTGATATTTGTAATGTTAAACTTTCTTTTTACCTTTTGTAGCCTTGAATGAAGGGGAGAAACATGAAACTTGAATAAAGCGGATACATTTCACTTTCTGTATGTCTTCTTTGGCATCACAGGGATGTGAAGCTTTCTCCATTGGGAGCACACACAGTTGTAAAAGCCTATGGGAGGCTCTAAATCTAAACTCCTGTAGTTTGCGGCTTGGCTCAGGTTAGAATTGACATCATTTCCTAATAACATGACAGGAAGTGATTGAGCATTATCCCAGTAGGTACAGAGACGAAGGGCAGTAAAACCCATGGTAAGGTTCCCTTCATCCTGCTTTACCCAGTGCTGTGATACATACATCAAAAGGTTGCTGGTCCTGTAACACAACATCTGCATGCTATGCCAGTATTGTTTGTATTTTGTATACCTTTTACAAACCTTATTTTACATGTTAAAATGCATTTGCACCTTACGTCAGCTTTCCAGTTTTCTTATAGTTTTTTTCCTCATAGTTTTCTTTCCAATACGTTAGATATATAAAACATATCAGAAGCTGAAAAACAGATCTAAACCAACATTATAAGTCATCCAAATTTACCTTTTCATGATCTCCTCTTAATTCAAGACAAGTCAGCTAAACATAAAGCTAGGGTTTATATCAATGTTTAAAAATAAAGAAAGTGTAACGATCGGTGAAGCACAGAGAGGATCTGATTACCGGTGATCTGCAGTATCACTGGGAATACAGATATATACCAGATTATAAGTGATCTGCAGTATCACCGATAATCCGATATACCAGCTAACCTTTGTTCACCTGAGTAGAGTGTGGTGTTTGGTGTAACAGTAACACTTAGAGGACTAGGCCTCAGCGCAGTAAGGAGTACTGCACGGATTCCTTCCGAAGACCTGAACTCTCCAAGACGGGAAGAGTCAGGCTGAGAGTAGGAAGGATTGTCTGAAAGTGACACTCTGGAGGAAGTGTCACTAACAGGACGGGGAACCGCCTTCAATAGTAAGGTCGGTTCTCGAGGTCGGACAAGCCAGGTCGTAAACACACGGACAGATAAAGTACAGATTCAGAAGGCAGAGGCGGAGTCTAAGGTACAGGCAGGGTTCGGCAACAGGGTATCAGATATATCGAGGTACAAGATCAGGATGCAGAAGCAGAGTCTAAGGACGAGCCAGGGTTCGGCAACAGAGTGTCAGAATGGCAAGGTACAAGATCAGAGTTCAGGAGGACAGTCAGGCAGGCAAAGGGTCACAACAGAAAATCACAATCAAACTAGTACTTTAAGCTATCAACAGAATCTTGCTAAGTGTAGGATTACAGCTCCAGCTGGTCCCGGCACACTTAAGGATCTGACTAAGGGTCTGAGTGCTCCCACGTTGTGTTCGCAACGCCAGACAACCAGCAACTGAAGATCCTGCAGTATATATACACATAAAGCTGCCCAGCACCTCCCTAAGTGCTGGACCAATGAAAAGTGAAGCCAGCGTCAGCTGACCAGCGTGGTCAGCTGACTCACTTCTGGCTGTCATATAATCCCTGCCTGAGTGCGCGCGCGTTCGTCACTCTAAACCTGGAGGAACTATGTGTCCCAGCCACACCAGCACCGCTCTGCGAAGACCTGAACTCTCCAAGACGGGAGGAGTCAGGCTGAGAGTAGGAAGGATTGTCTGAAAGTGACACTCTGGAGGAAGTGTCACTAACAGGACGGGGAACCGCCTTCAATAGTAAGGTCGGTTCTCGAGGTCGGACAAGCCAGGTCGTAAACACACGGACAGATAAAGTACAGATTCAGAAGGCAGAGGCGGAGTCTAAGGTACAGGCAGGGTTCGGCAACAGGGTATCAGATATATCGAGGTACAAGATCAGGATGCAGAAGCAGAGTTTAAGGACGAGCCAGGGTTCGGCAACAGAGTGTCAGAATGGCAAGGTACAAGATCAGAGTTCAGGAGGACAGTCAGGCAGGCAAAGGGTCACAACAGAAAATCACAATCAAACTAGTACTTTAAGCTATCAACAGAATCTAGCTAAGTGTAGGATTACAGCTCCAGCTGGTCCCGGCACACTTAAGGATCTGACTAAGGGTCTGAGTGCTCCCACGTTGTGTTCGCAACATCAGACAACCAGCAACTGAAGATCCTGCAGTATATGAACACATAAAGCTGCCCAGCACCTCCCTAAGTGCTGGACCAATGAAAAGTGAAGCCAGCGTCAGCTGACCAGCATGGTCAGCTGACTCACTTCTGGCTGTCATATAATCCCTGCCTGAGTGCGCGCGCGCGCGTCACTCTAAACCTGGAGGAACTATGTGTCCCAGCCACACCAGCACCGCTCTGCGTTGCCTCTAAAATGGGGCAATGCGCGCTAACCGCCGCGTCCAACGCGGCGGTTTTTCCGCGCTCCGCCATGCCCTGAGTTGAGACGGCTGCCTCCCCGTGCTCTGCCACACCGTGCGCGGAAAGAGCCGCCTCCCGTTGACTTATGGCAGGGGCTCTTCCGCGTTTCTTAACAGAAAGCCATCCTCCCCACACACTCTCTGAACCTCTGAAACCCTCTTAATTCTCACCACTGGGGGGGGGGGGGGTCTTCAACTTTAGCCTCTTTGTACGTGTGGCTAATCACACTGCAGGCAGCAGCTGGTGTAAGGTGTTCAGATACTTTGTCCAACATCTTGCTTCTCTCTATCCTCCTAGAGGCAGCAGGCCATTGTGCTTTGTGGGGAATGTATGCTTAGGTGTGTGGGCTTTTGCTGTTCAGACAAATAGAGATAATGTATTGGCCATTGTCTTTATCAACCAATTCAAAAACCCTGAGCATTGGGAATTAGATTAAGTCTGATTTTATATTATTGTTCTTTGCAGAAATGTTTTTACATGTTTTGCTTAGTCTGGTTGTGCAATAAATAGATGTCTTGGACAATACTGCAGTAGGTGTATTATACCATTTTTCCTTGAAAAAATTATTTACGTATTGCTTTGTTCTTTGCAAATCTCTATTGTCTGGTTATAATCAATTTGAATAGGACCTGGGAGTAAGGATTCAGAGTGGCCGTGAAGTCAAGTTGAGCCACTACAACACCAATGATGGATGGACACAAATGAAATTATAGAAACAGAAGTAAAAAGCTATATTGTCTGTTTCAGTGGTTGCCTTGTGGAGGTTTTGGAGATGCGAATTAACCTCTAGATGTCACTAAAATCCTTGGGTCTCATAACATTTTCTAGCAAAAAGGGATCTTGGGCTGTTGGTAGCAGCAGAGGTAGTAAAGGTTCCAGTTATGGTGATGATAGTGGCAATGAATAGGCTGTTGCATTTGCAGGGCATTGTTTCTGTTTAAAAAAAAAACAAAAACAAAAAAAACAAACAAACACTAGTTTAAATTGTTTGACCATATCATCACCATACATCAGCATACTAATATAAATGTTTCTCTCTTCTAGGGATGTGAACTGATCCAAACTCCAGATCAAGACTTTACTGACTTCACCAAGTGCCTACAAATTATGCAAAACAAGATTCAGAAACACAATATTCAGGTAACTTGTAATATTGCTTTAAGTTGTCCAGTCTCATTTCACATCAGCTTTTGCGAAAGTTAAAAAATATTTAAACTACGATACTTTATTAAGAAATGTAAATACATTTATGACAGTGAGTGGTGCAAAATTACTTTTTAAGGGGCATCTATTTTCACTGCATCTAACTGCTGCTTAAAAATAAAATAGAGGTTTGGGTTTAAAAGTGTATCACTTTTGAGATCTCTAAATGTCCCAGTGATTCACTGTGCAGACTTGCAGTATAACAGGGCATCCTCAATTGTAACAATGTCCCCTCCTAATTTGTCAGTCAGTGCTAACTGATATGCTGGGTGGAAGCAGCAGTCAGACCACTTGTTCTGAAAACAGAATTCCATTACTGCAGGCCCCTTTATTAACATTGGTTTTCTAATAGCTGTTTTCATTTAACAAGCACTGTTTAGCAGATTAAACTTGTATACTGTACATTGTTTGAGCGGAAAATTCAAGCAGCAATCTTGCTGCTATGGCTAAGTCTGGATTTAAAGGACGACTGAAGTGAGAAGAATATGGAGCTGCCAGATATATTTCCTTTTAAACAATACTAGTTGCCTGACAGCCCTGCTGATCTATTTGGCTGCAGTAGTGTCTGAATAACACCAGAAGCAAGCATGCAGCTAATCTCAGATCTGAAAATAATGTCAAAAACACCCGATCTGCTGCATTTGCTTGTTAAGAGTCTATAGCTAAAAGTATTAGAGCTTGTACCTTAGATTTGTTGGCTGGTAACCGTACATATAAAAAGTATTTACTCGTAATTTTCTATACTTTGTGAAACCGCATTGAATTACAGTGTGTTTCAATGTTTTTATTCTCTTCAACAGAAATAGACATCTTGATAGACATTAAGTGGAAACAGTTCTCTGCAAATTAATTACAGAGGGCAAAAAATGAAAATGAAATGCTTGATTGTATAATGATCCAACTCTTTTCTCCTACATGATATTTGTAAACCTTGTACATAAAATGCATTTTAAGCTTCCAGCAAGAAGGAAATAGACGAATTGTGACAGTACTTTTACTGAAAAAGTACTATCAAAACTATTTTAGGTATTTTCTTGCTTTTTTGGTGATTTAAAAGGCATTTTATTGACAAGTTTGAAAATATCACCAAGGAGAAAAATCAGGAGAAAAAGTTAATTGCATATGGGTCCTGATTTTCATAACTGCTCTGCAATCTTTCACCTCTCCCACTGCTTCTAATTGGAAACTTAACCACTTGAGGACCACAAGTTTATACCCCCTAGTGACCAGGCGTTTTTTTACAATTCCGCACTTCACAACTTTTTTTTTTTTTAAGATTTTTTATTTTTCAACATATAAAAAGACATAGAATTACATAACATAAATTCTTATCTGACCTATTGGTACATGAAACATAAAGGGCTGGTCAGCCACCAGTGCCACCCAGCAGAGCATAGTATAGCCAACAATAGGGCATCATAAGTTCAGCATCCAACAATGTCAAAGTGAATTCAAATATATCACAGCAGTATTAGCCTCTGTAATTTGCATAATTACGAGCCATCCGGATTTGGTTTATTTATCAAAGTTGGGCAACCCGGCGCCCCTCGGGGATCATACAACCGGGCACCTGCTGTATTAAACAGTGAATGGCCTCCTTTCTCTCTTTTCCTGTCTGTGGGCTGATAGAAAGAAAGGAAAAAAAATAAAAAAATTAAAAAGGGGGACAGAAGGTCACCAGGACATGGTGAAAATGATATATAGAAAGAGAAAAGAAAGAAAAAGAAAAGGAAAGAAGGGAAGGAAAGAGAAAAAGAAGGAAGAGAAGCAGCCAGTGGGACGGAGAAGGGTACAAAACACCTCCCAGGGAGTATCCACGTCTCCTCAGTGAAACGTTAGGGGTTATGCTTTAGGAATCTTAGGCAGACATAAGAGTGGCGTATTGTGGGGTTTCCTTAACCACTTGCCGACCGCACACTCATAACGTGCGTCGGCAAAGTGGCAGCTGCAGGACCAGCGACGCAGTACTGCGTCGCCAGCTGCAGCCTAATTAATCAGGAAGCAGCCGCTCGTACGAGCGGCTGCTTCCTGTCAAATCACGGCGGGGGGGCTCCGTGAATAGCCTGCGGGCCGCCGATGGCGGCTCGCAGGCTAGATGTAAACACAAGCGGAAATAATCCGCTTTGTTTACATTTGTACGGCGCTGCTGCGCAGCAGCGCCGTAAGGCAGATCGGCGATCCCCGGCCAATCAGCGGCCGGGGATCGCCGCCATGTGACAGGGGACGTCCTGTCACTGGCTGCACAGGACGGATAGCGTCCTGTGCAGCCCGGATCTCAGGGGGGGGAGCAGGTAGGAGAGGGAGGGGGGAATTTCGCCGCGGAGGGGGGCTTTGAGGTGCCCCCCCCGCCACCCACAGCAGGCAGGAGAGATCAGACCCCCCCAGCACATCATCCCCATAGGGGGGAAAAAAGGGGGGCAATCTGATCTCCCTGCCTGCACCCTGATCTGTGCTGGGGGCTGCAGAGCCCACCCAGCACAGATCAATCAAACCAGCGCTGGTCCTTAAGGGGGGGTAAAGGGTGGGTCCTCAAGTGGTTAAACTCGAACCACCAAAACCATGTTTTCCAAAATTGTTCCGACCTGTCATGTATGGTAGAGGTCAGGTCCTCTAGCTGGCAAATTCGGTCTACCTCTTTCAGCCAATCCCTTATGCCGGGTGGATCTTGTGACTTCCATCGTCTAGCTATCAGTGCCTTGGCTGCGTTAACCAGATGTCTGGTGAGAGATTTTTTATATTTTTTAACCACTTAATGTTTACAGTACAGTATATCTACTCCCCTAAAACATTCATCTAAGCCTCAGGGGAGTAGATATTCGTAACTCTGCTACAATCGCCGCTGTGCGTGCTCTCACGTGCTCATGCACTAGTTCTCACTGCTACATGTTAGCCTGGAGATCAATGAATGGGAACGCAGTTCCCATTCATTTTTCTAGTTCCCAGTGTCCATGATCGCGCATCAATTAGATGCCTGCGGTCATTTGTAAACACTGTAAGTTACACTTACACGCATTAGTTCCTGTTTGTGTACTAAAAGCATGCGCAGGAAGCTAATAACTGAGGACATCTTGTGGCCAAAGAGTAAAATTACACCTACAATCATTTACTTTAATAAAGAGACCTACACATAATTTAAAATTAACCCCTTACCTCCCACTCTCTCCCATAAATGTCCAAATAAAACTTTTGCATTTAAAAAAATAATAAAATAAATTAATAAAAACAAAACGACAAATACTTACCTTAGGGACTGAACTTTTTTATATGTATGTCAGGAGGGTATATTACTGTTATTTTTTTTAAATTATGGGCTTGTAAATAGTGATGGAGGCAAAACTGAAAACCTGCACCTTTATTTCCAAATAAAATATTGGCGCCATACATTGTGATAGCAA
Source organism: Hyperolius riggenbachi (assembly GCF_040937935.1). Classification (NCBI taxonomy): domain Eukaryota; kingdom Metazoa; phylum Chordata; class Amphibia; order Anura; family Hyperoliidae; genus Hyperolius; species Hyperolius riggenbachi. The sequence continues at coordinate 146,286,121 of NC_090650.1, forward strand.
GATAATTTAAATGGTGTAATAACCAGGACAAATGGGCAAATAAAATACGTGGGTTTTAATTATGGAAGCCTGTATTATTTTAAAACTGTAATGGCTGAAAACTGAGAAATAATGATTTTTTAATTTTTTTTTCTTAATATTCCCATTAAAATGCATTTAGAAAAAAATAATTCTTAGCAAAAGGTACCACCCAAAGAAAGACTAATTAGTGGCAGAAAAAACAAGATACAGATCATTTTGTTGTGATAAGTAGTGGTAATGTTATTGGCAAATGATTGGGAGGAGCGCTGAAATGTGAAAATTGCTCTTGTCCATAAGGTAAAAATACACTCAGGGCTTAAGTGGTTAATAGGCCATGAATTATGATGAAGGAGGAAAAAGTCTGGGGATTCCGGAGGAAGAAAATCTGTCAACTTATGTATCTGAGTCCGTACTTCATGCCAATAGCTTGTGAGACTGGGGCAGGACCAGAAGATGTGCAGCAAGGTACCAGAATCATGAACACATCTCCAACAAAGTGAGGAAGTGGTGGGGTACATCGCGTGGAGTCTCGTCGGAGTGAAATACCAGCGTGTAAAGATTTTATATCCCGCCTCCTGACTGTTTGATGATATTGATGTTTTGTGAGCAAAGATTAAGATCTTCTCCCATTGCCGCATTGAAAGAGAGGTGTTAAGATCAGATTCCCACCTCAGCTTCAACTCCGCGGTCGGTTCTTCAGTATCATTAAGCAGTGAATACATAAGTGAGATGGTTCCCTTACTTGAACCTGTCGCCATACATGTTTGTTCAAACAAGGTGAGGGGTCTTCCCCAACTAGTTCTGGTGCCTTGCTGCAGTAAAAAATGTTTCAATTGAATCCAGCTCCAGTGATCCAAAGAAGAGGAATCCAATTGTAATGGGACAGCCTGATCCGCGCAGCCGCGGGGAGCCGGGCACTTCCGGGTTGCGCTCCACGGCCGCATCTCTAGTAAAGATGGATGGACGCATGCGTTCCAAGGGTCGCATGGGGCGGACGCGTACGGACGTACGTCAGACGCGTACGTACACGCGTACTGTTTATGCGTCCAAGCGGCAGGCGCCCCGGAAATGACGCGGACAGAGGGTATATAGGGACTTCCGGTCCGCGGCTGCACGCCGGTTATAGCGTGAGTTTCTGGCAAACAGGCTGTGTCTCGGCCTGCTCTGTATTGTTCCGCAGTAGTTTGTATCTTGAGTGTTCCTGGCTAGTCACTGTGCTGTTATCCATCTGCAGCTCCCAGAGTGCTAGTTAGCCACTGTCTGTAGTTGTATCTTAGGTGCTCCTGGCTAGTCACTGTGCTGTTAGCCATCTGCAGCCTTCAGAGTGCTAGTTAGCCACTGTGATAATCTGAACCTGACCTCCTGTGTATGACCCGGCTTGCATTAGACCACCCATCTGCCTAATCCCTTAACCTGAACTTGACCTCCTGTGTATGACCCGGCTTGCATTAGACCACCCATCTGCCTCATCCCTTAACCTGAACTTGACCTCCTGTGTATGACCCGGCTTGCGTTAGACCACCCATCTGCCTAATCCCTTTAACCCGTCCGTGTCCTCCTGTGTATGACTCGGCTCGGACTAGACTATCCGTCCAAACCTCACGCCCCCTAGGGGGAACTCTGGTCAGCGGTGACCGTTCCGTCACCCGACCGTTACATTATAACCGGCCCAAATTACTTATCTATAACATGGAGGATATGCAACGGCAGATAGACCAGTTGGCCGAAGCAATCAAGGGCCTTGCCGACATGGTTACCCCGATAGTTCAGGCGCAGGCTGCCGCCCAGGCCCAGGCGCAAGCCCAAGCAGCTGCACAGGCCGCAATACAAGCGCAAGCTGCAGCCACTCCTCTTGATATGGCCATTGACATGGAAGGGACTGCACCTGTCGCCCCGCGGGGCGAGCCGCCTGCTCCCGCACCGGTTGGGCATCCCCCAGTGGAGCAAGCCCAGGAGCCCAAGCTTCCTCTTCCCGAAAAGTTCTCTGGGGACCGGGGCTCCTTTAACAATTTCATGAACTCTTGCCGCATGTACTTCTATGTGAGGCCTAGGGCCACAGGGTCAGAGAGGCAAAGGGTGGCTTTAGTGATCTCCCTGCTCCAGGGGGATCCGCAGGCATGGGCTTTCAGTCTCCCACAGGGGCATCCTGCCCTCACCTCGGTGGAGGAGTTCTTCCAGGCCATGAGCATCCTCTATTCTGACCCAGATGTCACTACCACTGCGGCACACAAACTCCGAGGTCTCCGGCAGGGAAAAAACACTGCGGAGGTCTATGCCTCAGAATTTAGGAGATGGTCCGTGGTCTCCCAGTGGAATGACCCCGCTCTGTTAGATCAGTTCATTCATGGGTTGACGGAAACCGTGAAGGACCATCTGATTAATTACTTGCCTCCCGCAACACTGGATGAGGCCATTACCCTCACCATCAGGGTGGACCGGCGGCTACGCTAAAGACGGCTAGAACGCAGCGGAGCTGCTGCTGCGGTTCCTGTACTGGTGGAAACAGCGACTCCGGCTGGAGACGTTGATGAACCCATGCAGATCGGGTCCTCCAAGCTCTCCTCTGCTGAAAGATCCCGGAGATGGACCCAGGGGCTTTGCCTTTACTGCGGAGGAGCAGGTCACATGGTCCGAACCTGTCCAGAGAAGAAGTCGGGAAACTTCAAAGCCTAGGTGGATCTGAGGAAGTTCATCTAGGCGGGCAGGTAATTCCTCCAAAGGAACCACGGTTTCTGCTACCGTTCTCTCTGGGTTGGCAGGGCAAAGAGGTCACGGGGCAAGCATTTGTGGATAGCGGGGCTGCAGGGAATTTCCTGGATGTAGACTTGGCCAGGAGGTTGAATATCCCGTCCTTGCCCTTGACTAGACCCATACAGGTTACCGCCATCGATGACTCCCCCCTGCAACTGGTGACGCCGGTAGCGGTAACCCCAGAGCTGCATTTGAACATAGGGGTTCTGCATGCGGAAAAGATCACCTTCTTCTTATTGAGGATGCCCTCTACCCCACTGGTACTAGGATTACCCTGGTTAAGACAGCACAATCCCACGTTGGATTGGCGATCGGGGCAACTAGTCAGCTGGTCTGACTCCTGTCACAAGGACTGTCTAACGGCGCTGCCTCTGCTCAGTACACAACTGAACCTGCAGCAGGTGCCAGAAGCCTATAGACAGTTTGCGGACGTGTTCTCTCCGCGGGCTGCAGACGAGTTACCCCCGCATCGGCCGTATGACTGCCCGATCAATCTACTCCCGGGAACTATGCCTCCGCGGGGGCATCTGTATAGCTTGACTGGTCCTGAAAGGGTAGCCATGAGGGAATACATCCAGGAGAATTTGGAAAAGGGGTTCCTCCGGCCATCTACTTCTCCGGCCGGGGCGGGCTTCTTTTTCGTAGAAAAGAAGGACGGGGGTCTCCGACCCTGCATTGATTACAGGGGACTGAACCGGATAATGGTGAAAAACCGGTACCCGCTGCCTCTAATAGACGATCTGTTCGCTCAAGTCTCGGGGGCACGGGTGTTCTCCAAGTTGGATCTGAGGGGGGCCTACAACCTCATCCGTATCCGCCAGGGCGACGAATGGAAGACTGCATTTAATACTCATGATGGGCATTACGAGTATTTGGTGATGCCCTTTGGCCTTTGTAATGCTCCTGCAGTCTTCCAGGAGTTTGTGAACGACGTCTTTCGGGATTTCCTGGGGAGGTTTGTCATAGTTTACCTGGATGACATCCTGATCTACTCCCCAACCCTCGCGGAACACCGGGATCATGTTCGAGCCGTCCTGCAGAAACTGAGAGAAAACCGGTTGTACGCCAAGCTCGAGAAATGTGCCTTTGAGGTATCTCAAGTACCATTCCTGGGATATATTATCTCCAGCTCGGGCTTAACGATGGACCCGGCAAAGGTCTCAGCGGTCCTCAGTTGGCCACAACCGAGCACCTTGAAGGGCCTGCAGAGATTCCTGGGGTTCACCAACTTTTATAGGAGGTTTATTCGAGGGTTCTCCCTCAAGGTGGCACCCCTAACGGATTTGACCAAGAAAGGGGCCGATCCCTCCCAATGGACTCCTCAGGCCCAACTTGCCCTCAAGACCTTGAAGGAGGCGTTTTGCTCAGCTCCTGTCCTAGTACACCCGGACATTACTCGGGCCTTTATTGTTGAAGTGGACGCTTCTGAGATTGGTGTAGGTGCGGTCCTCTCTCAGTTTGCAGGCGCGCCCGAGGAGTTGCATCCCTGTGCTTTCCTCTCGAGGAAATTCTCTTCCGCTGAGCGGAACTACGACATCGGGAATCGAGAGTTGCTAGGAGTAAAATGGGCTCTGGAGGAGTGGAGGCAGTGGTTAGAGGGGTCAGCATTCCCAGTTACGGTGTACACAGATCACAAAAATCTGGAGTACATTGAGTCGGCGAAAAGATTGAGTCCAAGGCAGGCCCGGTGGGCGTTATTTTTTTCTAGATTCAGATTTACCATCACTTACAAACCAGGCTCGAAGAACGTGAAGGCGGATGCCCTGTCACGATGCTTCAGCCCGGAAGCCCCTGAAAATCAGGTCCCCGAATCTATAGTGCCTGCACATTGTATTTCAGCTGCTGCTACTAACCCCCTGCTTGAGGAAGATCTCATGTGTCTTCTGTCTTCTCTTCAAGGTGATGCTCCTCCGGGGAAGCCTGCGGATTGCCTTTACGTGCCGCCACAGTGGAGATTCAAGGTGCTCCAGCAGTTCCACGACAATAAAACTGTGGGTCATCCAGGAAAAACAAAGACCCATGAACTCCTAACCCGCTGGGTGTGGTGGCCCTCCCTATCACGAGATGTGAAGGCCTATGTTGGTTCTTGTCCCGTTTGTGCCCGCAGTAAAGTGCCCCGCACGGCCCCAAGCGGTTATCTCCAACCCCTCCCAACCCCTTCCCGGCCCTGGACGGACATATCCATGGATTTTGTGGTGGATTTACCTGTCTCCAAAGGGTTCACGGTCATCTGGGTCGTGGTTGACCGCTTTAGTAAGATGTCCCACTTCATTCCCTTGAATAAATTACCCTCTGCTAAAGAACTGGCTGATCTGTTTATTACTAACATTTTTCGTCTCCATGGGGCTCCGGAGAGAATTGTTTCAGATCGAGGTGTCCAGTTTGTCTCTCAGTTCTGGCGTTCGTTTTGTGCTCGCTTGGGTATCACACTGTCATTTTCCTCTGGATTCCACCCCGAGACGAATGGCCAGACTGAGAGAATAAACCAGAATTTAGGACAGTACCTACGGTGTTATGTGGCTGGGAATCAAGGGGAATGGGCGTCTTACTTACCATTTGCAGAATTCGCCATAAACAACGCGGTGAGTTCATCTACGGGCATGTCGCCATTCCAGGTGGTCATGGGTATGAATCCAAAATTCTCTCCCTTGTCGGGACCACCTTCCGACTCTCCTATAATAGAGGACTGGGTGACTCACATGGCGGAGGTATGGGACAAAGTTCGGGAGAACTTGGGAAGGGCCACCGAGAAGCAGAAACACTTCTCGGACAGGTTTAGGTCTCAGGAACCAATGTTCGGTCCAGGGGATCTGGTGTGGGTGTCAACAAAGAACATCCCATTGAAACAACCGACACCTAAGTTGGGGCCACGGTACATTGGGCCGTTTCCTATTTTAAAGCGGATTAACAACGTCGCTTACAGAGTCAAGTTACCTGATTCATTGAAAGTGGGAAATTCGTTCCATGTGTCATTGCTTAAGTCTGCGAAAGATTTCCGAACCTCCGCCACCCCCCCACCTCCTGTAACTGTACAGGGAGAGACTGAGTTTGAGGTGGAGAGAGTTTTGGATTCAAGAAAGGTTAGGAACTCATTGCAATATTTAATTGAATGGAAGGGATACGGGCCAGAGGAGCGACGGTGGATTCCGGCTCGGCAGGTACATGCTCGGGACTTGGTCCGGGAGTTTCACACCAAGTTCCCCCACAAACCGAAAATTGAGTGCCCAGGGGTCACTCCTCAGGGGGGGGGGGGGTAGTGTAATCGGACAGCCTGATCCGCGCAGCCGCGGGGAGCCGGGCACTTCCGGGTTGCGCTCCACGGCCGCATCTCTAGTAAAGATGGATGGACGCATGCGTTCCAAGGATCGCATGGGGCGGACGCGTACGGACGTACGTCAGACGCGTACGTACACGCGTACTGTTTATGCGTCCAAGCGGCAGGCGACCCGGAAATGACGCGGACAGAGGGTATATAGGGACTTCCGGTCTGCGGCTGCACGCCGGTTATAGCGTGAGTTTCTGGCAAACAGGCTGTGTCTCGGCCTGCTCTGTATTGTTCCGCAGTAGTTTGTATCTTGAGTGTTCCTGGCTAGTCACTGTGCTGTTATCCATCTGCAGCTCCCAGAGTGCTAGTTAGCCACTGTCTGTAGTTGTATCTTAGGTGCTCCTGGCTAGTCACTGTGCTGTTAGCCATCTGCAGCCTTCAGAGTGCTAGTTAGCCACTGTGATAATCTGAACCTGACCTCCTGTGTATGACCCGGCTTGCATTAGACCACCCATCTGCCTAATCCCTTAACCTGAACTTGACCTCCTGTGTATGACCCGGCTTGCATTAGACCACCCATCTGCCTCATCCCTTAACCTGAACTTGACCTCCTGTGTATGACCCGGCTTGCATTAGACCACCCATCTGCCTAATCCCTTTAACCCGTCCGTGTCCTCCTGTGTATGACTCGGCTCGGACTAGACTATCCGTCCAAACCTCACGCCCCCTAGGGAGAACTCTGGTCAGTGGTGACCGTTCCGTCACCCGACCGTTACACCAATGTGTTCCTCAGATTAGATAATGGGAGCCAATGCTCGTTGGAGATCAGATGGTGAGCGCATAGCGGCTGAATGGTGCGCCAAGGAGAGTAACTCCGGGGATGCATTCCCAAGGGAAATGCTGGATTATTGAGAATGGGCATCAGGGGAGATGGCCAGGGAGATATGCATTTACGAGATCTATATTTAGTCAATATCTTGAGGGTGTGACCAACTAGTGTGGCTGCAGGGTCTAGTGTCCGTATGGATTGGGCTCGCCAGGGAATCTGGCGGAGACTTTCGCCCACTAGCTCCTCTTCCATTTCCACCCATCTTTTTTGGGAAGAATGTCTGTGCCAGTCAATGACTCTTATTAAAACCGCTGATGCATAGTATATAGTCGGATTTGGCACAGCCATACCCCCCATTTCTTTAGGCGCGGTTTGCAATACATATTTCAATCTAGGCTTTCGACCTCTCCAGATGAATTTAGAGAATTCCTTGGTTAGATGTTTGAAATACATAGCCGGGATGTGTATTGGAAGAGTTTGAAAGAGGTAGAGTAGACGGGGCATGATTGTCATTTTAATAATGCATGATCTCCCGAACCATGAAAAGTGGGGTTTATCCCATTTTAGTAAGTCTGTCTTAATTCGGTCCAGGGCGGGGGTAAAATTGGAAGCTTTTGGTTGGGGAGTGATGTATGTACCCAGATATTTAAGGGCTTTAGGTGGCCATTTAAATGGAAAATTAGCTCGTAGAGTGTTATTTAGTGTACCAGAAAGCAATACCCCCATAGCCTCACTCTTATCATAATTAATTGATAGGTTAGAGAGTTGTCCATATGCCTGAAATTCTAATAGTAAATTTGGTAAAGAGATATGTGGGTTCGTAAGATAAAAGAGCATATCGTCCGCATATGCCGCAACCTTATGCAAGGATTTCGTCAGATTCACTCCTTGAATATCTGGGTTATTTCTTATTGTACATAGGAAGGGTTCGAGGGATAGTGCGAAGATCAATGGGGAGAGAGGGCACCCCTGCCTTGTCCCATTGCGGATGTCAAAAGAGTCGGACAGGACTCCATTTGCTTTTACCCTGGCATTAGGTGAGGAATACAATGCCATTATACGTCTACACATTTTTCCTGATAGGCCAATGTGTTTCAAGGTGCCTTCTATAAAGTCCCAGTCCACCCTGTCAAAAGCCTTTTCGGCATCCGTAGAGAGGAGTAGAATTGGGGTGGACTGGGACCTTGCCCAGTGCACGATATTGAGGGTGCGGATGGTGTTGTCTCGGGCCTCTTGGCCCGGGACAAAACCCACCTGATCTGGGTAAACTAGGTGAGGGAGAATACGCGATAGCCTTTTAGCAAGCATCTTAGATTACACCTTCAGGTCTACATTGAGTAATGAAATAGGCCTATAACTCTGGCACATGGAAGGATCTTTACCTTCCTTTGGCAGAACAGAGATATGTGCCTCCAACATTGTGGATGGGAAATCTAGGTTATCTTCTTGATTTTCAGAGATGGCATTAAATGTTTGTAGCATGTATGGGGCTAAGACTGCTTTAAATTTCTTATAGTATTCGGAAGTGTAGCCATCAGGGCCCGGGGCCTTCCCTGTGGGGAGTTGGGATAGTGCTATCAGGAGTTCATCTTCCGAGAGTGGTTCTTCTAAAGCCTCGATGTCTTCTAAAGACAACGAGGGCATGCCTGACTTTGTCAGATATTCAGTGATTCTAGTTTGCTTAAGTTCTAAGGAGGACGAGCCATAGGAAGAGGGAAGGTCATATAGACTAGCGTAGTATTCCCTAAATATTCGCGAAATATCTTCATATTTGTGTACCAATTGGGAGTTTTTGTCTTTTATGCATGATATGTAATTCGAGGTTTGTTGTTCTTTTAAAGCTCTTTCCAACATTGACCCACATTTATTGCCGAACTCGTAAAAGGAGCGCCGGCATCTAAAAGCTGCATATTTGACTTTGTGAAATAGAGTCCTCTAAGTGATTCTCGTTTACGTGTCAATTCCGACAAAGTTGAAGGGGAATTACTCATTTTGTGTTTCGTTTCTAGTTCAGCGATGGATGAGAGTGTGTCCGCAATATCTCGTTCACGTTCCCTCTTCCTTCTGGCCCCCTCTCTTATCAGAAGACCTCTAACATAACATTTATGAGTTTCCCACAGAGTTAATGGAGAGGTATCTGCCTGTGCATTAAGGTGAAAAAATTCCTCCATTTCTGCCCTCAGTTTTTCATAGACTTGTTTGTCCTCAATCAGAGAGTTATTCAATCACCAGGAAGCTGGACCACGTCTGCAGTCTCCCAAGGAAACCTCCACCGTAACAGGCACATGATCCAGGTCATTTTGCCTATACCAGGGGAAGCCGAAACCGAGAGGAGATTATGTGAAAGAAAAATGTAATCGATCCTCGAATAAGTGTTATGAGGGTGGGAGAACAAGGAATAATCTGCTGCAGAGGGGTTATGCAATCGCCAGACATCCACCAGTTGCATAGAGTGCAAAAGGGAGCGACACTTGCGTAATAGCTTCTGAGAGACTGGACACCTCCCCGAAGAGGAGTCCAAGGTTGGATTTAGCGTGAGGTTTAAATCTCCGCCCAGGAGGATACTTCCTTCCGCAAAAGTATGTAGTCTGGACAAGAAAGATTGTAGAAATGAGACCTAATTTGTATTTGGCGCATAATAGGAGCCTATAGTTATCTTTTGGCCATGTATGGTGCCTTTTATTAAATTGAATCTACCCCGTGGGTCTCCATAATCATCAGTCATAACTAAAGGGGTATCTTTGGATATAAGTATCGCTGTTTCCTTAACCTTAGCTTCTTGAGGGGGGCTACAGTACAAGGTTCTGTAATATTTATTGTAAAGTTTGGGTATCTTAGGCTGTTTGAACGCACTTCACAACTTTAATGGTTTATTGCACGGCCATACAACTTAGCACCCAAATTAATTTTATTCCCTTTTCTTGTCACTAATAAGACTTTATTTTGGTGCTATTTGATTGCTGCTGCACATTTTTTTTTATCAATAAAAAACCCTTATTTGTGTTTAAAAAAAAAAAGTTTTTTTTTTTTTTTATTTCCCTCCCTTCCCCTAAATTAACCCTGGACTATGTTACATACACTTCCATATACATACATAGACATATGTCTGTGGCAGGGATTAGATTGTGAGCTGTTCCGTGTGACAATTAAGTGACAAGGCTGTCACCTGTACAGCGCTGTGGGAGATCACAGCGCTGTTTTTAGAAATATTCCCTGTATATCGGTAAAACAGCTTGCCTACAACGACCGCGGGCTGGCAGGCTGATCACGGAGCCCTGCAGTGTTTATTTATGGGCGCTCATGCTCGTGGGAGCGTGAGCTCCCGTCTAATTGCACCCATCGCAAGATGACGCCATATGGCATTCAGGAGGAACAGCAGAGTCACTCTGCGTCCACCAATCTGCGTTATGTGGTCGCAGAGTGGTTAACCACTTCCCAACTGAGGGGTTTTACCCCTTGACCACCAGAGCAATTTTCACCTTTCAGCGCTCCTTCCATTCATTCATCTATAACTTTATCATTACTTATCACAATGAAATTAACTATATCTTGTTTTTTTCGCCACCAATTAGGCTTTCTTTAGGTGGGACATTATGCCAAGAATTATTTTATTCTAAATGTGTTTTAATGGGAAAATAGGAAAAAATGTGGGGAAAAAATTATTATTTTTCAGTTTTCGGCCTTTATTGTTTTCAAATAATGCATGCTACTGTAATTAAAACCCATGACATTTATTTGCCCATTTGTCTCGGTTATAAAACCGTTTAAATTATGTCCCTATCACAATGTTTGGCGCCAATATTTTATTTGGAAATAAAGGTGCATTTTTTTCAGTTTTGCGTCCATCCCTAATTACAAGCCCATAGTTTATAAAGTAACAGTGTTATACACTCTTGACCAGTGGTGCTCAGCAGAGCTCGAATATTCGAGTAGCTCGAATATTCGAGCTCTTTTTCAGCTATTCGAGCTCAGTATTCGAGCTCCGAATAGCTGGAGCTATTCGAATGGGCTATTCGAGTGAACTCGAATAGCCCATTCACTATTCACGCTATTCGAGCTAACAGCGCTATTCGAGCTCAAATACCGAGCTCGAATAGCGTCATAGCCCAGATTGATGTCCGTAGAGCCAATCAGAGGGCTCCCAGGCCCTCTGACGGCAGCCAATCACTGAGGGGGACCCTGGCCAGCCCCTACCCTATAAATAGCGGCCGCCATGTTCCGTTTCTCCGTCCTTGCCCGACTTTGCACAGAGAGAGATCTGCTCCTTTGTGCGTTGGCTTAGCAAGAGCTTTATTGTGGTCATTTACCTAGCGTTTTTGCTCACATACACCTCCTATATACACCTATATTGTTGTTAGTTAGATAGACATTGTATTTTAGTTAGTAGCTTTTGTGTTACATAGAGAGAGACTCAGACAGCTGCTGCAGGCTTACAGCTTTAGGCCTCAGGGCCTTGCCTGTGTGGGCAGCTGTTCTCTCCTGTCCTCTGTTTATTTCTCATCTATACCAGTATTTCTGCTGTCCTTTAGTACTGATTGATTGTATTTTGTATTGTAGTTATATACTGTAACTGTACTAGGACACTCACTCAGTCACTGTTCATAGGCTACTAGCTCCTGCGTGTGCGTGCACTCACTGTCTGTGTACTGTACACACACTCTATTTCCTTCTGAATAGTTATATACTGTAAGGGCAGCACGGTGGCGTAGTGGTTAGCTCTCTCGCCTTGCAGCGCTGGGTCCCTGGTTCGAATCCCAGCCAGGGCACTATCTGCAAAGAGTTTGTATGTTCTCTCCGTGTCTGCGTGGGTTTCCTCCGGGCACTCCGGTTTCCTCCCACATTCCAAAAACATACAGATAAGTTAATTGGCTCCCCCTAAAAATTGGCCCTAAACTACAGTACTTACAATACATAATATAGACATATGGCAATGGTAGGGATTAGATTGTGAGCTCCTTTGAGGGACAGTTAGTGACAAGATATATATATATATATATATATATACTGTACAGCGCTGCGTAATATGTCGGCGCTATATAAATACTAATTAATAATAATAATAATAATAACTGTACTAGGACACTCACTGACTGTCACTGTTCATAGGCTAGCTCCTGCGTGTGCGTGCACTCACTGTCTGTGTACTGTAGTGTACACACACTCTATTTCCTTCTGAATAGTTATATACTGTAACTGTACTAGGACACTCACTCACTGACACTGTTCATAGGCTACTAGCTCCTGCGTGTGCGTGCACTCACTGTCTGTGTACTGTAGTGTACACACACTCTATTTCCTTCTGAATAGTTATATACTGTAACTGTACTAGGACACTCACTGTCACTGTTCATAGGCTACTAGCTCCTGCGTGTGCGTGCACTCACTGTCTGTGTACTGTACACACACTCTATTTCCTTCTGATTACTGATTGATTATTGTAATTTCTGGTTGTACTTACTGTTACTACTTACTGTACTAGTAGGGACACTCAGTCACTGTTCATAGGCTAGCTCCTGCGTGTGCGTGCACTCACTCACTGTCTGTGTACACACACTCTATTTCCTTGTGATTATTACTACTGATTATTGTAACTTCTAGTTGTACTTACTGACTCTGTTACTACTTACTTACTGTACTAGACACTCACTCAGTCACCTCGCCCACCAACCCACTCCATTACAGTACCCCACTTTTCACCCGCCCTTTTAAAAAACGTTTGTGTTTACGCCCAAAACATTGAAGATGTCTGGAAGTGGCAGCCAGCGCGGTCTGGGCAAGGGGAAGGGCAGCAAAGGAATCAGGAGGAGAGGGAGCAGCATTGTGGCAAGCCGCGGGCGCGGCCGCGCCACCATGCACAGTTCCGCAGCAGCGTCAGTGGCTAACATTCCTCCTATAGCCACTGGCCGTGGACGCCTTGGGCGCCGCCCAGCAGGAGCATCTGCAACTCATGCTGCAGAGACACAGCAGCAGCAGCGTGTAGCACCTGCTCCGATTTTCCTCCAGCCGGGTCGGAAACGTCCCATTGAGGAAAAGGATGCAGACACTGTGGTGCAACTGATGACAGAGGATGAGCAGCCCGCCATCAGCTCTGCATCCGAGGCCTCCACCCTCACCACCACCACCACCACCCCTGTTCGCAGCAGCCGCCCAGCAGGGCCTGGGGAGGAGGCCAGTTCACCGTCAGTCGCCGACCTGTCACTCAGCACTCTTTTGACCCCAGGCATGATGAGTCAATTGTCTGCTGTTGTTGGCGATTTGGAGGAGGAGATGCTGATGGGCACTTTGGGGGATGAGGGATTGGACAGCAAGACTGTGGCGACAGTCAAGCAGCCCGTCCATGCATCAGGAGAGGAGTTTGGGGGGTCATCATCCCAGCAGGACATGTTTCAGGAGGGGGAGGATGATGATGACACGGTGTCAGACAGAGACTGGGTGCCACCAGCTCCAGGGGATGTCGTCATCAGCAGCTCTGAGGAGGAGGAGGAGGATGCACTTGTGGGCCTTGCAAGGAGGCGCATCATTGCAAGCATTGGCAGCAGTAGGCAGGTCCCCCAGCCTGCTGGTGTCTCAGGCTCAGCAGCAGCAGCAGCAGCATCTGCCAGTACCACCACCAGCCGCACCCAAGCCCCCCCCCCCCCCCAACCACCACAGGGAGACAGGCAGCAGCGGTTCCATGCCGTAGGGGGTTGTTTTTGTCACCAATCTGGCGCTTTATCACCATGCCCACAGTGTACAGCAAGTACGCCACTTGCAACCACTGTCAGCGGAAGTTGAGCAGAGGTGCAGACCCCTTAAAGTTCAGCACCAGCTCGCTCATCAACCACCTTGCTGCGAAATATTTCCACCAGCATGAGGAGTTCCAGAGGCTGAAGGCATCTGGTGCTGGCAGTGGCACCACACCCATCACTGCACAGCCTTCAGCAGCAGCAGCAACAGCAGCCACCCGCCCTCCTGCTCCTCCAGCAGCACCAGCAGGAGTGCGGAAACGCACTGCTCCTCCCCCCTCTGCAACTCCTGCCGCTGACACTGAGGCCTGTTCTGGCAGCCAGTCCTCAGTGGCCTCCTCTGCTGTGTCTGCTGATTCCCGTGCCAGCAAGAGGCCACGCCAGAGCCTTTTGAGCGAGTCCTTCCAGGGGGTGGTTAGGGCTCTGCCTCTCAGCAGCCGTCGCGTGCGGCAGCTGAACGGCTTGCTGGCACGAGCCATGTGCTCCCAATTCCTGCCGTACACGCTCGTGCAGGAGGGGAGCGACATTCGTGCGCTGCTTGCTTGCGCAGCCCCAGACTGGCAGCTCCCCAGCAGACACTTCTTCGCCCGCAAGGCCATTCCTGCACTGCACCGCTTTGTGATGGCCAATGTGGAGCGAGGGCTGGAGCACGCGGTTGGTGAAAGGGTCCACGTCACCATGGACTCTTGGAGCAGCCGCTTCGGGACAGGCCGTTACCTGTCCTTCACTGTCCACTGGGTCAGCTTGGTGGAAGGGGGTGAGGATGGGAGAGCAGCAGCGGGCACAGCAGCAGCAGCAACACAGTGGGTGGTGCCACCCCGCAGGGTCGGGGGAACTGCAGCAGGTTCCTCCGATCCTCTGCCATCCTCCGGCACACCTGGCCAAACCCCCCGCCTCAGCAGCAGCGTGAAGGCCCGCCACTGCCAAGAGCTGCTGCACTTGGTCAGCCTTGGGAAGACCAAGCTGACGGCAACCCATGTGTTGGCCAAACTCCAGGAGCAGGAGAGGATTTGGCTGACCCCCAGAGGCCTCAGAGTCGGAGAGGTGGTGGCCGACAATGGGGCCAATCTGGTTGCCGCAATAGACAGGGGAAACCTGACCCACAGCCCCTGTCTTGCCCACGTGCTGAACCTGGTGGTGCAGAAGTTCTTGCGCACCTACCAGGGGATGGGCGAACTGCTGGAAACGGCAAGGAACGTTGTGCGTCACTTCCGGCGCTCGGCTGCAGCCTGTGCGAGCCTGGAAGACGTGCAAAAGGAGCTGGAGCTGCCACGCCATCGGCTGATCCTTGACGTTCCGACTCGCTGGAACTCCACCCTGGCGATGTTGGAGCGTCTGGTTGAACAGAAGCACGCTGTCAACCAGTACCTTGCCCTGGCCACTGTTTCCGCCGCTCAGAGAAGGGACAAGACCAGCAACATCCCATCCATCGTCCCCGATGATGACTGGAGGCACATGCAGCAGGTGTGCTTAGTGCTGGCTCCCTTTCTGCAGGCCACTAACATGGTGAGCAGGGACCATGCTATGGTCTGCGAGTGGGTGCCCCTGGTTTGTCTGCAGAACAGGGCCCTCGATGCTTTGCTGGAACAGGGAGCGGCAGCCTTGGACCAGCAGGAGCGGCAAGCAGCTGCACAGTCCACCTCTGAGGGGGAGGAGGAGGAGGACTTGGTGGAGGTCCCTGACCTTGCTGCTGATGAGGGGGATCAGCACAGCGCAGCTGAGTTGGTGCGGGGGTGTAGAGAGGATGAGGCGGCAGAGGAGGAGGATGAGAAGGACAGCACTGCCGTCGATGTGCCAGCAGACGTGGCCCGCCTCTTCCCAATGGCAGCGCACATGCTGACGTGCCTGCGCAGGGACCCCAGGGTGATCCAGATGAAGCAGAGGGAGGACATCTGGATCAGCATGATGTTGGATCCGCGCCTCAAGGGGAAGTTGAGCCAGTTCCTGCCGCCTGCAGGAGGAGACCCAGCGCAACAAATAAGGAGCTTGCAGCAGGCCCTTGTTGAGCGCTTGGAGGAAGCCTTCCCCCAGCCTTCCACCCCCACTGTCCAGCCAGCACAGAGGCAGCAGCAGGTGCCTGCATCCAGCAGCAAGCGCCCCACAGACCTGCTGTCTCTCAGCCACGAGCTCTACAGGACTGTAGAGGCTCCGGCAGCAGTGACTAGAGAGGAGGTGCATGCAGCAGCATCCTCCTCCGGTCACAGCCAGCGCCTGACCCGCATGGTGGCTGACTACATGGGGTCCTACAGCGGGCTTGACAGCGATGCCCCTGTTGATCCCATGGAGTAATGGGTCAAGCGCCTGGAGATCTGGAGCGAGCTGGCGCAGTATGCCCTGGAAGTGCTGTCCTGCCCCCCTTCCAGCGTGCTGTCCGAGCGCTGCTTCAGTGCAGCTGGTGGCGTGGTCACCGAGAAACGTTCACGTCTGTCTCACAAGTCTGTGGACAGACTGACGTTTCTCAAGATGAACCAGGCGTGGGTGGAAGGCGAGTTCCTGGCCCCTGCTGTCGGCGAGAGGGGGACATGAACTGGCTGCCGGAACTTAGAACCATCGTTAATGTGCCTTACCATCCTTTACCACCTCCTGGCTCCTGCTCACTAAGCCAGCCTGGTTCACTTTGACTATTACGTCGCCTGCAGCCACACATTTTACAACTACAGTGGGCTGCTGTGTACTGCCCTTCTGCTGTCTGTCTGTGTTTCCCACTGCCAGGGTACACAGATTTACATTCTGCTGCCACTCTGCCACCAGCTATTACGTCAAAAAATAGCTATATATCTGTGTAATTTGTTTTACAAACAAAACCAAAAAACCATAAAAAAAAAAAAGGTTTAATTTTTCTGAGGTGCCCGGGTTGAAAACTGTGTTGTCCCAGTTGTGTATTGGACACGATGTGGGCTGCACGACCGCTGTCTGGGACCTCCTGTTGTGTTTATCTGGTATCACCCGCTAGGTACCAGGGCTATTATGTCACGCTGCCTGCCTGCTGCCACACTCACACTACTCCTCCATTCCTCCTGCTGCTGCTGCTGTCTGTCTGTGTTTCCCACTGCCAGGGTACACAGAATTACATTCTGCTGCCACTCTGCCACCAGCTATTACGTCAAAAAATAGCTATATCTGTGTAATTGGTTGTAAAACCAAAACTACAAAACCATAAAAAAAAAAAAAGGTTTAATTTTTCAGAGGTGCCCGGGTTGAAAACTGTGTTGTCCCAGTTGTGTATTGGACACGATGTGGGCTGCACGACCGCTGTCTGGGACCTCCTGTTGTGTTTATTTACAGCCCTGGTATCACCCGCTAGGTACCAGGGCTATTATGTCACGCTGCCTGCCTGCTGCCACACTCACACTACTCCTCCATTCCTCCTGCTGCTGCTGCTGTCTGTCTGTGTTTCCCACTGCCAGGGTACACAGAATTACATTCTGCTGCCACTCTGCCACCAGCTATTACGTCAAAAAATAGCTATATATCTGTGTAATTTGTTTTACAAACAAAACCAAAAAACCATAAAAAAAAAAAAGGTTTAATTTTTCAGAGGTGCCCGGGTTGAAAACTGTGTTGTCCCAGTTGTGTATTGGACACGATGTGGGCTGCATGACCGCTGTCTGGGACCTCCTGTTGTGTTTATTTACAGCCCTGGTATCACCCGCTAGGTACCAGGGCTATTATGTCACGCTGCCTGCCTGCTGCCACACTCACACTACTCCTCCATTCCTCCTGCTGCTGCTGCTGTCTGTCTGTGTTTCCCACTGCCAGGGTACACAGAATTACATTCTGCTGCCACTCTGCCACCAGCTATTACGTCAAAAAATAGCTATATATCTGTGTAATTTGTTTTACAAACAAAACCAAAAAACCATAAAAAAAAAAAAAGGTTTAATTTTTCAGAGGTGCCCGGGTTGAAAACTGTGTTGTCCCAGTTGTGTATTGGACACGATGTGGGCTGCACGACCGCTGTCTGGGACCTCCTGCCTGCTGTGTTTATTTACAGCCCTGGTATCACCGCTAGGTACCAGGGCTATTATGTCACGCTGCCTGCCTCATTGACTGCCTGCTGCCACACACTCATCCTCCTCCTCCTGCTGCTGAATTTACCTCCTGCTGTCTGTGTGTTTCCACTGCCAGGGAGCACATACAATGGCGCTTCCAACATGCGTGCGCCACCAGCTATTTGTTACGCTCAAAAATAGCTGCATTTCTTTTAAAAAAAAATTGAAAAGAGAAATAAGTGAAGAAGAAGAAGACGATATAGAAAAAGAAGGAGAAGAAGAAGAAGGAGAAGAAGAAGAAGGAGAAGAAGAAGAAGAAGAAGATGAAGAAGAAGAAGGAGAAGAAGAAGGAGAAGAAGAAGAAGATGAAGAAGAAGAAGATGAAGAAGAAGAAGAAGAAGATGAAGAAGAAGAAGATGAAGAAGATGGAGAAGAAGAAGAAGATGAAGAAGAAGAAGATGAAGAAGAAGAAGAAGAAGAAGATGAAGAAGAAGAAGAAGAAGAAGAAGATGAAGAAGAAGAAGAAGATGAAGAAGATGAAGAAGATGAAGAAGATCAAGAAGAAGAAGATGGAGAAGATGAAGAAGAATATGATGGAGAAGATGAAGAAGAGTAAGATGATGAAGAAGAAGATGGAGAAGATGAAGAAGAAGATGAAGAAGATGAAGAAGATGAAGAAGATGAAGATGAAGAAGAAGAAGATGAAGAAGAAGAAGAAGAAGAAGATGAAGAAGATGAAGAAGAAGAAGAAGAAGACAATATAGAAGAAGAAGAAGATGATATAGAAGAAGATATAGAAGAAGATGATATAGAAGAAGATATAGAAGATAAAGAAGAAGAAGAAGAAGTATATACAGTACTGAACAAAATTCTGGACACAACTTCTCTTTCCACCTTTTTTTTTTTAAAGGAACATCCCCACATAATCACTTGCTGTTGTTACTTGGAAAAAAAGATGCTTCTTGCATCATTCACCCTCAAAACAAGTGTTGGAAGCTATTTAAGGCCAATTCGAATAGTCAGCTCGAATAATGAGCTCGAATACCGACTCGAATAGTGAGCTCGAAGTCCGAGGTCGAATCGAATAGTAAAAATTATTCGACTCGAATATTCAACTGACCTCGAATAATTTACTATTCGAATTAGACCAAATTCGAACTCGAATTTTAAAAAGGGGTATTTGAGCACCGCTGCTCTTGACATAAATTTTTAAAAAGTTCAGTCACTAAGGTAACTATTTATGTATTTATTTTTTTTATTGTAATTTTTTTATTACTAAAAAAAAATTGGGGAGTTTGGGGAGTTTGGGAGGTAAGGAGTTAATTTTTTGGGTAAAACTAATGTGATTGTATGTGAAAAATGCTTTAGGGTGTAGTTTTACTATTTGGCCACAAGATGGCAACAGTAACATTTTGTTTATTGCGACCTTCCGGACGCTTGCAGGAAGTACTAGGAGGCTGTGAGTGTTTTTTTTTTTTCACAATGATCGCGCTGCTTATCGGATAAGCAGCGGATCATTGCGGGGCTTAGATCAACGAATGGATTTTCCCGTTCATAGATCTCCAGGCGAGCGGCCAGCGGCGTGTTTACGAGCGGGAGCGCGGGCAGCAGCGGGAGCGCGGAAAGTACGCATTTCTCCGTCCCTGGGGGTGAAAGGATGGAAAAAGGGACGGAGAAATGCGTACGGGCAGGGGTAAAGTGGTTAATATGGCTCCCCTTTCAAGCCAAAGACGCAAGCAAGTAGATTTTTCATAACCAAATCATCAGTGCTTTCTTTTCATGTTCCTCTGAATTTGGGTATCCTTTATTGCTGTGGATATGTGACATAATGAAAAATACCAGAATGCAAAGCTCTATTTCAAATGACAGCTGAAAGATATGATTGGATGGGGTGATAATTCATTCTGATAGAAATTGGTGTGAAAATAACTTTGACTCGTCTTTATGATGTGTTCTTGATTTTGGTGCCAGGCATTGCACCATACTTTCTTGCTTTGCATTTATATTTAAAATCTTGTTGAGAGCTAGACTTATTGAGTTTTATTGGCATTTATATTCTAATGCTTCCTTCTTTATTTCCAACCTGCTGTATATATTTATTTCATTAGCTATTATATTTCCCATGGTAATTTCTTTATGCGATGTATTAATTTCAAAGCCTCTGTAACAAAGTATAAAATGTGATTTATTTTAGTGCAGTCTTTGTCTTTTAATATTTATGTCCCAGTATGTTCTGTTATCTGTATAAATAAAGGCAAAAATCCCCTGTTTTTTATTTTCCATGATATAGTCATAAAATTATGAATAAATCAAGGTAGCAATATGTGTTTCTTTTTCTGTATTTCAGAAGGAGCAGATCTTTGTTTCTTCTCTGTATTTTTCCTCATTAAAAACTTTCCTCTAGTTTTTGGGCTAAAACATATTGCTTATTTGCGTATAAAATCAAGTTGAAGAATTAATAAACAAAGAGTGAGTTATAAAGCATTTAAGCTTCTCATAGGGTAACATTTTGTTCTCCGTCAATTTGTAAGTGCAAAATCAAAATCTCATATAAACAAAATTTTACCAGCAGTTAATGGAGAACTTCTGAGTAAACATTTTATTTAAAGAGAAACTGAGGTGGGTTCTAAGAATCCTAATACCAGACAGAGGCTGGGTCTGCGTATACTGCCCAGCCTCTGTTGCTATACAGCGTCCCTCCAGGGCCCCCCTGCGCTCTGCTCTGCCCCCCCATAAATCACATGTCGTGCTGGCAACACTCAGTTGTCGCCAGCCGGCTGTTTACCTCTGCCTATCAATCTCGCTGCTCCCCCGCCTCCTCTAGGTCGCCGCTCCCCGCCGGCGTCCCTTCCCTCCCCGCTGATTGAAGGGAAGGGACGCGGACGGGAAGCGGAGACCTAGAGGAGGCGGGGGAGCGGCGGGATTGATAGACAGAGGTAAACAGCGGTGGGTGATTTATGGGGGGTAGAGCAGAGCGCAGGGGGGGGGGCCTGGAGAGATGCTGTATAGCAACAGAGGCTGGGCAGTATACGCAGACCCAGCCTCTGTCTGCTATTAGGATTCTTAGAACTCACCTCGGGTTCTCTTTAAGGAAGGAGCTCTGAGAAGTAGTAGAGGACAGACATTTGTTTTGTGAACCTCAAAGTACAAAGTCATAAAGCTTTGTAAGGCAAAGGAAGAGGCTATTCTAAGACCGCCATTTAACCTAAAGGAAATATAAAGTGTTGGTGAGAAACCAAAATAATCTCACAAGTGGATTACTGGTACAAACCATACATTGAGATAAGGAAACCTGTAATTAATGTAATGTTTCTACAGAAGTAAACTTGAGGATTTATAAAACTTATTAAGAGACTATGGATGGTCAGAAGACCTACTGTACATCTACACAAACTGAATAAGCAGGTAGACTCTCAATATTTCACAAGGTGAAAAAGATGTTGCTCTTACAACTTGAGATAGACCAACTACACATTAAATCCTGGATGTTAGATGATCTGGAAGAACAGTTTTGCACCCTAAACTCAGATCTGGCACTTAAAGAGGCACTACAACAAAAAACTGTACAATTTAAAATATGTGCAAACATATACTAATAAGAAGTACATGTTTTCCAGTGTAAAATGAGCCATAAATTACTTCTCAATTACTTCTCTCCTATGTTGCTGTCACCTACAGTAGGCAGTAGAAATCTGACAGAAGTGACAGGTTTTGGACAAGTCCATCTCTTTATAGGGGATTCTCAGGCATATATTTATTTTCAAAAGCACTTATTGAATGGCAGTTGCTCTGTCCAACTGCAAAAAAAAAACTGTGTAGGGAGCAGGGAGGCTGGTCAGCATCATTGTTTAAATCCTTTTTCAGGAATATCTTTATAAAGAATCAGACTAACCAGCAAGCTCATGGTGACCCAGAACTCATTGGAGTGTGTTTATAAAGAATGTTTATAAAGAATAAAAGCCTTGCTGAGAATCCCCTATGAAGAGATGGACTAGTCCAAAACCTGTCACTTCTGTCAGATTTCTACTTCCTACTGTAAGTGACAGCATTATAGGAGAAAAGTAATTTATGGCTCATTTTACTCTGGAAAAAATGTACTTCTTATTTGTATATGTTTGCACATATTTTAAATCTTACAGTTTTTTTGCTGTAGTGCCCCTTTAACTGCCTCAAACACATTCATGACATCCACTTGTATAGTAAAAGCAAATCAGACATTGACTTGCTTATCAACCTGAAATAGATCTACAGTGATGAGACTGGATTGTTATTCAGACTTTACTACCGATGACAGAGTAGCACATACTCCCCAATTTGTGCGACCCACATTACCTACATAACATGAGCATTGCTAGGTAAACGTGCGTTGTACTACTTATGATGATATCATCAACATTGGATGACACCTATACTTGCGCTAGACTTTTTCCCCATGATCATCATGAACAGTGGTTTTGGGTGACAAAAATCTAAGGTATGTGCATAGTTTCAGTGTGAGTTGCTACTGGATTAGTCAATGGACTTTTTTTTCTCACTGACAGGATTATAAATCCTGGGCTATAAACAATAGTTTCTGTGCATTTCAACCATAGCCTAACTCACTGATAAATAAATTGTAAAACACAACCGAGTGCAGGGAATGGATGCTAAGCACAACAGTTCAATACTTGTCTGTATAGGAGCTGAATAATTAAAACAATAAAAACTACCCTTATGTACCTGAGACAGTAAAAACCATAAAATACAGGATCTTCTCAAAAAATTAGCATATTGTGATAAAGTTCATTATTTTATGTAATGTACTGATAAACATTAGACTTTCATATATTTTAGATTCAAATACACACAACTGAAGTAGTTCAAGCCTTTTATTGTTTTAATATTGATGATTTTGGCATACAGCTCATGAAAACCCAAATGTCCTATCTCAAAATATTAGCATATTTCATCCGACCAATAAAAGAAAAGTGTTTTTAAACAAAAAAAGTCAACCTTCAAATAATTATGTTCAGTTATGCACTCAATACTTGGTCGGGAATCCTTTTGCAGAAATGACTGCTTCAATGCGGCGTGGTATGGAGGCAATCAGCCTGTGGCACTGCTCAGGTGTTATGGAGGCCCAGGATGCTTCGATAGTGGCCTTAAGCTCATCCAGAGTGTTGGGTCTTGCGTCTCTCAACATTCTCTTCACAATTTCCCACAGATTCTCTATGGGGTTCAGGTCAGGAGAGTTGGCAGGCCAATTGAGCACAGTAATACCATGGTCAGTAAACCATTTACCAGTGGTTTTGGCACTGTGAGCAGGTGCCAGGTCGTGCTGAAAAATGAAATCTTCATCTCCATAAAGCTTTTCAGCAGATGGAAGCATGAAGTGCTCCAAAATCTCCTAATAGGTATCTGCATTGACCCTGCCCTTGATAAAATACAGTGGACCAACACCAGCAGCTGACATGGCACCCCAGACCATCACTGACTGTGGGTACTTGACACTGGACTTCAGGCATTTTGGCATTTCCCTCTCCCCAGTCTTCCTCCAGACTCTGGCACCTTGGTTTTCAAATAACATGTAAAAGTTGCTTTCATCCGAAAAAAAGTACTTTGGACCACTGAGCAACAGTCCAGTGCTGCTTCTCTGTAGCCCAGGTCAGGCGCCTCTGCCGCTGTTTCTGGTTCAAAAGTGGGTTCATGCTTCCATCTGTTGAAAAGCTTATGGAGATGAAGATTTCATTTTTCAGCACAACCTGGCACCTGCTCACAGTGCCAAAACCACTGGTAAATGGTTTACTGACCATGGTATTACTGTGCTCAATTGGCCTGCCAACTCTCCTGACCTGAACCCCATAGAGAATTTGTGGGATATTGTGAAGAGACAGTTGAGAGACTCAAGACCCAACACTCTGGATGAGCTTAAGGCCGCTATCGAAGCATCCTGGGCCTTCATAACACCTGAGCAGTGCCACAGGCTGATTGCCTCCATGCCACGCCGCAATAAAGTATTCATTACTGCAAAAGGATTCCCGACCAAGTATTGAGTGCATAACTGAACATAATTATTTGAAGGTTGACTTTTTTTGTTTTAAAAAACACTTTTCTTTTAGTGGTCGGATGAAATATGCTAATTTTTTGAGATAGGAAATTTGGGTTTTCATGAGCTGTATGCCAAAATCATCAATATTAAAACAATAAAAGGCTTGAACTACTTCAGTTGTGTGTATTTGAATCTAAAATATATGAAAGTCTAATGTTTATCAGTACATTACAGAAAATAATGATCTTTATCACAATATGCTAATTTTTTGAGAAGATCCTGTACATGTAAAATGAGACTGTGGGATTCTAAGAACCTATACAATTGTTTATACTGTAGTAGGGGTTAGAGTGTGAGCCCCTCTGAGGGACAGTTAGTGACAAGACAATATACTCTGTACAGCGCTGTGGAAGATGTCGGCGCTATATAAATACTAAATAATAAAAATAATAATAATGTCAGTTTATTTTCACTTCAGGTTTGCTTTAATGCAACACTGAACATACTGTACTTGTTTTCTTTTGTCAACCTGTTGTAGCAGCACTTCATTCTGGCATATAGACCATTTACAGTATGTGCTAAGGTTAGTCTGCGTGAGTGATGATTCTCAAGCTTGGTACACACTTTCAATTAGGATTGGCCAATCATTGACCAATTTTACCACCTCTCTGTGGTTTGAGGCTTTACCTACACAATCTGCTCATACTATTCAATATCTGTTGACTCTTATACTAAATGGAGTCTGTAAAATTGGTCAGTGATTGGCAATCATAATTGAAAGTGTGTACCAGGCCTTAGGGTGCATATACTCATCCAATTTTGATTGGCCAGTCAGTGACCATTTTACCACCTCCATGTATTATGAGGGTCAACAGACTGTGAATACTATGAAAATATTGTGCCGCTAAGTTCTCATACTACATCAACGTGGATAAATTGGTCAGTCATTGGCTAGTCAAAATTGGATGTGTGTACCAGGCTTATACTGTATTTTCTTATCTCTCAAAAAGTAGCAGAGAAGATTGGGCACTAGACACTGTTATAAATCACCTTTTGCTCTGGCACCAGCAAACTCATCAGCAAGAGTTGCAAACACAACTCATCACAGCAAGCAGGAGATAGACTTTCTTAGGCTTCTTCAATGTACAAGTTATTTATTCAGGAAACAGATATACAGATACAGTTCATCATATCTTAGCCAAGCAGATACTTATTTAGTCATTCCGTTGCGTTGCAGCTTCTTGATTACCTTCCTAGTGACTGTAATCAGGTGATCTCCTGTCTATCCTACGTTACATCTAGACTAACTATGTACAGCATACATTATATCAGATTACATAAAGAAGGAAATAATTAGGTGTTCCAGTCAGCAGACAGAGAGCATGAAGGTAGGAATCAGAGTGCCCTCCGTCGGCCCATCCGGCCCTTTAATACTGACTAGGAAAGAGTTAAATGTGACCTCATCTTAGCCATCCCCCACACCCGACTATTGGCTTAGACCCCTCGTGGTGTCATAATACCCACCTACTCGATTAATATTTAATGATGCCTTTCACTTACTTACAGGAATGTTCTCTGTTTGTAAATATGGCCTATGTTGATTGTTCTCCTAGTCCATTTGTCTGTGGCAGTGTAGGCCTGTGGCCTTCCTTCAGGAACATGTTCTTAGTATCTGCTTGTATCATCTGCTTCAAGCAGACACTGAGATGCTTCTGCCTGCATCACGAGAAACTCTATTTTAAAGGTGTATTCTGCGAACAAGCCTTTTACCTAAACCTCAGTCCAAATAACTGAGGCCTACTTAAATTATAACAATCCCCCCTAAAAAGGCTTGACCCGCAGCTGAACCTACCAGTACCTGGTTTCTTGCTGTATGTTTCACTTTTCGATGTTCGTGCTCACACACCTTCTCTGCTCTCGGCGGTTATCCCTGGAAGAGAGAGAGCGCGACCTCTTGGTCTTCCTGTAACCAGGCTCTCTGGGGAGGCCCTACTACTAAGTGCCTCTATACCACATTCTCAGCATTTGCGTCACTTGCGTATCACTCACAAACTTGCATGATCACAGAAAAGTGAAACTCGTTGGTCTGTTACACAACGGAGCAGTGCCAGGTGCCTTCTAAAAGAGCGCCTTTATACAATCAGCTCCATCATAGGTACTGCTACACCTATACCCATAACCCTGTATATCCCTTAATTTAGAAATATTGGTTCATGAGATTGTTTATGAGGCACCAATCTCTTGACCAGGTTAATTTGTTTTGCGTAATTTTAACACCCAACCTCACCTGGATAATGATACCCAAAACTGTCATCCCCGTCACAACGACCAGTGGGTGTAGGAAGAAATTTTGAACTGCAGAGGCCCCGTCCGAGTGTCCCTGGAACATTGCCGGAAACCATTTCCACCAGGTCAGACTGGAACTCACCTGCTTATATTTGTGTTCTCCGCCGTTAAGATCACCTGTAACATGGTGAAATATCACCTCTAATTTAGTGTTCTGTTTGTTTAACCGTTTTCACAAAGTGTGGTCGTCTTGGGTCAAAACCTGTTCCCATTTGTCCCATGTTGTGTTATCTTTCAGGATGGGAACTCCCCCTGAAACTTTGAACTTTAGAGTTCTCTTAACAATTTGAGGAATGACATCATCAAACTTGGATGACTTGATCCATATGGGATCTCCGCTCATACAATGAGCTCCCCTCGAAAAATCTACCTGATCGGAACAATTATGAAAATGTACCTTGAATGTGTCCTTAGACATTATGTTTAAAAAAACAAACCATTCCTTCAGCCACCGGAACTATTGGTTTGGCTTCAGGACGGATCTTTTGAATGGTAGCTTCGCATTCTGTGTTATTGAGCCAGCAGGCTTCTTCACTAAATTTGACTTGCCCCGACAAACACAGGTACCTCTGTGAGAATTGCCCCTATGAGGGCAACTCGACTTGTTTCACCTCCCCGTCTAGCACCAAAAAATGTTGACCTCTCAGGTCATGGTGTAAGACATGGTTTGAGGTGGGAACTAAGGAAGTAGTGGTGCGTAAAGAAATGTTGCACCCTTTCCATTTGTTCAAACAAACATCTCAAAGCTTCCATGCAAAAGATCCTTCTCCAGAAAAATCGATAAACCTCTCCTTGTCCAATCTCAGTTGTACAGGATCTTTTAGCATCTCCCTGACAAAATATATCCCCAACTGCCCTGATTGGACCTCTTCCCCCTGTTATAAACTGTTCTTATATCACCTTGCTTCGACACCAGTAACTTCTTACAGTTACGTCTCACAGACTGGGAGATCACTTGACTCTCCACACAGCAAACAGGAGATAGACTTTCTCAGGCTTCTTCAATGTTTACGTTATTTATTCAGGAAACAGGAATACAGATAGATACATTCATCATATCCTAGCCATGCCAATCTTCATGTTGCGTTACAAGCTCGTGATTAGACTCCCTGCTGAAGTCAATCAGGTACCTTCTTCCTAACTACGTTACACTAAACTACCTATGTACAGCATACATTATATCAGATTACAGAAAGGAAGAACATGCTTAGAGGTCCCAGTCGGCCTTGCAAGCTAGTGCGGAAGGAAGAAGCAGAATGCCCTCTCCATCGCTCCCTCCGGATTTAATACCGACTAGGAAAGAGTTAAATATGACATCATCTTCGCCACCCCCTAGATCAGATTATTGGTGGACCCACTCGTGGTGTCATCATACCCACCTACTTGATTAATAATCAATGAGGCATTTGGCCTATATGCAGGAATGTGGATGTTTACCAAACATGGCCGATGTTTACTGTTCCTGTGGTGTACGTGTTGAGGTCGGCCTTCTTTTAGGAACATGTTCTCAGTATCTGCGTGTATCCTCTGCTACACGCAGACCCTGAGATGCCTCTGCCTGCATCACAAAACCTCTATTTATTTTAAAGGCATACACTGCGGACAAGCCTTTTACATAAAACTCAGGCCAATTAACTTAGGCCTACTTAAATTATAACAATCCCCCTAAAACGGCTTGACCCGCAGATCCCAGCGTCTGAACTTCCCAGTACCTGGTTTCTTTCTTTTATGTTTCACTTTTCGATGTTCATGCTCACACAACTTCCCTGCTCTCGGTGGTTACCCCTCGAAGAGAGAGAGCAAGACCTCTTGGTCTTCCTGTAACCAGGCTCTCTGGGGAGGCCCTACTTCTAAATCCCTCTATACCACATGCTCAGCATTTGCGTCACTTGCGTATCACTCACAAACTTGCATGACCACAGAAAAGTGAAACTCGTTTGGTTGTTACTCAAGGGAGCAGTGCCAGGTGCCTTCTAAAAGAA
This sequence comes from Hyperolius riggenbachi, assembly GCF_040937935.1. Taxonomy (NCBI): domain Eukaryota; kingdom Metazoa; phylum Chordata; class Amphibia; order Anura; family Hyperoliidae; genus Hyperolius; species Hyperolius riggenbachi. Next base: position 146,314,060 of record NC_090650.1, read on the forward strand.
CGCCTTTATACAATCAGCTTCATCACAGGTACTACTAAACCTATACCCGTAACCCTGTATATCTCTTAATTTGAAAATATTGGTTCAGGAGATTGTTTATGAGGCACCAATCTCTGGACCAGGTTAATTTGTTTTACGTAATTTTAACACGCAACCTCACCTGGATAATGATGCCTAAAGTTGTCATCCCCATCCAGACGACCAGTGGGTGTAGAAAGAACTTTGGAACTGCAGAGGCCCAGTCCGAGTGTCCCTGGAACATCGCCGGAAACCTTTTCCACCAGGTCAGACTGGAACTCACCTGCTTATTTGTGCGTTCTACCTCGTTAAGATCACCTGTATCATGGTGAAATCTTACCTCTAACTTAGTGTACTGTTTGTTTAACCTTTGTAACAAAATGTGGTCGTCTTGGATCAAACCCTGTTCCCCTTTGTCCCATGTCGTGTTCTCTTTCAGGACGGGAACTACCCGTGAAACTTTGCACTTTAGAGTTCTCTTAACAATTTGAGAAACAACGTCATCCAACCTGGATGACTGGATCCATATGGGATCTCCGCTCCCACAATATGTTCCCCTTGGAAAATCTCCCTTATCGGAACAATTATGAGAATATACCTTGAATGTATCATTAGACCTTATGTTAAAAAACCAAACCTTTCCTTCAGCCACCGGAACTATCGGTTGGGCTTCAGGGTGGATCTTTTGAATGGTATCCTCGCATTCTGCGTTCTTGAGCCTGCAGGCTTCTTCACTAAATTTGACTTGCCCCGGCCAACGCAGGTACTTCTGCAAGAATTGCCCGCATGAGGACAACTCTACTTGCTTCACCTCCCCGTCTAGCACCAAAAAAGTTGACCTCTCAGGTCCTGGTGTGAGACACGGGTTGAGGTGGGAACTAAGGAAGTGGCGGTGCCTAAAGGAATCTTGCACCGTTTCCATTTGTTCACCTAAACATCTCGAAGCTGCCATGCAAAAGATCCTTCTCCAGAAAAATCGATATACCTCCCCTTGTCCAATCTCAGTTGCACAGGATCTTTTAGCATCTCCCTGACAACATATGTCCCCAACTGTCCTGATTGGACCTCTTCCCCCCTTATGTCCCGAGGCACAATATGTACCTGAGGTCGGGAAGACTGTACTCTCTGCAATTTTTCAATTAAGAGTACCTCTTCACTTACCCAACTATCATGAGGATAAGCTGCTGCATATGGACTGTGTAATATCGTCCCCTGTTGTGACCCGTGTGGTGTGAATGGGGTTTCCCTGTGTTGGCGTTCCCTCCCCCAGGACCGCTCTCCCCACCCTCTTTGTCACCTGGAAATGTGGCTTGATCTCGATTTTTACTTCTTGTTTCGAGAACCACCCACCCTCGGCTTTCCAGCCTTTACGTGTGTATAGTTGTTTCAGAGGCACTCTCTGTTGGTAGCTCCAGAGTGTGATGTTGTCCCCCGCGTCTCTCCGGCAGGAAAATTGACGCCTCCTACTCGTTCCTCTCCAATCTGGAACCATCTCACTCTGCATAACCAAGACAAGGTACCCCTGAATCACACACTCCACCTTTTGCACGTACCCATTGTACTGCAATGTACCCTTTAACAAACCTTTGGATCGGTGCGTCGATTCTGGGAGTGTGGTACTCAATAGCAGCACAATAAGGGAAAGAGGCGCCCTGATTTGAATAAAAGCTTTTAAAACCAGTTTAAAAACGAAAAATAAAAATGAGGTATCTTACCTCAATGACGAAATCTCTGTAAACTTACAAAAGATTTTTATTTGAGCACAGGCAACGCGTTTCGCGGGTCTGAGCCCGCTTCCTCAGGCCAATACAGTGCCAAATGACAGAAATCATGTAGCATAGGGAGCCTCAATAGCAGATTTACACTGCCATTCAATTCCCACTGCCCGCACACCTGCCCCTTCAGACCTTTCACCCACATTGTGCCCTGAAATTTGTTTTCTCCTGGCACAAGTGCTCTTTTCCTCCGTCCCTGCATGGTCCATCTGTGCCAAGCGGAGGGAGGTGTGAAAGGATTAGTACCTTTGTCACCCAACATTAACATGCTTGGGCCTTGCATTCTCATTAACCCCTTATTATACATGAGAATGTCCTCTCTTTGTTCTCCTAGGACGGAATGGCAACCTAGGATCACCATCAGCACGGTACTCTTCATTATAAAAGCACCACCTTGGGAAAGAAAAACATTAGCAATTTGCACTACGCTTTGCTCAGTCAGTTTTTTTAGATGTTTTCCGATCTCAGGAACCTCGGTTTTTAGTCTCTTTCCAATTTCAGGAATCTCGTGTTTCTCCAAACTTAGATTGGCATCTGGAACCTTTCGCTTATCCGACTGACATCTCCAGCTTTGCTGCCAGCACTGCAGCTGTCTCGATTCCATATTGCCCAACTCCTGAAATCGAAATACAAACAAATCAATTCTTATTAATGATTTGGGATTCGCCCTGCGGCTTGTACTCTGTACACTTGAAATTGATCTATATATATCGTAATTGATCTCGTTGCTCTATGGTTCTCATGAACTCTGTTTACTCTTATTGGTAGATTGGAGTTAAACTCCCCCCCCCCCCCTACCTCAGTACTATCCTCAGTACTTACCTGTTTAAAATATGCTCCCGCGGGCTTCACCTTTGGAAGCTCTCACCTCATTACAGCTCACTCCACATCCCCCCTTATCTGTCCATGCGCGGCCGTCGCATGCACAGATTACGGATGCCACACCTGATACTGCTTTGCAGGTGAGCCTGCAATGCTCTTACTCATTATCGCATTTACTTATCTAGAACTTCATCGCGATACCAGCTCTGCTAGAAATTCTGTGTGTTGTACCCTCTGATCAATGTTTGCCGTGCCACTACCTAGACTACCAAAAAAAACGGCTGCCTCCCTGTAGGAAGGAGCACTTTGCACTTAAACTACACAGGGTGCAGGGCTAAGCATACCAGCGTCACATGCCTGTATGCAGATCCCTGAATGCCCACATGGTAGGTAGTCACATGGCAAACAGCGTACTGATACACTGTCACTCTGTACATGGCAATTCTATCATCTGTATAATTGCCCGATGAACTGCGGTCAGTTTTTGTTCTTTGTGCTACAATTGATAGGAGCTGGAAAAAACATATTTGACCAATCAGTGGACGAAAAAAAACGCACCAAAAAAACAGCCCCAGCCCAGCATAGACCTCTCAGTCAAGCTCTGGCCCTGTCCACGACAAAAAACGGAAAAAAACGTTACCGCTCTGCAGCAGCGGCGACGGAAACCCGGATTGGTTAACTCCCTTTTTTCCAACTCCGGCACCCCCCTGATGCACTGTCCCCCTTTCCTTCTATTGGGAACTCATGCTGCACCACCCATTAAGGTGCCCCACTTACAGGAATAATCCCGTAAGCAACTCAGTACAGACACTTTCCTGACCTGCACTGCTACGTGTGTCCCTGCACCTAGCTGGGACACTTTTCCTATCCGTGCTCCTGCTAATCTTACAGTAATAGCTTGGTGCACATATCCTGGCATTCCTTTCCATGGACTCAGGGAAAAACTCTGGGGAAATACTTTGAGAACCGAGACACTCAGTAGACTGTCTCTGTATTTCTACCCCCCTCCCTTACAGCTGCTCTGCCCGGAGCCGCGAGCACAGCCTGACGTGACGTGGATCCCCCAGCCCCTCCTCCCCCCTGCCATGACGTGTGGGGGCCATGACTCTCGGGGGCGGGCTCTCTCCACTGCCGCCATTTTGAGTCCTGGACTGCCGGCTAAGATGGCTGCTCCCATAGCAGCCTCTCGTTCCTATATCTTAGGGAAAAAAAACAAAATACAAACAGAACAAACATTTTTTATGCATAGTTGCACAGCATCTATCCACAGTGCACAAAGATCAGCCTCAGCATTCCTTCACGTCTCAGCTGCAATCCGAACTGCAATCAGACATACGGATCCCCAGAGACGTAGGAATCTTTCTCACTCTATCACAGACATAACTAAGAACCGCCCGAGCGAGCTATACGACTCCAAACCACTTTAACTGTTTTAACTGTTAACATCCCAGCTAGAACTTCTTCTGAGACCGTTATCAGCCGGAGCTCGCCACACACCCAACAACACAATACAGACATTGAAAAACATGTTAGCAGCAGCACCGACTGGAAATGCGAGAAACTTGCAGAACATCCCACAAACAGAAAGACACTCGCTTTCCTCTTCTATCCCCTCTCTCTCCCCCCTCCACCTGCTCGACCGCCGCCCCCCCCCCTATCTCTTCCGCGGGGCGCTCTCTGCTAGGCTAAAACACAGCTGGCATCACTCCCAGTCTCTGGACGGGGAGAAAAAAAAAAAACAAAACCAACATAGAAGGAGGAACAAAAAAAAAATGAAGCGCGCAGCCTCCACACTGCAATTAACACAGAATGTACATATGACCACATTATCCTCTCCTTGTTATAACACCAAATACAACACAAATAACGCCATATAACAACGTAAATCATACTTGCCTGAGAGGACTTCGTACGCCTGCCAATTCGACCAGCTTTTGGCAACTCCACGAAACTGAGTGGATCCCTGGAACTACTGAGCGTCATCTCTGTGTACCCACACTGGCTCAGTGGATCGATCTCCAGCGGCAGCTGCCAGCCGGCCTCGGAGCCTTCCAGTCACCTGCGATCTGGTTAAGGCTATGACTGCGTGCACTTACAGTCAAAGTTTAACATCCACGAGTTTCGCCGCTGGTTTCCTCGAATTGCAGTCCGTGTGCTCGGCTCCCACACACTCACACTAGCTTATCAGTCTCAGCTTGATAAGCTTAACAGTCCGCGTCTATTCCGCTTGTTTTGCTGTGGAATATCTTGAAAACTTCTTCTTCGGCCCTCGGCCCCTGTCTGCCTGTTTTGCTAGGCAGGGAAGGGTTTCAGCGCCACTGTTATAAACTGTTCTTATATCACCTTGCTTCGACACCAGTAACTTCTTACAGTTACGTCTCACAGACTGGGAGATCACTTGACTCTCCACATAGCAAACAGGAGATAGACTTTCTCAGGCTTCTTCAATGTTTACGTTATTTATTCAGGAAACAGGAATACCGATAGATACATTCATCATATCCTAGCCATGCCAATCTTCATGTTGCGTTACAAGCTCGTGATTAGACTCCCTGCTGAAGTCAATCAGGTACCTTCTTCCTAACTACGTTACACTAAACTACCTATGTACAGCATACATTATATCAGATTACAGAAAGGAAGAACATGCTTAGAGGTCCCAGTCGGCCTTGCGAGCTAGTACGGAAGGAAGAAGCAGAATGCCCTCTCCATCGCTCCCTCCGGATTTAATACCGACTAGGAAAGAGTTAAATATGACATCATCTTCGCCACCCCCTAGATCAGATTATTGGTGGACCCACTCGTGGTGTCATCATACCCACCTACTTGATTAATAATCAATGAGGCATTTGGCCTATATGCAGGAATGTGGATGTTTACCAAACATGGCCGATGTTTACTGTTCCTGTGGTGCACGTGTTGAGGTCAGAATAGGCCGATGGCCTTCTTTTAGGAACATGTTCTCAGTATCTGCGTGTATCCTCTGCTACACGCAGACCCTGAGATGCCTCTGCCTGCATCACAAAACCTCTATTTATTTTAAAGGCATACACTGCGGACAAGCCTTTTACATAAAACTCAGGCCAATTAACTGAGGCCTACTTAAATTATAACAATCTGGTGCCGAAACCCGGGAGGCAAAATGTGTACCTGAGGTCGGGAAGACTGTACTCTCTGCAATCTTTCAATTAAGAGTACCTCTTCACTTACCCAACTAGCATGAGGATAAGTGGCTGCATATGGACTGTGTAATATTGTCCACTGTTGTGACCCGTGTAGGGAGAAGGTGGTTCCCTGTGTTGGCTTTCCCTCCCCCGGGATCGCTCCCCCCCCCCCCTCTTTGTCACCTGGAAATGTGGCTTGATCTCGATTTTTTTACTTCTTGTTTCGAGAACCACAAACCCTCGGCTTTCCAGCCTTTATGTGTGTATAGTTGTTTCAGAGACACCCTTTGTTGGTAACCCCAGAGTGCGATGTTGTCCCCTGCGTCCCTCCTGTAGGATAATTGACGCCTCCTGCTCGTTCCTCTCCAACCTGGAACCATCTCACTCTGGATAACCAAGACAAGGTACCCCTGAATCACACACTCCACCTTTTGCATGTACCCATTGTACTGCAATGTACTTTTTAACAAAACTTTGGATCGGTGCATCGATTCTGGGAGTGTGACATTCAAGAGCAGATTTACACTGCCGTTCAATTCACACTTCCATCACCCCTGACCCTTCAGACCTTTCGCCAACCTTGTGCCACGAATTTGTTTGCACCTGGCACTTGTGCTCTTTTCCTCCATCCCTGCTTGGTCCATCTGTGCCAATTAGAGGGAGGTGGGAAAGGATCAGTACCTTTGTCTCCAAACATTAACATGCTTGGGCCTTGTGTTCTCATTAACACCTTATTATTGATGAGAATGTCCTCTCTTCGTTCTCCTAGGATGAAATGGCAGCCTAGGATCACCATCAGCACGGTACTCTTCATTATAAAAGCACCTCCTTGGGAAAGAAAAACATTAGCAATTTGCATTATGCTTTGCTCAGTCAGTTTTTTTTTCTTTTTAGTCTCTTTCCGATCTCAGGAATCTCGTTTTTTAGTCTCTTTCCAATCTCAGGAATCTCGCTGTTCTCCAAACTCGGATTGGCATGTGGAACCTTTCGCTTATCCGACTGACATCTCTGTCTCGGCTGCCAGCACCTCAGCTCTCTTGCTTCCATATTGCCAAACTCCTGAAATCAAAATACAAACAAATCAATTCTTATTAATGAGTGGGGTTTCGCCCTGCAGCTTGTACTCTGTACACTTTAAATTAATCAATATATATACCGTAATTGATCTCATTGCTTTATGGTTCTCATGAACTCTGTTTACTCTTTTTGGTAGATTGGAGTTAAACTTCTCTCCCCTACCTAAGTACTATCCTAAGTGCTTACCTGTTTAAAATATGCTCCCGCGGACTTCACCTTTGGAAGCTCTCACCTCATTGCAAGCTCTCTCCACATCCCCCCTTCTGTACATACGTGGCCGTCGTATGCACAGAGTACGGATGCCACACACCTGTTGCTGCTTTGCAGGTGAGCCTGCAATGCTCTTGCTCATTTTCGCATTTACTTACCTGGAACTTCATTGCGATACCAGCTCTGCTAGAAGTCCTGTGTGTCGTACCCTCTGCCCAATGCTTGCCGTGCTACTACCCCCAGACTACGAAAAAAAATGGCTGCCTCCCTATAGGAAGGAGCACTTTGCACTTAAACTACACAGGGTGCAGGGCTAAGCATTCCAGCGTCATATGCCTGTATGCAGATCCCTGAATGCCCACTCGGTAGGTAGTCATCTGGCAAACACTGTACTGATACACTGTCACTCTGTAAATGGCAATTCCTTCATCTTTATAATTGCCCCTTGAACTGCTTCCAGTTCTGTTCTGTGCTAAACTGAATCAGAGCTGGAGAAAAGAAGAGAAAGAAAAAATATATATCTTTGACCAATCGGTGGGCGAGGAAAAACACGCTAACAGCCCAGCAATGACTTCTTTGTCAATCTCTGGTCCTGTTCCCGACCCAAAAAAACCCGAAAAAAGCATTCTGCAGTCGCAGCGAGTACACCTGGATTGGTCAACTCCTTTCTTTCTCTCTTTTCCTTTCTTCAACTATGCACTGTCCCCCTATTTCTATTGGGAACACATGCTGCACCGCACTTTAAGATGCCTCACTTAAAGGAATAATCCCATAAGCAACCCAGTACAGATACCCCCCCTGATCCGCTCTTGCAAATCACTCCCTGGGAAATATCTGACTTCTCCGTGTCTCCATGCCCCTGGCTGGGAAACACTTCCTATCCGTGACCATGCAACCTGCTTGGCTCACGTATGCGGACACTCCCTGTGCCCAGACTTCTTCTGAGGAAATCATCTGGAAGCCGAGAAACTCAGTAGAATCTCTCTTCTGTCCCCACTCTGGACCCCCCTCCCACCAGCTGCTTCCGTGCACGGCGCCGTGTGCACAGCTGTGACGTGGGACGTGGGATCCTCCCCAGCACATCCTCCCCCTGCCATCGGGGCGTGCCTATCAGTGGGTGCTTCCCGCCCCATCCCCTCCTAATACATCATGAAGGTGGGAGTGGCTTTCTCAGAATTACGACTCCATGTTGAGTCATGGCATGCCATCCAAAATGGCTGCTATGTAATCCCCCATTGCAACCTCTTAATCCTATGCACCTTTAGGAAAAAAACAGTTAGAACATACAATGTATTTGCACACTAAACATTCCAGCATATATATCTCTTGGATACCTGCAAAAACAGACAAATAGCACAGCAGTTTGTGAAGTTTGCACAGCAGTTTGTGAAATTTCCTATCTCCTCCTCAGAAAAAAACGCAAATCATCTTGGACATGTAGACGGAGGGAAAAAAAAACATGCACTCAACCCCGTGCACTCAAACCTACGCTCTGCAATCCGTGTATACACAAAACCACAGGACACTGAACTGAAACCACTCTACTAGAAGTCCTGTACAGCTCTCTAAACTCCGCTGTCCACTGACAATTAACTATCCTCGCAGCCCAGAAACATAACAAAAGACACACAAACAATGAATACAGCTGGCCTCTCTAGCTTCTCTCTCCATTTCTCTGACCCAGTCCTCTCTCTCTCTATCTCCCCCATCCACCACTTGTAAACTGCAGCCCCCCCTTATCTCCGCTGCGGGGGACAGTTCACACACATCTGGCAATCCTCCCAGACTCTCGCTGTGAAACACGGGAGAGAGAAAAAAAACCTGAACCTGCATGCAGCTGCCACTAACATAACATGAGAGAAAAACAAAAACCAACACATGAAGAACAGTAAGAACACACGCTAGAACAGCTAGACTAAGCAGCGCTGGAACACACTGTCAACATGTAATACCAAACACTTGCATTAACATTAAACAAATGGAACTCTATGCTTGCCAGTTCCTTGAGACGTTCTCCACGAATGTCCATTCGTTACAGCATTGGTCAAGTTTTACTCGCAAAGTTCTGGACCCCCTCGGGCTACTGATTCCTCTGTTCAGCAGATCGATACCACTACGGCACTTGCACCCAAGCCGCTGCCAGGACAGCCCACGATCTGTATTTTGGCGTTAGGTGTGTGTACAATCACACCTATATTATTCAGTCCACGAGCCTTCGCCGCTGTAATTCCTTGAATGTCATTCCGTGCGCCCGGCTTCCTCGCAGCCTGGGAGCACCACTTATCTCTTCTCGATAAGTTTCCAACGAGCGTCTCAGCGTCTCCTCCGCTTGTTACTGTGGAAGTCCTGGAAAAACTAGATAACAGATTGACATCTGGCCCAGTCCTTGCCTGCCTTTTCTGCTAGACAGCGCTGGGTTCACGGCACCACTGTTATAAATCACCTTTTGCTCCGGCACCAGCAAACTTATCAGCAAGAGTTGCAAACACGACTCACCACAGCAAGCAGGAGATAGACTTTCTTAGGCTTCTTCAATGTACAAGTTATTTATTCAGGAAACAGATATACAGATACAGTTCATCATATCTTAGCCAAGCAGATACTTATTTAGTCATTCCGTTGCGTTGCAGCTTCTTGATTACCTTCCTAGTGACTGTAATCAGGTGATCTCCTGTCTATCCTACGTTACATCTAGACTAACTATGTACAGCATACATTATATCAGATTACATAAAGAAGGAAATAATTAGGTGTTCCAGTCAGCAGATAGAGAGCATGAAAGTAGGAATCAGAGTGCCCTCCGTCGGCCCATCCGGCCCTTTAATACTGACTAGGAAAGAGTTAAATGTGACCTCATCTTAGCCATCCCCCACACCCGACTATTGGCTTAGACCCCTCGTGGTGTCATAATACCCACCTACTCGATTACTATTTAATGATGCCTTTCACTTACTTACAGGAATGTTCTCTGTTTGTAAATATGGCCTATGTTGATTGTTCTCGTAGTCCATTTGTCTGGGGCAGTGTAGGCCTGTGGCCTTCCTTCAGGAACATGTTCTCAGTATCTGCTTGTATCATCTGCTTCAAGCAGACATTGAGATGCTTCTACAAAACATTAACCTATAGTGTGCGCTCCTCAATCACTTTACCCTACTAGAAATTCCTATAGTACTCTTCACTTTCTGGGTCGCTCCTGTAGTTAAGTGTGTGCGTCACTTTAAGCCAATATTTATACAGATGCTTCTGCCTGCATCACGAGAAACTATTTTAAAGGTATATTCTGCGAACAAGCCTTTTACCTATTCCTCAGGCCAAATAACTGAGGCCTACTTAAATTATAACAGACACCAGCAGGGGTATGTGAGACAGCTGGTGGTGAGTACCAGGTCATGTGCTATTCGGAAGCAGTGTCAACATGAATTGAAGAGAGGATGAGGCACTGTGCCTAAGAACACCTTTATTTCTCAGCTGGGCATTCAATACAAGGATTCAGCTGTAAGGACTAAGTGAGATGCCCTGACAGCATATTAACCTCCCTGGCGGTAAGCCCGTGCTGAGCACGGGCTATGCCGCCGGGAGGCACCGCTCAGGCCCCGCTGGGCCGATTTGCATAATTTTTTTTTTGCTGCACGCAGCTAGCACTTTGCTAGCTGCGTGCAGTGCCCGATCGCCACCGCTACCCGCCGATCCGCCGCTATACGCGTCGCCGCAGCCGCCCCCCCCCCCCCCCCCAGACCCCGTGCGCAGCCTGGCCAATCAGTGCCAGGCAGCGCCGTGGGGTGGATCGGAGTCCCCTTTGACGTCACGACGTCGATGACGTCGGTGACGTCATCCCGCCCCGTCGCCATAGCGACGGGGGAAGCCCTCCAGGAGATCCCGTTCTTTGAACGGGATCTCCTGATCTCCGATCGCCGGCGGCGATCGGAGGGGCTGGGGGGATGCCGCTGAGCAGCGGCTATCATGTAGCGAGACCTCGTCTCGCTACATGAAAAAAAAAAAATTTAAAAAAAAACGTATTTGCTGCCCCCTGGCGGATTTTGCCAAACTGCCAGGAGGGTTAAGGCGACTGATGGTGCAATAGTTCACATCATCAGAAGCCTTATTTCTCAGAGCCTGTCAAAAAAGAGGAAAAGAGGCCTTGCACATCAATTAAAACTTCACTTTTAATGGAACCAATAAAAGGCATACATTACATCTCCTATGAGGTGGAAAGAGAGGTACAGGCAGTGAGGGTAGTCGACAGCCGTTTCGCGCCGGTTATGTACAGTGGCGCATCATCTGATGCGCCACTGTACATAACCGGCGCGAAACGGCTGTCGACTACCCTCACTGCCTGTACCTCTCTTTCCACCTCATAGGAGATGTAATGTATGCCTTTTATTGGTTCCATTAAAAGTGAAGTTTTAATTGATGTGCAAGGCCTCTTTTCCTCTTTTTTGACATGAACTGTTGCAACTACTTTTTGGCCTTTTGCACTCTGTATGTATAACGGATAGCTATTCCTGTGCACAGAGCCATATCTACTGGACAATATTATTTCTCAGAGCCTGTGAAATAAAGGTGTTTATAGGCATAGTGTCCTCTTCAATTCATTTTTTTTTTATCTATGGGTATGTTAATGCTACATATGCTTTAATGTTACTCTATAGAGGATCCATGCATCTGAATCTATTGTTACATGCTGAAACAAGAATAATTAGTAAAAGCACTTTTGCTGATTGTAACCATGAAAATCATCTTCTACATTTTTACTCAGCCACATGAACATTGCAGTGAGACATCTGCAGCTCAACCCTATTACAAACTTCTTCCTCACCCAATCTGTTCTGATTACTTATGCTATTTTCCTATGCCTGGTACACACCATGCAATTTCCCGTCAATTTCAAATCAGTAATTTCCAACAGGTCAGATCTGATTTCCGATAATTTAATCGATTTTGTACAGAAGTGATCTGAAAATCTATCAGAAAAAGGATTGGAAATAAGATTGGACCTGTCAGAAATTATTGATTTGACCTGAAATCTGACAGCAAATTGCATAGTGTGTACCAGGCACTAGACAGGAGACATCAGTGAAGAAGAGGGAATGAGAGGCACCAAGCTGCAGACCCATCTGCTGTACTAAAATGATTTTAACTGTGGTTTTATTGTGGCTACATGAGAAGAAAAGTTTTACAGGTTTTCAGAGTGGTTTCATGTGCATGAGTACACTACAGGGTCACTTTAATTTAACAGCTTTTTAGTAAATAGGCTGTGTGCGTCAGAAAATCAGATGACTCCTCCTGCTGCAATATGTTGAATGATTCCCTAGACAGTTTTAAAATTAGAATAAATATCCTTGTACTACAGCTCATCAGTCTTGTGCTCAGAATAGCTTTTGTTTTCTAGCAAACTGACACACCCACAATGTACCTTTTGTCTTTGAAAATGCTCGGTTTTCAGGCTGTAAAAAGGACTTTTGAAGCAGTTATATTACTTTAAATTTTTCTACAATCTATTGTTCATATTTACATGTTTATTGTTCTGCACAGCTGGGATTTTCCAGTGTTCTTAGGAGAAGGCTTAAAAAATGGAAAAGAGCATATTTTCTGATTTATTTATTTATTTATTTTCAACCAAGCATAGGTAAATAGCTCACTAAGTTTTCTATATATATTTTATAATGGCAAAAATTGTTGTTGTTTTTGATAGGCACATTACAGGGGCCTATGGACTTTCAGAGAGTGAAAGTGACTTTGCTGCTTCTTTTGTGTTATAAACAACTTTTGCTAAAGCTCTGGTGTACTATAAACACCAAATTGACACCTCAGTAAAGTAGTCCCTCTGAGGTATCTATTCATGCATGCTTTTAGTATTTTGGTTGCATTAATTTTTTTCATAAAATTAGTTGGACTGTATGACAAACAATGAATATTGATGTTTTTCCTAATATATTAGTTTTTCCATTGATTTTCAGGCAAGCTGTGGAGTTCTGTAGAAATCCCACAAAAATGCTTCAGTTTTTTTCTCCTTAAAGAGAACCCGAGCTGGGTTTGAAGAATGTGATCTGCATAGTGAGGCTGGATCTGCCTATACAGCCCAGCCTCTGTGGGTATTCCAAACCCCCCTAAGGTCCCCCTGCACTCTGCAATCCCTGATAAATCACAGCCGTGCTGTCGACACACAGCGTGTCGCAGCGGCTATGTTTTTCTCTATAGTGTCAGTCTGCTGCTCTCCCCACCTCTTGCAGAACTCCGGTCCCCGCCTGCCTCCCTTCCCTCCTTGCTGATTAGAGGGAAGGGAGGGGGGCAGGGACCGGAGCTCTGCAGGTAGCGGGGGAGCAGCCAAGACTGACACTACAGATGTAAACACAGCCGCACAGTGCGGCTGTGATCTATGTCTGATTTCAGAGTGCAGGGGGACATTAGGGGAGTTTGGAATACCAACAGAGGCTGGGCTGTATAGGCAGATCCAGCCTCTGTATTCAGATCACATTCTTCAAACACACCTCGGGTTCTCTTTAATAAATTGATATCCAGCGTGTGGCTAGTTTGTAGGCGATAGTAGTGACTGCAGAGTAATGCACCAGTGCAGAAAGTATCTTACCTTCTCCAGCACCCCAGCTTGAAGGCTTATTTCCCTTTGTGGGGCTAAGACAGACAGACCATGCCAGGTGGTGGATGGAAAAAGTAGAGAGTTACAGCTGCAGAAGCTAGTTGAGAAGAGAAGCACTGTCCCAGAAGTCTCCACTGGATGCAAACACTTGTGATCTGTTTTTCCAACATGGTCAAAACTATTATAACAAAGAGAACGCAGGCTTCATGGTTTAATAAGGAACTTGTTTTATCAAAGTTCTGTTACCTTTATTAACCAAGTTTCACTGCAATGTCACTTTAAGACCTCTAAAGCTTATTATTTTCTATTTCCAGAACGGGGGTGTTAACATTGGTCACATCTACTTTCTGCAGACTCCAAAGCTCCACCTCATACTACAGAATCATGTTTTTTTATTGATAAGCAAGGAATCTTGAAAAAGTAGTCAGACATTTTGTTCTTCCTCCTTTGTGTGCTACATGGGCACGACTGACTGACCCAACCAGCAGCTTCCACAAGGAGGAAGAGGACACAAGTTTTTGGTAGTGGTAAGGACATTTGGCCTATGAAACAGGTTATTTGTCTACCACTTTGCTTACTTACACTGTTTATGTGCACTTATCATCCAAAGGCTTTTTGCACACTGAGGGCAAAACTACACATATACCTGCCCAATTACCGGTCGTTAATACCTTCCAGTTGCAAAATAATTGAATGTGAGCACTTGTTACCACACATGTGTCAGCGGTTGACACGTGGTGCAGTTACTGCCTGGTACAAAAGCGCTGCATGCCAAATCTAGGGGCGGCTGCTGCATTCTCAGATGTGCCTGCAAGATACCACTTTCAGTATTGGATGCTTGAAGCCTGCTGCAAGTGCCCAAGCAAGTAAATAAGAGTGGCTGGCAAGTAGTTAAAAGAGAGCTGTAAGGTGGAGATTAACTCCACCAAGGTCTTAGAGGGAAAAAGTTATGCAGCTAATGGAAATCCTGCTAAAAAGGTGAAACCCCTGTCATAGTGTAGGCCTAATTAAAATTTAGTCTACTGATGCACAGCCTTGTGGGTAATGACATCACATGCAGCTGATTCCTGATTTGCATATGCTGATATTAAAGGCTGGATATTTCTGCGCGCATAGCTCCTACACACTCCAAATTTTGATGGAACTACCCCATGCCAGATTACAGCCCCAATGGTTCACAAGCATTCTGTTTCATACAGAAAATTGTGCCGCATTTACTCTTGCAATTCTTGTTTAGGGAACGAGACTTGCAATCAGAGTTGCTGCGAAATAGCGGGTATTTTGCAGCGATTTTCTGCGTGAAAAAGGGCTCTTAGCGATCTGGATAAACTTGGTTATCTATTCATGGAAAAGGTGGTGTGTCTTCTACTAAGGGGGGAAAAAACCCTCTGGCTCTGCGCACCAGTAGTAAACATGTGCACCAGTAGTAAACATGATTACTGTGGGGCACCTACCTATCTAATCTGTACTGCAGGCACCTATCTAATCTATACTGCAGGCACCTATCTAATCTATACAGCGGGGCACCTACCTTTCTAATCTATACTGCAGGGCACCTATCTAAGCTATACTGCGGGGCACCTATCTAAGCTATACTGCGGGGCACCTATCTAATCTATACTGCGGGGCACCTACCTATTTAATCTGTACTGCAGGCACCTATCTAATCTTTACTGCAGGCACCTATCTAATCTATACTGCGGGGCACCTACCTATCTACTCTGTACTGCAGGCACCTATCTAATCTATACTGCAGGCTGGCACCTACCCATCTAATCTGTACTGCAGACACCTATCTAATTTATACTGCAGGCACCTATCTAATCTATACTGCGGGGCACCTACCCATCTAATCTGTACTGCAGACACCTATCTAATTTATACTGCAGGCACCTATCTAATCTATACTGCGGGACACCTACCTATCTAATCTATACTACGGGGCAACTACCTATCTAATCTTTACTGCAGGCACCTATCTAATCTATACTGCGGGGCACCTACCTATCTACTCTGTACTGCAGGCACCTATCTAATCTATACTGCAGGCTGGCACCTACCCATCTAATCTGTACTGCAGACACCTATCTAATTTATACTGCAGGCACCTATCTAATCTATACTGCGGGGCACCTACCTATCTAATCTATACTACGGGGCAACTACCTATCTAATCTATATTGCAGGCACGTATCTAATCTATATTGCAGGCACCTATCCAATTTATACTGCAGGCACCTATCTAATTTATACTGCAGGCACCTATCTAATCTATACTGCGGGGCACCTACCTATCTAATCTATACTGCAGGGCACCTATCTAAGCTATACTGCGGGGCACCTATCTAATCTATACTGCAGGCACCTATCTAATCTATACTGCAGGCACCTATCTAATCTATACTGCGGGGCACCTACCTATCTAATCTATACTGCAGGCACCTATCTAATCTATACTTCGGGGTACCTACCTATCTAATCTTTACTGCAGGGCACCTATCTAATCTATACTGCAGGCACCTATCTAATCTATACTGCAGGCACCTATCTAATCTATACTGCGGTACACCTACCTGTCTAACCTATACTGGGGGCACCTACTTATCTAAACTATACTGCAGGCACCTACCTATCTATCCTATACAGAGTGTGTGATTCCACAGTGTGTGCGTGTGTTTCCACAGCATATCTGTGTGTGTGTGTGTGTGTGTGTGTGTGTGTGTCCACAGCATATGTCTCTAGGCCCCGCATATGACACTCGCCCCAGGCCCTGCATACTCTAAGGCCACCTCTGTTCACAACATGCCGACATGAGGGTGTATTGGGGCCGGCTTCCGCATCGACATGCAGCGGACCGGAAGTAGTGTGGCCACCGCACGTATTTGCGTCGCACATGTGCAGAAGCAAATTATGTCACTAATACACTTCTGCACCATTCTTCTTTTTGGCCACAGGAAGTGAGCGCTAGAGAAATCCCGAAGGCTGTTTTGGCGTTGCGGTGCAATGAGTCCCTCGCATCGCACCGCAAAAAAAAAGTGTGAAACCAGCCTAAAATGTGAAACTGAAAAAAAGGGATGATCGATTTTGTTTTGTGTGTGCTTAATAGAGACCTTTTCTAGTGTATAGTAAACTATAAGTGTTTCATTAAAATGTTGCATTTGTGTGTGGGGGCAATTTGTAATATACACTAAAATTTAGAGTTGACCCAAATTCATTGTCCTGTCATCTGTAAACTGACAAAATGTGAATTATAGAGAGCTGCACTCAGTTTTCATTTTGTATGTTAATCTGCATTATTTATTTCTTAATTGTTTCATATTACTGTTGAAAATGATAAAAATAGTGTAATGATTCTCAGATACGTGGCATTTGTTGTTTGGTAAGAAAATTGCCAGTCAATTACAGTATTCCTCTGTTGTATCTTTGATATTTATATATGTGTGTTGGAAAAATGTTGTAGTAACTTGCCTCGACCTCCTACCTCACCCTGTGTGACACCACAGTAATTATGTGTTGTGATGTGTCATTCATCACTTACAAATTGCATGGTGTGAGCCACTTCAACTGCCTTATCAATCTCTGTCACTCATTGTAAAGCATACTGGATAGCAGTAAATCTAGTATTACATATACAGCTCAAGTATTAATGAGTATGGCTTGTTTTAAAGATGGAATTGCCAATTTTAGTGGCTAAAGAAACTGTTACAATTTGTGGCCAAAACTTCCCTTTATTGAATGTCAGTCATGCAGTAATTGCTTTGACCCGGCAGCCCAGTGTGTCAGCAGATGTTATGTCATTATTCTGTATGGTTCTTTTACTTTGTTTTCAAGAAACGTGCCAGAAACTTTTCACCATTGTAAGCCATTGATAACAATTATTTTACTGTATATTTCTAGGTACATTTTTCAGCAGTAGCAGTACTTGTGTTACACTATTATTAGTGCATTTGCACAGTGTTGGCATCTTCTGTAGTGCTTTCAAAATGGACAAATTGTATGTGCCATTGGCATCCATGAAAATCCAGGCTACAGGCAAATAATTGCGTGCGAGGGGCGGCAGAGTTCCGCTACAGTGTAATGGAACTCTGCAGGAAATGTGGTGGGCATTCTAGGAACAGTAGTTCAGTGGAGTTTAGCTACATTTTAGTTGAACTCTGGTGAAAAATAGTAACGAATGAAGGGTGGTTACTGTTAGGAGTAGGCGGGGAGTAGTTAGTTTTAGGTATAGATAGAGGAGGGTTCTTCTTAGGCACAGTTAGGGGAGGGGTCTTGCTAGGTATATATAGAGAGGAGGGTTCTTATTAGGCATAAATAGGAGAGGGGTCTTGTTAGGCATATATTGGGGAGTGTCCTTATTAGGCATAGATAAGCGCTGCATAATATGTTGGCGCTTTATAAATACAATCAATAAATAAATAAATAAGGGAGGGGTCTTGTTGGGCATATATAGGGGAGAGTTCTTATTAGGCATAGATAGGGGAGGGGTCTTTTTTGGTGTATATATAGGGGAGAGTTCTTATTAGGTAGGGTGAGGGGTCTTGTTGGGCATATATAGGGAAGAGTTCTTATTGGGCATAGATGGGGAGGGGTCTTGTTGGGCGTCAGTAGGGGAGAGTTCTTGTTAGGCATAGATAAGGGAGGGTTCGTATGAGAGTTGGGGTACAGAGGGGCATAGTAGAATATTGATAAAATTACTAATATTTTGCTATAGTGGATTATACATCATCAGCAACATTTCAGATATTCTGCTATAGCAGATAATACAATATTGGTAAAATTACTGATATTCTGTAACCACTATTTTGCTCCCATTCTACTCACGTCTCTTTTGCGTAGACACAGTGCTTTAGAGTGTACATGGAATAAGTGATGTTATTAACCAGCTTAGCGGTATGGACGAGCTCAGCTCGTCCATGACCGCCGCGCTGGATTGCTCTGGCCCTGGTGGGCCGATTTTCTCATATTTTTTTTTTAAACACGCAGCTAGCACACTTTGCTAGCTGCGTGTTTATACTGATTGCCGCCGATGCGCCGCTACCCGCTGTGTAACAGGCCCCCCCCCCCCGAGCCATGATGTCGATGAAGTCATCCCGATCGTCGCCACGGGATTTCCTGTTTGCTCTGATCGCCAGAGGCGATCAGAAGGGGTGGGGGGATGCTGCTGCACAGCGGCTATCATGTAGCTAGCGCTAGGCTAGCTACATGATTTTAAAAAAATGTGCTGCTCCGCCGCCCTGGCCGTTCTATTAGAACGCCAGGGTGGTTAACTGTCACTCAGTGAAGTTCACAATGTAATGTCCATTCATATTCATAGTCTTAATATCCGTACCATTGTTTAGGGTCAGTTTGGAAACAGCCAGTTATCCTACCCTATATGTTCTGGAGTTGTGGGATGAAACCAGGGATGAAACGTACATAACCATGGATAAGATGTTTAAACTCCATGCAGATTATGTCTTGGATGAGATTCAAACCTGGGACTCATTTGAGAGGAAAAATAATCTTCCAAACTTTTATGATCACCATTTTTGTCAGAACCATATTGTGCTTGAGCCTGCTGTTAATCTTTTTTTAAAGCAAACCTTTAGGGCCTGAGCCCACTAACGCAATTGTGTCCATTTCTGTCCGCTTTTCAGCATCTGTAACATTGATGTGTAACTGAAAAGCAGATGTGTAGCTGAAAACTGCGTCAGTGGGCTCAGGCCCTCACTCAATAAACTACATAACTCTTTGTCATTTATTATATATTTGGAGTATTTGCAGCTGTGTCTGTGTACACCAGACTACCTTTGATATTTCTTCATTAAAGCAGCCGTAGAAAGATTGGGGCATTGAAGCCGTCATTTACTCCTGGCTTCGAATCTTGCTGCCTAAAGCTTTTCTAGTCAACATTGGTCTACATTTGGTAGACTCCGTACAGGGCATAGTGTTTTATGAAAGGGCTCTGCTCCACAAGTCAATATCTGAGTTCCGAGCTCTGCTTTCATCCTAGCTCCGTCCATCAGTTTACACTTCCTAGATATTGCTCACACTCCACCTCAAACTCTATGCCCTGTACTGAGTCTACCAAATGTAAGTGCATTTTAACTGTATCATGCTATGGTGATTGGTGAGTGGTAATTAAATTGGGGTACGTTTTCATTAGTTACATTTGTGCACAGATATTATTAGTGATTAAGTGGTCTGTTGATCGCTTTTATGTTAAATGGAGCAGTTTTGGCTGCAGTGTGAATCTGGCCTTAAAGAGACACTGAAGCGGAAAAAAAAATATGATATAATGAATTGGTTGTGTACTATGAATAATTACTAGAAGATTAGCAGCAAAGAAAATATTCTCATATTTTTATTTTCAGGTATATAGTGTTTTTTCTAACATTGAATTATTCTATAATATGTGCAGATTACACAACGCTCAGCATTCAAAATGATTCTTTCAGAGCAGTCTGTGAAGTAATGACCTCTCCTCTAGCAGAGAAAAAGTAAACAGTTCACTTACAGTTGAGATAATAAAAGTCAGATAACAGCCCTCTCCACGACTAACTTAAGCAGCCCATACACTCAGCCGATTTTCTGGCCGACCGATCGATCGCGGTCGATCGATCGATCGATCGATCGCAAATCGGTTGGCCAATCGACCGATCGACGGCCGATTTCGATCGATTTCGATGGATTTCCATCGAACTTGCAGGGTGGAAAATTTAGGTCGATCTGATGAGATTGCTTATCAGTTTGCATTGGCCTTAATGGAAATCTGATGGCAAAAAAATGCCATCAGATCGAATTTCAACAGATTTCAAACTGAAATCTATTGGAATTCTATTCTGGTAAAAAATGTTCTAAAAACGCATCAGATAGATCATCAGATGCATTTCTTATCTGTCTGCTGCCAATCTGACGAGTCGGAGAGCTTAATGGCTTGTTTGCATAGAGATAACAACTGGAGTTTCTCAACTCTTCCTGTACTGGAAACAATTAGACTGATGTATCTGATCTTAATGTTTTATTTCTTAGCTGTACTACACATACAAATCATAATATCATCATTTTTTTTTCGCTTCAGTGTCTCTTTAAAGCATATGTTGTTTGTGTCTACAGTGATTATCCAGACTGAGGGGAGTAGTTGTAAATGTATGTTATGGTTAAAAGAGTAAAGCTAGCTATACACTTATCAATTGTTGTGTTTACTCAACCTTTCAAAAATAATATTTTTTGACTGTTCAATTAATATTTGGCTGAGAATCAAAATACAGTAAATTGAGCAGAATAAAAAAGGTCTGTCAACTACACAGAAACGAAGGCCAACCATGGGAAAAAAAATAAACAAACAGAACTTTTCCATTTAGAGTGACGGAAACATTAAAGGGAAAAAAAATGATTATTTCTATCGATGCAACAGAACTTGATGAAACTTGACGAAATTAAACAGTGTGTCCATAGTAAGAAATAGTCTGAACATAGTATGAATGTACCATTTTAGTATGTATATGTGAGTGTAATCAACAAAATCTTTAAGGGTCTGAGCACTTTTTTCCATTGCTGAGTGGCTTTCAGCAACAGATATCGTGTGATATGTAAGGACACCTGGCAGTGCATAGACAAGGTAATAATGCATGAATTTCTGTGCACAATACAGCACTGTGATATTCAGTCTATTTTGATTGGGGTCTGTGCTGCACAGGAGAGCAACCTGGGTGCCATGTATTTTGGTAAAACGCATGGCAACCTGCATTTCAGACCAAGGCAACAGTGTGTTCAGGTCCTTCTTAATGTGTAATAAATGAATAAACTATGTGTGGTGTATAAAACATTAACTTTAAATAGAAAACACCAGAAATCCGCTCACACCTCCCTGGGATAGTGCTGGATCCAGGACAGGCCAATCCAACAAGCAAAGAAGGGGGATGTCCGCACGATATCCCTTGATCAAGTTCCTTTATTATGGACGTATCCACACCAAATCACACATCATAAAGCTGACATGTTTCGAACCGAACGGTTCTTACTCATAGCTCATAACTTTAAATAGGTGCGTGGTATTGAACAGCATGTTCAGATGTCTCTCTGTATTTATTGTCTGTTGCAAATAAAGTTGGTTTAACACATTACACTTGAGAGCTGCAGCCACTAAGGACATGCTCAATAGGCCACTCTGAAGCATCAGGTAGCCTTGACCAAGTGCTCTTTACTGAAAACGTACTGGCTTAACCACTTAACGACCGCCCACTGCACAGGGGCGGCCGGAAAGTGGATCCCGCAAGGACCAGCTCATGCCCAGAGGCGGCAGTCCTTGTAGGGGCATGGGCGGAGCGATCACGTCATCCGTGACGCGATCCTCCGCAGGCACCTGGCTCCACCCCCCTCGCGCTGTAACCCACCGGCCGTTCGGAAACGCCGGCGGATTAATAGCACCCGGATCGCCGCATACAAAGTGTATAATACACTTTGTAATGTATACAAAGTGTATTATACAGGCTGCCTCCTGCCCTGGTGGTCCCAGTGTCCGAGGGACCACCAGGGCAGGCTGCAGCCACCCTAGTCTGCACCCAAGCACACTTATTTCCCCCCCCCCGCTGCCCCCTGATCGCCCATGGCACCCCTCAGACCCCCCCCCTGCCCACCCCCCAGACCACTGTTTGCACCCAATCACCCCCCTAATCACCCATCAACCACTCCCTGTCACTATCTGTCAACGCTATTTTTTTTTATTCCCTAAACTGCCCCCTGCTCCCTCCTGATCACCCCCCCACCCCTCAGATTCTCCCCAGACCCCCCCCCCCCTGTGTACTGTATGCATATATCCCCCTGATCACCTGTCAATCACCTATCAATCACCCATCAATCTCCCATCAATTACCCCCTGTCACTGCCACCCATCAATCAGCCCCTAACCTGCCCCTTGCGGGCAATCTGATCACCCACCCACACCAATAGATCGCCCGCAGATCCGACATCAGATCACCTCCCAAGTGCAGTGTTTACATCTGTTCTCTACCCTAAACACCCACTAATTACCCATCAATCACCCCCTATCACCACCTGTCACTGTTACCCATCAGATCAGACCCTAATCTGCCCCTTGCGGGCACCCAATCACCTGCCTACACGCTCAGATTGCCCTCAGACCCCCCCTTATCAATTCGCCAGTGCAATATTTACATCTGTTCTTCCCTGTAATAACCCACTGATCACCTGTCAATCACCCATCAATCACCCCCTGTCACTGCCACCCATCAATCAGCCCCTAACCTGCCCCTTGCGGGCAATCTGATCACCCACCCACACCAATAGATCGCCCGCAGATCCGACGTCAGTTCGCCTCCCAAGTGCAGTGTTTACATCTGTTCTCCACCCACTAATTACCCATCAATCACCCCCAGTCACTGCTACCTATCAGATTAGACCCCTATCTGCCCCTAGGGCACTCAATCACCCGCCCACACCCTCAGAACGCCCTCAGACCCCAGCCCTGATCACCTCGCCAGTGCATTGCTTGCATCTATTCCCCCCTCTAATCACACCTTGAGACACCCATCAATCACCTCCTGTCACCCCCTAGCACACCTACCCATCAGATCAGGCCCTAATTTGCCCCGTGTGGGCTCCTGATCACTCAGCCAAACCCTCAGATACCCCTCAGACCCCCTTCCGATCACCTCCCCAGTGCATTGATTGCATCTATTTTCCCCTCTAACCACCCCCTGAGACACCCATCAATCACCTCCTGTCACCCCCCCTAGCACTCCTATCCATCAGATCAGGCCCAATACAACCTGTCATCTAAAAGGCCACCCTGCTTATGACCGGTTCCACAAAATTCGCCCCCTCATAGACCACCTGTCATCAAAATTTGCAGATGCTTATACCCCTGAACAGTCATTTTGAGACATTTGGTTTCCAGACTACTCACGGTTTTGGGCCCGTAAAATGCCAGGGCGGTATAGGAACCCCACAAGTGACCACATTTTAGAAAAAAAGACACCCCAAGGTATTCTGTTAGGTGTATGACAAGTTCATAGAAGATTTTATTTTTTTGTCAAAAGTTAGCGGAAATTGATTTTTATTGTTTTTTTTCCACAAAGTGTCATTTTTCACTAACTTGTGACAAAAAATAAAATCTTCTATGAACTCGCCATACACCTAACGGAATACCTTGGGGTGTCTTCTTTCTAAAATGGGGTCACTTGTGGGGTTCCTATACTGCCCTGGCATTTTAGGGGCCCTAAACTGTGAGGAGTAGTCTTGAAACAAAAATAAAGGTACTCATTGGACTTTGGGCCCCTTAGCGCAGTTAGGGTGCAAAAAAGTGCCACACATGTGGTATCGCCGTACTCAGGAGAAGTAGTATAATGTGTTTTGGGGTGTATTTTTACACATACCCATGCTGAGTGGGAGAAATATCTCTGTAAATGGACAATTGTGTGTAAAAAAACTAAAACAATTGTCATTTACAGAGATATTTCTCCCACCCAGCATGGATATGTGTAAAAATACACCCCAAAACACATTATACTACTTCTCCTGAGTACGGCAATACCATACGTGTGACACTTTTTTGCAGCCTAACTGCGCTAAGGGGCCCAAAGTCCAATGAGCACCTTTAGGCTTTACAGGGGTGCTTACAATTTAGCACCCTCCAAAATGTCAGGACAGTAAACACACCCCACAAATGACCCCATTTTGGAAAGTAGACACTTCAAGGTATTCAGAGAGGAGCATAGTGAGTCCGTGGCAAATTTCATTTTTTTTTTGTCGCAAGTTAGAAGAAATGGAAACTTTTTTTTTTTTGTCACAAAGTGTCATTTTCCGCTTACTTGTGACAAAAAATAATATCTTCTGTGAACTCACTATGCCTCTTAGTGAATACTTTGGGATGTCTTCTTTCCAAAATGGGGTCATTTGGGGGGTATTTATACTATCCTGGAATTCTAGCCCCTTATGAAACATGTCAGGTGGTCAGAAAAGTCAGAGATGCTGGAAAATGGGAAAATTCACTTTTTGCACCATAGTTTGTAAACGCTATAACTTTTACCCAAACCAATAAATATAGGCGGAATGTTTTTTTTTAAATCAAAAACATGTTTGTCCACATTTTTAGCGCTGCATGTATACAGAAATGTTACTTTATTTGAAAAATGTCAGCACAGAAAGTTAAAAAAATCATTTTTTTGACAAAATTCATGTCTTTTTTGATGAATATATTAAAAAGTAAAAATCGCAGCAGCAATCAAATGGCACCAAAAGAAAGCTTTATTAGTGACAAGAAAAGGAGCCAAAATTCATTTAGGTGGTAGGTTGTATGAGCGAGCAATAAACCGTGAAATCTGCAGTGGTCTGAATGGAAAAAAGTGCCTGGTCCTTAAGGGGGGTAAAGCCCACGGTCCTCAAGTGGTTAACCAGGTTTCAAGTCCTGGTCTCCTTTGTCAATGCTGGTGTCTAACTAGTACACTATCCAGCCCCTGCTAGCAATACAGACCTCATTCAAAGTGTAGAAAAAATGATTGTTGGGGTGGTATGGGCTGAGCATGTATAAGGTATGATGTCATATGTGTAAAGGTGGCCACACAAGATTATTATTATTATTATTTAGTATTTATATAGCGCCGACATATTACGCAGCGCTGTACAGTGTATATATATATATATATATATATATATATATATATATATATATATATTGTCTTGTCGCTAACTGTCCCTCAAAGGAGCTCACAATCTAATCCCTACCATTGCCATATGTCTATATTATGTAGTGTAAGTACTGTAGTCTAGGGCCAATTTTTTAGGGGGAGCCAATTAACTTATCCGTATGTTTTTGGAATGTGGGAGGAAACCGGAGTGCCCGGAGGAAACCCACGCAGACACGGAGAGAACATACAAACTCTTTGCAGATAGTGCCCTGGCTGGGATTCAAACCAGGGACCCAGTGCTGCAAGGCGAGAGAGCTAACCACTACGCCACCGTGCTGCCACAATAAAATGATCCGATTTTATGGCAATTCGATAAAAGCGATCGGATCTCCCGAAAAAATCGAAAGCTTTTTTTTCATTCGACTGAAAAATCCGATCGGATTTCCTGTTTTTGTTTTCGATTTTTATCTATCCGGAATGTCAGATATTTTTCTTCAATTTCTCTAAACATTGTATGGTGTGTGTTAGATTGTCAATGTATTAATTTACACACCCAAGCAATTTTCTCAGTTTACAATCATTTTTATCATAATTGGGGAAAAATGTAACATAGGTGTGTGGTACATTGGTCATATTTTTGAAATGTTACAATCAGTCAGAAAAATTGATTGCAATTCTTAAATTGAACAGGTATTTAAAAAATTGTATGGTGTGTGGCCACCTTAAGACTTTGAAACCAAAATGTGGGCTATGACTATTTCTGCATTTGATTGGCTGCAATAAGAGCACAGCCTTTGGAACAATGAAAATGTGATGTGTGTGTGTGTGTGTGTGTGTGTGTGTGTGTGTGTGTGTGTGTGTGTGTGTGTGTGCGTGCGTGCGTGCGTGCGTGCGTGCGTGCGTGCGTGCGTGCGTGCGTGCGTGCGTGCGTGCGTGCGTGCAGTTTATCCAAAATAAAGGCATGTTGATAATGAAAATGTGATGTGTTTGTGTGTGTGCGTGCGCATGCAGTTTATCCAAAATAAAGGCATGTTGATAATGAAAATGTGATGTGTTTGTGTGTGTGCGTGCGCATGCAGTTTATCCAAAATAAAGGCATGTTGATAGGATAGTAGTGTAATTATGCATCAATTCATATCTAGGTGGGAGTTAAGGGTTTTGTTTGGGGGAGGTTAATTCTCAGTTATGTGCCTGAGGACTTTTTATTTTTTTCTGTGCAATTGTTAATCACAGAGTGGATGTAAACAGGGGTGCTGTTAATCTGTGGTTGGGTAAACAGTGTGGTTAGTGTAACTTTCTATGGTTACGGACTGTAGATATGGTTTATGTGACAAAATAAGCAGTCATTCTTCAACTGTACATCCTTGTACTGAGTTTTTAAGGTATTAAGTAGCATGTCCAGATGTCTGTGTGTTGTTTAGTGTCTTTTATAAATAAAGTTTGCATCCACCCAGGAGCATTGTTGAGTATTTGACCAAGAACAAGTTCTGGCTACAGCCAGGATACAAACCCTGGTCTCCTATGTCAAAGGTAGGTTTTTTTGGTCAGTATGCTATCCAGCACTAGAAAATGTGTAGACCATTGTATGGCTAGCTACCCCAGGTTTACACTATGTTTAATTGTTAATTAAAGGTTAGGTCTCTTCCGTGATGATCTCTCAACAAGGTTGAAGAGTCTAGTACTGAACAATCTGTGCACAAACTGTTTATTAGAAGCTAACATCCTCCATTTGTTGCATCTGTTTTGAATGCAAGTTGTTTAATCTGCCCTTGTATGGGCTCTGTACATCTAGCCATCTGGTCAATTCGGGTGCAGCATGCATTTGGAAGCACTGCCATCTCCTCCTGTTGTACAAAACAAATGTAAGTCTGCTTATGGCTAGCTGCATTCATGTATATCCATTTGCATTCAATTTTATCTCGTTTTAAGGTTTAGTGCATAGTTTGCATCGGTTTTAAATTCAATGTGTGTATTTAAGTCGGGGGGGGGGGGGGCACACCTCTGTTAGTAATCATCTCAGGTGCAGCCTGAATAGGTGTGCTGCCAATTCTTTCGCTATGCTATCCAGCCACTACTCCTGTATGGCACAGACAGGGATGATGTTGATATGTAGGTGGCAGAACAGAGGAGGTTGTGTACTTTTCTAGGGTGAGGAAGGTATGATGTCCCATAAGCAATTGTCTTCCAAGTCCATAGCATCAAATGAGTTTAGTGATATGTATAGGAAGCTTTTGCCTGGATATTTTGGATATGAGAATGGCTTATATGACTTTGTGAAAAGTCTGCCCCTTGCTCCATGACACATGAAGATGATCTTCTTGAAATAAATATTATTTAGTTAAGTTTTTGATCCTCATCGATGCATGACATAGATTGATATAACTCTATGGGATAGTACAAAACCAGCTGTCTTCATGTTGGGTTGATGTGGCTCTGTAAAATGTATTAGCTATGGGCTCACTATACATTAACAGTTCTGGATGTGCAGGCTTGCTTCCAGCGGTATCAAGAGACAATTTTCATATTCTGGATTAATGCATCATGGGAAACCACAGTTGCTTAAAGAGAATCTGTACTCTGAAATTCTTACAATAAAAAGCATACCATTCTATTCATTATGTGCTCCTGGTCCCCTCTGTGCTGTTTCTGCCATTCTCTGCTGCAAACCTGGCTTGTAATTGCCAGTTTTAGGCAGTGTTTACAAACAAACTAACCAGCTTCTAATAGGCTCAGCTAAGCAGAGTGTGTTAGTCACACAGAGCCTGCAGGGGGTGTGTACAGCTTCTAGCTAATCACAAGCAGCCCTGCACATTCCAGTCTGACTGCCTCAGCCTGACTGTGCCGACTATAGAGAGAAGATTAGATCATATAACAGAGATAACACAGCTACTGTGCAATTAGGAAAAGCTGCAGTAAGCCAGACCACATTAGAAAAGGCATAGGAACTTATAGCATAGAAGAAATAAAGATAAACAATTTGTTACAGAGTCTCTTTAATTAAAGCTGAATTATCACAAATACCTTCTGTTTTAGGAAGGCAGCATTACATTTAGCATTGCTTTTTAATATAGGGCTTTTTGGTCTCTTTTAGCCCTTTATACCTTCCTAGTGGTGCTGGGTCACCATGAGCTGTCTGGGTATTCCTATGAGCTTACAAATTGGCTTTAGGTATAATCTTAGTTGTATTTAGCACAATGACAGGGTCACTTTTAGTTACAGCTTTTCACTATTCTCTTGCTATAGGCCTGTGAGTAATGTGTTAAAGTTCTAAACGGAGTGAGCTGTATTGGAAATATATATTTAAAAGCATTTCATTGAAGGATGAATACGCATGCATTTTCTCTCTGTTTCCTTTTAAAATTGATCACTTAAGCTAACGTGACAACCTGGTTCTGTGCTTTGTCCTGTCAGAAAATACAAGCATTTTTCTTGTACTGCATGCGCCGGCTTTCTTTTAAATTTAATTCATTAGTCATGTATAGAAATGTAATGTGACTTGGCACTAGGGATCCCAACAGGATATTTTATGCAGGCTGTCAAGAAACAGGCATATTCTTTGTTTTTTTTCCCCCTTCACTGTTATTGCAATGCAAGGATATAAAACTTCAGAATGCTATTCTCCCACCGCTCGTTTTACTTTTCTGCATTCACTGGGGTTATATTTTACTGGCTTATTAAAATGTACTACTCCATTATTGCTTTTGTCAGATCATTTGTTTTTAATTAGATCTGATTAACTTTTTTTTCCCCTCTGTAGCCTGAAAATGGACTCTTTTTTTTTTTCTTTAGCATTAAAAGCATCAAACTGGTAGAGCACAGAATTCATTGTTCAAAGTCAGCCGTGAATAATTTTAATCATTCTTTCTAAAGCCCCCTTGAAGCTGTCTAACTTGGTATGAGTGCCACAGCATGTACAGCATCACAGTTTTACTGGTGCAGGCTTTATTTAGTTTATTATTTATTTATTTTTTATAATAATAACTTCTAGCTTTTTGTGCCTTAAAAAAAACCCAATATGAATGTATACAAAATGTTGTGGTTAAAATCTTGTTTTGTTTGCAACGATTAATGAAAACTAGAAAAAGTGTGTCCATTGGAGTACCATAAGAATGAACTGTCAGCTTTCGAGGTGTATTGATAGAAGTGGTAGGTAGAGAGAGAGAGCGCACCGAGAAGTTGAACAAGCGAAGTGAAGTGGAAAGATAACAGTTGCATAAGGGCAGGGTCGGACTGGGACACTAAGGGCCCACCAAGGAAGTTTCAACCTGGAATCTGGCTGGCGGCAGATACCCCCACAAAATGCAATCTGGCTGGCGGCAGATACCCCCACAAAATGCAATCTGGATGGCGGCAGATAACCCCACAAAATGCAATCTGGCTGGCGGCAGATAACCCCACAAAATGCAATCTGGCTGGCGGCAGATACTCCCACAAAATGCAATCTGGCTGGCGGCAGATAGCCCCACAAAATGCAATCTGGCTGGCAGCAGATACCCCCACAAAATAAAATCTGGCTGGCGGCAGATACCCCCACAAAATGAAATCTGGCTGGCGGCAGATACCCCCACAAAAATGAAATCTGGCTGGCGGCAGATAACCCCACAAAATGCAATCTGGCTGGCGGCAGATAACCCCACAAAATGCAATCTGGCTGGCGGCAGATACTCTTACAAAATGCAATCTGGCTGGCGGCAGATACCCCCACAAAATGCAATCTGGCTGGCGGTAGATACCCCCACAAAATGAAATCTGGCTGTCGGCAGATACCCCCACAAAAATGAAATCTGGCTGGCGGCAGATACCCCCACAAAATGCAATCTGGCTGGCGGCAGATACCTCCACAAAATGCAATCTGGGAGGCGGCAGATAACCCCACAAAAAGGAAACTGGTTGGCGGCAGATACCCCCACAAAATGCAATCTGGCTGGCGGCAGATAACTCCACAAAATGAAATCTGGCAGGCGGCAGATACCCCCACAAAATGAAATCTGGCTGGCGGCAGATACCCCCACAAAATACAATCTGGCTGGCGGCAGATACCCCCACAAAATGCAATCTGGCTGGCGGCAGATACCACCACAAAATGCAATCTGGGTGGCGGCAGATAACCCCACAAAGAGGAAACTGGCTGGCGGCAGATACCCCCACAAAATGCAATCTGGCTGGCGGCAGATACCCCCACAAAGGCAGGTCCCAGTTAGTGGGGGCCCCCCAGAGCTGAGGAGGGGGGCACAGCGCAGGAAGGGGGAAATTGTGCACAGAGTGGTGGGGAGGGGGGGAAGCCTCCCCCACCTAGGGGCCCTCCTTCCGCGCTCCCCCCTCCCCTCCAAAATTGCAGCCAGTGGCAGCAGCGAGGAATAACTTTACCGGCATCAGAGGCGAGCGATAGCGCTGCGTGCCGCTTGGCTGGGCTCCGTCTCCTGCACTGACCAATCACGCTCCCGCAGTACTTCCTTTGAGAGCGTGATTGGCCAGTGCAGGAGACGGAGCCCAGCCCAGCGGCACGCAGCGCTATTGCTCCTCTGAGCATGCCGATTCCTCGCTGCTGCCACTGGCTGGCTGCAATTTTGGAGGGAGGGGGGAGCGCGGAAGGGGGGGGCCCTAGGTGAGGCCCCCCCTCCCCACCGCTCTGTGCACAATTTCCCCCCTTCCTGCACTGGAAATTTGC
Source organism: Hyperolius riggenbachi (assembly GCF_040937935.1). Lineage (NCBI taxonomy): Eukaryota > Metazoa > Chordata > Amphibia > Anura > Hyperoliidae > Hyperolius > Hyperolius riggenbachi. Next base: position 146,345,016 of record NC_090650.1, read on the forward strand.
CCTAAGGCAAGAAGTGATATACAAAAAGATATGGTGGAAAGTGGTGACAGAATCTAAAAAGAGAGAAAGAGATGGCATTCAGAGAAAGTGTGATGGTGTAGCGTGATTAGCATGTAGCAAGTGGATATCCTGTGCTATTACTATACCTATTCCATGAGCATTCTTAAGCATTTTAATTGAGTGGGCCAGAACTATATTATGACATGACTGTCCAGCTACTTTTGGCATTCCTTAAAAACAACAACACACACCAGTAACTGCTATTCAACAACTGGAAGTATTGATTATTAATTGTGCATTAAGAATCAATAGGTTACATATATAAATCACTAAAATGATCCAAATATGGGTCATAAAAAGGTGAATCACCTAATATGCAGCAGACTGTTAACTCTAATGGTCTCCTTCTTTTCATGGGCAACCATCCAACTGTGTCCCACGCTAATGTGGGAAACCACATAGGTCTGCACAACAATGTGGTCCACACTCATGTGGACACCCCCATAGGCGTGGACCCCAAAACACTGTGCAATCACTTGAATAGTACCAATTTAGGTACATTTGATAATTGCATAACTTCACAGTGAGAAGCATCAATAACATTAATTGAAAATGGTGTCAAGTAAATGGTACCCGCTGCCAACCTAAGCCACTGCAACTGTTTATGTACTTATACAGAACTGGCCAGTTGCTTAATGGCATATACTCCTACGCCTGAAAGCTGTCTCTTGTAATGATAAATAGTGCAAATAGTTCATTCACAATGTCATCCAAAGAAAGCTTTGCTTGACAATGTTCCTTTTAAAATGCCATGATGTAATTATCATAGCAAAAACAATAGCTTCCCGAGTGACTCAGTAATGTTCTGTTTATCTCTATTTTGGTAGCCAGACTGTATAGGGTCAAGCGTATGTAAATCAAAAAAGGCACTTTTACAGGAAACACAGTCCTTTCCTATGCCATGTGTAAATAGCTGCATCTATGAGTATCATCTATCATTACAAGGCCTTATTGTATATAGTTATCAATCCTGTGTGGCTGTAGAGCAGATAATACAGCACCGGGTGCGCCGTGTCATAGCCAAGTATTGATAAAGCCACTCTACGGTAAGGCACCAATCCAATGTAGTAGTGTATCATACAACATGCACGCCCATTTGCAGCGTATCAATAGACTGCACTCCAATCAGCATGACAAGCTGCAATGCCAATGTGGCTCAGAAACACTGGTGGAGTGTTATGACCTCAAATTAGTTATTAAAAGAATACTGTAGGTGGGTCAGGGGAAAATGAGTTGAACTTACTCGGGGCTTCTAATGGTCCCCAGCAGACATCCTGTGCCCGCGCAGCCACTCACCGATGCTCCGACCCCACCTCTGGTTCACTTCTGGAATTTCAGACATTAAAGTCTGAAAACCACTGCGCCTGCATTGCTGTATCCTCGCTCCCACTGACGTCACCAGGAGTGTATAGCACAAGCCCAGTATGGTCTGTGTCTGCGCAGTACGCTCCTGGTGACATCAGCGGGAGCGAGGACACGGCAACACAGGCGCAGTGGTGTTCAGACTTTAAAGTCTGAAATTCCAGAAGTGACCCGGAGGCGGGGCCGGAGCATCAGTGAGTGGCAGCGCGGGCACAGGATGTCTGCGGGGGACCATTAGAAGCCCCGGTCAAGTTCAACTCATTTTCCCCTGACCCCCCTACAGTATTCCTTTAATTAAATTTATCCCACAGTCAAACTTTCCAGCAGCAGAGAAATATTCTTTTAGATGCCTATATTCTTATCATTTACAGTGAAGAAAAAAAGAAGCTTAACTAGTTTAAGCAGGATTGTGACTGCACAGACATGTATATCTCATCATGTTGAGTCAGAGTCTCTCTAATTGGCAGTAAAGACTCAAATACTTATTTGATGGTTTCACATATGTATTTCCAATAGGGAATAATACAATGACATGGGGGACTCTGAAAAGTAAATTACCCTTATCCATGGCAAGGACAAGGGGCCATATGCAATTCACTTTTTCACCTGAGTTTTCTCCTAGGAGATAATTTTTCATTTTCAATTTAAAATAACTTTCCAGAACTTTTCAACTAAAAATGTACCCAAAAGAAGTTGAAAAAGTACTATCAAAATTATTTTGAGCATTTTTTTGCTTTATGGTGGCTTAAACGGCATTTTATTGACAATTTTAAAAATGTCAACTTGGAGAAAACTAAGGAGAAAGAGTGAATTGCATATGGGCTTTTGACTTTTTGGTGCCCAAATGTTGGGTGAACTACCTGGCCTATTTGGAGGTAGTTTCTAGGGTAGAGGGTATGTGGTGGAATATAGGTGTTCCCTTTTAGTAATAAGGGGACCCCCATATGCCTGCCTTCTCCCAGGTTTAGCAAGGGGTTAAGAGTAAAGGTTTAATCAAAATAAAAACAGACATTAAACATTTAATCAAAAGAATAAGAAAAAACAAATTGTACTCCTGCTCAAATGCATTTCTGCATCTAGTTTATCAGCTTTGGTTATTTTATAGGAAATGTGTGCAGCAGATAAAAAAAGATCATTTTTGAAGTTCTGATTTGCTTAGCCAGGAAATGGCATATCTAAGCCACTCCTCAGGAACATGTTTTCATTTTCTAATTGGGGCACTGTACTTTGCTCAGTAATGTTTACTTGCATCACTATATATTTGACTTGCTTTCCCTCCTATTGGGTGTAAGTCTTACCTCTTCAGACCCTCAGATGCTCCCACCATCATTATCTGGGATTTTGTAAGGTTGCCTTTACATTTGGCAAGAACATCAAGAGGTCTAGCAGATTGGAGTGAACTGTGGAATCCTCATGTGCTCACTCCAACCTGGATGATCGCAAAACTTTCTGTTGTAACCAGGCAAAATTATGTTTTGCATAGTATTTTTAGTAAGAGGGTTTTTTGGTCTCTCTTTAGCCCCTTACACACTCCTGTGAGTTCTGGTTCACCGTGAGCTTGCTGGGCAATCCGTAACTCGAATTCTAGCAGAGTGAGGGCCAACTCATCAGCATAAGATTGAATTCCTAAATACCCTGCCCCAATTACGTGGAGATTGGTATTCTCTATTATGTTCTTAAATAAAGGTTCAATTAATATAGCAAAACAAAAGTAAAATTCTGCCTTTGTTGAGGAAAAAAGTAGTTCTTTTAATTCAGCTCTACAGATTACAATTAATGCCATATGTGCATGTTTTTTTTTTCAAACTGTTTACCTTGCATAAACATCAATCAAGCCTGTAATTAAAAAAAATGTAGATACTTCCCAAGGTATCCTCCTCACCCTCTTCTTCTCCACGGCTGTGCTACCCTTCATGCACAAGCCCAACCACACTGCAAGCCCTGGCTGTGTCTGCACAGCTGCACTGAAGAAAAAGCCATGTATGAGCGTTTCCATGTTACAGTGCAGATGATAATCTTGATAGAAAGAGCACTGCACCAATGGGAATGAAGACGTCCTGGAATCCAACTCCTGGAGTCACAGGGAAGCTTCAATACAATACATCGCAGAGGCGGCCTTAGAGTATGCGGGGCCTGGGGCGAGTGTCACATGCGGGGCCTAGAGCTAGCATAGTGCCCAGTATATAGCTAATATAGTGCCCAGTATATAGCTAGCATAGTGCCCAGTATAGTGCCCAGTATATAGCTAGTATAGTGCCCAGTATAAAGCTAGTATAGTGCCCAGTATAAAGCTAGTATAGTGCCCAGTATAAAGCTAGCATAGTGTCCAGTATAAAGCTAGCATAGTGCCCAGTATAAAGCTAGTATAGTGCCCAGTATAAAGCTAGTATAGTGCCCAGTATAAAGCTAGTATAGTGCCCAGTATAAAGCTAGCATAGTGCCCAGTACATAGCTAGCATAGTGCCCAGTATATAGCCAGCATAGTGCCCAGTATATAGCTAGTATAGTGCCCCATATATAGCTAGCATAGTGCCCAGTATATAGCTAGCATAGTGCCCAGTATATAGCTAGCATAGTGCCCAGTATATAGCTAGTATAGTGCCCAGTATATAGCTAGTATAGTGCCCAGTATATAGCTAGCATAGTGCCCAGTATATAGCTAGTATAGTGCCCAGTATATAGCTAGTATAGTGCCCAGTATATAGCTAGTATAGTGCCCAGTATATAGCTAGTATAGTGCTCAGTATATAGCTAGTATAGTGCCCAGTATATAGCTAGTATAGTGCCCAGTATATAGCTAGTATAGTGCTCAGTATATAGCTAGCATAGTGCCCAGTATATAGCTAGCATAGTGCCCTGTATAAAGCTAGCATAGTGCCCAGTATATAGCTAGCATAGTGCCCAGTATATAGCTAGCATAGTGCCCAGTATAAAGCTAGTATAGTGCCCAGTATATAGCTAGTATAGTGCCCAGTATATAGCTAGTATAGTGCTCAGTATATAGCTAGCATAGTGCCTTGTATATAGCTGTATACTATAACTATGCTCCCCCAGCCCCAGTGCCCCGCCCAAATTTACTCATTAGTGATTAGCGGCCCCACAAATAATCAATTTCCACCTACCGGTATCTGCTCTGGCTGCCCTTAGTGCCCTGGCCTCTGGCTCTGCAATACGTCCGGTGTGTAGGTTACTCGCGGCGGCGGCAGCGGCTGCAGACAGATAGTGGCACTGGCTCCCCTCAGTCTCAGTCCTGGTCGGCTCTTCTGGTCGCGCTGCCCGGCTGCCGCGGGTAGCTCTCTCTACGCATGCGTATGACGTCAATCGTGACGTCACTCGCAGAGCACACCCAGCAGCCGGACAGAGGAGAGAAAGGATGCTGATGCGCTCCACATATACAGGAAGCGCATCAGGGCAGTGAGCGATCGGCGGCAGGGTCCGCAGCAGACAGTGAATACATTTTATTAAACTATGCCGGCTCTGAGTGGCGGTGCGCGGGGCCTCTTCAAGCGCGGGGCCTGGGGCGATTGCCCCACTTGCCCCCCCCAAAGGCCGGCTCTGCATCCAGGATCCTCACTGTCTAAAACAACTTTTTTATTTGCAAGTTCTTTAAAACATCATAAAAGAGTTAAAATTGTAGCAAAAGAAACTTCCAGATCTGCATACAGTATGGAGACTCGGAACACTCTACTGCTACAATTTTAACTCTTTTGTGAAGTTGAAAATAAGTTGTTTTAGATGGTTCAAATCCTGCATGTATTGCTCTGTGCTGATGCTAGACCAGGGGTAGGGAACCTATGGTTTGGGAGCCAGATGTGGTTCTTTTGATGGCTGCAACTGGCTCACAGACAACTCAGTAGGGGTTGATTCACTGAGCTACACTGCTCAAGCAGTGCAGCTTAGTGTGGCAGCGCAAGTAAAATTTTCAAAGTAGGCACGCTACTGCTGTAGCATGCCCTACTAGCTTACTCACGCTCCCCCCCCCCCCCAAAAAAAAACAAATTGCTGCACCAATTGTCCCACTCTGGACCTTGTCAGGTCCAGTTCACATTAGCGTTTGCCAACGGAACCGGCCGTACGGTTCCGTGGTCCGTTCCGCTAAGCGGACGAAAAAATGCTGCAGGATGTAATTTTCCGGACCGTTTTGCTCAGCGGAACTGACATGGAAGGTTTTGCAGCTACATAGTAACAAATAGAAAACTGACAGTTTACAGCACACTGGCTGTAAAAACTGACAGTTTTTCCTGATCCTGATGGCCGGATCCTTACGTCCGGCTCCGCAGAAAACCGCTAATGTGAACCGGGCCTTAGACGAGATTCTCGCACTATGATTAGCCCAGTAGACTGCTTGTCACTTGACAGGCAGCCTATTGGGCCAAAGGATGGGGATCTCGTCCTACAAAGTGAATCAACTCCCAAGACGGCTAGCTAATTGTACAAGCTGTTAGTACGTATTTCTCCTGTCTTGCTCTCAGGGAAATTGCTGATGCTGCTGCAACCCAAGAGAAGCTGAAGATGTGTCTGAAACTTCCACTGCTCCAGAGGATGAACTGTATACACATCACCATGGCAACAGGGTCGTGAGCCCTCTGCTGCGCATGTGTACTGTGCCAGTTTGTAACATATTGTATGGCTCTCAGGGAAATACATTTTAAAATATGTGGCGTTTATGGCTCCCTCAGCCAAAAAGGTTCCTGACCCCTGTGCTAGACCGTACTCGCACAGGTGCAGTGCTGGTACACAGAGGGAAGCATGGCTGTGGGTGCAAATCTGACAAGCCCTTGTCATATTTGGTTAAAGGGTTCCAGCCCTGGAACAGCAAGGTTGAAGAGGATGGGGGAAGCCTAAGGACTATCCAGAGGCTTCCCTCTTTTTGAGGGAATCTAAATTGTTTTTCAAATTTAAGTTTAAGTGCTGCCCCTCCACGCTGATTGTAACAGACTCTGGCAAGAGTACATAGAGTGTCTCATTGTACATGGAGGTGGTAAAATTGGCCAACCAAAATTGAAGGTGCATACCAAGGTATAACAACTTGAGGACCGTAAGCTTTCACCCCCTAGTTACCAGGCTATTTTTTGCAATTCAGGGCTCTGCAGCTTTAATAGGTTGCTGCAGAGCCATACAAATTAGCACACAAATGAATCCCCCCCCCCCCTTTTCTGCCCATGAACAGAGTCTTCTATTGGTGGGCCCTGATCGCTGCTGCCAGTTTTCTTTTTCTTTTTTAATAAAATTTTTTGTTCATTTATTTTGAATAAAATCGTTATTTTTGCTTTATTTCTCCCTCCCACCCCCCGCCAGCCAATCACAGCGATCAGCTCTCATAGGCATCAGCCTATGAGAGCTGATCGCTCTCTGAGCCTCTTCAGGGGACACAACACAATATCCCTCTAAACTGAATCAGATAAAAATTAAAAATTAACTTTTAATTGGTCAATTAAAATGAAGACTGACTGACACTATGCATTTTTTTATGGCACAGTATTTCTCTTGGGGGGTTTTATTAACACACAGGGAATGTATATACCTTCCTCCCAATTGGTGGAGGACATGACGAACAGCACTCATAACCAATTGAATGCTGGCCCCACCTGAGGGTGACCTCTGAGGGAGGAGATATGTCCACCACACCCTGGGACAGGATATATAAGGAGAGCCATTTGCCATTTCTGTTTGGCTGCTATGATGTTATGTGCCTAACGGCCATACTCTATACTTGTACAATTATGTAAATTTGCACCTTATCACTTATTGCACTTTAATGTCACTTCACCCTTGAAAAAGCTCCGTCTAGGAGTGAAACATGTCGGGTTGTTTGGTGGGGGTTGTGTGATTTTAATAATTTTGTAGTATTGTAACTAGGCCTAGGTTACGGTGTGACCTTCTTATTACTTATGCAGTAGGCCTGACAATACTAGAGAGTATGCATAGTGTCAGTCAGTCTTCATTTTAATTGACCAATTAAAAGTTAATTTTTAATTTTTATCTGATTCAGTTTAGAGGGATATTGTGTTGTTTCTATTGAGTTCAGGTTGTTGTTTTTGACCTCTTCAGGGGACAGCAGAGTGGCATGGCTGTCCCCAGTACAGCGCTGCCATACATCGCACTATACATTGTAAATAGGCAGTGGTTTCGCCATCTAACAGTCTAATAGCGGTGATCGATCCATCATTCAAGCGGGGATGTGCATGATCCCCTGCAAAACACCACCCCAGGATTGGCTAATTTTACCCCTTCCATGTAGTATGAAGGCCAACAGATTTTGAATATTTACGCCTGGTTCACACTTTCAATTAGCCAATTATTGACCAATTTTACCACCTCCATGTAGTATGAGTGTTTACCTACACAATCTGTTCATAGTATCTGTTAACCCATTGGATTGAACACAGGTTAGTAAGTGTTCACCACGCATTGAAGTAGAACAGTGGTGGCGAACCTATGGCACGCGTAAATCCTATGAAAAGCCGGCGCTGGTATAACATTTTTACCGCCATGTCTTCTGCCAGTAAAATAGTTTCTTAGCTGAGCGACCCGACCTGGACACATCTCACTCCTCTCTTCTTTGATTAGCTGGCCAGGCACTGCCAGCCAATCACCAGAGTGGTTCACATTCTATTTTTCCTGTGCGGCTGCTGAGGACTCTGGGGAAGAAGGAGGAGCCAAGTCAGCTGACTGAGGAAGTCTGAGCTGGCCTCCCCTAAGCAGCGTGCATGTGAATTGTCCTGCATCATAGCCTGCCTGTCTGCCGCTCAGGCTCAGCTCACAGTGACAGGATTCACAGGTATTTCAAATCTGAATGGAGAAGATTTCAGCAGCCAGGGGAAAAACAGACAGAGGAGAGAGTGACTGGAATCCGCAAACGGGAGAGGTGCCTGAGCCATGCAGCCCAACCCCCCTCCAGACCAGGCAGTTCGTGGGGAAGAGAGAGGCCCAGCCCAGCTGATTTTTTAACAGCGCTTTGTGTTGGTGGGAGCAAGTAGAGGCTCATCAGCTGAAGTAGATACACACACACTCAATCTCTCTAACACTCTCTCTCTCACACACTCTCTCTCTCACACACACACTCATTCACTCTCTCTCTCACACTCACTCACTCTCCTACACTCACTCACTCTCTCTTACTCTCCCTCTCTCACTCACTCTCCCTCTCTCACACTTACTCTCCCTTTCTTACACTCACTCTCTCTCTCCCACACACTCACTCTCTCTCACTCTTCCTCTCACTCTCTCACTCACTCTCCCTTTCTCACACTCTCTCTCTTACACACTCACTCTCACTCACTCACTCTCTCACACACTCACTCTCTCTCACACACACACACACACTCACTCTCTCACACACACACTCACTCTCTCTCACTCTCCCTATCTATCTCACACTCACTCTCCCTTTCTCATACTCACTCTTCCTTTCTCACTCACTCTCTCCCTCACACTCTCTCTCTCTCTCTCCCACTCACACACTCTCTCCCACTCACACACACTCTCCCACTCACACACACTCTCTCTCCCACTCTCACACACACTCTCTCCCACTCACACACACTCTCTCCCACTCACACACTCTCCCACTCACACACTCTCTCTCACACTCACTTTCTCTGTTTTTACTTAACTAAAACCACCGTATCCAGTATAAATTGTTGTGTTGGCACTCTGTGACAAATAAGTGCATATTGTGTCGCATTTTGGGCACTCGGCCGCTAAAAGGTTCGCCATCACTGAAGTAGAATATTAACAGCTTTGACATCTATGGAGCATGTTAAGATTCTTATAGTTACTAGAATGCTTTTGCTAGTCCACAGCACCTAATCTGAGTGTTTGGAACGCTGATTATAACTGTTATGCATATCAGTTGTTTCACAATTAATTTATGGCGGGGTTCTCCATCTGCAGAAATTCTGCATTTTTCATAATGCTCTTTGAGAGGTACCGTAACTTATTCACTTAACTTATTTTAGTGCTGCTAGCTGTAAGCCTGTTTGCACTACTAAATTTATACCAGTATTTAATATGATTAGAGGTACGACCACAGCTTATGTTTTGGATAAAGAACCATATGCAACATCAGCTAGACTAAGGGCTCCCTGCACACTGCAAATCCAATTTGAAATTCCGATTTGCGATTCAGATTTTCCCTGGATGCTATCAAAAAAGAAATGCAGAGAAAACACAGCATGCAGTACCAATTAAAAATCAGAAATCGGAATTGCATGTGAAAATCGGTTAAAAATCGAAATCGCATGTAGTGTGCAGGGAGCCTTAAAGCGCTTGTGCAATGATTCCCTATGAGAGTGTTCACATCTGAGTGGTTCGATACCGATCTGCTCGCCCAAGCACTGCCTGTACCATTTTTGAGGTGATTTGCCTATAAAGGCAGGTATAGGGAAATCGCGATACACTTCAAAAAGCGCTTGGTATAGCGATTTCCTCAGCGCTTATAAGAATAAATACATTGTATTTATTTTCTGGGTCAAAGAGTTCACTTCCTGACTTGAGTCAGGAAGTGAAAAAACAAATCGCTCTGCAAAAGCGCTTTGAAAAGCGATTTACACAAAATCGCAAAGTGCAGGTAAGCGCCGGGAGAGGAAAAAAAATCACAGAAGAAATTGAAAATCTCTGGTGTCACCGAGTTTGATTTTAGATGTGAACAAAGCCTAACAGCAGGAGTCTACAAAGCCAGCATTTCTACTTTGATCAGCATGGTCTGAAAGCCAGCATTTCTACTTTGTTCTAAGATTCCTCACACCTTTAAAGCTACTATCCCAGAAAAAATCATGTAATGTGTTATGTAAAGACTGTTTTGTAGGTATGTTTGTAAGAAAGCTTGATCTTAGTCTGCTGTCTGACTTGCATTCATAATTATCTTTGGTACTGTGAGGCTTTCTGAGCATTTTGAAAAAGCATAATTAATTAATTAACATTGTGCACTATGTATGCTCTAATTTTCCTTGCACGATTTGTAATAAATTTTCCCTAGTGACCTTCTGTGTTGGGTGCATACCCTGAAACAGGTGAGAGAATTTCATATGAATATATAACTACTTACAGCACTGCAGATGTTGCAAAGTAAGAATAATGAGACATCTTCTACAACATAAAACTATGTCCAATCAAAGCGTTTTTGTTTTCAATTCGGATGTAACTTGGCTTAGAAAAATGAGGTCATGTACTGAAATAAAGCAAAGGATGGTTATCAATACATCTATATTTCCAGTATGTTAGAAGGCAGTCTTTTTTCTAGGTGGGCCACACTATGAGTCAGTGAGACGCTTTAGTAATGTTATAATGACATTATATACCTCTAGCAGTTCAAGAATTATTGCTGCCACAAACTGCATGGAAAGAGTATTTTCTTGATTTATGTTTTCCTTGATTTTGTTTTAGCCATTTTTGTGTTTACCATGTGTAGTATAGGAACAGATACAACTTGCATTCAGTCCTTTTCACAATAGGTACCGTATGTGCAGAAATGTAAAAGAATCTCAATAGGTTAACTCTCTGACTTTTTATCATGATATTAATCTGTGTACATGTAATAGGAACTAACTTAGTGACACAAAAATTACACAGTATTGGGAAGTGAACTACCTGTAGCAATTAGTTTTCTTAGGGTTAGGCACCACCGGGGAGGTCTTAGGGTTAGGCACCACCAAGAGGGCCTCATAGGTTTAGGCACTACCAGGGAAGGGTTCTGTGTTAGAGTAGGGTTAGGTTTAGCTATAGTAAAATATTGGTAAATATTACCGATACAGTATTCTTTTATGGAAATTCAGTAGTAGAATATCGCTAATTTTAGTGAGATTCTACTAGCTGCAAACCCTGTGCCCTTTTTTTCAGGCACCTTTTTGATGTATGTGTTTTATAGTATTCTTTGATTACATAAAGTTTTGTTTTCCTAATAAGGATGAGAAAGGATTGAGAATGTATCCTCCTGCTCATTCACTGGCTAATGTTACTGATTGATAAGCTTGCTGTTGTCAAGAACGTTGTTCATAACTTTAACTTCACTCTACCAGGTGAGAGTCTAGGGGTTCCCTTTAATCTTAGAAAACAGACTTCTGTTAGTTCAGTAGCAACAGTATTCATTTAAACAGACCAGAGAGAGGGTTAATGACATAAGGTTTTAAATAAGTAAGAGGTATCTTACCTCAATGGAATCTATGAACAGTTCCTCAGAAACCAGAGAAACATATTAATACACACTTAAGTCTAGTAATAAAGCCATGGCTTTGTCAGCTAAACAGGTGAATCAGAAATGTCACATCTATAATATGTTCATAAGGTTTTCAATTAATGAAGTTAATCCTGGTGAATTCTACTTAGCACCCTGAAAACAGTAAAAGGTAATAATGGGTTAAAGCAGATCTAAACCCAGGACTCCCTCTCTGCTGTAAAAGATAAGCAACAGCATAATGACCATTACAGACAAATATTTTCTTTTTACAGCCCACAGAACTCCAACTAAGATTCTGCAGAGTGGTTACTTCCCCGTTTCATGGGAGCACAGAAATGGTTAACGTATAGCCTGTCTGAATAGCACAAACCTTTGCACAGATCAGACAGAGCTGACAGCTCAAATTACAGTGGCTCATTACTAGCAGATAAAGAATAATTAGACTGACTGTTATCTATAAATACACACAGGGTGGGTTTCTCTGTGTTTTCCTTCTGCCCTGTGGAAAAGTTTAGGACTTCTTTAACAGTTTTTCCAGAATGCAACATAGGTTAGTTATGTTTAGTCTCTGCACAAAGAAAGAAGCATCCATTTGCAATATCAATTTCCTCTGAAGAATTATGATGCAAAATCCTAAGCAAAAATTCAGAAAATTGCATTTAGGCGATCGATACAGAACAGATCCACATCTGTGTCTGCTTGTTGTCCTCTAAGCCCATGTCATAATTGGTAATCTTTAAAAGCTATGTGTGCATGATGGCAGATATGTTTTTGTGGGGTATTTGTCACTTGCAGTAGTGGAATAAGTTGAGTAGCATATGTCCTTGTATTATACTTGCCAAATCTGTTCACAGGGCAGGCATGTTTAGTAAACTGGCTAATGGGTACAGACATTTGTCTGTCTAGCTAGATGTCTATTAGGTGTGTGTGTGTGTGTGTGTGTGTGTGTGTGTGTGTGTGTGTGCAGCATATACAGTAGAGTCATGGTTATCCAGAACTCACAAATATAATTTTCATTTATTTTAATTTTTATTACATTATTTGCTATTATTATGTATTAATTACTTTATTTTATTGATTGTATTATGCAGCATAATTACTGTGCACTACTGTATTCTTTTGACATTTTTTATGTCAGTTTGGCTTCTTCTTTTTGCTGGTCTATGAATATTATTAAAACACCCTTTCTCCCTTTTCTCCACTTATCCTCAGACATCTAAATCACTGCACTAATGTCAAGCTGTTTTCAGCATGTTCCTGTTTACGTATACATTTTTGGTTGTTTGAATTTTTACACTTCTCTATATTCCTTTATTAAGGTTGATATCATTGCTGTGTTGGGAGGACTTGGGGGACGCTTTGACCAGATTATGGCTTCAGTGGAAACACTCTATCATGCTGTCAAAATCACCTCCATCCCAGTAATAGTGATTCAGGATTCTTCTCTTATCTATCTTCTGCAGCCTGTAAGTACAAAACTGTCAGCTCTCCTGACAGCCATTACTAGAAGTTTATTTGACGTACAAGTGAATATGTCAGGGTTTGGTATGACATTTATATCTTATTCCTGTCTCAAATGAATCATTAACTATTTTTTACTCAATAAGCGTTCAAGAGTCTTGTGATAAAATTTTAATGTAATTAAATGAGGTGCGTAAAAAGTGCTGATGGAATTGTTTATAAATATAGTTGTATAAAGGGAAGCATTTAAATATTCATTAATCAAAGTTATATGCAGACTACCATGTAGTGAAATGGTTATCTGGTGGACTGGAGGTCAAGTTCTAAAAATGTTCAGAGATCAAATGAGAGAAGATCTTTAACAGCTTAGATTTTCATAAAATGACTATGCCATACATTTACTCCCTCACCCCCCACTACCTCTTGCCAGAGATTACTTACACTACATCAGCAAAAGCAATTCAATGGTGAATACTTATGCACTCTGTAGACAGTTAATTTCCAAATTTGCTGAAGTATTAGATCATGAAATCCATTAATTACTTCCTAGGTGCACCAAATCGCACCACTGAATATTCAGTCAGATACTAGCGGGAATGTGATCTAATATTGAGCATGCTACCACCACCACTAACTCTGAACTATTTGATGTAGTTTGAAACTATGCAGCCGGTCGATATCCAATCAATGAAATGCATGAAGATCGATTGAGCCTTAATTTTTCATAATGGAGAAAGCCCCAGCTATGTATAAAACTTTCATGTACCTTCATCTCAGGTACACTTTAAGGGAGGCCGAGGTGATGGAAAGATAAAGAGAGATCATCACAGGGCAAGGGAGATATGTTTGCAAAGATTGCATTCGTTAGCTTATCCTTAGTACATATGATGCAGTTTTTCATCATATTAGCAGTCGATTTGATTATTTCCGACAGGTCCAATCTGATTCCTGATTGTTTTTCTGATCTATTTAGTATAGTGTTCTTGGCCCTCTGCTGTTCTCAAATTACACTGCCTCCATCGGCAAAGGTATCTCCTGTCTGGGCTTCAACTATCACTTATATGCAGATAACACCCAGATTTACCTCCACACCGCGGACCTCTCCACCACCACCACCATGGAGAAGGTATCCTCATGCCTCTCAGCTATCTCCTGGAGGTCTGCCAGGGTCCTAAAGTTAAACCTGGAGTAAACAGAACTCCTAATCGTCCCACCTCATGCAGTCTCTCCCCCCCATGGACATCTATGCCACTGTCAACAGCACAATCATCTTCCCAACCACACAAGGCCGCTGTCTGGGAGTTACCCTGGACTCTCAGCCCCCTCCTTCACCCCCAACATTGAAAATATTGCTAGGCCTGCAACTTCTATTTACGCAACATCTCCAAGATCCAGCATTTCCTGACCCCAGACACTGCCAAACTCCTTGCCCCTGCCCTCAACATCTCCTGCCTGGATTACTGAAACACCCTTCTTTCAGGCCTTCCTCAGAACCGTATCGCCCCCCCCCCCCCCCTACAATCCATCATGAACGCAGCAGCCATACTAATCTACTCCTCCCGCCACTCTGTCTCCATGACTCCCCTATGCAAATCCCTTCACTGGCTTCCAATTCACTTTAGAATCTGCTTCAAGATCCTGCTCAACCTACATCTCTAACCTGGTCAGCAGATACACTCCTGGCCGCCCACTTTGCTGCCCCAAAAACCTCCTTCTAGCCACCCCACGCATCTCGCACTCCCATGCATGACTACAGGACTTCACTAGAGCTGGCCCCATCCTGTGGAACTTTCTCCCACTGCCCATCAGGCTTGCCCCCTCCTTCAACAGCTTCAAGAAAACACTCAAAACTCACCTCTTCAAAGAGGCCTAACACCCTTGACGCTGGCCTGAATCTTTCTGCCAAGAATCTTTCGATGCACCCCCCTCCTTTTGTATCACCACCCCCTCTCTCTAGATTGTAAGCCGTTGACAGGGCTCTCTCCCCTTGTGTATCATACTTGATTTTACACTCTATATGTGAACTTTGATTATTAGCACTACCACTCCAGTGTATGATCTAGCATTGTATTGAGCTGTGTATTTTATTGCTTACTAGCTGATGATCCGGCGTTGCCCGGGTATGTATTTGGCTCATGTTGGCTTCATCCACTTTTCCTAACCTTAACAAACAAACACTCAATGACCAAGTTTGTGAGCTTTGGGGTCTTTGGCATCAATATTTTGTATATTCCCATAGAAATCAAACAAATCAGATAGGCTGTTTGTGGCTCAGCCCCTCTCCAGCATTTGAACCCCAGTCAACCAATGACCAACTGTATCAGGTTTAAGACATCTGCTATTAACAGTGTAAAAATAGTAGCAATTTAAATAAATTCCCCTTGAAAATCAACAACTGAATTTTGATTGGCTATTATAGACTCCACCCACTTCCCTGAATATGAATTAGTCACCCAGTGATCATCTGGGCAAAGTTTGAGAACCCTGCCATTAAAAATGTAAGAATGGCTGCAGTTTATGTTTTCCCAGTAAAACATTTTGGGTGGCTCCGCCCACTTTATTGCAACCTGGACACGCAGTCACTCAATGACCAATTTTGTGAGGTTTGGGGTCCTTGATATCAATAATTTTGTATTTTCCCAGTGAAATGAAACAAATCTGGCTGTGGCTCTGCCCCCTTTTCTGAATTTGAACCCCAGTGACCCAATGACCAACTGTACCAGGTTTAAGGCTTGTGCCATTAACAGTGCAAGTATGGCAGCATATTCAATATCCCCCTTGAAAAACAACAGGTGAATTTTGATTAGCTTTTTTAGGCTCAACCCACTTTTCTGAATATTAATCCCAGTCACCCAGTGACCAACTGTGCAAAGTTAGAGAATGCTGCCATTAACAGTGAAGAAGGGCTGCAGTTTACATTTTCCCAGGGAAATCTGTTTTTGACTCCACCAACTTTTTGCAATCTTGACACACAATTACCAAGTTTTGGGCTTTCGGGTTCCTGGCATCAAAATGGTGTGAATGGAAGCATTTTATCCAGCAAATAAATCTGATTGGCTGTTTGTGGCACTGCCCCTTTAGTGAATTTGAACCCCAGTCACTTAATGACTGACTGTAGCATGTTTGAGGCCTCTGCCATTAACAGTGAAAGAATGGCAGCAGTTTCAATATTCCCCTTGAAAATCAATAGGTGAATTTTGATTGGCTGTTGTAGGCTCCACCCACTTTTCTGAATATTAATCCCAGTCACCCAGTGACCAACTGTGTCAAGTTTGAGAACCCTGCAATTAACAGTGTAAAAATGGCTGCAGTTTATATTTCCCATGTAAAAAGTTAGTTGTTTTTGGCTCCGCTATTTCTAACCTTGATATACAGTCACTCAATGACCAAGTTTATGAGCTGTGGGGTCTTTGGCATCAATAAGTTGCAATTTTCAATTAAAATTAAACAAATCTGATTGGCTGTTTGTGGCCCGCCCCCTTTTCAGAATTTAAACCCCAGTTTCCCAGTGACTGACTGTACCAGATTTGAGGCCTCTGCCATTAAGAGTGTATGATGGGCAGCAATGTAAATAATCCCCTTGAAAATCAATCCCATTCACACAGTGACCAACTGTGCCAAGTTTGAGAACACTGCCATTAACAGTGTAAGAATAGTTGCAGTTTATATTTTCTCATGTAAAAAAGGTGGTTGTTGGCGCTGCCCACTTTTTCTAACCTTGACATACCATCACTCAATTACCAAGTTTATGAGCTTTGGGGTCCTTGGTATCAATAATTTATATATTCCCATTGAAATTAAACAAATCTGATTGGCTGTGGCTCCGCCCCCTTTCTGAATTTGAACTCCAGTTACCCAGTGACCAACTGTACCAGGTTTGAGGCACCTGCTATTAACAGTGTAAGAATGGCAGCAATGTAAATATTCCCCTTGAAAATCAACAGGTGAATTTGATTGGCTGTTGTAGGCTCCACCCATTTTCCTGAATTTTAATTCCAGTCACCCAGTGACCAACTGTGCAAAATTTGACAACCCTACCTTTAACAGTGTAAGAATGGCTGCAGTTTATATTTTCCTATTGAAATTTGTTTTTGGCTCCGCCCACTTTTTTGTAACCTTGACACACAGTCACTCAATGACCAAGTTTGTGAGCTTTTAGGTTCCTGGCATCCAAAATGTGTGAATGGAAGCACCAAGGAAATCTGATTGGCTGTTTGTGGCCCCACCACTTTAATGAATTTGGACCCCAGTCACCCAATGACCGACTGTAGCAAGTTTGAAGCCTCTGCTATTAACAGTGTAAGAATGGCAGCAGTTTAAATATTCCCCTTAAGAATTAATAGGTGAATTTTAATTGGCTGTTGTAGGCTCCACCCACTTTCCTGAATCTCAATCTCATTCACCCAGTGACCAAGTGTGCCAAGTTTGAGAACTCTGCGATCAACAGTCTACAAATGGCTGTAGTTTACATTTCCCATCAAAAAAGGATAGCTGAAACTTGATTGGCTGTTTTATGTGGTTTATGTTTATGTTTATGTTTTGATTGGCGTGTATTTAGCCCTTGGGGGTCTGTACACGCCCCTTGATGGTTTATAAGCCAGTTGCAGCCTGTGACCGCTGTCATTTTTGTTTGTCTGTCTTGAAGAAATGTGTATACCATTGTATGATATGTCGCACCAGGTAAGTTATGCTTTTAATGTTAGGTTAGTGGTTAGGTCTTCCCCGAGGGGGCACGTCAACGCCGGAGGAAAGTCTAGTAGGAAATGATTTGTGCACACATTATTTGCTGAAGCTAATGCCCTGCATTGCTGTACCTGTTTGAATGCATGTTGTGTAATATGGTCCATTGGAGCTCTGCACTTCTTTGCAGCTAAATCAAATCAGGTGCAGCCTTCTGTATTTGGAAGCGCTGCCTACACCCTTTTCTCTATGTAAATAATAATAATAGTAGTGATCAGAAAATCGATCAGAAAAATGATCGGGAATCAGATCGGACCTGTCGGAAATAATCAATTCGACCGGGTGTACTAAGCATTACACAACAGGATAAAAAGAGCTGATATTGCTGATAACATATGAGTAGCCTTTTCTTTTGTACTTTTCTTTTATTCCCAAATACATTGCAGAGGTACTTTAATTTTTAGATTTTTCATTTGTCAAAAGTCAGTACAAAAAGTCAAAAGTCAAGTCAAGTCAGTCAAAAGTCAGTACAGTGAAACCTTTGTTAATTTGTTCCGGAGACATGCTTGTGATCCAAAGCACTCTTATATCAAAGCAGTTTTTCGCATAAAGATTAATGGAAACTAAGATCAATTGTTCTGCCATCTAAAAACATTTAGGGAAAAACAATTAATACAAAGAACTGTACCGTATAAAGAAAAAATGTAAAAAAAAGACTTTCACTATAACGAACCCCAAACTTTTTTTGTGTGTGGCTTTTGACAAGGAACTTATCCAATGACATTTGCTTTTACCTACTTATGGGGATTTCACAGAAATGTGACATCATACAGCCCCTGCGCTCAGATTAAGTATAATTCTGCAGAGTCAAAGGGAGAAGAACCACCGTCTGAGTTGTGATGTGCATATAAGTTTTTTTACATGTATATCAAGACTTTGCTTATTTATAAAGTCATAATTTTATATTTATATATATTATTTGCTTAGCCTTGCAAACCACTCTTAAACCAAGTTACTTGCAATCCAAGGTTTTACTTTACTTGAGTTTTATGTAACTGTACTTTTTAGTGATCAAGTTTTGTACTATCTACTCTTTCAGCGTTTGCTTTATGTGCTTGTTTTCAGGGTTTACACCAAACTCAGTAAAGTAAATGCAGTAGTCATGTACTGTATAGTATTAGATATGTGAAGTTGTCCTTACTTGCCTTGGGAAGGTAATAGGAAGGTGATAAGAACTGAACTTCCTGTTTTATAGCCTTTTCTTAACATAAACCCTATACATTCTTACATCTATGACTCTTTTGTTACAAGCATTTACTTTAACTGAACAAACTGACTCTTAATGTAAATATATGAACACCAGGTGGCCATAATGGCAAAACGTTGTTGTTTCTTTGCAAAAGAGCCTAAAGAGAAACTCCAACCAAGAATTGAACTTTATCCCAATCAGTAGCTGATACCCCCTTTTACATGAGAAATAGAATGATTTTCACAAACAGACCATCAGGGGGTGCTGTGTGACTAATTTTGTGCTGAAACCCCTCCTACAAGAGGCTCTGAATACCGCGGTACTCCTGGCAAACTGCCACAATGTAACAATGTTCACAGACAGGAAATGGCTGTTTACAGCTGTCTAACAGCTAGAAACAGCTAAATAACCTGCCCATAGTAACAATGTCACCATGTAATAAATGTCAGAATGTGAATCTGGAAGAGGAAAGATTTTACAATGAGCAAACACTGACTAAATCATTTATACATAATTATTGTAAAAATGAAGCACTTTTTTTATTACATTATTTTCACTGGAGTTCCTCTTCAAGCAAAGGACAGCTATTGCAAAATTTAAAACACATGTGTACACATACATGTAAAGGTGCTCACTAATGATACAATCTTTTTTGTGCAAACTTATTAAATCTTTGTAGTAATGGGATAAACTGAGTGAATATAATGATTGGTATCTTAGGTAGTCCGTGTGTCAGTGCTTTTTTGCACTGCCTATGTGCACGGAGGGACGCTGCCTAGAGCTGGGTGGGGAATGATGCGCGGCAGAGGAGGAAGGGTCCTGAAGGGTGTGTGATATATGTGCGCAAATAATTTTAAAAGAGGGAGACTAGTGCGGGGGATTGGGGGGCGCCGCCACAGCCTAGCGCCGTTTTTAAACGGGCATTAGGCCTAGTATTACATAGAAATCATTACATTGTACAAAAGATTATATTATTAGTAAGGATCTCTAGAAGTACATTTTTCTCAAATTAACCACTTAATCCTAACTGGACGACTAAGGTGTACGAGACTACGAGCCGCTCTGGTCTATCTGTACACAAATACAAGTATACTAGTCCAGTGTTTCTGTGGCGGGTGCGAGCACATGCCGCTCATTCTCAATGGCTTTTATGCTGCGCATTTTGGGAAGGGGAACCGACATTCCCTGATCCAATTGCAGTGCCCGGAATGATTGGGCATGACCCTGATCATAATAATAAAAGTGAAGTGACCTTAGTAAAAACAAAGCAATACAATACAATACATAAATAGTTGCCTTAGGGACTAAGCTTTTTTAATATGTATGTCATGAAGGTATATACTCTTATGTTAACACATAAGGGTGTGTATGTATTGATAAAAAAAAAAAGACACCTTTATTTCAAAACTATATATAGGGGCAAAATGTAAATGTTGTGATAGCCGGGACTAACGAGCAAATATAATTTGTTCTTTTTATGTATAGTAGCATTGCTTATTTTAAAACTATAGGGGATGGAATTTGAGAAATTGTGTATTTTTTATTGTTTTTCTTATATTTCCCTATAAAATACATAGAAAATAAAGTAATTGCTGAAAACAAGTATCACCTCCAAAAAGCCTAATTTGTGGCAAAAAAACAAGAAATAGATGATTTTCATATAATCAGTAGTGATAAAGTTATTGGTGAATAAATGGGAAGAGCGCTGACAGGGGGAAATTGCTTCCATCCTTGATGTGAATACACCCGAAGGCTGAAGTGGTTAAAATGCATGGTGAATTACTTTTCTCCTATGTTGCTGTCACATAAGGTGGATTAGTCCAAAACATGTCAGATCTGTCAGATTATTACTACCTACTGTAAGCAACAGGAACACAGAAGAAAGTACTTTATTTTGCTTTCAAATCTGGGAGGAGTGTACTTCTTACAAATATATGTACACCTGTATTTAAAATTTTACATAAATATAAGGGCTGCAGCACACAACAGTCAAAACAGCGACAGGGGTTCTTGGGGATCTCCAGTGTTGCGTGCATGCTTTGCATATAAATGCATCAAATTTGGTTTGGGATCCACAAGTGAGACTTAACTGCACTCAAATGACCGGGTGTAAGAGCGTGCCAACGTATTCACCCGTGTAAAATTCGGTTTGTGCTCACCCCTGCATTATTTATTCATTAGCCCGTGAGCTTGCATAACTATGCCCACCTCTAGCTCAGTCAGAGCATATAAATGAGCAGATTGCACATATTCAGAGAGTTAATTCGGTAGCTAGTTGAAAGGTGAGGTGTTTTTAATTTCCTTTTTTTACCCATTTAGTTGTCTCTTGGGCTTTTGGAATAGTTTCAATTAGAAAGCTAAAAAAAAATAATAATAAAAACAGCATTTTTTGCATTGTTAGCGTAGAACTCACCAGATTGGGAACACTTTGGTGCAGTTGGCGAGTTTAAGCGCTATAAAGAGTGACTAAAATCCCCTGTCGCTGTTTTTCCTGTTGTGTGCTGCTGCCCCTTGTATTCATGTATTTCTCATGGAGATTGGGGATCTCCAGTGCTGCATACATGCTTTGCATAGAATCACATAAAATTTGGTATGTGCTGCTCACCTCTTGCATTATTTAAAATTTTATATATTTTTTTTTAGCCAAGAAAGTATCATGTTAAAAAACATCAGGCAACTTAAAAAAAAAGATCTACTTCCTTGGGGTGTCCTCTAGCCCCCGGAAGCTTATGTGTCCCTCGTCACATCTCCACTCCAAGCTGGTCTCCCAGGGTCCCCTTCATAGTATCCGCTGACCTGGCCAGCTGCACCGCTTGTTTTTGCGTTCCCGAAGCTGGGAGCATTCTGTGCAGTCACACTTCTCATGTGAAGTGGCCGCTGACCTAACCAGGTCGGCAGCTGCTACAGAGGGGACCCCGGAAGACCAGCTTGGGCCGAGCTGCGGCAAGGGACGCATAGGCTTCCAAGGTCAGGAGGAATCCCCAGGCAAGTAGATCGTTTTTTGCTTTTTTAAGTTGCCTGAAGTTTCCTTTAAAGAGAACCCGAGGTGGGTTCTAAGAACGCTATTAGCACACAGAGGCTGGGTCTGCATATAATACCCAGCCTCTGTTGTTATACATTTCCCCCCACAGACCCCCTGTGCTCTGCTTGCCCCCCATAAATCATACGCCGAGCTGTCGACACACAGCGTGTCGCAGCCGGCTGTTTACTTTTGGAAGTGTCACTCTTGCCGCTCCCCCGCCTCCTCCATAGTGCCGCTCTCCACCCGTGTCCCTTCCCTCCCCGCTGATTGGAGGGGAGGGGAACTGTATAGCAACAGAGGCTGGGTATTATATGCAGATCCAGCCTCTGTGTGCTAATAGCGTTCTTGGAACCCACCTCGGGTTCTTTTTAAAATTTATATGATAAATATTGCATTAGATAGACAGTATTTTTGTGATAATTTCCTTTTTAACTGTTATGTCTCTCAAAGGCCATGAAAAATAGAAAGAGCTGTGAGTCATATTTGTGAACTGATTGTGACTTTTGATTAGATTTGTAAGTAATTAAATAAAATACATTTTCATGTACGTACGGTAATTGCAAAAATTGTGAAACAAAGTTTGTAAAAACTATTTTTTACCATTACTCAGCACTCATCCATAAAATGCATCTGGAAATGGAAATCTCTTAAAAATGAAGAATATCTTCCATTTAGAGTACTTAATTTATTTCATGGAAGCTTAGTTTTGTAAACTCACTCTGAAGACATAGCAACTGAAATGTAAATATTTTTTGTGAGCAGTGAACTAGAATGTATACAGATTAAACTGCTATGGCATGGAAACGCACTGACATATTTTGATATGGGAAAAGCTCACTGTTGAAATGCTCGAGCACAGAATGTAAAACCACAGATAATGTAATTCTTAAAAAAATAAAGGCTAACATGGCTAATTAATAGAGAGTGTGCTTATAATAGAAACAAGTGTACTTAATAAAGCCTAAGGTACTCACCCTTTGGATGAAAACCGAAAAGAGACTAGTGGAACAAACATGGACATTCGCCAAACATAGAAATTCCTTTATCCACCCAGTTTCAGCACCAAAATAGGGCTAAAGCAGCAAAACAACAGTTAATACTTTTAAGAATTAGTCTCACAATAAGGGTTATGATACCATCCTTTAGTTGTGATGGCTCACCTCCAGATACAGGAAAAAGATGACTAACATGCTTATGGAGCAGTAATTTACAGCCAGGCTCTGGACTTGCATGCAAAATGCACAGCAAAGAGCTGTGGGTGCTGCACAAAGAACACGATCATAATACAATTTGTGTGAATACTGACATCCATTTTTTTAAAAGAGGTTGTCTTACGATCCATAACACTAGGAGAAATCTGCAAAAAAAAAAAAAAAAAAAGGGGGGGGGGGGGTGACAAATCTAAGGCCATGGCTCTAAATTGATAGTTCACAGTTTGGTCCATGAGCACTGCTGCTCCTCTAGTACTTAGATGATAAAAGCAGCAATTGTATAGTGCAATCGCTCACATTTCTGTTATCCTCGTTCATATGGTGCAGAAATCGCTGTCAGTTATCTCTGGGTAAACTCTACTGTCAGAGCCACCAGCAGGAGCTCAACCTAAATTCAGCCTGTGCTCCTCTCTACTCACCTTTCCTCTGCCCCCTTGTGTCCTCCTCTGTGCCCTTTGTGTCCTGGTATCCTCCTCTGCTCCCAATGCACAGTTAAAAGCAGCAACAACCTGATCCATCGATCAGAGATCTCTCCTCTTACTGATCTCCTAGTGGTGTTGGTTGCATGTAATGACGCGAGCAGCAGAAGCCGGCACTAGGGGAACAGTGAGGGGGAGAGGGAGAAAAAGTGTGTCCTATAGTCTGAAAAATATGGTAAGTTCTACAGGTAGTATACTGGAGTTAGGTAGTGCATATTTGGTGGATCCTGTATCCATAATTAAATGCAACTCCAGTCAAAAGTTGTTATTGTTTTTTTGTTGTTGTTTTTTGGGGGGTGAGGGGTTTGTAGGGTTTATTTATAGGTTTGTAAAAAATCCACAAAGCATTTAACCTTATAACCTCGTTAACATGACATGACTTAGTAAGGCCACCAACCCCAACCATGATATATACATTTAATCTATTTAAAGGTTAAAGGAATTTGGAATTTCTTCAAAGGGACATAACTTACAAAAATACCTGGTCCTGGTACTTCAGAGCAAGCCAATTTGATGCTGGTGTTGGTTTAAAGGGTACCAGAGCTGAGCACATTAGGAGAAACGGGGGGGGGGGGGTGCTGGGGGAACAGGCATGTACGGGGAACTGTCCTGACGGCCACTGCTCCCCCATTCTCCTCTGTCCCAACTTTGTGGTCAAACAACTCTGGCGACCCGGGGAAGAGGCTGCCAGGTGGCATTTAGCTACGAAAGGGTACAGAGGAGAACAGGGGGAGCGGAGGCCATCAGGACGGCTCCCCGTGCATTCCTACTTCCCCTGAATCTACACCCTGGCAGGAATAAGCAGCCATAAATGTAGATTTCAATTACTGCGGTCCTTAAGCGATTAATCAGCTATATTGTAATAAATCATTAGTACCTGGCTAAGGAGCCTTGTCACCAGCTCCTTTCCGCATAGATTTCATCTGTTCTTTGCAGATGAATTTAATATGTGCTTTACCTCTTGCAGCATAAAATATGGCAACAAGATGGCGCTGCAAAGGCAGCCACGGCCCCAGGGCTCCGGCCTCTTCTTCTCTTTACTATCACTTTACTAAGATTTTTACTCCCTAATCCCCCCCTAATCTAAAGGGGAGGATGCGGGGATGCCGTGGGAGACAATCGGAGACGTACTGATCCAGGCACAGAGCTCCTGGGTCTGAGCTGCGAGCCTCCAGCTGATCATGCGATCAGCTGTTCAGGCCCTTGTGCTCTCCCATCAGCTGGCTGCTCCTCACGCTGCCGCTCTGTCTGGGAGGAACGGAGACCCACAGAGGTGCAGCCACAACTCTGCTGCCGGGGCAGCAAGCCAGCCAGAGACATCAGCTGGCTGCTCCTCACGCTGCCGCTCTGTCTGGGAGGAACGGAGACCCACAGAGGTGCAGCCACACTCTGCTGCCGGGGCAGCAAGCCAGCCAGCCAGAGACATGTGGATGCTCTGCCGCGATCGAGGGACTCGTAGGCTGCCTGACCCACACTACGGCTCCGGAGCAACCAGACGCCGCCGGAGACATGCGACTGCCTGCCGCCATCTGAGGACTTGGAGCTCCTTATCAAGAGGACGCTACACTGCCGCTGCCAGGTGCCATCGCTACAACTGCCACTGCCAGGCACCATCGCTGGGACATGCGGACCGCTCCACCGCCACGGCCCAGAGGGGATTGGTGCACCACTGATGGACTGTTTTTGAGATGAGTCGGTCAGTGGTGGGGAAGGAAGGCACTGGGGATCTGCACATGGTGTGAGGTGTGATTGCACCAGCAGCTGAGCGGCCGCCGCCACCCATGTGGAGGGACCATAGGCCCAAGCACTGCTCTACTTCGCCCTGCCCCCGATCCACCACCGCAGCTGCCAGGAAGCCACTCGGGCACATGCAGGACTCCTCCACATCTGTCCAGGCCACAGGGGATATCTCATCAATCCCTGGTGGCACATCACTGCTGCCCTACCCAGGTGAGCCTGATATCCTCGCTGTGCCCCCATCTCTGTCTCCTGGAGGGATTAGCCATTGACTTACTGGGCTCCTAGTGGCCAGGCCACTCGGCTGCCAGTCCCTCCTCCACCAGTTCAGCCACCAGCTCCATCGGCCTCTGCGGCCACGGGCTCTTTTTTGCTCCCTGAAGCACCGGGTCCCCTCTGCCTGCAACCACCATCGGACTGATTGGGACTGTTTGTTGGACTGTACCCAGGCGTGATCTCAATCGGCAGCCCTAAGGGACTCTCTGCCTCTGTCTCTCACCTCTTGCTTTGGTTCTCTCTTTCTTTCCTCATTCTCTCTTAGCTATCTCTTCTTGCTCTCTCTTTCTCTATCCACTCTTTTCCAGGACACACTGCGGGGCATCTGGAACTGCTGCAGAGCTGTGCGAGCGCCGTCGGTAGTCGGCAGGCTGCTCCCCTCACATAGCACTCTAGACTTCCCCACGCGTCCTTCACCATAGTTATGTGCCGTATGTACACATAGGTATACGTTTACTTTGTACTATACTGTATATGATTGTATGTGTTGTAGTTCGCATGTATGTGTTTGTACCATCACCGACCCTGTATGAGCCAAAAACAATTCCGGGTACAACCCCCCGTTGTACTTGGCGAAATAAAATATTCTGATTCTGATTCTGATTCTGAATATATGGTGATGCAAGTCAAAAATCTGCAGTAGCCCCTGTCACTGTGTTTGCAATTAACCTCTTCAACTCAACTACTTTTAATCATGTGACCAAACTTTTCAAATACCATTTTTAGCCTCCAGAAGCATTGTTGACACAAAAAGGATTTGGACACTATGATTACTCCGATTTCAAATGGTATATTTAGATCAATGCCTGAAAACAGTCTTTAAAATATGATACTGTAAATTTTTAGATGCGTAGCTCCGTATGACAGCTTTTAGCTTGTAATTTCACCCACAATAAAGTTTGTTACAAAAGTATCCCAAGTGCTTATACAGCTTTGCAGCTATTGATTTAGCCTGATACTGGTTATGCCTGTCATGTACAGTGCTGGAACCAAATGATCTGTTTGTGTTATTAGAAAGGATTTTTTTGTGTGTGTTTGATCTTTTTTTTTTTTTTTTTTTGCTTGTGCATGGAGCCTGTATGTATAGCTACAATGTGTACAGTTCTTCTGTCATGGAAAGTCTTCCCATCACTGCTTTTAAACTGCTGCTTGAGGGTGAACTCTATTTGTTTTTTGTTTGGTGACTAGACCACTAGTGTTTTATGTCTTGTTGCAATGTAAGTAGAGATGTAGACCGGCACCATCTGTATTATAAGCTCTTTATTGTTTCAGATCCATGTCAGCACTCCAGACAACAGATGTAAGTAGAGATGTAGACCGGCACCAATACATTGCCTAGCTTGAGAAAGGAGCTCATTGCTCCGAAATGTTGCTGTTTAGGGCCCCATACACCTAACGATTTTCCCGCCGATATACGGCCGATTCGATCACAGTGATCGAATCGGCTGTGAAATCGCCATGCACACCGCTGACAGAACGATCGATTTCCGTCCGAAATTGATCGTTCTCGTCGATTCCCGATGATCCGTCCATGCGGAAGATTTTTCTCGATCGCCGGCGGCTCGGAAGTGCGTCGATAGTGGCGTTCGAATGCCCGACGACCGACGCAATACAGCGGGTATACATTACCTGTTCTGAGGGCACTCTACTGTTTAAACTTCCTGCCGGGCAGGAAGAAGTGAAGCATGCCGGAGACCAGACCAGAGCGGAGAAGACAGCAGTGACAGCGGGGTAATGTAGAGGAGGGGAGCGGCGGCAGCACCACCACAGATTGTGAACGGTTTCAGGCTGAAATCGGTTCACAATCTGTTTGCAGTAAAGGTGGCCATACGATCCCTCTCTGATCAGATTCAATCAGAGAGGGATCTATCTGTTGGTCGAATCTGATGGCAAATCGACCAGTGTATGGCCACCTTTAGGCTGCACATGAATCTGAAACAATAAAGAGCTTATAATACAGATGGTGCCGGTCTGCATCTCTACTTACATCTGTTGTCTGGAGTGCTGACAGACAGACCGTGGCACATCACCTACAAGAGCAAAGGAGAAGTGCTCCACTACATCTATGTACATGTCTTGTTGCCATGTAAATGTTGAAATACCATTTTTTTTCATGGAAGAGTTAATAGACTAGTACTTAACGCATTCAAATAAGGCCGTCCAATGCAGTGCATCTCTCCTAAAAAGTAAATAGAAATTGAAACACTAAAGGCATAACATAAGACATAAAAGGAGGGGGTCTGTGTCGAGAGGCTCTTGGCAGAGAGAGTTGGGGCAGCGTTGAGGTGGGGTAGGCCTCCTTAAAGAGGTGAGTTTTAAGGATCCCACATCTCCTTCATCCACAACCTGGGAAAAGACCCAACTGCATGCCCAAGCTACAGACCTATCTCATTATTGAACCTAAACTGACCTAGAAACTAGATTGATCTTAAGATATTTATGGAGTCCTCTCTGAGGCTCTACTGATCTCCAATGGAACCCACCAGGGGTGTTCTTTCTCCCCCTCATATTGGACCTGGCCCTGGAGCCCTTCCTGTGTCATGTTAGGAGCAATGTGAACATCACTGGCTTGACAATAGTTATCAGCATGCAAAAAGTGGCTGCATATGCAGATAATCTGCTATTCTTTATTACCAATCCATTGATAGGACTCCCAAATCTGATTGAAGAGTTCCGTAGATTTGGTGCGTTGTCTCTCTTTAAAATGAATTAAGACAAGTGTGAGGCCCTTAATGTTAGTCTACAAACTGAAATGCAATGCAAATGCAGATTTTAGCAAAATTCCCCTTTAAATGGAACCTGAAACACATAACCTACTTGGGAACTAAATTAACCCTAAATATGAAAGACTGATGCCCCGCCTACTGTACCTTTTCCAAACCTTACTGGTCTTCATCCCAAATTCTTTCCTAAAATGGGCACAACTGATTGATAGATATATATGAAAAGGCAAACCCCTGAGAATTAACAAATTCTATGTAGAGCCAAGAAGTTTGGGAGATTAGCTGTCTCTGATGTTCAAAAATATAACTATGCCACTGTGCTTATGAGAATACTAGACTGGCACAGGCACTCTAAAATTAAGCAATGGGTGGGAATTGAACAGGCCCTCTCCCCATATCCTGTGATCAACCAACCTTGAGCCTCACAAAACCCACGCCTATCATGGTCTAACTCCTATATGGTGCTTGCCATCCTGAAAGTCTTTAATAATACACACTCCTTAGAAAATATTTCGCCCTGGCCCACTCCTCTTCTCTCTGTCTTCAATAATGCTGAGTTTCCGCAAAGGTACATAACTGGTTACTTAAGAGAATGGAAACCACTGAAACGTCTCAAAGCTGTTGAGTACTATGACTAAAACAGCTAGCTGCCACTAGCGTAAACATCCTTGGCTGGTTTCAAGGATCTATGCCGCACGACTGGACCGTTATGGAAGATGCTGTTTATAATCTATGTGCTCCTCATCAAACAGTCATTACATGAGATACCATACTTTAGGTCCTGGGAAAGGGAACAAAGCACCACTTTCTCAGGAGTGGAGAAGACTAAAATGTGCATCTTTGCCCACAAATCAACCTATTGCGGTTTATATCCAAGAAATGTATTACAAAATACTATCCAATTGGTATTGTACGAATAAACCAGATCTTTCTGGACAAAGATCCAAACTGTTGGCAATGTAACACTGAGGTTGGTACCTTATATGTTCCTACACAGACAGTTGTCATTTCAGTTGATGCACCATTGTGTTAAGATATACAGTAGTATATCTGTCAAGTACTACACCTGTCATTTGCTATGTGATGTCCACTATGGGATGATCGATACCGGATTGTTTATTGTCTTCTGTATGCTGAAAAAACTCTGTTACTAAAGAATTCAAAGAAAAAGTACAAGCACATGTTACAATCATTATTAGATGCTCAGATGTATCATTCACACAGCCAAGCACCATATATTCAAGCTGACAGGTGTCCTGAAAATGGCAATCAATAAGCACCACTCCAAAGATTGTTATAGATCTATTAATAAAAACTGTATGAGTGCACTTCACCTCCAGGTCATGTAGAAGAACAAATCTTTCTTCATAATGCAATAAGCTTCTAAAACTCACAATAAGTCTAAAATAAGATCCCCACCAGTCTGGATCTGTAGCAATATCAGCCGCAATAATAACAACTTATACATTTTCTCAGAGCTGCTATAGTCACATCTTGTCAGCATAAAATGTAAGGCACTTCAGTAGCACAATTATGTCATTCTGATAGCCAGACAAATATGCACCATATGCGAATTATGTGTCCCATGATATTTATTACTTCCAGATTCTGAGCAGTCACTCGGGTCAGCCAATACAATAAGCCAACATACATTGTATAGCACATAACATAAAAGGCTGGGAACAGCGGCCTCACGTGCATCAGCTAGGATCCACCTAAGTGACACAAACTGATGTTTTATATGCAGTGCCATTTTCCTATTATTATTTATATAGAGCCACCATATTTCGTTGCGCTGTACAGAGTACATGAGAGTCAATAACAGGGAACACAGAGGCATACGTTGTTCAATGCACCAGCGATGTAACAATAGCCCCTCTGACCAATAGGGGCCCGCTCCTCTAAATAAAATATTGCTGCCATAAGAAGAACTAGGGAGACAATTTAAATTAATTTATCTGTAATAACTGGGACAGATGGGCAAATAAAATGCATGGGTTTTATCTATAGTAGCACGTTGTAGTTTAACCTCTTGAACCCCCCCTAGTGACCAGGCTATTTTTTATAAAATAGGCCACCGCAGCTTGAAGGGCTCGCTGCAGGGCCGCACAACTCAGCACACAAGTGACCCCCCCCCCCCCCCCTTTTCTGCCTACCAACAGAGATTTCTGTTGGTGGGCTATGATTGCTCTCAGGATGTATATTTATTTTTTCAATAAATATATATTTGTTGTTTTTTTTTTCATTAAATAATACTATTTTTTTTATTATTTTTATATAGGTCCATCCCTTCCTCTGCCTGCCTATGACAGCGATCGGCTGTCATAGGCTTCAGCCTATGACAGCGGATCTCTCATGTCTCCACCAGTGGGACATCCGTGTCACAAGGCTGTCCCCAGTATTGCGCTGCCTTAAATCGCAACGCTGGACAGTACTATTAGACGTGGTTTTGCCGTCTAACAGTCTCCTAGCAGCGATCACCACATCGGCGTGCGATCTCCTGCAAAACTCCGCCCCAGGACTTCACGCCAATTAGCGTGGAGTGGTCCTGGGGCTGCCGCTCTGCTCACGCCGATTGGCGTTGAGCAGTTGTTAGAAGGTTAAAACTAAAAAACTAAGAAATAATGTTTTTTTTTTCTTTCTTTTTTCCCTTTAAAAATGCATATACAATAAAATGTATGGATCATTTAACTGAGATAAGTAGTGATAAAGTTATTGGTGAATGAATGGGAAGAGGATCGTGAAATGTGAACACTGCTCTGGTTTTTAAGGGAAAAACCCTTAGTATTGAAGTGGTTAATATGCATTTGATTCTGGTTTGATTTGTGTTTGCATAGAGTTTTGTTTTTCCAAACACCACCTGTCCTATTCTTTTGCATTCAAAGTTCACTTCTTGATTCCTTCTATTTCATTGGGTGGATGTGGCCAAACATTATTTAGAAGTATATTAAATGTTGTTCAGATGCAAGTGTCCAACAAAATGCAGATTAGTGTAGTTTAATGGATATTACAAAATAGCACAATGAGCTTGATACCTTGCTTTGGAGGGTTAACTAAATAAGTAAGATTTATATTGGTGACATAAGCACCCTTTACTCTCCTACAATGATCCAAAGCTACTAATTCTGCAGGTTATAGCACAGCCTAATTTCAACGTTTATTGATACAAGTAAGTGACACCACTCTGCGTGGCCACAGGGGAGCAGAACGGACATACTGTGCATGCGTGGCACAGTGTGTCCTGGTTTGGATTTGCCCAAGTTGCCGAGGAGAACGGGACTGAGTAGGGGAGAGCGGTGGATGATGGAGGTGAACAGGAGTGGTGGTAAGTATTTGATTATGCCCCCCTACCCACTGCACCTTCACTTCTTACCAAGTCTTTCCGCTCTAGTATCCATTAACCTCCTGAGCGGTATGGACGAGCTCAGCTCGTCCATCACCGCCGGAGGCTGCCGCTCAGGCCCTGCTGGGCCGATTTGCTTCAAATAAAATGCAGCACACGCAGCCGGCACTTTGCCAGCCGCGTGTGCTGCCTGATCGCCGCCGCTCTGCGTCGATCCGCCGCGAGCAGCGGCGAAAGAGGGTCCCCCCAGCCGCCCGAGCCCTGCGCAGCCGGACCAATCAGTTCCGGCCAGCGCTAAGGGCTGGATCGGAGGCGGCTGACGTCAGGACGTCGGCTGACGTCCATGACGTCACTCCGCTCGTCGCCATGGCGACGAGGAAAGCCAAACAAGGAAGGCTGCTCATTGCGGCCTTCCTTGTTTGTTCTGGGCGCCGGAGGCGATCGGAAGAACGCCTCTGGAGCGCCCTCTAGTGGGCTTTCATGCAGCCAACTTTCAGTTGGCTGCATGAAATAGTTTTTTTTTAATTGAAAAAAAACCCTCCCGCAGCCTCCCTGGCGATCTCAATAGAACGCCGGGGAGGTTAAACAAAAATTACATGGTAATGGCCACGTATATGTTACAGCCAAAACCAGAAATCGGCCAATTCTAGAATTGGCCGACTGTTACTAGAACTGGCCTATTTGATGTTGGCCAAAGTCCAAAATGCTGGGAATTTCTGACATTGGCCGGCCAGTTCTAGAAATGGCCAAAGTCAGTCTGCCAAAGTCCAAAACGCACAAATGCCAGAACATCTCGGGTCCTGTCCAGCACCATGAATGGCCCTCGGAACTTCCTCTCTGCTCTGAAAGATACAGCATAATAATATTTTTAAAGAAAAGCATTTCTTAGTTACAGCTGATACAAATCCTGCAATAAATCTGCAGTGTGTCTACATCCTGCTTTCTTGGGAGCGGACATTTTGTTAACATCCTGTGTTTTTCAAATTAGCTGCTCCGCGGTGGCAGTCAGGTGACACAGGGGAGAGATCAAATTACAGTGGTGATTAGTCACAGATGAGGGGGATGCATGGCTGGGGGGTGCTTTGCTGGGCGCTTTGCATGGCTGGTGGGCTTTTCTGGGTGCTTTGCTTTGCTGGGCACTTTGCCTGGCTGTGGGTGCATTTCTGGGTGGCTATGCATGGCTGGGGGGGTCTTTTCTGGGTGCTTTGCATGGCTGTGGGTGCTTTGCTGGGGGGCTGTGCATGGCTGTGGGTGCTTTGCTGGGGGGCTGTGCATGGCTGTGTGTGCTTTGCTGGGGGGCTGTGCATGGCTGTGGGTGCTTTGCTGGGGGGCTGTGCATGGCTGTGGGTGCTTTGCTGGGGGGCTGTGCATGGCTGTGTGTGCTTTGCTGGGGGGCTGTGCATGGCTGTGGGTGCTTTGCTGGGGGGCTGTGCATGGCTGTGGGTGCTTTGCTGGGGAGCTTGTGATTCATGACTAAATTCTCTAAATTAGACAGGCTAAACTCTCTAAATACATACAGGGTATTTTTCTATGTTTTCCTTTTACCCTGTACAAGAGTTCAGGTCCACTTTAGTGTGGCGTGGAGAGCTGTGAGGGCGGAGGTGGAATCAGCTGCAGCCGGCAGTATACAGGCCTGCCCCGGGTCCCTGCAGAAGAGGTGTGAGGAGGACTACGGGGAAAGCGGCAGCGGGGACAGCGCATACTTACAGAGCACTGAGCTGAGCTGAGCAGAGCGGGGATAGATGGAGCGGCCGAGCGGGGAAAAGTTGCAGAAGGAAGGTGGCGGTAAAATCAGCTGCAGCTGGCAGCATACAAGCCAGCCCCGGGTCCATGTTAGAGAGGGGTGAGGATGACTACGGCAGTGGGGAGAGGTGAGCTTTGGGACTTGGCCGGCCACGTTAAGTCACAACGCGTTCTGGCCAAAGTCCGAAAATCATAGTAGTTCTTACTTTGGCCGCATGAGCCGGCCACTTCGCATTCTGACCAGCCAGAACCCCGAAGTGGCCAGACTTCGTGTTCTGGATGTAACATATACAACTCTATAATTTCAGGTGAAAAACACCTGCCCTTGCCCTTACTGGGTTAATGGAAATCAACACAGAAATATAATAAAGCTATTAATAAAGCTAGCAATGAGATACTTGTAGCAATCATATAATCACTACTACTGTTTATGTGATATCTACACCGTGTGGCATAGCTTCTGTTGGGCTTTTTCTTTGATGTATTTATCCACAGAGAAAATGTTCACTTTGATGTAACGTAACATACTGCTTCCAAAGATTGCAAGGAAGTAGAAGTCCCATGAATGCTGCTAAACCTGTAGATCTATTGCAATTAAGGATCCTTTCCTTTCTCATTCTAATTAATTGACCCAGACTACAAATGTGGGAATTAAGGGTTGTAGGTTAATACATCATGGCTTTCCTTACCCATTACTCTCCAAGTATAGTTTATAACATGGGACCCACCAAGCTCTGTCAAGTCCAGTTTATTCATCACTATGCAGATCTGACAGATTTTCCATAACCTGCTAGGTCTTGCTTGGGTGGATTTTGAAGATTTATAAGTAAGATTATTATAGCTATTTTGCAAAGGAATATGCAAACAAATATTACAGGGGTTTTTACATTATAAAATAATGGTAATAGAACAAAAAATGGTTGTAACGTACAACACATCTATTGTATTTCTTGAAGGAGAACTGTAGAGAGAGGTGTATGGAGGCTGCCATATTTATTTCCATTTAAGCTATACCAGTTACCTGGCTATCCTGCTGATCCTTTGCCTCTAATACTTTCAGCCGTAGACCCTGAACAAGCATGCAACAGATCAGGTTTTTCTGACAATTTTGACAGATATACCAAGATTAGCTGCATGCTTGTTTCTGGTGTGATTCAGCCACTACTTCAGCCGAATAGATCAGCAGGGCTGCCAGGCAACTGGTATTGCTTAAAAGGAAATAAATATGGCAGCCTCCATATACCTCTTACTACAGTTCTCCTTTAAATGTGCATTAACTGGAAGGAGATTTGCAGAGTTATGAATTTCTGTATCACATTGCTGTGTACTCCTAGTAAAGCACATGCAGAGCTGTAACATGGGATGCCGAGATCCTGGAGATAGTCGCGTGTCGCCCCCACCCCACTGGAAGTGGCCAGTGACGCAGATGCAAACTTTGTGGCTTTTCCAGAAATCCAGCCCTGTCCAATCTATGTCAAGAGCTGACTCTTGACATAAATTGGACAGTTCTGCATTTCTGGAAAGGCCTCAAAGGCCTGGGCCTTGGGTGGCTAAAGCCCAAGGGGACACCTGGGTGTGAAATAGGGGTTGCTACATATAAAAGAGTAGGCTGCAAATGGGGAGCAACACATGAAAAAGGGAAGCTGATACCCAAGTGATTTGTTCATGAAAGAGAGTGTCTGCAGTACATGAATGTTACACATGGAATTGGAGGGGCGCTGTGGCACATGGAAGAAGACTCCCTTTACACTTGGTCTATGGGCAGATAAAGTATAAATCTAGCCTTTAGAGTGGGCAGACCTTACTAGTAAAGTCTTGCGGTCGGCTGCTGCCTGTTCAGATGTACATCCACAGGTACAGCGCTGGTCAACCACTGCAAGTATTGAATGTCTCCAGTCACCTGCAAACACCTGGTTGTGAATATGGGGAATATATGAAAGGCAATAAACACACTACAATTAACCATCCTTGCAGACCAGCATTTATTGTAGTGTTATCATTTTTGACCTTCCTGTCTGTAAATCTGAAATAAAATGAAAGGTTATGAGTTTCTTAACTAAAATAAATATACAGGTGAGAAAAGTCAAAACACCTGACCTGCATACTTGTGTCAGGTGAATGATTTAGAGAGTGTTAATAGTCACAGGATCAGCATTACAGCAAAGAGAGGAGGTCAGTCTGGCAGCCTGACGCTCTCTAATGGAAGGCATTCTGAATCATTTGCCATTTTTATTTGATGAGCCTTTCTTGAGCTGTGCTGTTGTGGGATTAGTAACACTTGTTTCTAATTGAAACAACCAGATAACGGCTTGTAAAGCAGCATGCCTTCCTCGCCATGTTTATCATGCTACACATGCTCGGTACAAATAGCTTCAGGTCTCGCATACATACTTTCTCATTTTCTGGTACTCTGCTTCTCAGGAGTGTGGAAACATTAGCTTCTGTACACTGAGCATAAATTATATTTTATCTCTGATTTTATGGCAGTTTGTAATACAAGGTAATAGGATTTATGACCAAGAAATGAGAAGATGTCCAAAAGGTAATGAGGCTTGTCTTTTACATTATACTGAACGGAATAGAGCTTTCCCCACGCAGGGCTTTAATACAGAGAAGTAGGAGTTGACTTTACTACAGTTGTACTTAAACTATGAGCTTTTTATAAATTTTGTCAGGAAAGACAGCTACTTCATTTCTTTTAAAAGCCTGGGGTGTTATTAAAAATTATGAATATTAGAGTGAGAACGAAGTGTGTAAAACTGCACATAACTCGGTATAAACATTAATAACTTTCTAAAATCCAGATTTTATAGTATTTGCTCTGAGAACAGATCTCACGTGGGAACTTGCCTCGCTCAAAGCCACTAATCTAATTGTAATCACTTCTTTAGCATCCCATTTGACACTTACAGAAAGGAAGCTGTCAAGTGCAGGCTGGCAGCGCCTCTTTTAGATGGAGAGACTTAAAACATGTAAAACATCCACTGGCGTTATTATGTGTTACTAGTTTTCAAAATGAGTAGATATCTTTAGCCTGTGTTTTGTAATTTTATTGTTGGTGAATGACAAGAAAAAAAAACAAAACTCTTGTTTTACAAGGAACCAAGACAGCAGTAGCTTGGAAGATTAGAGCTAAGTTCCTAGGAGGAGAACGTGTTCTCCCCTTCTCAGGTCCTGACCACAGTAAGAAGTCCAGCATAAAGAGTGTAGGTTCTCAATCAGGCTAATAACCACCATATAAGGTGCTCATAAATTTTGGCAAATGCATAGAGCAAAATTCAAAGGGACCTGGGCTCAAAACTCACAGATAACCAGCAGCTAACACAACATCCCAAAGTAAACAAAAGCGTTGGTGCCACATATCCGGCATGCGGGTTATGCTCCTCTGCCAGCATCTAGGCCAATCTCCTAGAGTGGGCCCTATGCTGAAGTGGATGCATCCGCATCCTCCACATACAATGAGCGTATCCACATTTGGACACATGCCTAATGTAGCATAAAAAGCATGAGAAACTTACCTGAGGTCACCAGAAGGTTCATGGGCCTCTAATCTTGTAGGTCAGACATCCAGGGGGAGCCACCATCAGATTCCCCTGTGCCTCTGCATACACCAGGAACAGATTTACCATAAGGGAAAGGGATTATAGGCACGTTCCTACAGGTGCCTGATGATGGAAAGGCGGCTCAGTAACCTCCCTCAGCGCCTCTTTGCCTTCTTCCCTATGCAGAGTCCTGATGTGAGTGTAAATGAGAGGTTACTTACCCTGTTCTCTGCATTCCACTGACAAGATCTCCCTTCTGACAGGGGCACTTCTAGCTACTTAATATTGAGGGTACTTCTGGCTACCAAATACTGAGGGGCACCAGTAGCTACCTATGATGGGTAAGGGAGAAGTGACAGATGGGCCAGATGAGGCACTCACAGGGTTGGACAAATGCACAGAGAAAAATTCAAAGGGACTTGGGCTCAAAACTCACAGATAGTAAGGAGTATATGGTCTTTTCATGTGAAGTATGGTCCGGTAATTTCTTTAATGACTAACTGTGTTATTGCAAGCTTTCGGAAATGTAAAGCTGGGTACACACATGAGATAAAGGTCTTTGGAAAATAAAATATAATAACAATTTGCAGAAAATATTTGTAAACATTTTTTTACAGAAGACCTCAAAAGGTACAGACAAAAGATATTTATCTCTCAATCTTTCAACTTCATCCCTATGGATGTGATATGTGTTATAATTTAAGTAGGCCTCAGTTACTTGGCCTGAGTTTTATGTAAAAGGCTTGTCCGCAGTGTATGCCTTTAAAATAAATAGAGGTTTTGTGATGCAGGCAGAGGCATCTCAGGGTCTGCGTGTAGCAGAGGATACACGCAGATACTGAGAACATGTTCCCAAAAGAAGGCCATCGGCCTACTCTGACCTCCACGTACACCACAGGAACAGTAGACATCGGCCATATTTACTAAACATCCACGTTTCTGCATTTAGGTCAAATGCCTCATTGATTATTAATCAAGTAGGTGGGTATGATGACACCACGAGTGGGTCCACCAATAATCTGATCTAGGGGGTGGCGAAGATGATGTCATATTTAACTCTTTCCTAGTCGGTATTAAACCCGGAGTGAGCGATTGAGAGAGCATTCTGCTTCTTCCTTCCGCACTAGCTCGCAAGGCCGACTGGGACCTCTAAGTATGCTCTTCCTTTCTGTAATCTGATATAATGTATGCTGTACATAGGTAGTTTAGTGTAACGTAGTTAGGAAGAAGGTACCTGATTGACTTCAGCAGGGAGTCTAATCACGAGCTTGTAACGCAACATGAAGATTGGCATGGCTAGGATATGATGAATGTATCTATCTGTATTCCTGTTTCCTGAATAAATAACGTAAACATTGAAGAAGCCTGAGAAAGTCTATCTCCTGCTTGCTGTGTGGAGAGTCAAGTGATCTCAATAGTCTGTGAGACGTAACTGTAAGAAGTTACTGGTGTCGAAGCAAGGTGATAAGAACAGTTTATAACAATATGAAGATGATTGTTCCTCAACCACTTCAACCCTCAGACGTTTTCACTTTATGCATCCGAGCAATGTTCACCTCCCATTCATTAGCCTATAACTTTATCACTACTTATCACAATGAGCTGATCTATAGCTTGTTTTTTCTCCCACCCATTAGGCTTTCTTTGGGTGGTACATTTTGCTAAGAGCCACTTTACTGTAAATGCATTTTAACAGGAAGAATAAGAAAAAACGAAAAAAAAATTCATTATTTCTCAGTTTTCAGCCATTATAGTTTTAAAATAATACATGCTTCCATAATTAAAACTCACGTATTGTATTTGCCCATTTGGCTCGGTTATTACACCATTTAAATTATGTCCCTATCACAATGTATGCCGACAATATTTTATTTGGAAATAAAGATGCATTTTTGCCGTTTTGCATCTATCACTATTTACAAGCTTACAATTAAAAAAAATAGAAATATTTCATCTTTAAATTGATATTTTAACCACTCTACCCCCGCCCGTACGAATTTCTCCGTCCCTTTTTCCATCCTTTAACCCCCAGGGACGGAGAAATCCGTACTTTGCGCACTCCCGCCGCTGCCCGCGCTCCCGCTCGTAAACACGCCGCCCGCCGCTAGTAAACACGCCGCCGCCCGCTCGCCCGGAGATCAATGAACGGGAAAATCCATTCCCGTTCGTTGATCTAAGCCCCGCAATGATCCGCTGCTCTCCGATGGGCAGCGCGATCATTGTGAACAAAAACTCACGTGTCCAGCCTCCTTATACTTCCTCCGAGCGTCCGGAAGGATGCTTGGAGGTCGCATTAGACAAAAAGTTACTGTTGCCATCTTGTGGCCAAATAGTAAAACTACACCCTAAAAAATTTTCAAACACAAATGAATTAGTTATACACAAAAAATTAACTCATTACCTCCCACACTCCCCTTTTTTTTTTTTTTGTAATGAAAAAAAAATTAAAAAATTTTCAATTAAAAAAAATACATAAATAGTTACCTTAGGGACTGAACTTTTTAAATATTTATGTCAGGAGGGTACAACACTGTTACTTTATAAACTATGGGCTTGTAATTAGGGATGGACGCAAAACTGAAAAAAATGCACCTTTATTTTCAAATAAAATATTGGCGCCAAACATTGTGATAGGGACATAATTTAAATGGTTTTATAACCGGGACAAAAGGGCAAATAAATTTCATGGGTTTTAATTACAGTAGCATGCATTATTTATAAACTATAAAGGCTGAAAACTGAAAAATAATTAATTTTTTCCCACATTTTTCCTATTTTCCCATTAAAACACATTTAGAATAAAATAATTTTTGGCATAATGTCCCACCTAAAGAAAGCCTAATTGGTGGCGGAAAAAACAAAATATAGTTCATTTCATTGTGATAAGTAATAATAAAGTTATAGACGAATGAATGGAAGGAGCGCTGAAAGGTGAAAATTGCTCTGGTGCTCAGGGGGTAAAACCCCTCAGTGGTGAAGTGGTTAAAAGTTTAGACCCTTAGGTAAATATTTACGAGTTTTGTTTTTTATTGTAATGTTTTTTTGGTTTTTTCTTTATAAAACATTTTATTTGGGTATTTTTGGGAGGGTGGGATGTAGATAGTAATTTTTTAGGTAAATATGTGTTGATTTAAAAAAAATTTTTTTTTGCATCTAGATGTAGTTTTACTTTTTGGCCACAAGATGGCAGCCATGAGTTTACATGACATCACTCTAAGCGTAACATGTACGCTTAGAGGGACGTAGGGGACGCAAGAGACAGAAAAGACGAGGCTTCTGAGAGAAGCCATCGCTTTTTCTGCAGGGGAGAGGAATCAATCATCGGGCACCATGGGGCGATTGATTGATTCCTGGGCTAACAATCCGCGAAATGGGAGCGCGCATGCGTGCACGCGCACAATCACCCGCGGTAGAGCGTGGGAGCGCACATGGCCTCCTGGACCTAGCTGCTACGTCCAGGAGGCTTAACCACTTCCCGACCACCTAACGCACAGAGGCGGCCGGGAAGTGGACCCCGCAAGGACCAGCTCATGCCCAAAGGCGGCGGTCCTTGTAGGGGCATGGGCGGAGCGATCGCGTCATCCGTGACGCGATCCTCCGCCGGCGCCTGTCACCGCTCGCCCGCCGCAACATCCCGCCGGCTATACGGAATCGCCGGCGGGATGTTAACCCCGCGATCGCCGCATACAAAGTGTATAATACACTTTGTAATGTTTACAAAGTGTATTATACAGGCTGCCTCCTGCCCTGGTGGTCCCAGTGTCCGAGGGACCACCAGGGCAGGCTGCAGCCACCCTAGTCTGCACCAAGCACACTGATTTCCCCCCCCCTGCCCCAGATCGCCCACAGCACCCCTCAGACCCCCCCCCCCTGCCCACCCCCCAGACACCTGTTTGCACCCAATCACCCCCCTAATCACCCATCAATCACTCCCTGTCACTATCTGTCAACGCTATTCTTTTTTATCTCCCCCTCTGCCCACTGCCCCCTCCTGATCACCCCCCCACCCCTCAGATTCTCCCCAGACCCCCCCCCAGTCCCCCCCCCCCCCCTGTGTACTGTATGCATCTATCCCCTCTGATCACCTGTCAATCACCTGTCAATCACCTGTCAATCACCCGTCAATCACCCCCTGTCACTGCCACCCATCAATCAGCCCCTAACCTGCCCCTTGCATGCAATCTGATCACCCACCCACACCAATAAATCGCCCGCAGATCCGACATCAGATCACCACCCAAACACAGTGTTTACATCTATTCTCTCCTCTAAACACCCACTAATCACCCATCAATCACCCCCTATCACCACCTGTCACTGTTACCCATCAGATCAGACCCTAATCTGCCCCTTGCGGGCACCCAATCACCCGCCTACATGCTCAGATTGCCCTCAGACCCCCCCTTATCAATTCGCCAGTGCAATATTTACATCTGTTCTTCCCTGTAATAACCCACTGATCACCTGTCAATCACCCATCAATCACCCCCTGTCACTGCCACCCATCAATCACCCCCTGTCACTGCCACCCATCAATCAGCCCCTAACCTGCCCCTTGCGGGCAATCTGATCACCCACCCACACTAATAGATCGCCCGCAGATCCGACATCAGATCACCACCCAAACGCAGTGTTTACATCTATTCTCTCCTCTAAACACCCACTAATTACCCATCAATCACCCCCTATCACCACCTGTCACTGTTACCCATCACATCAGACCCTAATCTGCCCCTTGCGGGCACCCAATCACCCGCCTACATGCTCATATTGCCCTCAGACCCCCCCCCCCCCCTTATCAATTCGCCAGGGCATTATTTACATCTGTCCTTCCCTGTAATAACCCACTGATCACCTGTCAATCACCCATCAATCACCCCCTGTCACTGCCACCCATCAATCACCCCCTGTCACTGCCACCCATCAATCAGCCCCTAATCTGCCCCTTGCGGGCAATCTGATCACCCACCCACACCAATAGATCACCCGCAGATCCGACATCAGATCATAACCCAAGCGCAGTGTTTACATCTATTGTCTCCTCTAAACACCCACTAATTACCCACTCATTACCCATCAATCACCCCCTATCACCACCTGTCACTGTTACCCATCAGATCAGACCCTAATCTGCCCCTTGCGGGCACCCAATCACCCGCCTACACGCTCAGATTGCCCTCAGACCCCCCCTTATCAATTCGCCAGTGCATTAGTTACATCTGTTCTTCCCTGTAATAACCCACTGATCACCTATCAATCACCCATCAATCACCCCCTGTCACTGCCACCCATCAATCACCCCCTGGCACTGCCACCCATCAATCACCCCCTTTCACTGCCACTCATCAATCAGCCCCTAACCTGACCCTTGTGGGCAATCTGATCACCCACCCACACCAATAGTTCGCCCTCAGATCCCCTCCCAAGGGCAGTGTTTATATCTGTTCTCTACCCTAAACACCCACTAATTACCCATCAATCACCCCCTGTCACTGCTACCTATCAGA
Source organism: Hyperolius riggenbachi (assembly GCF_040937935.1). Classification (NCBI taxonomy): domain Eukaryota; kingdom Metazoa; phylum Chordata; class Amphibia; order Anura; family Hyperoliidae; genus Hyperolius; species Hyperolius riggenbachi. The sequence continues at coordinate 146,387,588 of NC_090650.1, forward strand.
TTAGACCCCTATCTGCCCCTAGGGCACTCAATCACCCGCCCACACCCTCAGAATGCCCTCAGGCCCCAGCCCTGATCACCTCGCCAGTGCATTGCTTGCATCTATTCCCCCCTCTAATCACACCTTGAGACACCCATCAATCACCTCCTGTCACCCCCTAGCACACCTATCCATCAGATCAGGCCCTAATTTGCCCCGTGTGGGCTCCTGATCACTCGGCCAAACCCTCAGATCCCCCTCAGACCCCCTTCCGATCACCTCCCCAGTGCATTGATTGCATCTATTTTCCCCTCTAACCACCCCCTGAGACACCCATCAATCACCTCCTGTCACCCCCCTAGCACTCCTATCCATCAGATCAGGCCCAATACAACCTGTCATCTAAAAGGCCACCCTGCATATGACCGGTTCCACAAAATTCGCCCCCTCATAGACCACCTGTCATCAAAATTTGCAGATGCTTATACCCCTGAACAGTCATTTTGAGACATTTGGTTTCCAGACTACTCACGGTTTTGGGCCCGTAAAATGCCAGGGCGGTATAGGAACCCCAGAAACGGACCCTATTTTAGAAAAAAGACACTCCAATGTATTCTGTTAGGTGTATGACGAGTTCATAGAAGATTTTATTTTTTGTCAAAAGTTAGCGGAAATTGATTTTTTTTTTTTCACGAAGTGGCATTTTTCACTAACTTGTGACAAAAAATAAAATCTTCTATGAACTCGCCATACACCTAACGGAATACCTTGGGGTGTCTTCTTTCTAAAATGGGGTCACTTGTGGGGTTCCTATACTGCCCTGGCATTTTAGGGGCCCTAAACCGTGAGGAGTAGTCTAGAAAACAAATGCCTCAAAATGACCTGTGATTAGGACGTTGGGCCCCTTAGCGCACCTAGGCTGCAAAAAAGTGTCACACATGTGGTATCGCCGTACTCAGGAGAAGTAGTATAATGTGTTTTGGGGTGTATTTTTACACATACCCATGCTGGGTGGGAGAAATCTCTCTGTAAATGGACAATTGTGTGTAAAAAAATCAAACAATTGTCATTTACAGAGGTATTTCTCCCACCCAGCATGGGTATGTGTAAAAATACACCCCAAAACACATTATACTACATCTCCCGAGTACGGCGATACCACATGATTGGCACTTTTTTGCAGCCTAACTGCGCTAAGGGGCCCAAAGTCCAATGAGTACCTTTAGGATTTCACAGGTCATTTTTGTTTCAAGACTACTCCTCACGGTTTAGGGCCCCTAAAATGCCAGGGCAGTATAGGAACCCCACAAATGACCCCATTCTAGAAAGAAGACACCCAAACGTATTCCGTTAGGAGTATGGTGAGTTCATAGAAGATTTTATTTTTTGTCACAAGTTAGCGGAAAATGACACTTTGTGAAAAAACACACTTAAAATCAATTTCCGCTAACTTGTGACAAAAAATAAAATCTTCTATGAACTCGCCATACTACTAACTCAATACCTTGGGCTGTCTTCTTTCTAGAATGGGGTCATTTGTGGGGTTCCTATACTGCCCTGACATTTTAGGGGCCCTAAACCGTGAGGAGTAGTCTTGAAACGAAATTTCTCAAAATGACCTGTGAAATCCTAAAGGTACTCATTGGACTTTGGGCCCTTTAGCGCAGTTAGGGTGCAAAAAAGTGCCACACATGTGGTATCGCCGTACTCAGGAGAAGTAGTATAATGTGTTTTGGGGTGTATTTTTACACATACCCATGCTGAGTGGGAGAAAGATCTCTGTAAATGGACAATTGTGTGTAAAAAAAATTAACAAATTGTCATTTACAGAGATTTCTCCCACCCAGCATGGGTATGTGTAAAAATACACCCCAAAACACATTATACTACTTCTCCTGAGTACGGCAATACCACATGTGTGGCACTTTTTTGCAGCCTAACTGCGCTAAGGGGTCCAAAGTCCAATGAGCACCTTTAGGCTTTACAGGGGTGCTCTCAATTTAGCACCCCCCAAAATGTCAGGACAGTAAACACACCCCACAAATGACCCCATTTTGGAAAGTAGACCCTTCAAGGTATTCAGAGAGGGGCATGGTGAGTCCGTGGCAGATTTCATTTTTTTTTTTGCCGCAAGTTAGAAGAAATGGAAACTTTTTTTTTTTTTGTCACAAAGTGTCATTTTCCAATTACTTGTGACAAAAATTAATATCTTCTATGAACTCACTATGCCTCTCAGTGAATACTTTGGGATGTCTTCTTTCCAAAATGGGGTCATTTGGGGGGTATTTATACTATCCTGGAATTCTAGCCCGTCATAAAACATGACAGGGGGTCAGAAAAGTCATAGATGCTTGAAAATGGGAAAATTCACTTTTTGCACCATAGTTTGTAAACGCTATAACTTTTACCCAAACCAATAAATATACACTGTATGGGTTTTTTTTTATCAAAAACATGTTTGCCCACATTTTTCGCGCTGCATGTATACAGAAATTTTACTTTATTTGAAAAATGTCAGCACAGAAAGTTAAAAAAATCATTTTTTTGCCAAAATTCATGTCTTTTTTGATGAATATAATAAAAAGTAAAAATCGCAGGAGCAATCAAACAGCACCAAAAGAAAGCTTTATTAGTGACAAGAAAAGGAGGTAAAATTCATTTAGGTGGTAGGTTGTATGAGCGAGCAATAAACCGTGAAAGCTGCAGTGGTCTGAATGGAAAAAAAGTGGCCGGTCCTTAAGGGGTAGAAAGCCCTAGGTCCTCAAGTGGTTAAATGGTTAAACAAGTTGTGTATGAGATCTCCAGATATTTCTAAACTTTTGTGTGCACACGAATGTGTGAAAAAGAAGGCAGCATTTTCGGGTGTTTTGCATAAACAGAATTTTTGCATGTGTACAGCATCACTAGAATGATCAGTCTTTCAAATCTTCCTGACAAACCTATGTGGTAGATTAATTCCACAGTTTGTAAGGATTTTTATCTGATGTGTATAGTCAGATTAAAGAGTACCTCCATGCAAAAACTAAAAATCCTGCAGCGCTGCTGTAATGCAAAGTTATATTTACCTCCGGAGTCTTGTCCCACGAAGCTGCCCCAAAGACCTCGCATCACTACACTTCCGCTGCTTGGCCCCGCCTCCCCTCTCTCCTCCAAGAAAATACACCAAGTTATTTACTGCAGTAAATAGCTTGGTGTTTTTGCCTATACTGCTGTAAATAGCTTGGTGTTTTTGCCTATACTGCCTACAATGCACATTTCTGGCTGTTTGTAGTTCATCTGTGCTATCTTATTACTACTGATATCTGTAAATAGGTCAATGCCAACCCTGCCCCTGTCACTATACCTTCCCAAACCTGAGTAGAACTTTCAGTGCTGCTGGCCTGTAGATGAAATGGATAACAGCCCCCACCACCCCCACCCACATATTCTCAAGTAATATAGATGATTATAGAACTTCTGTAAAATTCATAGTTAACCGTACAGCAGTTCCTTTAGTCTGTCCGAGCTTGCCAAACAACAGTTTCAGAATATTTCATGTAAGTTTTATTCATAAAGAACAGACTGTGATTTAAACTAGAGATGAATAAACCAACATTATCTCCAATACACTGAGAAAATACGGCTTCTGCTTGCATATTATGCAGACAACTGTTCACCAAAGCTTTAAATTACTTTGTGTAAGCTGATGGAAATTTGCATGAAGACGCAGACGTCTGATGGACTTCAGGAAAGCCTTACATCTTTACTGACAGCATCTCCTCTCCGTTCTGTCATATTCTGTGACATGCTGCAAAGGAAGACGCAGCTAATGTAGCTTCATGTATAATTCCCCACTGTTCAGCACTTACATTCATTACAAAATGTTATGGTGGGTGCCGTTTTAATAAGACCCTCTCCATTTTCTCCAGACACATTAGCCCTTCGGTGAGTCTTCCTAAAATGCCGTAATAAAGGAAAGAAGCAGAGGCCTGCCTGAGACTAGAACTGCAGGACGTGTTAAATATTTAACGTGGAAATCTTTTGTTGGGAAATGTGATGCTCTGTTGAGTCTGTTTCTTTTTAGTGCTTTGAGCAAGTAGTAGTGGTTTAAAAGAATGTAGGGATACAAAAAGTTATTAAAATCCATCAGATTAACCCTAAAACTTGATTAATATATAATTTGGATTGAATATTCACTGATTTACTTGGAAGTTGAAGGCCAGCCCCTTTGGTCAACCAATGTGTTATATTGAAAAGCCCCTGAACATGTTTTTTTTAAATCAATACATGTTTTATTAAATTATTCAAAGCAAATGACAGACATACACACATCATAACCTGCAAAAAAAACATTACCGTATTTCGCGCCGTATAAGACGCTCCGGAATATAAGACGCACCCAGGTTTAGAGGGCAAAAACCAGGGAAAAAAATATAAACTTAACCTGGTCTGTCCACATTCCAGGAGCGTCTTATAGAGGTTCTCACCCAATGACTGTGTCCCCTATCTGATCCTATTGTGTCACCCCCAGTGTCTATCACTCCCCTGTGTATGCTGCGCTGCCCCACATGTTCCTCTTGCCCCTCCATGTATGCTGTGCTGCCCCCTCCATGTATGCGGTGCTGCCCCCTCCATGTATGCTGTGCTGCCCCCTCCATGTATGCGGTGCTGCCCCCTCCATGTATGCGGTGCTGCCCCCTCCATGTATGCTGTGCTGCCCCCTCCATGTATGCTGTGCTGCCCCCTCCATGTAATGCTGTGCTGCCCCCTCCATGTAATGCTGTGCTGCCCCCTCCATGTAATGCTCTGCTGCCCGCTCCATGTATGCTGTGCAGCTTCCTCCATGTATGCTACTGTCCCCTCCATGTATACTGCTGTCCCCTCCATGTATACTGCACTGCCCAACCCACGCCCACGTAAATGCTGCGCTGCCCCGTATGCCCACATGTTTCCCTGCCCCCCTCCCATAAGGATAAAGTATCGGCAGTAGCCCCAGCAATGTATTCGGCGCTGCCCCCTCCCCGCGTGTAGGCTGCGCTGCCCCATATGCCCACATGTTTCCCTGCCCCCCTCCCATAAGGATAAAGTATCGGCAGTAGCCCCAGCAATGTATTCGGCGCTGCCCCCTCCCCGCGTGAATGCTGCACTGCCCCCCCTGTAAAAGGATAAAGTATCGGCAGAAGCGGCTCACCTCCTTCAAAGTTCCCGCAGTGACAGCTGACCTCGTGTGTCCTGCGTGGCTCCCCGTAGTGAAAGTTTCTGCTGTTCGCGTCATCAGCAGAAACTTTCACTACGGGGAGCCACGCAGGACACACGAGGTCAGCTGTCACTGCGGGAACTTTGAAGGAGGTGAGCCGCTTCTGCCGATACTTTATCCTTTTACAGGGGGGGCAGCGCAGCATTCACGCGGGGAGGGGGCAGCGCCGAATACATTGACGGGGCTACTGCCGATACTTTATCCTTATGGGAGGGGGGCAGGGAAACATGTGGGCATACGGGGCAGCGCAGCCTACACGCGGGGAGGGGGCAGCGCCGAATACATTGCTGGGGCTACTGCCGATACTTTATCCTTATGGGAGGGGGGCAGGGAAACATGTGGGCATACGGGGCAGCGCAGCCTACACGCGGGGAGGGGGCAGCGCAGTATACATGAAGTAACATACCGGCAGGCATCCCTGGGGGACAGCTCAGCATACACAGGATCAAGGCAGGGAATCCCCGATGTGTACCGGCGGGTCGGCGGTTCATTACGGCGGGCGTTCGTTAGTCTGGGATTCCCTGCCTTCGCCGTATAAGACGCAGGGACTTTTTCTCCCCATTTTTGGGGGAGAAAAAGTGCGTCTTATACGACGGAAAATACGGTACATAAAAATTCTGTAAATAACCAACACAAAAATAGAAATAAAGCAAAGGCCTACTTGGCCTACGTAATGCAAAGTAGGTTGTAGTGCACTAAGTACAACTAGTGGACTTAACCCCCCCACCCCCTTAAATTTGTCAACTATATATAAACACAAACAGAGCATTTGTCCAAGTATAAATATTAGAAATGTTCAATCAGATTCTGCAGAATTGAATTTTTTGTATTTTTCCGATTGGAAAATGGAAATCAGAAACCAGATTTCCGCAAAATTAGCCCAATCACAGAAATCAGAAGCATTTGTCCAATGAGAGAATGTAGAATTTTCTGTAAAAATCGTATTACTGCAGTACTTTTAGACCAATCACAAGACTTTAATACTACCGAGTATTCCCGAGTCTTGAGATTGGCCTAAAATTTCTGAGGTAAATTTCTGATTACTGTACTAAAATTCTGCATTCTCTGACTGGTCCAATACATATGAGTCAAATGACAACAAAAAAAGACTCCTCAGAAATCAGAAATTTGTGAAATTGGGAATTGACAGAATTCAGCATTTCCGACCATCCCTAATAAATATCCAGGTATTGTTATACTTCTTGGCTAGATAATTAAGCATGTTAACCACTTTACCCCCGCGCGTACGCATTTCTCCGTCCCTTTTTCCATCCTTTAACCCCCAGGGACGGAGAAATACGTACTTTCCGCGCTCCTGCCGCTGCCCGCGCTCCCGCTCGTAAACACGCCGCCCGCCTCTAATAAACACGCCGCCGCCCGCTCGCCCGGAGATCAATGAACGGGAAAATCCATTCCCGTTCGTTGATCTAAGCCCCGCAATGATCCGCTGCCGCTCGGCTGAGCAGCGCGACCATTGTGGGAAAAAAAAAAGTTCTCAGCCTCTTTCTACTTCCTGCAAGCGTCCTTCCGGACACTTGCAGGTCGCATAAACAAAATGTTACTGTGGCCATCTTGTGGCCAAATAGTAAAACTACATCCAAAGCATTTTTCACATAGAAATAAATTAGTTTAACACACAAAATTAACCCTTTACCTCCCACACTCCCCAATTTTTTTTTCTTGTAATTTAAAAAAAAAAATATTACAATTAAAAAAATAATAATACATAAATAGTTACCTTAGGGACTGAACTTTTTAAATATTTATGTCAAGAGGGTATAACACTGTTACTTTATAAACTATGGGCTTGTAATTAGGGATGGACACAAAACTGAAAAAAATGCACCTTTATTTCCAATTAAAATATTGGCGCCAAACATTGTGATAGGGACATAATTTAAATGGTTTTATAACTGGGACAAAAGGGCAAATACATTTCATGGGTTTTAAATGCAGTAGCATGCATTATTTAAAAACTATAAAGGCCAAAAACTGAAAAACAATAATTTTTTTCCCACGTTTTTTCCTATTTTCCCATTAAAACACATTTAGAATAAAATAATTCTTGGCATAATGTCCCACCTAAAGAAAGCCTAATTGGTGGCGAAAAAAACAAGATATAGTTCATTTCATTGCGATAAGTATTGATAAAGTTATAGACGAATGAATGGAAGGAGCGCTGAAAGGTGAAAATTGCTCTGGTGGTCAGGGGGTAAAACCCCTCAGTTGGGAAGTGGTTAAATTCACAGGGTATGGTAAGTGAACTGAATTATGTTTTATTTACTCCAAGGGCCATATCCTATTTAAGGTGATAAGTAGCTTGCAGATGCGAGCTACTAATCACCTTGCCATCGCGCGAGGATTACCGGCAAATCCTATTGCCCATATCCTTCGCGCGATGGCCGATCGTTAGGGAGCATTACTCAGGCGAAAGCCTGAGCGATGCTCCCTTTTACCGAGCGATGGGGAGTGAGGTTTACGCTGTGGTGCTGTCCATCAGCACCATGGCCTCACTCCCCACACATGCGCACTCGCCCGCCTAACATCCGCCGCCATCTTCCGCCGCAGCATCTGGGGGTCTCCTTTAATAAGGAGACCCCCAGAGCTCCCCGTCGGGTCGCCGCACAGTTTAGAAGCCCCCGCGCAGCTCTGCACCGGCACCCCTGTTGGCATACATACCGCCGCAGATCACCCGTCGCCTTTCGCCGCAAAATCCGTCGCGTAATTACAGTGTATCTAACACTGTAATTACTGTCCGCATAAGGGCCCGGGCAAAGCAGCTTTGAATCTGCAGCCGGGCTCCCCATTGGTCCGCTGTCTGAGCCATTTTATTGGTTCAGACAGCGGACCAATGGGGGAGCCCAGGCTGCAGATTCAAAGATGCTTTGCCCGGGCTCCTTCTATGCGGACAGTAATTACAGTGTTACACTGTAATTACACGACGGATTTTGCGACGAGAGGCGGCGGGTGATCTGCGGCGGTATGTATGCCAACAGGGGTGCCGGTGCAGAGCTGCGCGGGGGCTTCTAAACTGTGCGGCGACCCGACGGGGAGCTCTGGGGGTCTCCTTATTAAAGGAGACCCCCAGATGCTGCGGCGATGACGTGCGTTAGCTAGTTTAGACCTGCTTTTTGCAGGTCTAAGCGAACGCTCATGTCTGCCGGGAAGCATCGCTTCCCGGAGACATAAGGGTAATTGGATTCGGTGTTAAGAACTCGCTGGGCGATTATATCGCCCAAGCGAGTTCTTTTCCGCCTGGGGGGTCTAAAGTTTAATTAGATTAGGCGATGCCCCCATCGCCTAAGTTAAGAACTCGCCAGTGCTTAGTGCTGGCGAGTTCAGCAATAGAATATGGCCCCAAGTCCGTTACAAAATGTAAAGTCACAGTATATATATTTATTTTTAAAAAGGTATTTAGGAATAAAAGTATCTGGCATTCTCCAATCAGTTCCTTACTCAGACTTTCAGTCTCCATAACCACATCAGGTCACATGTCTTTCAAAACATTTATGAGAAAAGCTTCCCCACTCTCATGCAAAACTTTATTGTCCCATTGTCAAGGAACAATATTCTCTCCCTCAACTCTTTGTTTTCCAAGCAGTAGGTGGAGTTGAAGGTTTGAGGCCAGGTATGCTCAAATATGGATACCTAATAATAAGGCCCAACACATATCGACGTCCTTCCAGGGGGACAAGTTTAGGACTATATCAGTAGTCCTTTCCCATTATGACATAGAAATACGTGTTGAATGAACTTATTTATGCAACATGTCAAAATCCAGGTCAAAAAGAGTGTCCCAGATCTCGTCCTCTCTAATCTTGTGTCTTCAGCAGTGAAAAATTGCTGTGATCCTCATTAAATCTTGGCCAAAAAATCGTTTACGAATAGGTCCCAGTAATTTAAAGAGTAAAATAGAAATGTATTTACCATAAATTACAGTTTATGATAAATGATGTCTCCCAAGTAGATATGTTTTGTTTTTGTGTGTTTTTAAATGTGGTTCACCTTAGTATTGTTTCCCCTACCTCCGTGTTGCCCTAAGAAGGATAGTGGAATCCCTACCCAGGATGGTGGAATCCCTACCAATTTCCACAAAGATAGCAATGTTGAAAGGCATCTGGTCTTGTGTGGTTTAGGAAGAGGTGTGCTACAGGCTCATTGCTCTCTCTCTCTCTTTCTTTCCTGGCCACCCAGGATACAGGCCTTGGTAAGAGTCTGATTGGAGTATCAAAGAGCACCCCATCCCAAATTCTTCTGGGTTTTTAAACAAATGTTTACCATCACTTAAAAATGTAATTTTTCACCAATTGAATTGCAGGGAAAACCTATTGCAGTTCAATGTATGGGGACACTATTGTTTAAAAACTGCTACAATAAGTTCAAGGCCTGGGCTTTCCCTCCTCGACTACTGGTTTAGGTTTGACTTAGCATTGATTATTATTTATTATACATTTATTTAGCAGCATTTTAGACTGTGCATATTGATTTGACCTGAACCTAATATTTCTCAGGGCCCTTTCAGGCCTGGAACCCACTAGAATGCGCAAAAAGCTATCGCAATCGCTAGCGACTTGTGATACCGTTTTGCAAGCGATTTTGGGAGTGATTTCCCTGCTCTTATACGATTCATTAGAATGCAAACGCTCCCAAAATGCTGCATGTCTTGCGATTGTGATTTCCTTAATCACAATCACTCTAGTGGAATCTGTCCTATCCATTTACATTGGCAGAAAGTTTAGGGAAATCGCTAGCGATTGAAAGCGCTCCCTAAATGCTCACAAAAACGCTCTACTGGGTTCCAGGCCTTATACTGGGCAGTTACGGTGCATCACGCCCCGGGCAATAAAAGTCTGTAGGGAAGTTCACACTCCCCAGGCTGCGGTACTCTGCGCCGGAGGTTCCCTATCTAACACGAGTGCATACCTACGTTACCGTGCAGCGATCTGCGTCGGATCAAAAGTCCTGTAAAATGGCAATGTAATACTTGGTTCACACATTGTTAAAACCTTTTTCTAAAACCAAAGTTAGGACACATGAACTTACTTCTATAAAATTCCCATCATCCTCATGAAGGTATGTCGCCGCTTTGATCGCCCAGCCGGAGCCTATGCAGATCAAACGGTTACCCTTTCATGTATGGACTCCTATGGGCCCACCACCAGGCACACACCCTGAGGCCTCCACAAGCATACACTACACAGTGCACTGTATCGTTATGTTGCTCCTTAGGGTATCAATCCGGTCAAAATCTTTCCTGTTGCCCAGGAATATGGAGTCCACAAGATGGGGGATATGTGGAATATTACTAGCACCTTTGCTTCCCTGAAGGTCTCACTGGGTTAAACAGATCAAAATAATCCTCAAAGTAACAACAGGTCAGCCCAGATTGACAACCAGTGCTGCTGCAGCAGCTTCACTTTTTTCCATAGCCATTCTTCAACATCTCCGATCACTGTAGAATTACAATTAGCAGATGCCAGTTGTAAGCGTGTTACTCACGGCTACCCGATCATCCAGCGTGCACTCTGTGTTTCTGAGGGAGCTAATTTAGGCTCAGGGCTCCAGCGAACTTTACCGCCCGACGCTGTATCCGCATCACCTCTTTCTGCACTCCACGCTCTGATTAGTATGCCATCAGCTTGCAGGGGATTCACAGTGCTGCCCGGCGTCCCGGGTATGTGAGCGCTCACACGTGTCCGTCCAGCCCCGCCCACTCCAGTGGGCCCGGGCCGCCGGCGGTGAGAATCCGGGAAGCGGAGCCCGTTGCCTCATGCCTGCTGGCAGCGGGTCCGCTATCCCTTACACACATTACATGAGATTGTTGTTTGATATATATTTATTGCATGTGGTAGCACTTGATTTCACCGATTGTATGGTATATTGCTGCAATACACTGCAATGACCTTTTTCAGTGGTGATCAGAAGTCTTTTGAATTTTTAGATGTTTTTAGTGCAGTGTGGTGTCCTTGTAATTTGAATGCCATACATCTATTTTATTCTCTCTTTTTTGTGTTTAGTGGAGGTATTATATATTCCTAGTCTAGTACTCAGTGGATGCTTCTATATATTTTTTTTGTATGAAAAAAGAATCGCTATAGAAGTGGCCCAATTCATGTTTAATTTCATGTGGATGAATTTTGATGATCTTTACTAATTAACTCTTTTACTTCTAAAGTCAGATATACAAGATCAGCATTGCTCATCCTGCTGTTTTCAGATAACTGTAGTAATCAGAATCAGAATCGGTTTTATTCGCCGAGTGCGCTGTTGGCGCCCCCGGAATTGGTTGTGGTACACATGGCAATGGCGGAGAGCAAAAAGACATAGGACATACATACATAAATACATGCATTTTCAGGTATATCAGCATAGCATTGGTGCAGAGTGCATTGTTACAGGCGGGGGCTAGAGTCAGTGTTGGCAACTAGAGAACTGCGTTGTACATGGGCTAAGCTTGAGGGGGCCAGGTGGGAGAAGTGTTCGGGGGGAGTGTTCAGGAGTAGGACTGCCTGGGGAAAAAAGGTGTTTCTGCGCCTCGTGCTTCTGGAGCGGACTACTCTGAAGCGGTGGCCTGATTGGAGGGGCTCAAAGAAGTGGCTTCCTGGGTGGGAGAGGTCTTGGGAGATCTTGATGGCTCTTTTCATCATTCTGGCAGCGTGGAGGAGATCAAGAGGGGGCAGGGTCGTGCCAATGATCTTTTCCGCAGCGCTAATTACTCTCTGAAGTTTGTACTTGTCTCTAGCGTTGGCCCCCGTATACCAGACAATGAGGGAGGAGCTGCTCTTTGTTGCTGCTGATGAGACCGATGATGGTTGTGTCATCCGCGAATTTGATGATCTTAACGGAGTCAGCAGTTGAGGTGCAATTGTCGGTGTAAAGGGAGAACAGAAGTGGGAACAGTACACACCCCTGCGGTGCCCCTATGTTGGTGGTTCTCACACTGGAGGAGCAGTTACCGAGCTCATGCCCATAATTCCCACACAATCGGTCAAAGCGGACTGATCTTGGTGAGGCAGATTGACTGATGGGATACCATTGTGCACATTGGTATTATTTCACCCTAGTGTTAGAGCTACCCACACCTCTTGGCTGCATATCCAAATCCACTACGATCTAATGCAAGGTTAACGCTACACTATCTTATAATAGTATACATTTTCTTTTTGTTTTAAAAGCTATAATATTTTGTCCAATATTTGACCAAGCTATTGATTGGGCATGTAAATACAATTTTCTGTGTTACTCAGACAATTTCCCATTATCAATTCACCAAAATCTTTGAGGCATACCACATTCATAGATATTTCCAGGTTCTAAGCTCTATTCACGTAAACTCCACCTCTGAATGGAAAAGATTCAGTGATCAGTGTTTCAGTGGGTAACAAGAGTTGGACGATTTGTGTTAAAGGGAAACCCTGGATCTCTGCTATTATACCTTATAACCTGGGTCTGTCTCTAAATGCGGTAACTGGTGACTCGATGACAGGATTGTCTGAGCACCGCTGAAGATTGTATTCATTGAACCATAAGCTTTATTTTAGGACCTTTACTGTAGCAGCTGATCTTTGAGGTGTTTTAAACTTGGTGCAGATTATTGTTGGGCAACGTTACCCGTTACTGAGAGAGGGATGCTAACAGGAGAAAGGAATGGGATCTGTGGACTGCAGCATTCTTTTTGCCAGTCCACAGTTGAGTCAGCACCATCAAAAGTGTAATACAATCTTTTTCATTAAATCAATTTAAAATCATGATACAGCTGTCCATACAGCAACAACCCACTGTTTCAGGCATGTAGCTATTTCTCAAGCCATTCAATAAAAATGCCAGGTTTGATAAAGGGCTACCCACAAGAAACAGAGGGCTTGTTACTGTAAGGGCAGCTATTTAACCACTTCAGGACCACAGTCTTTTCGCCCCTTAAGGACCAGAGCCTTTTTCTCCATTCAGACCACTGCAGCTTTCACGGTTTATTGCTCGGTCATACAACCTACCACCTAAATGAATTTTACCTCCTTTTCTTGTCACTAATACAGCTTTCTTTTGATGCTATTTGATTGCTGCTGCGAGTTTTACTTTTTATTATATTCATCAAAAAAGACATGAATTTTGTCAAAAAAATGACTTTTTTAACTTTCTGTGCTGACATTTTTCAAATAAAGTAAAATTTCCTATACATTTGAGCGCAAAAGTTATTCTGCTACATGTCTTTGATAAAAAAAAAACCATTCAGTGTATATTTATTGGATTGGGTAAAAGTTATAGCGTTTACAAACTATGGTGCCAAAAGTGAATTTTCCCATTTTCAAGCATCTCTGACTTTTCTGCGCACCTGTCAGGTTTCATGAGGGGCTAAAATTCCAGGATAGTACAAATACCCCCCAAATGACCCCATTTTGGAAAGAAGACATCTCAAAGTATTCAGTGAGAGGCATGGTGAGTTCATAGAAGATTTTATTTTTTGTCACAAGTTAGCAGAAAATGACACTTTGTGACAACAACAACAAAAAAAAAAAGTTTCCATTTCTTCTAACTTGCGACAAAAAAAAAATGAAATCTGCCACGGACTCACTATGCTCCTCTCTGAATACCTTGAAGTGTCTACTTTCCAAAATGGGGTCATTTGTGGGGTGTGTTCACTGTCCTGGCATTTTGGGGGGTGCCTAATTGTAAGCACCCCTGTAAAGCCTAAAGATGCTCATTGGACTTTGGGCCCCTTAGCGCAGTTAGGCTGCAAAAAAGTGCCACACATGTGGTATTGCCGTACTCAGGAAAAGTAGTATAATGTGTTTTGGGGTGTATTTTTACACATACCCATGCTGGGTGGGAGAAATATCTCCGTAAATGACAATTTTTTTATTTTTTTTACACACAATTGTCTATTTATAGAGATATTTCTCCCACTCAGCATGGGTATGTGGAAAAATACACCCCAAAACACATTATACTACTTCTCCTGAGTACGGCGATACCACATGTGTGGCACTTTTTTGCACCCTAACTGCGCTAAGGGGCCCAAAGTCCAATGAGTACCTTTAGGATTTCACAGGTCATTTTGAGAAATTTCGTTTCAAGACTACTCCTCACGGTTTAGGGCCCCTAAAATGCCAGGACAGTATAGGAACCCCACAAATTACCCCATTTTAGAAAGAAGACACCCCAAGGTATTCCATTAGGAGTATGGTGAGTTCATAGAAGATTTTTTTTTTTTTGTCACAAGTTAGCGGAAATTGATGTTAATTGTTTTTTTTCACAAAGTGTCATTTTCCGCTAACTTGTGACAAAAAATAAAATCTTCTATGAACTCACCATACTCCTAACGGAATACCTTGGGGTGTCTTCTTTCTAAAATGGGGTCATTTGTGGGGTTCCTATACTGCCCTGGCATTTTAGGGGCCCTAAACCGTGAGGAGTAGTCTTGAAACCAAATGTCGCAAAATGACATTTAGGGTGCAAAAAAGTGCCACACATGTGGTACCGCCGTACTCAGGAGAAGTAGTATAATGTGTTTTGGGGTGTATTTTTACACATACAGATGCTGGGTGGGAGAAATATCTCTGTAAATGACAATTATTTGATTTTTTTTACACACAATTGTCCATTTACAGAGAGATTTCTCCCACCCAGCATGGGTATGTATAAAAATACACCGCAAAACACATTATACTACTTCTTCTGAGTACGGCGATACCACGTGTGACACTTTTTTGCAACCTAGGTGCGCTAAGGGGCCTAACGTCCTATTCACAGGTCATTTTGAGGCATTTGGATTCTAGACTACTCCTCACGGTTTAGGGCCCCTAAAATGCCAGGGCAGTATAGGAACCCCACAAGTGACCCCATTTTAGAAAGAAGACACCCCAAGGTATTCCGTTAGGGGTATGGTGAGTTCATAGAAGATTTTATTTTTTGTCACAAGTTAGTGAAAAATGACACTTTGTGAAAAAAACAATAAAAATCCAATTTCCTCTAACTTTTGACAAAAAATAAAATATTCTATGAACTCATCATACACCTAACAGAATACCTTGGGGTGTCTTCTTTCTAAAATGGGGTCACTTGTGGGGTTCCTATACTGCCCTGGCATTTTACGGGCCCAAAACTGTGAGTAGTCTGGAAACCAAATTTCTCAAAATGACTGTTCAGGGGTATAAGCATCTGCAAATTTTGATGACAGGTGGTCTATGACAGGGCAAATTTTGTGGAAGCGGTCATAAGCAGGGTGGCCTCTTAGATGACAGGATGTATTGGGCCTGATCTGATGGATAGGAGTGCTAGGGGGGTGACAGGAGGTGATTGATGGGTGTCTCAGGGGGCGGTTAGAGGGGAAAATAGATGCAATCAATGCACTGGGGACGTGATCGGAAGGGGGTCTGAGGGGGATCTGAGGGTTTGGCCGAGTGATCAGGAGCCCACACGGGGCAAATTAGGGCCTGATCTGATGGGTAGGTGTGCTAGGGGGTGACAGGAGGTGATTGATGGGTGTCTCAAGGTGTGATTAGAGGGGGGAAATAGATGCAAGCAATGCACTGGCGAGGTGATCAGGGCTGGGGTCTGAGGGCGTTCTGAGGTGTGGGCGGGTGATTGGGTGCCCGCAAGGGGCAGATTAGGGTCTAATCTGATGGGTAACAGTGACAGGTGGTGATAGGGGGTGATTGATGGGTAATTAGTGGGTGTTTAGAGGAGAGAAGATCTGCGGGCGATCTATTGGTGTGGGTGGGTGATCAGATTGCCCGCAAGGGGCAGGTTAGGGGCTGTTTGATGGGTGGCAGTGACAGGGGGTGATTGATGGGTGGCAGTGACAGGGGGTGATTGATGGGTGATTGACAGGTGATCAGTGGGTTATTACAGGGAATAACAGATGTAAATATTGCACGGGCGAATTGATAAGGGGGGGTCTGAGGGCAATCTGAGCGTGTGGGCGGGTGATTGGGTGCCCGCAAGGGGCAGATTAGGGTCTAATCTGATGGGTAACAGTGACAGGTGGTGATAGGGGGTGATTGATGGGTAATTAGTGGGTGTTTAGAGGAGATAAGAGATGTAAACAATGGATTTGGGAGGTGATCTGATGTCGGATCTGCGGGCGATCTATTGGTGTGGGTGGGTGATCAGATTGCCCGCAAGGGGCAGGTTAGGGGCTGTTTGATGGGTGGCAGTGACAGGGGGTGATTGATGGGTGGCAGTGACAGGGGGTGATTGATGGGTGATTGACAGGTGATCAGTGGGTTATTACAGGGAATAACAGATGTAAATATTGCACGGGCGAATTGATAAGGGGGGGTCTGAGGGCAATCTGAGCGTGTGGGCGGGTGATTGGGTGCCCGCAAGGGGCAGATTAGGGTCTAATCTGATGGGTAACAGTGACAGGTGGTGATAGGGGGTGATTGATGGGTAATTAGTGGGTGTTTAGAGGAGATAAGAGATGTTAACAATGGATTTGGGAGGTGATCTGATGTCGGATCTGCGGGCGATCTATTGGTGTGGGTGGGTGATCAGATTGCCCGCAAGGGGCAGGTTAGGGGCTGTTTGATGGGTGGCAGTGACAGGGGGTGATTGATGGGTGGCAGTGACAGGGGGTGATTGATGGGTGATTGACAGGTGATCAGTGGGTTATTACAGGGAATAACAGATGTAAATATTGCACAGGCGAATTGATAAGGGGGGGTCTGAGGGCAATCTGAGCGTGTGGGCGGGTGATTGGGTGCCCGCAAGGGGCAGATTAGGGTCTAATCTGATGGGTAACAGTGACAGGTGGTGATAGGGGGTGATTGATGGGTAATTAGTGGGTGTTTAGAGGAGATAAGAGATGTAAACAATGGATTTGGGAGGTGATCTGATGTCGGATCTGCGGGCGATCTATTGGTGTGGGTGGGTGATCAGATTGCCCGCAAGGGGCAGGTTAGGGGCTGATTGATGGGTGGCAGTGACAGGGGGTGATTGACGGGTGATTGACAGGTGATTGACAGGTGATTGACAGGTGATTGACAGGTGATCAGGGGGGATAGATGCATACAGTACACGGGGGGGGGGGGTCTGGGGGGGGGGGTCTGGGGAGAATCTGAGGGGTGGGGGGGTGATCAGGAGGGAGTAGGGGGCAGATTAGGGACTTAAAAATAAAATAGCGTTGACAGATAGTGACAGGGAGTGATTGATGGGTGATTAGGGGGGTGACTGGGTGCAAACAGTGGTCTGGGGGGTGGGCAGGGGGGGGTCTTAGGGGTGCTGTGGGCGATCAGGGGGCAGGGGAGGGGGAAATCAGTGTGCTTGGGTGCAGACTAGGGTGGCTGCAGCCTGCCCTGGTGGTCCCTCGGACACTGGGACCACCAGGGCAGGAGGCAGCCAGTATAATAGGCTTTGTATACATTACAAAGCCTATTATACTTGTTACATGCGGCGATCCGGGTGCTAGTAACCCGCCGGCGCTTCCGAACGGCCGGCGGGTTACAACGAACGGTGGGCGGAGCCAGTCCCCGGCGGCTGATCGCGTCACGAATGACGCGATCGCTGCACAGCCACTCCCGCAGCCGCCCCCGCCGATGGGCGTATTGCGGTCGTTTGGGCCCGGTCTTTGCCGCCGCCCATCGGCTGGGGGCGGTCCTCAAGTGGTTAATGTTTTTTACTTGATTTAACAGAGAGCTTGTTTTACACTTCTGTTGGTACTGACTCAACTGCAGACTGGACACTGTGGTACCTGAGGTGCACGGGTACAGAGAGTCATAGCACATCATTACCTGTGAAAATCTTTCCTGTGGGTACTTGTTACAAACAGTGGTTGATCAGTGTCCTAACGTACCAAAGCTAGTAGTGGCCCATAGGGGTGATCAATGAGATACAAATAATTTCCCCTTAATTTCCCTTTAATTTAGTCCAATTTCAAGCTCCACATAAGCTGCATGAAATTTTAAGGCAGGAAGAAATTGTTTGCATTTCATTGATCATCCCTGGTGGCTCAATATCAGACGAGACTTATTATAAAATCTTGTCTAATTTCTAAATTCTATGGTGCAAAGGAGAATACAAATTTAATTCAAGTGATATGCAGCCTTGAATTGAGCCAATGCAAATCTGCAGTAAGTGCATTTGATTAGCACAATTGCAAGCTGCAAGCATTCATTAATTGTGCTTGCAAGTTGAAAAAATCAACATTGCATACTGCAAATCATCTCTCCCATCATTAGTTAAGGCAACCAACATCCTTTGTTTATCACTTGCTTTGAAAGAGTTATTAAGACATCTATGTCATTGGTTGCGTTAAAAGGGAACCATAACCGAGTAAAATTATTTAAAATAATCACATGATGTCCCTGCTAATGATTATTACATACTTCCCTCACCGTCAGTTACTCTCAGAAGCTCACCATTTTCCTCTAACAATGATCCCTTCCAGTTCTGACAAGATTTTGTCAGAACTGAAATATATCAGTTGCTGTCAGTTATATATCAGTTGCTCTCAGTTATAGCCAAAAGGAAAACTGATGAGCAAGGTAATGCCCATGTTTTCGTATGGCTCAAGTGGGCGAAAGTACAGTTTAACAGTGTACTGACAAAGAAGTTGTTATGGGGTCATTGCCATTTTTAAAGGACAACTGTAGTGAGAAGAATATGGAGGCTGCCATATTTATTTCCTAAACAATACCAGGTGCTTCTCAGCCCTTCTGATCTATTTGGCTGCAGTAGTGTCTGAATAACAACAGAAACAAGCATGCATGAATCCAGTCAGATTTGACAATGTTAGTAAAATCTGATCTGCATATGCTTGTTCAGGGTCTATGGCTAAAAAGTATTAGAGGCAGAGGATCAGCTGGCTAGCCAGGCAACTGGTAAATGTGGCAGCCTCCACATCCCTCTTGCTTCAGTTGTCCTTTAAAATGGAGGATTTAGAATTCCATTGATCACAGTGGAAAAACAGGATGCAGTAGAGGAGAAAGCAATTACACATAGAGTAGACTACACGGGAGATAAGTATGATGTGTGTATGTTTACTTTGACTTTTAATCTTCAGTTCAGGTTTTCTTTAACCACTTACGGGTTTCGGGTGGTTTTGCTAATCTGTGCTGCGGGGGCTCTTCAGCCCGCAGCACAGATCGGATAGCAGCCAGCTGTTTGCACTTGCGGGGGGGGGGCTCTTCAAAGCCCCCCTCCGCAGCGCTTTCTGGCCTCCTTCCCCTTCCCTTTCTCTCCCTCCCCCTGTGAGCGGCGCAGGACGGAAATCCGTCCTGCGCCGCCTCAGATAGGTTTCAGCCTATCAGATGCCAGCGATCCCCGGCCAATCAGAGGCAATGCCGCGCAGCAGCGCCGTATGTATGTAAACAGCGGGGAAGATCTTCCTCGCGTGTTTACATTTACCCTGCGAGCCGCGATCGGAGGCTTGCAGGGTGTTCACGGAGACACCCTCCGTGAACTGACATGGAACGGCCGCTCATACGAGCGGCTGTTTCCATGGAAACCACTTCAGGATTCAGGGGCGTACTTATGCGTAGGCAGAATCCTGAAGTGGTTAAATGAACTTAAAGCTGTTATACATTCCCAACTGTGTTAACAATAAGTAGCATTTTCCAGAAAGAGTCCAATAATTCTATAGTCTTCACATATAATACCATTAAAGGGAACCTAAACTTAGAAGATATGGATTTTTCCTTTTAAAATAATACCAGTTGCCTGACTCTCCTGCTGATCCTGTGTCTCTAATACGTTTAGCCCAGCCCCTAAACAAGCATGCAGATTACGAGCTCTGACTGAAGTCAGACTGGATTAGCTGCATGCTTGTTTCAGGTCTGGGATTCAGCCACTACTGCAACCAAAGAGAGCAGCAGGACTGTCAGGCAACTGGTATTGTTTCAAAGGAAACATCCATATCCCTCTCAGTTTAGGTTCCATTTAACTCTAAAGATGTTAACCAACCTATATTTATCTTTGCTTGTCAATAACTCAAATAGCAGGAACTAACCATCTGGCAACTGAGATGTTAAAACTTCTGTCATTCAGAACTTTTGAAGAGCTTTATTTTTAATTTTGTAAATCTTAAATTATATTGGCAATTAAAGTCCAGTCCATTGACACTTCACTGAAGTCTCCTTCACAATGCAGGTTAATATACTAAAAACAAAGGCCTTTCATACAATGCTTCGCTCTGTGTTTCTTAATTCAGCCCATTAATGTGAACATGGCTAGTTTAAAACAAAGGACTACGACACAGATTTTGTCCATGCTTGAATACACAAAAGTATTCATATTTGTGTAGCATATCATCAAATACTAATAGTTTTTTCTTCTTGTATCTAGATATTATAAATGATTCCTTTTAACATCAGTATTGCTTTTGTAGCTTAGAAAGTGTGACTTTTTCATCTTTTAAAAAAATACATTTTGCCGTTTTGGTGATGCTTTGCTCATTTAGAGAAAAGGCTCTCAGTGGAGCTATTAAGTGAAGAGGTACGATGACACTCATTGCTGTTGACCTTCATAAAACCTTACTGATGTGAGCTGGAAATGGGGAGCTAGGACAAGAGCCTTAGGTGGTTTCTGACTGATTCCTGTTCATAGACATGTGAAATATCAAATTCAATTTTAAAGACTATAAAAATTATGTGAACAATGACCTTTTTTCTCGTTCATGTGTGATAAAAACCCTATTCTGTAACGTCATCAACACACAGTCTGCACTGTAGGCAAAAACTATTCAATTGAAATGAATACACATTATCTGTAATGCTAGCCATCGTATATAGCAGAAATACGTAAATAGACCTCAATAGGGCTTTCAGAGTTTCAAACTTTTGTACTACAGGAATATTTAAAGTAAGACTGCCCATAGAATACTTTAAGTAACCAAGGCCACCTATAAGCAGTCAGATTTCTTTTAATTTAGTCACTATTGTCACAGGAACAGCATTGCCAGTGACAAGTTATGTTTTTTTTTATATTTTAACTTATTTAGGCTATGCTTTACTTCCATGTATGTGCAATGAGATGCTTATTCCTTTCAAATATGGTGAACCTCTAGTGATAGTACAATCTCACCTGTTGAACCTGGCACTGGAGCTAGACATGGACTATCCATTATGGAGTTTTAGCAGCCAAATGGTCTTTACCAGAACATCTTGCAATGATTGATGAACTGCCACCCCTAGTAGGCTCTGGACTAATCTGCCAGTGACTGCCAGGATGTTGGGATAAGCAGGCTAGGAAGACATAGCTGGGAAGGAAGAGAACAGCAACAAAAACATAACTGCTCACAAAACAAATAACCCAGTCTAAGCATAACTACTTATATAGTTAAAGAGGAACTTCAGCCTAAACAAACATACTGTCATTAAGTTACATTAGTTATGTTAATTAACCAGTTCAGCACCGCAGTGCCGAAAATCCCATGCATCCGAGCAACGTTCACCTCCCATTCATTCGCCTATAACTTTATTGCTACTTATCACAATGAATTGATCTATATCTTGTTTTTTCCGCCATTAATTAGGCTTTCTTTGGGTAGTACATTTTGCTAAGAATTATTTTTTTCTAAATCCATTTTAACAGGAAGATTAAGAAAGAAATGAAAAAAATTCATTATTTCTCAGTTTTTGGCCATTATAGTTTGAATTTAATATACGCTACCGTAATTAAAACTCATGTATTTTATTTGCCCATCTGTCACGGTTATTACACCATTTAAACAATGTCCCTATCACAATTTATGTTGCCGATATTTCATTTAGAAATAAAGGTGCATTTTTTCCATTTGCGTCCATCACTATTTATAAGCTTATAATTTTAAATAATATAATAACATACTCTCTTGACATGCATATTTAAAAAGTTCAGACCCTTGGGTAACTATTTATGTTGTTTTTGGGTTTTTTTTAATTGTATTTTTTTTTTTTTTTTTTTTATAAAAAATGTATGTGGGTAATTTTTGGTGTGGGAGGGAAACTGCTAATTTTAAATGTAAAGTAATATAATTGTTTGTATTAAAATGTATGTGGGTGCAGTTTACTATTTGGCCACAAGATAGCCACAGTGAAAAAAGTCCTGGATGCGAACGATCTCGCATCCAGTAACTAAAATGCAGAGGACAAGTTTCCTGGGGGCAGAAATACTGCGCTCTCTGGATAGAAAGCGTCTGTATTTCTGTGGGGAAGTTAGATCGGTGAATGGGAATTATATTCCCATTCACTGATCGGGGGGCTAGTGGCGGGCGGCAGGTGCGCGCGGGAGCGCACCCGATCGCGCGCACCACGCAGGGAAAGCAGCAGTGCCTATCTGGACGAGGAAGCTCGTCCAGATAGGCCGAACTGGTTAAAATAGATAGGTAATATAATCTCTTACCCACCCTGTTTCAAAAGAACAGGCAAATGTTTGAATTCATGATGGCAGCCATCTTTTTGGCTGAAAGGAGGTGACAGGGAGCATGATACACAGTTCCAACTGTCCTGTGTCCTGAGCACCTCTCCCAGTTGCTAGGCAACGTGAATAACAACATAGGAAATCCCATCATGCTCTGTACAGCATGAGGGAAAAAAAGCCCAGCCTTTTTTTCTTTGATGGGCGGAGCTTAGCTAAAATGCAGCTAAAAATGATGCTTTGGTAAGAAAAACAAAGTTCTGATGCTGTGAAACTGTTAAAGAAAACGCCAAGCCTTTTCAGTATTGCTGAGTAGATTTATAGTCCGGAGGTTCACTTTAAGGAGGTAGTTCAAACTAGCATCAGATTTTGATGAAGCACAAGGCTTACTCAGGGATCTGAAGCAGCTCTTAAATTGAAAGCGCTTATATGCCACTAACTTCATGTGCGTTGGAAAGCCCAAATGCTGCCTGTGACTGGATGGTAGCCAGAGGTACTTCTAAAGTTTTTCCTGACTAATCAGGAAAATGGCATTTCTTCCTTCCCACAAAAACACATATATTAGCAGCCGGGCATGGTATGATTTAGCCCTGGGTACTAGTAATGGTAACTGTCTCATTCAAAACGTATGACCAGATCACAAGCTGATTTTTTTTTTTTTTTTTAAAGTTGAATGCAGACTGTTCATTGCTATTTGTAAATACTTTTCAGGTATGGAAACCATTACCATTAGACATTATTGGTCATGTTATTTTATTTGAACTAAATACATTACTTAAATGGTATGTGGTAAAACACTTTATCGTTCTTAGTGGCATATTTTCTGAGTGTCACGATCGCTTCTGCAGCATGTAATGCTGGCTGCAGTGGTATTGCAACCCAAGCAGTTCTGATGTCATTACATGCATTTGTTTGCATAGTTTGGTTTGCACTCAAACTAGTTGCTGATTCCATCTGCAGTGGCTCTGCAGTTCTGGCCAGCTCAGGATTAAATAATTACCATTCACCTGTGTGGGAATCTGCATGTCTGCTCCCATTGGATGACCTCAGTAGAAAGATCTGCTTCCTGCAGGGCTCCATGGGCTATCATAGTTTCAGATCAGTCTGTTACTCTGTCTGGGCCCCCCTCGCTCCTAGATCTCATGTGGACTGCACTGACTCCTGCGAAGGGGTCAGTGAGTCCTTCTGGTGCTGATCCTGTTTATCAGTATTTGTTACTTTGCTGGTCTTGCAACATATATTGGTTCATCGGCGATATATACGCATACTAGCGCGTTTGTTATTTTCCTTGTATTTGTGTTACGTTAATACATCAGTGTCGCTGATATATACGTACTCAAACTGTTTATATCCTGTGTTCAGTCAGTCAGTTCTAGCACGCTTTGGTAGGTTGCGCATATCGTGATCACCCGTGCTTAGTTAGTTCAGTCCTGTTCCTGTTACCTTGCGTGGATTGTGCTCACTTCTGCGTAGAAGTAGCAAATCCTTCCTAGTCCTGTTCCTGTTGCCTTGCGTGGATTGCGCTCACTTCTGCGTAGAAGTAGCGAATCCTTCTGAGTCCTGTTTCTTGTATTGTTCCAGTTCCTAGCTAGCGTTCCTTGCTTATGTTATATATCGGTCCATCGCCGATATATACATATGTTAGTCAGTCATTTGTAGCTTCATTGATAGCTGTAATTGTAATATGATAGGAATATCGTATCAATTGTATTTAAGTATTGTTTGTGGTTGCTCGGATATATGCCTGCTCTGTGCGCCACATCTCCTGCGGGAGTCAGTCCTCTCCTCCACTAAACTGGGGATATCCTGGTTCCTTGTGCTAGTGTGTGTACCTCCTTCACATCAGGATATACACCACGTGCTGACTGTGGAGAATATACCACCAAGCCTAACACTGAGCTCAGTAGTTTATTGGTTAGTATTGTGTGGAACAGAACTCATGTTAGAGTAAATCTTAAGTCTGTGGAGCCCTAAATCCATGGGTAGTCTTTCTTTACCAAAGCCTTTAGGCATTATGTGCCTAGAAAACTTTGGTGTTTGAAGTCATGGTTTAATCAGAAAGAGACTAGGCCCATCTCTGAGTCATTCTTTGTGCAATTTGTGAAGATGGGAAAAGTTGTGGCTTATAGGTTGGGTGACATCAAGTCAAGGCTAAACATCATTGGGAGGGCAAGGCCTTCTACCAATATACAGCAATATATAGTTATAAGAAGCATTTCTGATGCTGAAACCAAGATAATTAATGTAAAAATAAGTATCCTTAATATATTTTATGTTCAGCTTTGAGCCATTATGGGTCCTCTCTAAACTGTATATTGGCAACTGTAGGAGATTAGAATGTAAGTAAGGATCAGAAAACTCTGAAGAACCCACTGGGCAGTGCATATATAATAAGCTTTATGAAGAAAGCATGTAACATCTCCAAACGTATGAACCCTTGTCAATATTTGAGGGGGAAAAAAGGGAGGAAGATAAAGCCCTACCAAAAACCAACCACAAAGGATTACACAGATGAAATGGGAAAGGGATATCTGGTGGTCCTCCTAGACTGATGCTGTTAAAAGACATGTTTTGATTTGTATAGCACCAGCATCTTCCCTGGCACTGTACAACAGAATAAAATGTATAACAATACATATAAACAATACTACAGTAAACAAAACATGACAATGGTGGATTACATCCTATGCAGTGAAAACAATGATTACAGATTTTTACTTCATGGTGGAAGATATGCATGCACATTACACAGTATTGTGAGACAAAAGGGGAAGAAAGCCTTGGCCAGTTAGCCTTACAGTCTGAAGGGTTAAGGGATAGGAAAATAGAACAAGGGATGCGACATGCATCAACCTAGCACCCATTATTAAATGGGCCTAATATTAATATAATTATTGTCTGACATTACATTTGCAGTTATATGCACTATTTTAGTCTACTAGACCTTAACCCTTTACAATAATGGGCTCTAGGCCTCGGCCCCTCACAACCACCTTCCCCCCCCCCCTTTCGCCGCCACCGCATCACCAGCATGCAAGTGCACAGCCGCCACACACGCTCGCAATAGCTGTGACGTGTACCCGTGCGCACATGCCTTCCCCCCCTGCTCTCATCCTCCTGTAGTGTGTAATGTCCATGTGCCACGCTGGCAAAAAAGCATGGACACAGGGACAGAGGACACTGGGGTTTTATTGTATAGGATACAATCGGTACTGAACTCATATACAGAGCTACTGAAAATGATTACATTTAATAAATATACTCAGATCAACAATGCCTTCTCTTGTTGTTCTTGATGAAATCCAAGTCAACATTGGGAAACTCCAGACTAGTCTTCATTGCAGCTACAGACAATTAGAAGAACAGCCCAGCGGAGGGATGGTCATAGAGGGCCGATGCTCTCACATAGTGAGTGGGTTCACACAGTTCTCCCATATGACATGTTTAACCACTTCCCAACTGAGGGGTTTTACCCCCTGACCACCAGAGCAATTTTCACCTTTCAGCGCTCCTTCCATTCATTCGTCTATAATTTTATCATTACTTATCGCAATGAAATGAACTATATATTGTTTTTTTCGCCACCAATTAGGCTTTCTTTAGGTGGGACATTATGCCAAGAATAATTTTATTCTAAATGTGTTTTAATGGGAAAATAGGAAAAAATGTGGGAAAAAAATTATTATTTTTCAGTTTTCGGCCTTTATAGTTTTTAAATAATGCATGCTACTGTAATTAAAACCCATTAAATGTATATGCCTATTTATCCCGGTTATAAAACCGTTTAAATTTTGTCCCTATCACAATGTTTGCCGCCAATATTTTAGTTGGAAATAAAGGTGCATTTTTTTCAGTTTTGCGTCCATCCCTAATTACAAGCCCATAGTTTATAAAGTAACAGTGTTATACCCTCTTGACATAAATATTTAAAAAGTTCAGTCCCTAAGGTAACTATTTATGTATTTTTTTTAAATTGTAAATTTTTTTTTTTTTTTAATTACAAAAAAAAATATTGGGGAGTGTGGGAGGTAAGGAGTTAATTTTTTGTGTAAAACAAGTTTATTTGTGTGTAAAAAATGGTTAGGATGTAGTTTTACTATTTGGCCACAAGATGGCACCATTACCAATTTGTTTCATACGACCTGCAAGCGTCCTTCTGGACTCTTGCAGGAAGTAGAAAGAGGCTGGGACTTTGTTATTTTTTCACAATGATCGGGCTGCTCAGCCGAGCGGCAGCAGATCATTGCGGGGCTGAGATCAACGAACGGGAATGGATTTTCCCGTTCATTGATCTCCGGGCGAGCGGGCGGCGGCGTATTTACTAGCGGCGGGCGGCGTGTTTACGAGCGAGAGCGCGGACAGCGGCGGGAGTGCGCAGAGTACGGATTTCTCCGTCCCTGGGGGTGAAAGGATGGAAAAAGGGGCGGAGAAATCCGTACGCGCGGGGGTAAAGTGGTTAATTATTATTTTCTTGAAATATAAAAAGATAATGGATGCTGTTTCACTTAATTGAGTTATTGTCTTCTAATAATTTTAACTGTCACTGTGGATATTTGTTGTAGATTTAGCCAATTTAGAAAAGTGGTTGGACTCTTTTATCGAACAGCATTCTTAAATAGGACAAAAGATCAGTGCGTATTAAATAGGAAAAGAAAAGTAAACACAAATAGAATGGTTCTTGAAACAAATATTGATTGAACTAATAGAAGTAAACAGTTTGTAAGACTCCTACTTTCCCAATGGCTGCATGTAATAAATCACAATGTAAAAACCTGCCATTGTACTTGAAGCTGAGCAATAGTTACTCGGCAGCCAAAATCACAGCAATAAGGAGTATGACATAGACAGAGTATTAATAAATACATCATCAGGGATTGGCATCTGCACAATATATGCTTCCATTCTTTTTTTTTTTAAGTTTTTGTTAACAATTAATCGCTAATTTCCTGCACTATGAAGTTGCTTTACTAAAGTAGAAGAGCAGTGT
Organism: Hyperolius riggenbachi; assembly: GCF_040937935.1. NCBI lineage: Eukaryota > Metazoa > Chordata > Amphibia > Anura > Hyperoliidae > Hyperolius > Hyperolius riggenbachi. The sequence continues at coordinate 146,415,121 of NC_090650.1, forward strand.
GAAGCTGTGAAATTCATTGTTCTTACTAGAGATTACCTTTGTGGTGCAGGAAATGTATACAGTTTAATGCTTGAAGTGAACAAAGTGAAGTAATTTTGTCACTTTGTCATATGAGTTGGAGTAGCTGTTCTGGCATTTAACGATTATAAACTTTTAAATTAAAGGGACTCCGAGCAGTGCAGAAACTATGGAAAGACGCATATCATTTTAAAGCTCTCTTTCTCTTCTTTCCAATGATATATAAACCGCTGCCCTACGCCTTTTAGTTTTTGCTATTTTCGCGATTGAAATTGCCGCGGCCGCTATTTCAATCGCGAAAATAGAGAAAACTAAAAGGCGTAGGGCGATTTAGGTGTCGCCAGAAAGAGGAGAAAGAGAGCTTTAAAATGATATCCATCTTTCCATAGTTGCATTGTATTACACAGGGTGACTTTTTCCTAAAGTCAGCAGCTCCATTCTGCTGAATGGAGCTGCTGACACTGGGGAAAGTGTCGTCGCCCTACGCCTTTTAGTTTTCTCTATTTTTGCTATTGAAATCGCGGCCGTGGCAATTTCAATCACGAAAATAGCGAAAACTAAAAGGCGTGGGGCGGCGGTTTGTATATAATTGGAAAGAGGATAAAGAGAGCTTTAAAATGATATGCATCTTTCCATAGTTTCTGCACTGCTCGGAGTCCCTTTAAAGTTAAAAGGAAACCAAACACTATTAGGTTTTGGTCACATTGCGTTCCGCTTGCATGGCCGTTCGCGTTGGCCGTTTTTGGAGGTTTTTTTTCTCCTCCGGCGCTCGGGTGGGCGATTCGTTTTTGTGCAAATCTTATTTCTATGCGCTTTTCCTGAGCGGTTTTTTAATTCACTCCCTGACGCAAGTCATGAAGTGAACTCTTTGATCCGGAAAATAATAAATACAATATTTATTCTTAAAAATGCTAATGTAATCTCCCCACAAAGCGATTTTGTGAGTGTTTTGCATTTCTCCTATACTTTCCATTGAGGCGGAATCACCTCAAAAATGGTCCACGCACCGCTTTGCTGCCCGTACAGCGCACGACCCGTGTTGATATGAACCTTCTCATAGACATTCATTGCACAAGCGTTTGGGGGGGTGTTTTTAAAAAGCGCACACTGGAGAAAAAATTGAGAAAATGCCTGCAGTGTGAACGAGCCCTTAGTGAGGAACAATTAGAAACAACTTAAAAATGCCCTGAATTATATATGTATTCCTTGAAGTATTTCTAATTTCGCCTATGTAATTACTCGAAATTTGTTTCTTAAGTGTGGAATCAGGGCCAGCCTTTGCCCTGAGCGGCCACTCAGAGTACCACATCATTTTCTTTGGAATGGGCGCTCTGGCCTGACCACTTTGGAAGAGTGCACATGGCCTGCCAATGATTGCTATACTATGTACCGCTGTGATCGCTTTTGCATTTCCTTGAAAAAGGGACACAGAGACATTCTGAAACGTTTGGATTTTTGTTTGAAAGGTTTTGAATAAACCACCATCATTAAATATTATTGTGTTGCTGATGTAACGCATTCCACATAACTGGCAAAAGAAATGGTAAAACAAATGCTGTGTAGTTCCTATACAGAGTTTTATCTCTATTGAATACATCCCAATGTGCTAATTTTCACTTGTTCATATAATTTAATGATCCAGTGTTGGGATCAAATCTGGAGGAGTGGGGCACCAAAGTCTAATTTTGCTCAGGGCTTTGCAAAACCTAAGGCTGGTCCTGTATGGAGTGAGTAATCCTACCCAAGTCAGCTGCTTGAATTACTAAACTGCAAGTGCTGCCACATATCTACTAGCACTGCATTGTTAAAAAGGAATGTAAATTGTCCAACTCGCCTCAGAGCCTAAAGCTCCGTCTACACTAGGGGATGTTGTAACGATCCGGCGACTCGATTAGCCGCCAGATCGCCTCTTCCGCGTCTCCGTGCGTACCCGCCGCGTCCCCGCTCGCCGCGCGTGCGCCGGATTCGATTCCCCGCTCGTCCCCGCCGGCGCTGCTTATCTTCTGCTCGATTCCCTGCCATTGTCCCCTCGCGGGGAGTGAGCAGGGAATCGGAAGCAAGATCTGTCCTGTCGGATCTTATCAATCGAGCCGCATTAGCGGCTCGATTGATAAGGCACATCGGAGCCTCATCTACCCATGTAGATGAGGCTTAAAGGTGGCCACATACCATACAATGTTTTAAATATCTTTTCAATTAAAGGATTGCAATCAATTTTTTTTTCTGACTGATTGTAGCATTTAAAAAAATCTGGCCACTGTACCACACACATATGTTCAATTTTTCCCCAATTATGAAAAAAATAATTAAAAACTCAGACCAAATTGCTTGGGTTTGTATATCAAGTAACTGACAATCTACCCTACACCATTCAATTTTCATCAAAATAAATAAAAAAAATCGAACACTCCCGATCTTTTATCGAATAAAAATGGGAAATTCGATCAGATTTCTTGAATGAATGAAAAAAAAAAGCTTTAAATTTTTTGGGACAACCGAAAGTTTTTATTGAATTGTCGTAAACTTTGATCATTTTAGTGTATGGTGTGTGGCCACATTTAGGGCCCTGTTCCTGGCTTAATCAGTTGCTCCCAGTTATAACTGAAAAGACAATTGATTTTTAAAGTAATGCCCATGTTATCCTATGGCTTAGTTCCCACTATACTTGTTTTAACTAAAAGCCTTTTCACAATACATTGCTATGGGAAGTTAAAACACATCAGTTTTTCAGCGTATAGTGTAAAAGAGGCCTTAGTGTGAGTCCATACTGTCAATGTGTGTACAAACCCTGCAAATTATTACAACTCATGCTGGCAGTGCCAGTGAGTGCTTCTCTTACCTATCAGTGCTCCTGTGCAGACACAGCACAAGCTTTCCCTTGGGCTCCGGTGAAGACAGCTGAGCCCAATCGAAGTGAGTAGCATGCGCAGTAGAGCGGACCCAATCAGACTTGGCTGTTTTCACCAGAGCATAAGGGGAAGCTTGTACTGCGCCTGCACAGGAGTGCGGATAGGTAATTATTGCTGCACGCTGTTTGGGAGCTGCCAGCACTGCATCCCCAAGGCTGAAGAGGAGGACGAAGCCTCATTAGGATCCAGAGGCTTCCCCCTCCTGAGGTAAGTATCACATAGGGGCACTTTTTTATGTTCCTACTTACACACGCCTGCCACTTCTGGCCTCGTCCTCCTCCGGCTCTCAGCAGTGTCTCTTTGTCTGTCCCTGCACATGCGCAGTGCAAAAAAGCACTGACACAGGGACAGACGCAGGGACACTTGCAAATTATGTATAGAGATTATCAATATACTCGTTCTGCAAGTATGCTGATTCCTGTGCTTTTGTTTCACATATATTTCCCACTAGCAACAGATCTTACATACCTGCACATAGTAACCTAATTATGAAAGTATCAATATATGTAAACAAAATGATAAATAAACAAATAAATATTACAAAATAATTTGACAATAGATACTGACTCAGTACACACGCTTTATTAAAGTTGGCTGAGGTGGCTGATAATGACCACTTCTTCAACCTATAATGAAGTGTACAGTAGCCCCCAATTGCCTCCCCGCAAGCCATCCACCAGACAGATCAACTTAGCCAAGTGACGACGATTCCCTTATGCCCCCGCTGCCCTGTCAAACACGTGACGTCGCGCACGCACCAAACTTATTCTTTGAGCAGATTCATTTTTTTTAGATATAACAGTTTAGAAAATGGACGAAAAGTGCATTAACATCACATTATATTTGTAATAACTTATAAGGTCGTGTTCTCACTCGGGAACGCAAAACGCGATCGTGATTTTGAGTTGCACCTTTCCACAATTTTTCAGCAGGGAATGAGAATTGCGATACAATAGCCCAAAAAATGCTACAAGTAGCACGTTTGCGATCGTCAGATATCGCAAATGTGCTGCAATCGCTGCAGTGTCAGTAATCCCATAGGATTTGTGGGCAATCAGCAAAGCGCAAATTGCAGGCAAAAAGCACCCAGGTGTGAACCTAGCCTTACGGTAGAATCTCAGTTAGGTTATCCAGAACTCAACTAACCAGTAGTCCTAACCAATCAGCACAAATCTCTGGTAGCACTTTGGCCAACTTCTTAGGCTGTTTGTGTGCTCTGATGTGCTTTTAGACCAGCTCTCCTAAGGCTAATATATTTTCAGTTACTGTATTTTAACATTCAGCAGATCGCTCGGAAACAGCCTTATCAGTCCGCCGACAGTGTGTACACACGCGCTACTGTCGCCTGAAAGTCCGCCCAGCGGGAGGGTCTGACGGACCCGTCGTTGGCGGCCGTAGTGTGTGTGTGTATGCACCTTTACACACATTATGAGTGTGTACTGCAATGGAGACTGGACATAGACTTTAATACAAAGCCTGCATGCAGCAAGTTAGAATTATGTGATCAATTACAAGGCAGTACTGTGAACAGGCCCATAGAACTGAATGGGCAGTGAGTTATCATGCAGAATTATTCTGCAATGCAACTAAGCACTGTGAACTAGCCCTTACATGCATTGTTATAGTTATCAGACAACATAAATTATCTAGTTAAAATGGAGCTTCGCATGCTACAATATGTTAGTTCATAGGGTTTACAGCTGTTGCCTGTGATGGTCGGGTTCACCAGCAGATCCACGCAATCTGTGCAATCATACAAAAATACGCACAAAATATGATCTGGAGTACCCCTTTAAATTCATTTGCCAGGCTTTTAGAAAATCCGTGCTCTTCCAGCTAACCACCCCTGCAATGGGGGAATGTGAGTGCTTGTTTATACTTCCTGAGATACCCAATAAAACCCTAAAACCAGAGTCATTCACATACAGTGGGTTGCAAAAGTTTTACACATTTTGTCGTGTTACTGCCACAAACATGAATCTATTTTATTGGAATTCCACATGAAAGACCAACACAAAGTGGTGTACATGTGAGAAGTGGAACGAAAATCATACATGATTCCAAACATTTTTTTTACAAATAAATAACTGCAAAGTGGTGTGTGCATAATTATTCGGCCCCCTTTGATCTGAGTGCAGTCAGTTGCCTATAAACATTGCCTGATGAGTGCTAATGACTAAATAGAGTGCACCTGTGTGTAATCTAATGTCAGTACAAATACAGCTGCTCTGTGAGGGCCTCAGAGGTTGTCTAAGAGAATATTGGGAGCAACAACACCGTGAAGTCCAAAGAGCACACAAGACAGGTCCAAGACAGGTCAGGGATCAAGTTATTGAGAAATTTAAAGCAGGCTTAGGCTACAAAAAGATTTCCAAAGCCTTGAACATCCCAAGGAGCACTGTTCAAGCGATCATTCAGAAATGGAAGGAGTATGGCACAACTGTAAACCTACCAAGACAAGGCCATCCACCTAAACTCACAGGCCGAACAAGGACAGCGCTGATCAGAAATGCAGTCAAGAGGCCCATGGTGACTCTGGACGAGCTGCAGGTATCTACAGCTCAGGTGGGAGACTCTGTCCATAGGACAACTATTAGTCATGCACTGTACAAAGTTGGCCTTTATGGAAGAGTGGCAAGAAGAAAGGCATTGTTAACAGAAAGCATAAAAAGTCCCATTTGCAGTTTGCCACAAGCCATGTGGGGGACACAGCAACCATGTGGAAGAAGGTGCTCTGGTCAGATGAGACCAAAATGGAACTTTTTGGCCAAAATGCAAAACGCTATGTGTGGCAGAAAACTAACACTGCACATCACTCTGAACACACCATCCCCACTGTCAAATATGGTGGTGGCAGCATCATGCTCGGGGGGTGCATCTCTTCAGCAGGGACAGGGAAACTGGTCAGAGTTGATGGGAAAATGGATAGAGCCAAATACAGGGCAAACTTGGAAGAAAACCTCTTGGAGACTGCAAAAGACTTGAGACTGGGGCGGAAGTTCACCTTCCAGCAGGACAATAACCCTAAACATAAAGCCAGGGCAACAATGGAATGGTTTAAAACAAAACATATCTATGTGTTAGAATGGCCCAGTCAAAGTCCAGATCTAAATCCAATCGAGAATCTGTGGCAAGATCTGAAAACTGCTGTTCACAAATGCTGTCCATCTAATTTGACTGAGCTGGAGCTGTTTTGCAAAGAAGAATGGGAAAGGATTTCAGTCTCTAGATGTGCAAAGCTGGTAGAGACATATCCTAAAAGACTGGCAGCTGTAATTGCAGCAAAAGGTGGTTCTACAAAGTATTGACTCAGGGGGACGAATAATTACGCACACCCCACTTTGCAGTTATTTATTTGTAAAAAATGTTTGGAATGATGTATGATTTTCAATCCACTTTTCACATGTACACCACTTTGTATTGGTCTTTCACATGGAATTCCAATAAAACTGATGCATGTTTGTGGCAGTAATGTGACAAAATGTGGAAAACTTCAACGGGGCCAAATACTTTTGCAACCCACTGTAGCTCAAGAATCAGATGTACTTCAAAGGTTTTGGTAAGAAGATACATGTACAAGAAATGATTCTGCATGTCCAAGCCATCCACACATTAGAGCAAATGGTGTGGTGTTTATTCTGCCTAGCGTGACGTATGCGCAGTCACCCACCAATTCATGTTCCCTTTGCTGCAGTTTACACATTGCGTGGATCTGCTGGTGAATCCGACCGTCACACTGCCATCAAAGCAAACGTATATTTTACTTCCTTAGATATCGGAGTGTAGTCTGGCACTGCATCTAAACACTCCTCTAGCCCGAACCACTTGACACACAGTAGAGTGCCTTGTAAAAAACACTATGGGCTACATCATATAACACACCAACATCACAATGTGTAAACGGGTAATGTCCATACATCATGCAGTGTCTAGAGCTGTGTATGTAGAATTAATGGCTTCCAGCCATCTAGATTGAGTTTTTTTGTAGAATTTGGAATGTACACGCCATTTCTGGTATATTACCTTTTCACCTGGAATGATTTGGTAATGAAAAGTATTTTGGTGATATGTTGATTCAAAGTCACTTCAAAGGACTGAATACTGGATTTCTTGATAATAATAATAATAGTAATAAAAGGTACCTTAAATTCCAAGGGTTGTTATCTTTTCAGGCTCCTTGAAATTCCAGCCTTTAACCTTTTCAGACCAAGATTATATGACAGTTGTCATAGTTACATAGTTATTTAGTAGTGGGCAGCACGGTGGCGTAGTGGTTAGCTCTCTCACCTTGCAGCGCTGGGTCCCTGGTTTGAATCCCAACCAGGGCAATATCTGCAAAGAGTTTGTATGTTCTCTCTGTGTCTGCGTGGGTTTCCTCCGGGCACTCCGGTTTCCTCCCACATTCCAAAAACATACGGATAAGTTAATTGGTTCCCCCTAAAATTGGCCCTAGACTACAGTACTTACACTACATAATATAGATATATGGCAATGGTAGGGATTAGATTGTGAGCTCCTTTGAGTGACAGTTAGTGACAAGATATATATATATATATATATACACTGTACAGCGCTGCGTAATATGTTGGCGTTATATATAAATACTAAATAATAATAATAATATTTTGGTTGAAAAAAGACATACGTCCATCGAGTTCAACCAGAAAATAAAGTACAACACCAGCCTGCTCCCTCACATATCCCTGTTGATCCAGAGGAAGGCGAAAAACCCCTTACAAGGCATGGTACAATTAGCCCCTAAAGGGAAAAATTCCTTCCCGACTCCAGATGGCAATCAGATAAAATCCCTGGATCAACATCATTAGGCATTACCTAGTAATTGTAGCCATGGATGTCTTTCAACGCAAGAAAAGCATCTAAGCCCCCTTTAAATGCAGGTATAGAGTTTGCCATAACGACTTCCTGTGGCAATGCATTCCACATCTTAATCACTCTTACTGTAAAGAACCCTTTCCTAAATAAATGGCTAAAACGCTTTTCCTCTGTGCGCAGATCATGTCCTCTAGTCCTTTGAGAAGGCCTAGGGACAAAAAGCTCATCCGCCAAGCTATTATATTGCCCTCTGATGTATTTATACATGTTAATTAGATCCCCTCTAAGGCGTCTTTTCTCTAGACTAAATAAACCCAGTTTATCTAACCTTTCTTGGTAAGTGAGACCCTCCATCCCACGTATCAATTTTGTTGCTCGTCTCTGCACCTGCTCTAAAACTGCAATATCTTTTTTGTAATGTAGTGCCCAGAACTGAATTCCATATTCCAGATGTGGCCTTACTAGAGAGTTAAACAGGGGCAATATTATGCTAGCATCTCGAGTTTTTATTTCCCTTTTAATGCATCCCAAAATGTTGTTAGCTTTAGCTGCAGCTGCTTGGCATTGAGTACGTAGCCCATGTAGTGTATTGCCTGGTTGAAAATCGTAGAGATTAATGGCTTTTTTGTATAGAGTTTCTTAACTCTTCCTGTACTGGAAACAATTAGAGTGATGTATCTGATCTTAATGTTTTATGTCTTAGCTGTACTACACATACAAATCATATTTTTTTTTTTCGCTTCAGTGTCTCTTTAAGAAAGAGGTAAATGGAGGTGGCCTGTAAGGCTTGGGGGTATAACTCTCGGAGTCAGCGTGTATGTCCCAGGCTAGAGGTCTCGCTCTTCATCTAGCTGTCCCTGCCTGGCACACCACTAGCTGACACCTACACTGTCCCTGCCTGGCACACCACTAGCTGGCCCTAATTAGGACTTAGGCGAGCAAGGCATACAAGCTGACGTAGAAGGCAGACATACCACCAAGAGCCACTAATGAGGCTAGTAAGTAGTAGTAGCAAGGATGACAAGCAAGTCCACAGGTAATGGGTAATCCAGATATGAGACAGTTCAAGCAAGACTCGATGCATCCACATATAATAGATGACTTAAGTTGCAAGGCAGTTCATGCAAGTTTGTTCAATACTGACAGGGGTAAAGTGAGTATACTTATGGTCCAGTTCAGAACGCATGCAAGAAGTATCCAGTAACAAGCAATGGTCAATGCAGGCAGCAGACAAGAGTATCCAGTAAACAGGCAGTGGTTGGTCCAGGCAGCAGACAAGAATATCCAGTAAACAGGCAGTGGTCGGTTCAGGCAGCAAGCAAGGATTCCCAGGAATCAAGCAGAGATTAATCACTACAGAGTAGTCAGATACAAGCCAAGGTCAATATCCAGAATATCAGTAAGAATTGAGTGCACCCAGCAACTAGCCAAAGCTATGCTTATCACGGGCGAAGACTGGGAGCACTCTGCAGGTTTAAATACAATACAGCATCCAATCAGTGGCCAGCCACACCCCGCATAACCAATCACACAGCAAGGCCCTGCCTAGTTGTCAGCTGTAGAATCAGCTGACACTGATCTGTCAGCTGACCGAAGTTAGCTTACTATTGTTTACCTTTGCGGAGGGCGAACTGGGAATGCGCCCTCCGCCTATCAGGATATGCGGCCTGTGAGCCACTGGCAGCGTCATCAGCGGAAAACAAACACCGAGACCCGGAAACGGCGGACTCCGATTGGTTCACGGCAGAATCAAGATTAACCACAGGTAGATTCCTTATACTGCCATATTTATTTATTTATTTTTAAACAAAACCAGTTGCCTGGCAGTCCTGCTGATTATTCTTATATTAGTAGTGTTTGAGTCACATATCTGAAACAAGGATGCAGCTAACCTTGTCAGATTTTTGTCAGTGACATCTAATCTGATATGTGCCGAACCCAGGAATGGGAGTGCGAGTGAGACTCACATGTCCTGGGCCCATGCATGTGCAGTAGCGCGCAACTGGCTTAGTTCGACAGATTTTGGAGGGGAACAGCAGCTAAAGGAAGAAAAGTGGAAAGACAATGTGGGACCAGGACGACTACAGGGGGCTGGAAGAAGCTCTAAGTAAGTTAAACTGGGGACCTTACTGTCACTTAAAGTTTCTTTTAAAGGACAGCCATCAAACATTTTTTAAATACATACTGTACATATAAAATGTGCATTTCTCCCAGAGTAAAATGCTCTATAATTGTTTTCCTATATTGCTAGTCACAGCAGGTAGTGAAAATCTGACAGATCTTTCAGGTTTTGAACTAGTCCAACAATATAAAGAGGTGATCTGCAGCGAATCTGAGAAAAAGCGTGCAGGAGCCCTTACGGAAGAAAGGTCCCCCTATAGGCGCCTATGATAAATGCGTCGATTAGCGGCAGAAAGGGGAAATTTCTGCACATGCTGGTGACCGCTATCAGGTGCCTGCCGGCGCAAACTTTTTCCATTTTTACCACAAATTGTGGCTTCCGTAAAGCCACGATAAATGGCTATGTAAGTAAATGTGCGTGTGTGTGTGTGTGTGGGGGGGGGGTGTTGGATAGGTTTGGGCATCACGGGGGGAGCTTAGGTTTAGGAATACCCAGGGGGAGTTTTAGGGTTAGACACCACTGGGGAGGTTAAGGGTTGGGCACAACTGGGGAGGGCTAAGGGTTAGGCACCACCAGGGGGGGTCTTAGAGTTAGGCTCCACCAGGGGAGGGTTCTGTGTGAGAGTAGGGTTAGGTTAAGTCATAGTAAAATATCGATAAATATTAACGATATTCTACTGCTAAATTCAGTAGTATATTGCTATTCTCAGAGCCATTCTACTACCGGCAAACCCTGCACCTTTTTTTCCAGTCGCCTTTTTTCATGGATGCGATCTGCAGGCCTCAGGTGCAGTGTGTTTCTTATGGGGGAGTCCTAACAATGGTTAGTGGTCCATCAAGCCTCTCAGACAATATACAGTTTGAAACAAATCTAAAACGTGGTGCTGGTCCGCTATGCTGTATCGTCCCATGATACATATAAGCTCCTTGTTGGATCTTTTCTCCACTTCAAAGCTTGAATCTGAACTGGATTTGTTTCAGGTTTTGAATTAGTCTCACCTCCTCATGGGAGATTCTTACTTATTTATTTACAGATGCACTTACTAAACTGCAGTTGTGCAGTGCAAATTCCAAAACCGTGTGCAAACAAGCACGGAAGCTGGCGGACATCTTTGTATCGATGCTTTTATAAAGAATAAAGGAGATATTGAGAAGCCCCCATGAGGAGATGGACTAGTCAATCTGTCAGATCAGTCATGTTTTTAATATTTACTGTAAATGATGGCAACACGGGAAAAGTAGTTTGTAGTGCATTTTACTCTGGTAAAACTTTTCACGATGGTGGTCCATTAAGTCTCTTGCACACTACATGCGATTCCGATTTTTATTTTTTTTTATACGATCCAATTTTTGATTCCAATTTTAAAAAGTACTGCATGCTGCTATGTTTTTTCAGAATAAAAAATCGAATCCTATAAAAAAGTGCATGTCGTGTGAAAGAGGCCTTAAAGTGAACCTCCAGACTAAAAATCTACTCAGCAGCACTGAAAAGATTTGGTGTTTTTTTTTTACAGTTTCACAGCATCAGAACTTTGCTTTTCTTACCGAAGCCTCATTTTTAGCTGCACAGAAGAAAACTGCCCGGGCATTTTCCCTCTGATGCTGTGCAAAGCATGAAGGGATTTCTGATGATGTTGTTCTCCTTCTGCTGTTTTGGTGCAATTTTTTTAATTTTAAATTTTGCATTTGAGATTTGAAGCCTAGCGTGCGCAGCTGGGAGGGGTGATTAGGACACAGGACAGTTGGAACTGTGTCTCATTCTCCCTGTCACCTCCTTTCCAACAAAAAGATGGCTGTCCCCATGAAAAAGATGGCTTCCTCCATGAAGTCACAAACATTTGCCTGTTCTTTTAAAATGGTGGGTAAGAGATTATATTAGCTATATATTTTAATTAACATAACTAATGTAACTTATGGACAGTATGTTTTTTTAGGCTGAAGTTCCTCTTTAACTACTACTGTTGACTATAGTGAACATGGTTCTTCACTCTGTGTAGTCAGTTACTCATGCAGGAGTAGGAAATGGGTAGTCTGTGCTGAAACACAGGGTACATTCTCCGGACCAGAAAAATAAATACAGTTTTTGCTTACAGTTGATTTTGGAAATGTATAGCTGCCTTCAATTGGAATAGAAAGGGCATTTTTATGTTAATTAAATTACATTAAGTTACAAAAACCTTTGCACAGCACTGATACCTGTTTAGAGCAAATTTATAATGAACAAAGAATTTTACTTTAATGCTTAAAATATGCTAACGGCATCCTCAATGCATATATTCTATACAAATCAATGCTTAATATTGCTAAGAGACAAGGGTGTTTTGATAAATAGTCCTATTCTAGCTGTTATCTTCCCAGCACATTTAATTTCTTTTACAACATGGCAGCAGTAGATATACGTAATATAGTGCTTGTGTCTCAGCAGTTTTAATATAGGAAGTGAATCTGCTGCTGAAATGTGGCATAGATTTCATTTTAAGTCGTTAGTGAACAAGCAGAATAACCTAGAGCATGTTACTCTATGTCCTTTTTCCAAAGCTAGATTTGAAATGGACATGAGGCTGCATTTGCATCTGTTACAGATTCATCCTTTAAATTTCATACTTACTCCCTTTACCCTTTGTGCAATTACTTTATACTGTATTGTTTGATATAAATACAGAACAGGGTGCGGCTACATTGGGCCAAGCCCTCCACCGAGATCGGTTGGCTGCCCCTATTATCCTCCATCACTCACTGGGGGGGGTGGCGGGAGCTACGGTGTGCGGTCTGTACATGCAGAGCGATACACATTACCTGCTTGCAGCGGCAATATAAGACCCCAAGTGTTTTGCAGCCAGCCAATTACCATGCAATTTCCATCCGTGACCCATCGATGGCAGGGGGTCATCGGGCTATTGTTACATCCCTGATACAGAAACTTGATCTCATTAAACTTAATTGCATTAATGAAATACCATACTTACTGTAGACATTTGTCACACCATTTGAATGAAACGATATAGATTCTTTGTAAAGGTGCCTGTCCACAATAGCTCTGATATGGTATGTATCGTTGCATTGTAATGCAAAACACAGTGCATAGGGCTCAATACCCAATTCATTATTAATGGGACCATTGTTACTTCACAGGTGTGTTACATTCTTACACAGTGTGCAGTGGCAAAACACTAAAATACACATTTTGTCAGAAAGTAGATGTGTTCTCATTCTTCATAATAAATGGCATCTGTGCTGCACAAACACTGTATTTTTGACAATACTATGTTAACATGCAATGTAACATAGTCACAGTTTGCATGATATAAAATATAATTGCTACACCATTTATTGTATAATGTATTATTATTAAAATACATTTTCTATTAATTTTTCTATGTCCAACAAATTAAGTTTCAGGCGTTTCGACCACGACAACAGTACTTCTGTTTTTAGCACACTTATCTATTAACCACCTTAGCGGTATGGACGAGCTCAGCTCGTCCATTACCGCCAGAGGGTGCCGCTCAGGCCCTGCTGGGCCGATTTACATGAAATAAAGAGCAGCACACGCAGCCGGCACTTTGCCAGCCGCGTGTGCTGCCCGATCGCCGCCGCTCTGCGGCGATCCGCCGCGAGCAGCGGCGAAAGAGGGTCCCCCCAGCCGCCTGAGCCCTGCGCAGCCGGAACAAATAGTTCCGGCCAGCGCTAAGGGCTGGATCGGAGGCGGCAGACGTCAGGACGTCGGCTGACGTCCATGACGTCACTCCGCTCGTCGCTATGGCGACGATCTAAGCAAAACAAGGAAGGCCGCTCATTGCGGCCTTCCTTGTTTATTCCGGGCGCCGGAGGCGATCAGAAGAACGCCTCCGGAGCGCCATCTAGTGGGCTTTCATGCAGCCAACTTTCAGTTGGCTGCATGAAATATTTTTTTTTTTATTTAAAAAAAACCCTCATGTAGCTGCCCTGGCGATCTTAATAGAACGCCAGGGTGGTTAATTAACATCCTGCTTAAAGTGGAACTGACCTTAAAATTTGATATTGTAAAAATATCTGATGTGTTGCCTAATACTGCTTTAATAAATAAAAATGTATGTTTGCTGTAATATAGCTGTCAGATGACCTTATTTTTGTTACAATGCATCCATAGACATATTACTATGGTAGGGATTACATTGTGAGCCCCTCTAAGGTACAGTTAGTGACAAGACCATAAACTCTATACAGCACTGCGTAATATGTCGGCGCTATATAAATACTTCTATAGCCCCGGCGCTGTTCCCCCACATAAAGTATGTCCCCGGTACCCGGTGTAAAGTATACATTACCTGTAATGCACTTGTCCCACTGCTGCATTTTCCTCTCCATACACGAGCACCCCACGTGGTTTCCTAGTAAGGACATGTGACGTCACACACGTGTCCTTACTAGGAAAACACGTGGGGCACACATGTATGCAGGAGGAATCCCGCACACACACACACACGCACACACACACACACACACACAATGCTCTTACTGCACACCACACACCAAGTCATTTGAAGGGGGTGGGGCAGATTGTGTTTATCTACTGTGGTATGCAGCACAGTCTTCAAGAAACAAGCAAAAAACAGCCAGTACTGATGGAATAATTTATTTATGGCTATTAATAATGGCTACAATCAATACCCCTCTCAAGCACAGGAGAAAAAAAAATATAACCAAAGCATGTTTATTACCCCCCTGCTGGCCTCACTTCTGTCCTCTGCTTGGCTCTTTTGCCTGCTAGGCTTGAGTCTCTGCCTGTCTCTTTGCAGTGTTCTGCTGTGATTTCTCTCCCTCTGTGTGCTGGGCTATCTGCTGTGCAAGGGGGAGGGGGGGTCTCCCATCTGTGCTCTGTGCTTTATCTACTGGGCTTTCTGTGTCCCTCCACTCCTCTGCTCTTTCTCCACCTTCCCTCCAAGGACAGCTGGCCTCTCTCTCACCTCTCCTCTCCTCTCTGAGTCTATCATCCGCTGTGTGTTCGCCTCCCTCCATTCCTTGGCTACTCAGCTCTTCCATCTCTAAGCAGTTTGCCGTTCTCTCTTATCTCGTCTCTCAGTGCTTGCCATCACAGCCGAACACAGCCTGTGTTACTGTCAGGATTGTTTATACATCCCACCAGACGCCACCTGATGACACAGATTGTAAACACTGAGGAACTCTCGCGAGATGAAAGAATTTGCTATCAGGAAGGTCCCAGAGCTCTCTGCGAGCTCCCTGCCGACTTAAATCACGTGACTTGCCACACCAGCACATCACAGATGGGAGAGGCTTAGCGATTATTTATATTATTAATGATATTTACTTTTTTTTAATCATAAACTGCTCACTTTTTGCCTGTGATTTATAAAGGGGATTCAGTTGTTTTTTTTTGTTATTCAGAGTTCAGTTCCTCTTTAATGGACGACTGTGAGGTGAATTTATTCGGGACAGTTAAAAATGGCGCACAGCGCCAGGGTGATAAAAACGACGCCCCATAGACTTAAATTATATAACGCTATTTAGCGTTATAAGTGTTAAAAAATGGCGCAGGCTGTGTACCTTACACTTATAACGCTAAATAGCGTTATAAAGCTTAAAAATTTCTGAGGACAGAGGGGTCGGTGGGGAGAGAGAGGCAGCGGACACTGGAGGGCATAGGCAGCGGATGAAGATGTGTGCAATATGCATACATTACCTTGTCCCGGGCCGCCGATCGCTCCTTCCCTCCGCTCCTTCACTTCCTCCATTTGTTTGCTGTAGTCCTGCAGCCGGCCAATCACCATGTGGTTTCATTCTCCGCATGGTGATTGGCCGGCTGCAGGACTACAGCAAACAAACTAGGAAGTGCAGGAGCGGAGGGAAGGAGCGAGCGCCGGCCCAGGACAAGGTAATGTATGCATATTGCACACATCTTCGTCCGCTGCCTATGCCCTCCAGTGTCCGCTGCCTCTCTCCCCCAACCCCCGCTGCCTCTCTCCCCCAACCCCCGCTGCCTATACTAGCGACCCGCAGCCTCCTGCTTGCTTTAATGGCGTACCGTGCTGAAATAAATGTAGCATAAAACGCTATTTACCGTTTTAATGTATTTTCGGTAAATAGCGTTTTATGATGCATCATCGGCAGAACGGTGCGCCATTTTTCTCCCTGCACCATTTTTAGATGGACCCGAATTTATTAGCTTCCCCAGCAATGACTTATCATAGGATTTTAAACTTCTGAGGTAATGT
The DNA here is from genome assembly GCF_040937935.1 of Hyperolius riggenbachi. Classification (NCBI taxonomy): domain Eukaryota; kingdom Metazoa; phylum Chordata; class Amphibia; order Anura; family Hyperoliidae; genus Hyperolius; species Hyperolius riggenbachi. The sequence continues at coordinate 146,431,214 of NC_090650.1, forward strand.
ACACAAGAGGTGCTGAACTACAGCATCATTACCGCATTGAAATGGATCATGTCTCTATTATAAAGGAAATGTTTCCAACTTAAGACAAAGATCTGGAAAATATACTGGCACACAAGCTTTCTTTACCTACTGGAATTTCACTCAGAGCAGATTGTTCAAATATCCAATTTAAGATAAGAAGATACCTGAGCAGGTGGCTAAAATGGCCGAGAAGTAAGTCATGAATTTTAGTGCTCCATCAATGTTTCTCCCTGTCTTATCATCCTGCTCACGCCTCGCTGGACCACTATCCATCAAATGGCGTATCTAGGGAAGATGGCGCCTATGGCAAGCCCTGAAATTGCACCTCTTTTGGGAATGGAGGGTGGAGTGGAGTGAGTGCCAGGGCTGGCAATCTAATTTTAAATTTTTCCTAAACAAAAAGTTACAAAAAAATTCAAAAAATCTAGACACTCAATCTTTTTTTCGAGGTGGAGTAAGTAGCATGCCCCATGGGGAAATTCTGGGAGGCCTGAACTATAGGCATGGTAACAATTTTCATTCTTATTTTTTTGCCTGTACAATTGAGGCCCTCAAGTAACAAATGCAGTTTACATGAGACGAGACAAATGCAGCTGATTTGAGAGGTGACAAATGCAGCTAATGTAAGGCCTTCCAAGTGAGAACTCAGCAACTGTTACGGTCCTGATCACAATTATTAGGCTTTACATTGAGGTGGTGCAGTGTAACGGTGACATTTTAACTCACTCAACTGCACTGCAATTGTAAGTCTATGCAACATTCAGAGTGCATCCATTGCAGTCAGATCCAACGGACGACAGCAGGGGTGCCCACACTTTTTTGGCTCGCGAGCTACTTTAAAATTTGCCAAGTCCAGGAGATCTACCAACATTTAAAGTGTTGCAGACCCCCCCCCCCCCCGTCACGAATAGGCCCCAGGTACAAGTGCCTCCAGTATAGGTAGCTAAGTATAGGTTCCTTCAGCAAAGGTAGCTGGGTACAGGTGCCTTTAGCATAGGTAGGTGGGGATAGGTACCTTCAGCTTAGGTAGGTGGGGATAGGTACCTTCAGCATAGGTAGGTGGGGATAGGTACCTTCAGCATAGGTAGCTGGGTACAGGTCCCTTTAGCATAGGTAGGTGGGGATAGGTCCCTTTAGCATAGGTAGGTGGGGATGGGTGCCATTAGCATAGGTAGGTGGGGATGGGTCCCTTTAGTATAGGTAGGTGGGGATGGGTCCCTTTAGCATAGGTAAGTAGGTGGGGGTGGGTCCCTTTAGCATAAGTAGGTAGATGGGGATGGGTCCCTTTAGCATAGGTAGGTAGGTGGGGATGTGTCCCTTTAGCATAGGTAGGTAGGTGGGGATGGGTCCCTTTAGCATAGGTAGGTGGGGATGGGTCCCTTTAGCATAGGTAGGTGGGGATGGGTCCCTTTAGCATAGGTAGGTGGGGGTGGGTCCCTTTAGCATAGGTAGGTGGGGGTGGGTCCCTTTAGCATAGGTAGGTGGGGATGGGTGCCATTAGCATAGGTAGGTGGGGATGGGTCCCTTTAGTATAGGTAGGTGGGGGATGGGTCCCTTTAGTATAGGTAAGTAGGTGGGGGTGGGTCCCTTTAGCATAGGTAGGTAGGTGGGGGTGGGTCCCTTTGGCATAGGTAGGTAGGTGGGGATAGGTGCCTCTAGCGTAGGTAGGTAGGGATAGGTTGCATTAGCGTAGGTAGGATGGGTGCTCAATCACTTACCTCTCTCCAGCGGCGATGTCTGGTCTCCCCTCTCGGACTCGGAGCGCTCCGGTGTAGCGTCAGCTACTGCAGCCCCTCACGTTGTGCAGCCCCGCATGCGCAGTAGGAGCCTGCGTCCTGTGCAGCCACCGTCCAGCGTGTGCGCGTGTGCCCGGCGCCGCCGCCGCCAGCCAGCCATGACGTCGCGTCATGGCCTCTTCAGCCGCGCCTCCTCTCTCTTCCCCGCTTCCTATAGGCCGGCGGCTGGCAGCAAAATATGATGGGAAAGCTGCCGGCCGCAAATTGTGATGGGACGCGGCCAAGAGGCCGCGATCTACCAAATAGGCAGTCGCGATCTACCGGTAGATCGCGATCGACCTATTGGGCACCCCTGGACTACAGCATCTCAGTGCATAGAAACTGACTATGCTGCCTGGTGCTCTAGAACTCTAATGAATGATCCAAGGGGAATGGCAATGGAAAACTTCCAAGTTTACTATCTGGCATTACAGCTTTCCTACACATCACTGGATTAGGGATTAATAAAATAGAGTAACAAACCACTTATCCACTATACTTTTGTCTTAAAGGCTTCAAGAGTAAACATTGACTCCCGCAACCAATTTTCCAAGTACTCAAAGTCTGGTATTATGCAAATAAATTGCCAAACACTGGTATTCCTTGAAATATATATAGTGCATCCAAAAAGTATTCACAGCGTATCACTTGTTCCACTTTCTGTTATGTTTCAGCCTTATTCCAAAATTCATAAAATCCATTCACCATTTATATACCATGTATGTATTTAAGAAAATGCAGCCTTACCAGGACTGCTTACATTGCCAGCAGAAATACGGTAGTATGGTTCCATACAGGTGCCACCTATCTATATCTATTTAAACCAACTTTTAGACAGAGGTATTTCAAAATCTTTCAGTCAGCTTCAAAGTGAATTCAGTCTTCTGTGAAATTCTGTGAAATTTGATGTACAGATACTTCCAGCTCACACATGCATTTCAAATGCTCAGCCCTCCGATGAAGCATGAACTTTTTTCATTTTATTATGTATGTAATATATTGACAGAATCAGGCTAAGAAGAAACCCAAATCTTTATGATATACCCTAGTATAATAGCTCCTAAATCAAAAGTCCTCAGCAAGTGTGCTAAAAACAGGTGGAGAGTGGATGGTGAAGACCTGTAATCAGAAAAATGGCTTTATATACTTTACAATTGTAGCAAAGTGTCCCCTCGCTTATCTGACCAACTGCAATATTTTTATATGTTCAGTAGATCCTACATTACTCATTTCCACCTTTCTAGATATTCCCAGGGTTAAAGTGCAGTGTGCTCTAAATGTTTACAGCAAGGTACTATTTTCAGCTAATGTGGTAGTCCCCAGTAGTATATGGCTACCAGTTACAAATAACCAAATTCATGTACAATGTTATGGGGACAGTGCAGCTAGATACTACTTTGAGATCGGATTATTTGTAGATTTTGTCGAAAATTTACATTAAACACTAGAGATGGCCAGGACAGTGTTGACTAGGCACTGGCTAAAGTCTACAATGCCCATATTTGGGGAGTGGAAAATAGCTATCAATAAGATAGATAGAAAAGTATTACCATACAGGAAAGTAATACTACACGAACATAGAAAATGGGCAAGCATATTTGCAGCTGAATAGTCTAAATGGTATGCACATCTACAATCTAGCCCAATATTGCACTTTTTATTTGTTTTAATAATGGAAAACTCAATTAAAGAGACTCTAAAGTGAAAAAATTTTGCTATATTTACCTTTTAATTTGCTTCAGAAGTCTCATCAGCGGTAAACCGCCGCATCCCTCGAAAATGAGTGCTGCAGACCCCCCCAAATCCCTGTGCAAACATCCAAGACCAACTTAGTTGTGGATTTTGCTGCCTTGAGAGGCAGAGCTTTCTGCTGTAGCTCTGCCTCTCCTGCCGTCAATCGACGCGCAGATCTCCGCCTCTCCCAGCCCCTCTCTGTAAAGGAAGAGTGAGAGGGGTGGGGAGAGGCTGAGCTACAGCAGAGAGCTCAGCTTCTTTCAGGAAGCGCCGGCCAGATTAAACCCCCCTCCTGGGGCTTTGGGGGGTCTGCAGCCCTCTTTTTTCAGCGGGGATGCGGCGGTTTACCGCTGATGAGACTTCTGAAGCGAATTAAAAGGTAAATATAGCACATTTTTTTCACTTCAGACTTTATTTAATTGCACTGTAATATTGGATTGTGGCCACTTGACTATTAAAGGCAATAATTATATCTTTTGTAGAGTACCATGATGACAGAGTGGATAACTGTGAGATATAGGGAAAAAGTGCTCCATTTTGATACTGACCTCAGTAGAGGGAAGCCGCCACTGAATAATCCAGAGACTTCACTCCTCCACCTTACCATTTTCACATTTTCACAGAGCCGTTCAGGCCCTGCTTTTTCCACTGAGCCCAAGCTTCTCCATGCTACTGCACAGGCCCAACGTCTCCTGGTCACTGCAGGTATACTTGTTCACAGACGGGAGCACAGCTGCAAACATCTAGAGGATCTTAGTTCAGGATCAACAGTCTCAAAGAGGATGTGGGTAGCCTTTGGAGGATCCAGAAGCTTCCCTCTACCGAGGTAAGTAAGGGACTTTGGGGTTGATGTATGAACTTGTGGTAATATTGCCGTACACAGACATTGCATGGCAATATTACCCGTATTACCAGCACTGTTTCACGAGTTACACTATTAGTGTGACCATTGGTACTTGACTAGAGGATCTTAGTTCAGGATCAACAGTCTCAAAGAGGATGTGGGTAGCCTTTGGAGGATCCAGAAGCTTCCCTCTACCGAGGTAAGTAAGGGACTTTGGGGTTGATGTATGAACTTGTGGTAATATTGCCGTACACAGACATTGCATGGCAATATTACCCGTATTACCAGCACTGTTTCACGAGTTACACTATTAGTGTGACCATTGGTACTTGACTAGTGTGACCGCAGGTATGGTAATGTGCATTACAAACTAGCATTACCGTTAGTAGCACACTTTACCACAGCAACGTGCTGGTCGTGTATCGCAGGTTGCACTTATAATCACGGTACATAGTGCCAGTAGTAGTAGTAGTAGTTGCTGTGTGATGGCATGGCATTATTACCTCAAATTTGTGTTTAAAGCCTGTTCTCCCATTTTAAAGTCAAAGGTTTACTTTAAAGGTTATCATCCCATTTTCTACAAGAACTTATATGTTTAGCACATCACATGGGAATGATCTGCTGTCCTACCCGTGAATCAAATAATACATCTGTATATGGCTGACTTGGTTGACATAATATTTAACCAATTCCCCACTAAGGGGTTTTTCCCCTTAAAAACCAGAGCAATTTTCAAATTTTACACTCCTCCCATTCATCTGCTAATAACTTTACTGCTACTTATCAAAGCTAAATGATCTATACATTGTTTTTTTTTCACCATAAATCAGGCGTTTTATGAGTGGTACTTTTTTAAGAATTGTTTATTTTGTATGCATTTTAAAGGGAATAATAAAAAAAATCGTACTTTTCAGTCATTATATTTTATAAATAAAACTTGCTACGATATGCAAAACCCATACATTTTATATGCCCTTTAGTCCCAGTTATTACAATGTTTAAATTATGGCCCTAGTACAATGTATGGCAACAATATTTTATTTGGAAATAAAGGTGTTTTTTTTGAATGTTTATGTTTCTTTATACTGTATAAGTAATTATAAGCCCTTATTTTGCAAAAATAATAGTAATATACCCAAATGACATACATATTTAAAAAGCTGAGTCCCTAATGTAACTATTTATGTATTTTTTTAACGCTGTCTTTTTTTTGTTTTCACGTATTTTATTTTGAGAAGAATGAGGATAGGGAATAAAGAGTTCATAATTAAAGGGAATTTGGTCATTTATATGTTGTTTGGTTGTATTTTTCTTGTTTGTCTACTAGAGTAATGTGTTGTTTACTTTCGCTGTCCACATGGGCATTAGTAATGCACGTTACCATGGCAACAGTTGCGCTATGCGAGCATTGCGGGTTGCACATAATTCATGGTACTTGGCTGCAAGTACTTTGCTGTAAAAAATTACAGGTGCTCCAAATTGATGCAGAGTTATTTTAATGATTGTGCCACTTGACCTAATTAAGTGGGCAGGGACACATTGTACTTTTAGTCCTTACAAATAAAATTAAACTTTTTTAACTCACACATGTTTTTTTTTCATTGATGTAAGCACTTTTCCTTACCTTTTAAATGGATTCCATTAGTTTTTTTTTTTATTCTTTTGGGGCACCACTTGCTGCCTAGTATGTCACTCACCCCATTTGATGGGGAGGTTAGGGTAGCGGCGGCTTTAAGTTCACTTAGAACTTTTAGCAGTTCTTGTTGACTCATCTAGCCCAGAGAAGACCAAAGGACCCAAATTAGGACAGGCTTTCCTCACTTGCCTTATGCTGTGGTTGCTAGTGCTGCAACCTATGTTTGTGAGCATTTCTCCTACATACTTTCTGCATTTCCTGGTGTTGCTAATTATCACCCTATACGTGGCGCGTGGTGTCTGTGTCTTTTTTGTTTTCTGGATGGGCTTTTGGACCACTCCAGATGTCTCCATTTATAGTTAAAAAAAAAAGTTATTTTAAATGAATTTTACAATGAGAGAAATGGATGTTATAATTTATTATTGTTATATATGTCATTACATATTTAGAATGTTACAGTATTTTGTGATAGTGGTTCTTTAACCACTTTGCGTCCCTGTGGTTTTCCCTCTAAAAAACCAGAACAAATTTTAATAGGAACAAGGGGTAAAAAAATGAAAAAAGTCATTATTTCCCAGTTTTCAGCCATTATAGTTTGAAAATAAAAGTTGCTGCTGTAAGTTAAACCCACACATTTTACTTTTCCATTTGCCCTGGTTATTTTACCATTTAAATTTCAATACTAGTACAATGTATGATGACAATAATTTATTTGGAAATAAAATGCATTTTTTCATTTTGTGTCCGACTTTTATTTAGTTATTTTTTTCCTCCTTTATAATCTGATCCTCCCCCCAGTTAGCCAGATGTGCACCTACATATGCCTCCCTCCCCCATAGTTGGTCAGATGTGCCTCTGGATACCCCCCCCCCCCCAGCCAGGCCTTAGTACCCCTCCCCCCTAGCTAGCCAGATGTATATCTTTGGCCCCTCTCCCCCAAAGCTGGCTGGATGTGTCTATTCCCTCCCCCCCCTCCATAGCTAGGTGTGTGCGCCCCTTTACCCCCTTTACCCCCCCTCCCCCCCTTGTTAATCCCATGTGTGTTGCTCCCCTCCCCCCCCCCCAACAGAGCAGCGGTGTCTCTTTAATGATTCCCCCCCTTCCCCCTCCATGCTGCGATCGGTCAGCATGGGAATTACAAAGAAGATTTCCCACTTAATCTTCTTCTTGCGCGGCGATAGGCTCCCCTCCATTCAGTACTGCTGACAGCCTCTATGTGCATCATGGATCAGGTCCTGGCTTGATGACGTCATTAAGCCGGGACCCGATCCATTCTGCACATAGAGGCTGTCAGCGGTACTGAATGGAGGGGAGCCGATCCCCGCGCAGGTAGATGGTACGAAATCTTCTTTGTAATTCCCCATGCTGCCCGATCGCAGCATGGAGGAGGAGGGGGGTGTCATTACAGGGGGTCGAGCGTGGAGCGTGGGGTGGGGGATCGGACCCCCGGGAAGGCATCCAGGATTAGTGTAGTTAGAGGGAGGGGGGTTGATGAGCCCAGGTGCGTGCTAGCACGCACGCTGTGCTCATTTAAAGGGCACAACTTATATTCACGTCATGTGGCTTTCAGAAGTCACTTGCAATGACGTGAATATACTGTAGGTAGGACATGAATTGGTTAAATGACAGCTGATGTATTATGCAGGTTGTTCTGCAGTGAAATTTGCTAATTCCTCCACTGAGTCTCAGACATACAGAATTATAATTGATCTTTGATATTTATGTATTCTATGCTGATGTTTTCAGTTGTTTGAAAATGATATTGCATTGCAGAATAAAATTCTTTCCAAGTTAAAGAACATGAAAATACCAGGTGGATGTAAATTCTATGGGAAATTACTGGTATTTTCTGAGTGGGCTTCACCTTTGTATGTTGACATACAGAAGCTTTGTACTTGGACTTTGAGATGTATTAGTTGGACACTATAATCTTTATAGACAAAAATGAGAAATGAGTCTTTCATCTCTAAAGCTGGCAAAATGTTTTAGAAATAAAACATGTTCACGGGAAGCCATTGCTTCTTTTGGGGACACAAATATTGCTTATCTCTAAATATCATGTAATTTGGCATGACAGTCCCAGGGGGCAGGCTAGCCTTTGAAAGAATAGTGCAGAAAATGAATGGCATATTTTCAGAGGTCGAGAGTGGCACTTCAAAGGATTTTATGATGACTGACGCTTTTACCTCCTGTTGTGACAGTTGTTGTAAGTAGTATTAATGATGCCTGGCATTAATGTCACTGCAACATGTGTTCACCAAGCAAACCTAAAATGTCAAAATATTCATAAACACCAAAAAGAAAATATGTAAAATAATCACTTCTAACAGTAGGTACACGGTTTTGTTATTATATTTGGATTTAGCATTGAACATCTGGGTACAAGATACTTAGGCCCTAATTTACAAAAGTGAAGAGCAGTAGAGAGCCATTTGTGACCTGGCAAATATGAAGGGGACTCTTAAAAATTTTCATTAGATGGTAAAACCAAATCTCACCTGGGTTGTATTAGACCATAGTCATTTCAGTTGAAGGGGGATTAAAATAGTAGTTGTGCAATTGCAGTAGCATACACAAATCTGCTGTGAACATGTTTTGTAATAAACCCAGGGCTACTTGAATATTTTATGTGCTGCCCATAACTAACTCTACAATCATAGTGGTACTTTGCAGTGCGGCATAAGGGCCACTTTGTAACAAGGCATGCCACACTGCAAAGCACCACCTATGTAAACGAACCCTATAACATGATGACAAAAAAGTGTGTATGTGCACTCCCAATCCTACATAGAACTTGCCTGTGTTTCTTATTTTATTTTTATTTTGGCTCAACGTAATTTTACATCCAATAAGGATCTTAATAATCCTGGCCACACACAAGTTTGTCTGATTTTATCAGACACTTTCCTAAGTTTTTTTTCCTAGGAGGTAATTTTTTTAATCTTCTGTTTAAAATAACATTTCAGCACTCTGCAACTGAAACAGTGACAAAAAGTAGGAAAAAGTCTGTCAACGTTATTTTGAGTATTTTTTTTTTGCTTGCTGGTGGATTAAAATGCATTTTACTGATAGACATGTAAATATCGTTTAGGAGAAAAAGAGAGAATAATTAGTTTGGGCCCATTGTTTCTTAAAAATGTAAAAAGTAAACAACAACAACAACAAATGACATTTGTAAAGCGCTTTTCTCCCGTAGGACTCAAAGTGCATAAGCATGGCTCAGACCATCGTGGTACAGAGGAAGAATTTTATTAGTCCGGAAATGCCAGGCTAAACAGGGGGCTTTTCAGTCTGGATTTGAATAGCTCCAGGGATGGTGCTGTCTTTACTGGGTGTGGCAGGGAGTTCCAAAGAGTAGGGGCAGCATGACAGAAGGCTCTATCTCCAGATTTTTTGAGGTGCACTCTGGGAGTGACCAAGTTTGTAGAACTTGCTGATCTGAGGTTGTGAGAGGTGTGGTGCAGCTTCAGCAAGTCCTTCATGTATCCAGGGCCAAGATTGTGCAGGGATTTGAATGTCAGCAGTCCAATCTTGAAGAGTATTCTCCATTCTACTGGTAGCCAGTGCAGTGAGCAAAGGATCGGTGTAATGTGACAGTGGCGAGGCTGGTTTGTTAGCAATCTGGCAGCAGCATTCTGCACTAATTGCAGGCGACGCAGGTCCTTTTTGGGGAGGCCAGCATAAAGGGCAGTGCAGTAGTCCAGCCGTGATGTGATGAAGGCGCGGACTAGGATTGGAAGATCCTCTGGGGGAATCAGATGTTTAATCTTTGCAATGTTCTTCAGATGAAAGTAGGAAGATTTAACTACAGATGAAATTTGGTTTCTGAAACTCAATTCCCCATCGATTAGTACGCCAAGGCTGAGCACAAGGTTGGAGCTGTTTATGTCTGAATTCCCAATCCTGATTGGTGTTGCTTTAGGATAGAGCTGTTTTGATAGCGAGCACTGACTTTGGACAAAAAGGACCTCAGTTTTGTCAGCATTCAGTTTCAACCAGTTATCATTCATCCATGCCTGTAGCTCAGCTAAGCAAGAATTTATTTTTGGAGTAAGGTCTGTTCCACCAGGTTTGAAGCAGTGGTACGTAGCAGTGGTTTGAAGCAATGAAGCAGGCGTAGCAGTGGTACGTCAGGCCATGTCGTTGGATAAGTGTACCGAGTGGCAACATGTAGAGGGGATAGGATTGATCCTTGTGGCACTCCGAATTGTAGAGGTGCAGGTTTGGACATTATAGGTCCTAGGGATACTCTCTGTGTTCTGTCAATCAGGAATGATCTGAACCACTGGAGGACTGATCCACTGATGCCACAGTACTCCTGCAGTCTGTTAAGCAGGATTTCATGGTCAACTGTATCAAAAGGCGCTGAGAGATCCAACAGGATTAGGATGGAGCATTCCCCTCTGTCCCTTGCCATGAGCGGATAGTTGCAGACTTGGATGAGGGCTGTTTCACAGCTGTGGTGTTTCTTAAAGCCAGATTGTAGAGGGTCCAGGATGTTGTTTACTGACAGCCTGGTTTCAAGTTGCAGATAGACAGCCTTTTCAATAACTTTACCTAAGAGGGGGAGGTTGGAGACAGGTCTGTAGCTGCTCATTGCATCTGGATCCATAGAAGGTTTTTTTTAAGAAGGGGCTTGATGATTCCTTCTTTTAGAGAGGTAGGAAACATCTCTGCTTGCATAGAGCAATTTACTATTTTGTGACATGCTGGACCAAGTCGGTCAGGGCAAACAACTTTTATTTCTCCAAAGGCTACCAAACAAAAGTCCTGCTCTACCAAAAAACAATATTACTGTATATACTCGAGTATAAGTCTAGACATTTAGGTCTGATTCACGTCATAATAGTATAGGGGTTGACTTATACATGAGTCACAGGCAACACTGAGCACACTGAGTATGTGTGTACTAATAGTGACATTCCCATTTGCAGCAATTTACCCAGTGGTAAGTGATACTTTGAGGAAAGGAAATGCCAAGAAAACACAGGTTTAAAAAAAAAAAGAAAAAAGGTTGACTGTATTGGACTCCTAAAGGATGAGGGTGGGAACTCAATGGTGGATGACCAAGGTAAGGCGGAGTTATTAAATGGTTTCTTTGCTTCTGTCTTCACAAGGGAAACATCACTGTTGCAAATTACAGATGCAGAAGAGTCTCAATCTTCCATTTGTAATATTAAATACTTAACACAGAAGAAGTGAAGGCAAGACTAAATACATTAAAAATAGACAAGGCACCTGGCCTGGATGGCATGCAGCTTCGGGTCTTAAGCGAATTAAGTTCAGTTATCAATATACCCCTTTATCTTCTCTTTTGTGACTCTCTTTCAACTGGCAGAGTTCCAGTAGATTGGCGTACAGACCATGTTTTCCCATTATTTAAGAAGGACAAAAAATCTGATCCGGGTAATTATAGACCTGTAAGCTTAACATCAGTTGTATGCAAACTATTTGAGGGGTTACTAAGAGATATTAAGTTAGGGTTTTCACCTTCCTCTGGATCAACAGAGATATGTGAGTGAGCAGGCTGGTGTTGCACTTTGTTTTCTGGTTGAACTCGATGGACGTATGTCTATTTGCAACCCAAATAACTATACAACTATGCAAATGTTGCTTTGTTTTATCTGGAGTTCGTTAATAAATAGACTTAATGTACAGTCGTGTTGTGTCTGCTTGGAGGGGGTAAGTCCACCACTGCCTCCTCTAATTACCAAGTTTTGGCTTTTAAGCTCCTTTAAAACCCCTTTTATCCTTTTGGCGCCTCTGTTCTCTCTTATATAACTATACAACAATGTATGGTCTGAAAGTCCTGGCCACAATAATTAACAAGGAAAGGGGCAGGGGGGAAATACTGGGCTGCATAAAAGGGATTGAATAATTGCAGCACTTGGGAGGCAGGTGGAGTTAATGGCTGCAATACTGCAAGGAAGTCATTAACCACTCCTGAGCCTCAAGTGCAACTATTAACTTTGCTGGGTAGACTTATACTTGAGTCAATAAAAATGTCCAGATTTTATCCAAAGAGTGCTAATAAAATATATTACTGCATTCTCATTTGTAATAATATTTAAATATGTTTAATTTAAATAGAAATGCTGTAAAACAAGACTCTTAGCCAAAGGCCCATCTGTGGCTCTTCATAGGCCACTGCATTGGACCTTCATTGGTGTTATGGTGATAATGAGTATGTTTATGTATGCTTTACAATGTAGTAATCAATAGGAAACTGTTCCCCACTCTCTGCTCAATCATGTTTTGGTGCTTATGTTGTTTTGAAGTATGTTCTAGGGCCCATAGCCCTGTAGCAAAGCCATTGCTCTAAATGTTTAGCTGCATACTCACCAGGGCTGTGGAGTCTGAGTCAAAGAGTCGGAACAATTTTTGGGTACCTGGATTGGAAGTCGGTAAGAAAATGCACCAACTCTTAAATTTAAACTGTATTTAAAAGAGAAAATATGATAAAATGCCATATTTATATAAGTTATAACTTCTTATACAGTAATAGGACTGCTTAGGCCACAAAAAAGTAATAAACCTGTCAAAAAACAAGTTACTTGTGCTGCTGCTATAAAGCAGTCACTGTGTTTTTAAAATCAGATATACAGTACATATCTGATTGTGGATGTATAACTGATGTGTACACATGAATCTTTTATATATAATAAATAACATCTCTGCTGTAAGAATAATGCCTGATGTATAGTTGTGTTACTAGTAGGGGTGGTCAATGAGATGCAAATAATTTTGTGTTGATGTAGGTTTATGCAAATTTTGTATCCAAATGTATGCACTCGGCTCATGAAATCAATAATTTGATATGTATACATTTTGGGTTGGTGACTACAAATTAAGTTACATTGTAGTAGTTGTGAATGTACTGAAAATGTGCACATTGAACGCAGAGGTGTCCATTTCCTGTAAACCTGGTTCAGATAGTGCATGGATCTGTGATTGATAAATAATCCCCTCGTTCTCCTGCAGAGTTACTGCACAGCACTCTTAGATGTACCCCCATTTAGAACTTAGAACTTTGTACCCCCATTTAGAACTTTGTTCCTGTCTGCACCCCTCTACAAGTACTCTTATCATAAAATTGTTTTGATTTTTTTTCACAGCAATATCCTGTTTAGTTAAAATGCATCTAGGGTGTAAAAGAAAACACAGAAGTACCCTAATGCTTAAAGCAGAAGGATCAGCCATATTATTCCAGGGAAAAAAACACATATATAAGTAGATAAATACTTGATCTACTTACATAACACATGTATTGTACTGTCCACGTTTTGATTTCAGTGAATGTTATATAGTAAATGATGAGAATTCTGTTCCTGGTGGGGGCCATGTCTTTTGCCCACAGTAAAGGCTAACTTGTGATGTCATTTCTGCGCTTTACTTTTTTCTTGTCTCCTCCAATCACTGAGTCATCTCAGCCTTGCTTGTAAACACAAGTGAGTAGGGGATCAGGTTTCAGATAAGCAGCAGACAGGGAAATAAAGAAAAGAGGAGGAATATATTATAGATAAAAAGAACCCCTAGCATGCAATTCTTTGGCACCGACTACTAAAGAGCCAGTGCTCCTAAGGTATATGATAACTCCAAATCATAATAGCAGAAAACATTTTGAAACTTTTGAATGCAGGATTAGCATCTTTATCACTTAATACACTCAGATCAGTTGCTGTTGAAATTTGATTTTTATGGTGACGATACCGCTTTAACAATAAGAATGTCCCAACACATTGTGGGCCATATGCAATTCACTTTTTCACTTAGGAGATAATTTTTCATCATCGATTTATAATAACTTTCCAGCACTTTTCAACTAAACATTTACCAAAAAGTAGAGGAAAAAGTACTATCAAAATTATTTTGAGTATTTTCTTGCTTTCTGGGGGCTTAAAGGGCATTTTATTGACAAGTTTTAAATTATCACCTAGGAGAAAACTCAGGTGAAAAAGTGAATTGCATATGGTCCCATCTGTTTAATAAGATTCACTGGAACCCCATATCAGCTGGATTCCGGAGCATAGATCTGCCCCTTGCAGAAAATGGCGCTGGTCTTTTTTATATCAGATATAGAAAAGGCAGAGGCAGACCTTTTTTTCGGTCAGATGGCAGGGCTGCACGCTGGAACCCAGATGATATGGGGCTCTGGTGAATCTCACTATAAAGACCACATGCTGGGGAGTCACATTGGCAATGACAGGCCGAAATGGCTAACAGGTTAGATTGTCAGCTTAATGGCCAGGAGCTTTTTGTTCCCAAAAGCAGATGCTATATTAATGTAGCTTTACAATTCCTAAGCTAGTAGCAATACAATGCCTTTCAATACTTTCAATCAACAAGATTGTACTCACTAACCTGTTTCCCCTGGCTCCTAACTTACATAACTGGTTACATTTCTTTTTACTACTTTAAACTCGTTGTGCTTGCCACATGTGCACAGTTAAAAAAAAAAATGTTTATAGTAGGCACCCTGCTACAGGGTCACATGGCCTATACATTTTTTTTTTTAATAACTCCGTTTGTTGCAGTGCAATGCCCAGAAATGAACAATGAAATAAACATGCTCATGACTCCGCTACGGGGATGGCGCTGATGACGGCAGTGGAGTTGTATCGGAACTCTACTTCCACTACTGGGAAAGCACTAATAGCGGTGGTTGAGTTGTAATGTAACGCTGCTTCTGCTAAAGGGATGGTGCTGAAACACATTTCACTCGCATGGGAGAGGTAATTATCAGGCTGTGGGGGTTAATTATGGACCAGGCCTGTGGGGGAGGGGGTAAATGATTGGCTTGTTTTTGTGAGAAAACGCGGTAGAGCCGCCGCAAATACTCAGAGTGAGGCGGCTGATTCCGCGTCTAGCATGGCATCTGGAGTGTTTAGGCACGCATCCACTAGCGGGGCGGAACGCGGAGAAACCGCCGCATGCCCAGCGGTCAGGGCGGCGGAGTCCACGTCCGACGCGGCAGTCGGTACGCATAGGCCTACTACTGACACAGTGGCTGAGCGCGGGGAAACCGTCGCATGCTCAGTTGGCGGTGCGGCTGCCCCCGCGCTCGAACAGGCTGACACATTACAACACATGTCTGGTGTGGCTGGGACTGATAGTCCACACTGGTTCAGGAGGACGCGCGCGCAGAGAGGCAGGACCTTTATGACAGTCAGAAGGGAGTCAGCTGTCCGGCTTGGTCCAGCACTTAGGGGAGGCGCTAGAGAGCGCTGGTGTATATATATACTGGGTGCTGGTCATTTCTCTGGTGTCTGGCGTTGCGATCACTACGCGGTAGCACTCAGACCTTGTCAGTATCTGTGTTTATTAGACAGTTTCCAAGGTGTTGATGGCCAAGGATCTCACACCTTAGTCTAGGAAGTCTGTTATTATCTGTGTTATATTCTAGATCAGTTTCCAAGGTGTTGACGACCAAGGAACTCACACCTTAGCTTAGGCATTATTGATTATTTGTTATGACCTTCTGCTTTCCTGACAATTCTTCTGATCTCTGATTTTGTACCTTTATCATTCTGATACTCTGTTGCCAAATCCCGGCTAGTCTCTGGATTCTGCACCTGCCTCCTGTCTCTGTACTTTATCTGTCCGTGTGTTTACGACCTGGCTTGTCCGACCTCGAGAACTATCTCTCCTGTTAGGAGATAGCTCGCAGATCTGTCAGTGACACTTCTCCATTGGTGTCACTCACGTTCTGTCCTTCCCACTTTCAGTCTGACTCCTCCCCGTGGGGAGTCCAGACTACGGAAGGAACCAGTTGCCGAGCAGTATTCCTATCTGCTCTTGCACCTGTCTTCCAGGTGCGATCCTCAAAGTATTACTGTTGTACCAAAACACTCATCACTCAGGTGTCCAGAGGTTAGAGATATATCTGATTATCGGTGATACTGCAGATCATCAATAATCTGGTATATATCTGCATTCTCGGTGATACTGCAGATCACCGGTAATCAGATCCTCTCTGTGTTACACCGATCGTTACAGTTTTGAGCTGCTTACTAGCTACTCGGCTGCACTGTAGCTGAACTGAGATTATTGTTAAAAGCAGACAGGCCAGTGTCTGTGTGAGAATTAGGTTAGAGAGGGTGATAGCAGAATATCAGTATAATTACCGATATTCTATTATCTAGAATAGGGGATAGTAGAATACTGGTAAAATTACACATATTCTACTGTCAGTATTATCTTTTGCCTTTTTTTCCAGGCGCCTCTATTACATGTATGCCCAAGATGATGATGATAATTTAGTATTTATATATTGTTGACCTCTTCACATACCGAATATATATAGTCTTGTCACTAACTGTCCCTCAGAGGAGCTCAAAATCGAATCACTACTGTCAGGAACCGGCCCGCGGCACGCCTGCGTATACGGTTCCCGACTGCGGGTTTGACCAGATCAAGCGGGGAGCAGCCTTATTTAAGCTACAAACAAGGCTGTGACCCCCCAGAACACTTCTCACTGCCACCACTACCAGTTCGCTAGACACTTCCACTCTGCTGTCGAGTCCTCAGCGCGCAATCCGCGTTTTCGTATTCGGGTCAGCTTTGCGCTTAGGCCGAATACGGGAACACCACACACACACACACACACACACACACACACACAGTTTCAATCTTACACTGTAGTGAAGCAAAACCACTAACAGTCGTTCCGAACGATACTGTTAGCCACTCTGCTGTCGCTACTCGCACTGGCGTTTTCGTACGTTGGGTCAGCTGTGCGCTTTAGGCCAACATATGACAAACGCCCCACACACAATGCAATTACAATTTCATATGGTAGTGTTGCTCAAGCATACAATTAGGCATGGATTTATACACACTTCACTGCAGTCTCCTCTAGGCTATTAGTGTTAGTTTAGTACAGCAGAAGTCAAGCTTATTAAATAATAATTTAATATTCCAGGGAAAAAAGTGGAACAATGCAGAACAGAAAATATACAAAAGATTACAAAAACAAAGTAAAAAGTTACAAATATAAAAGTTACAAAAATACACACACGGATATTTGCGTAAAAATAAATGGGGGAAAAAAGAACGTTACCAGCTTAGGTTAGAACGTTGGTTGACGGGAGGACGCCGTTTTGACCAGGAGTCGCGATCATCCCTAGCTAAAGCGCTACCTCCAAGAGAAGATTCTTTCTAGGCATCTGGCTCTGCTTTTTATACTGTGAGATACGCCTGGAGGCTGCAACTTCCTTGGGGAGGGGAGGAACTAGTTTTTAATTAAATCTCAGACATAATTCCATTTCCAGGTAAAAGTCTATACATCAAAAGATTGTGAAGTGAGGCTTTCCAACTCCAGGTGAAAACTTGATTAAGGCTTCCTCCCATTCTTTCCTAGCATCAAAGCTTTCCTGTCTCAGCCCTTAAAGTCTGCAGAGTTTTCCAACCCCCTTCCAATAGATGTAATTTACAGGGTATAGTATGCACCTCCACCAATAATTCAATTTCCACAGGTAGAAAATGGTATCAAAAGGACTTCACCCCTTCACCCATTTCCAGTAGGCTGTCAAGTACATTTCAAACATTCCTGTGTTAGTCTCCAGTCTCTGGTAGTCTTGCTTTGTGTATTGAGACAATGGGCCGTCTCCTGAGTTCAAAAAGCCAGGCAGATAATCCCATTAGCAGGGAACCACTCTCAGAGGAACTGCATACAGAAACTCAAAGTACTTCATATGGCCAAGACAATCACCCATTTCCTTGCCCCAAGCAACTCAAGGCAACAGCTCCCTTCTAGCAGACCTACACGGAACACAGGCAGAAAAATGAAAGAATATGTTTCTGTATTCCTAACATCATCAGCTCCCCAATATATCACCACAACTACCATAGTCTTATGCCTACTGTAGTCTAGGGCCAATTTAGGGGGAAGCCAATTAACTTATCTGTATGTCTTTGAGGTGTGGGAGGAAACCTACACAGACACCGTGGACCCAGTGCTGCAAGGCGAGGGTGCTATCCACTGCGCCACCATGCTGCCCAAAATGCTGTCAAAGGTCTTTTACAACATTGATTATCTGCTTGTATGTGCAACAGGTGTGCACAGATCTGCTGCTGGGGATAAGAGGGATTTGTTTTGTGTTCTCTTTAGGTATCAGTAAATAAATCTTGGTGTTGCACTCATTAATTTTTTTTCTATTTGGTTAGTTAAACAGCCTGTCTTTTCAGTCGAAAATTTACAGAGCACTCAGGAGACACAGAGGCATACTTGTGGAATGACATTTGTATTTGCTGTCTGTACGAGTGCCATAATATTTGCATACTTTTCATGCCTGCACTAGAGAATGGATATGAATGGAGTGTCAAACACTTTTATTCATGTCTGCTGTGTCAGAACTACCAAGTGTTTTTAAGCCCAAAAAACATATTCAACACTTTAATGTAAGAGAGCTTTTGGAGAACAGACCAAAGTAGAATTCTTAATTGGAAACTGTTAACAGGAGGTTTTAAAACCCTGTAGTAGTTTAATAATCATTCCAAAACTAAATGGTGTTTTTCTATTCAGTCTGATAATTATAATCCTTGGGTAGCCTTGGTGTATTTTCTTTGTAATGTTTTCCTAAGAAATTGGATATTAGTGTGTGGAGTCTCTTTCTTGATGCTACTAACACATTCCCATCCCTGGGGAGTATAGCACTCTCAACTGTTATCATTTCTGACATCTAACCAATCATTGTCTAATCTTGACAGCAGAGGACACACTATCTAGTATGAAAGACACAAAAGCTATCCAGACTTTCCCTAGTGGTAACCAAATTGACTTAACACCACACGTTGTTACATTTCTACACTGTGAAGAGACCAGAGTTGTACTTTGAATGATTATCTACAAGTATATGGCTTACAATCTAATTCTGTTTAGAAATGTATTCCTAACATTATGTAGATACTCTGTAGCAGAGTTTATTTTTAGCTATGTATATGCTCAACAACTATTTGATGTAGCATAAATCCTTTTTAAATTGCCCGTTAAGGGCTGGTTCACTGTGCAAGAGTGTGTTCATACTTGAGGGATGCTATTTTATGAAAATCACCCATTGTATTACCATAGCAAGAGCTTTTCAATCGTGCTTTAAAAAGTCTTGAAGTGTGAATCAGCTCCATTTCACCAACCACATCCAGAAGCGCTAGCTTGTAGTCTGCAAGTCAAGCAACACTGCTGCCCAAGAAATATGTCAATCATTTTCCTAACTAAGCAGATTCAGAACATGTGACCATTTTTAGTATGGTTTTTGCCTACAGAAGCATTTTTTATTAAAAAGGTAAAATCTTGGCATTCTTATTAATTAATCATGTGGCGTATTTATGTCTGTCTCTTTCTGCCATGGAAATGTAGAGCAAATAAAATGAGTGCAAAAAAATAGGTAATAGCCTGTAAGTTGTAAGTAGCATCACATTCAAATAGGGCAAGAAATATATTTGATAAAAACATTGTCATATTTATGTAGAAGTAGTAGCTCAAGACCCAATATAAAGACATCTGTGATTTAGATGCACCTCAGCTTTCCCAGAAATCCCAAGTTGCATCAGTGGTGATCAGCATGCGACTAGAGCCAGGGATATACCATCTAAAGAGGAATGGAGAACTCCTTTTATGTTTTATGTTTTTAAAAAAATCAGTTATTTTATGCTCCTTGTTAAAGAGGAACTGTCGCAAAATCCTTAAAATTTAAAACACATACAAATAAGAAGTACGTATCTTCTAGAGTAAAATGAGCCATAAATTACTTTTCTCCTATGTTTCTGTCACTTACAGTAGGTAGTACAAATCTGACATTATCGACAGGTTTTGGGCTAGTCCATCTCTCCATAGGGAATTCTCAGCATGGCCTTTATTGTTTATAAAGACACCCCTTGAAAAAAAATTATAAAAAGATGCTGGCCAGCCTCCGTGCTCACCATACACTTTTTTGGCAGTTGGACGGAGCAACTGTCATTCACAAAGTGCTTTTGAAAATAAAGAAAACCCTGAGAAACCCCCATGAGAAGATGGGCTAGTCCAAAAATGTCCGTAATGCCAGATTTCTACTACTTACTGTAAGTGACAGTAGCATAGGAGAAAAGTAATTAATAGCTCATTTTTCTCTGGAAGAAACATGCTTCTTATTTGTATATGTTTACATGTATTTGACATTTTAAGTTTTTCGCAACAGAGGTCCTTTAACCTTTTGGGGACCGCCTCTATGAGATCCTACGCCACACTTGTGGCTGATCTAGCCTGATGCGACATAGGATATCTGCTGTTTTCGCTCCCGACGTGATCGTGCGCACCCGAGAGGGGAGATTAAGCTGTCATATGACAGCTGACATCTCCCCTCAGTGATCAGAAGACATCGTGTATGGCTTTTGATCACGTGATCACTACAATTGCTGGTGGATCATAGTGAGCTCATTTTAGTGATGCGGCGGTAGGGGGGGAAAGAAGACTATCTACTCACCTCCCTGCCATTCCCACGGCGATCGGCGCTCCCCTCCGCTCTGGCCGGCATCCCCGCTCGCTCTGACATCAGTGCCGGGTCCGGGCTTGATGACGTTCCGACCCGGAACTGAGAGTCAGTACGATCGGGGATGCCGGCTGGAGCATATGGGTCTACTGCGGCTTATCCCTGGAGCCTGGGAGGTGAGAAAAGGCTGCCAGCTACAAGGGGGGGACACAGCCCAGCAAGCCCTAAGGGGGATCCAGCTGCCTGACCCCCCATACGCGCCCCCATGCAAAAAGGCCTTGTCCTTAACCTCCTTGGCGGTAACCCCGTGTGTGACACGGGGTAAGCCGCCGGAGGGTGCCGCTCAGGCCCTGCTGGGCCGATTTTAATAATTTTTTTTTTGCTGGACGCAGCTAGCACTTTGCTAGCTGCGCCAGCACTCTGATCGCCGCCGGCCCCTGCCCGATCGCCGCTATCTGCTGCGGCGCGGGCCCCCCCCCCCTCCAGACCCCAGCGCTGCCTGGCCAATCAGTGCCAGGCAGCGCCGAGGGGTGGCCCGGGACTCCCAATGACGTCCCGACGTCAGTGACGTCGGTGACGTCATCCCGCCCCGTCGCCATGGCGACGGGGGAAGCCCTCCAGGAAATCCCGTTCTATGAACGGGATTTCCTGATCGGAGATCGCCGAAGGCGATCGAAGCGGGCGGGGGGGTGCCGCTCAGCAGCGGCTATCATGTAGCGAGCCCTCGGCTCGCTACATGATTAAAAAAAATTTTTTTTAAAAAAAACTGCTGCGCTCCCTCCTGGCGGTATTTTTCATACCGCCAAGGAGGTTAAGGGGGGAGTTAGGCGGCCGGTCCTCAAAGGTTTAAGTATCACTCTTATCATACATGGACTTTCTATAGAGATTTTATTATAACCATTTTTCTTTATTTTATTTTACAATTCTTCACATCATTTCATTACTATTTAAAATATATTTTATTATATTTTCTTACGCTTTTTATGACTGATGCCCTGTAAGGACATGTGAAGTGATATTTCCTCCAACACTTAAAGAGGAACTCCAGTGAAAATAATGTAATAAAAAAAGTGCTTCATTTTTACAATAATTATGTATAAATGATTTAGTCAGTGTTTGCCCATTATAAAATCTTTTAAATCCCTGATTTACATTCTGACATTTATTACATGGTGACATTTTCACTGTTGGCAGGTGATGTAGCTGCTGCATGTTTTTTTGGCAGTTGGAAACAGCTGTAAACAGCTATTTCCCACAATGCAGCAAGGTTCACAGACCGGAAACTGCCAAGAGTACATACTCAGAATTTCTTTGTGGGAGGGGTTTTACCACAAAATCAGCCATACAGCGCCCCCTGATGGTCTGTTTGTGAAAAGGAATAGATTTCTCATGTAAAAGGGGGTATCAGCTACTGATTGGGATAAAGTTCAATTCTTGGTCGGAGTTGTTTTCAGTTGCAATCCTCTATGGGAACTGACATTTCACAAAATTCTATCCATAAATTAAGAATTCAATCCAGATTAAATTCTTAAAAGACCAGTACCAAGGAAAATTATAAAATTTATGTATATGCATATGTATAAAATGTGCAATTTTCCCAGAGTACAATGCGCTATAAGGGCTCAGCCACACTATAAGCGCTTTTCTGAGAGCTTGTGAATGACTAGTGCTTTCTGAGCACTTTTTAAAAATCGCTCCCATTCACTTTCATTAAAATTGCATCAATCGCGTAAAATCGCTGCGATTTTTACCACAATTTTAACCACTTCACCTCAAAGGGTTTTCCCCTTAAAGAGTAACTGTCAGGCTGCAAAAGCTAATTTAAACCTCTATTCTCCTGTGTTAAACAGTTTAGAAGGAAGCCAAAAAGGCAATACTGCAGTTAAAAATCTCTCTTACTTTAGATGTTTGCTGACAGCAAGGCTCCGTATTCCCAGGCTCCTAAGGAGGACGCAAGCCGAATAACAGATACTGCAAAGCATTCTGGGGCCCTCCCCTGGCTGCTAGTGAGGCTCAAGTTTCAACAGCATGTAACAGTCTAGCTCACAGCACTAATAAATCTCGGGCAGAGTACACTGCAGGAGTCCGCTATTGTTCCTAGCCACATGGCTAATTAATATTCACTGCACAGTAGTGTTATTCATTACCAGCGTTTGTGAGAGTGGAATCATCAGGAAGCAGGCAGGACATGACGACACATTTGGCTTCATAGGAGACAGACAAACATGGAACCTGCCATGAGCTGTCAGGAGCATCATTCTCTGCAAATGCTATATAAAAATTATGTGAAGTACAAACATGGACAGTGAAATGCATATGTAATGTAAGTACAGCCAATCTTTAGCTACTGATATATGTGTTTATTTTCTCTGAGACCTTATACCTAACAGCTCCTCTTTAAAAAACCAGAGCAATTTTAACCTGTCAGCGCTCCTTCCATTCATTCACCTATAATTTTATTACTACTTATCACAACGAAACAATCTATATCTTGTTTTTTTCGCCACTGATTAGGCTTTCTTTGGGGGGTACTTTTTGCTAAGAATAATTTTATTCTAACTCAGTTTTATTGGGAAGAATAAGAAAAACATTGAAAAAATGCATTATTTCTCAGTTTTCGGCCACTATAGTTTCAAAATGTTATTTGCCCATTTGTATCGGTTATTGCAATGTTTAAATTTTTTCCCTAGTACGATGTATGGTGCCAATATTTTATTTGGAAATAAAGGTGCATTTTTTCAGTTTTGCGTCTATTCTTAAAGAGACTCTGTAACTAAATTTTAAGCCTTATTTCTTCTATCCTATAAGTTCCTATACCTGTTCTAATGTGGCCTGTCTTACTGCAGCCTTTCCTACTTGCACTGTCTCTGTAATAAATCTCATCTCCTTTCCTCTGTCGTGTCTGTTGGGCTGAGGCTGGAATGTGTGGAATGTGCAGCACTGCTTGTCATTGGCAGAAGCTTTACACACCCCCTCCAAGCTCTGCATGAGTCACACAGTAAGCTAGTTCTCAGCATATGATACTGTGGTTAGAAGCCAGTCTTTTGTTTGTAAACACTGCCTAAAACTGTTCATTACAAACCAGGATTGCAGCAGGGAGTGGCAGAAACAGCACAGAAGGGCCCAGGCGAAAATAAGGAATAGAATGGTATGCTTTTTATTGTAAGAATATTTAGAGTACAGATTCTCTTTAATTACAAGCCCATAATTTATAAAGCAATTGTAGTATACAGTTTTTATATACATATTAAAAAAGTTTAGTCCCTAAGGTAACTATTTATGTATTTTTTTTATTTGTAATTTTTTTTTATTAAAAAAAAATGATAACTTTAGGGGAGTGTGGGAGGTCGGGGGTTAATTAAAAAAAAAAGGTAACTAGGGATGATTAACTGAAAAAAAAGAGGGATGGAATATTACAATTTGGCCACACGATGTCCTCAGTGGTGACTTCAGCTTACTGTACTATTAGTACGGAAAAGGAAGCACTACGTGGACGGGATTTATGAATGGCAGAGCCGGCTGCGGCCATTCACAGGGGAACTTAGATCAATAAATGGGATTTGTTTTCCCATTCATTGATCTAGCGGCTGACGATCGGCGGTAATTAGCGGCGGTACTGGGGGGGGGGGTGCGCGGTGGGAGGGACGTAGTTCCTACGCCCCTGCACAGAGTTGTGGCATTTTGCAAGGGCGTAGTTACTTGTCCTGGCAGAGGGGAAGTGGTTAATGAAAGTGAATAGAAGCAATTTTTAAAAAGCGCTCAGAAAGCACTAATCAATCACAAGCGCTCAGAAAAGTGCTTATAGTGTGGCTGAGCCCTAAATGTAATTTTTCCTATGCTGCTGTCACATACAGTAAATTGTAACAATCTGAAAGATTTCAGACTGGTCCTAGTGGGCAGCACGGTGGCGTAGTGGTTAGCTCTCTCGCCTTGCAGCGCTGGGTCCCTGGTTCGAATCCCAGCCAGGGCACTATCTGCAAAGAGTTTGTATGTTCTCTCCGTGTCTGCGTAGGTTTCCTCCGGGCACTCCGGTTTCCTCCCACATTCAAAAAAAACATACGGATAAGTTAATTGGCTCCCCCTAAAAAAAAAAAAAAAATTGGCCCTAGACTACAGTACTTACACTACGTAATATAGACATATAGGGATTAGATTGTGAGCTCCTTTGAGGGACAGTTAGTGACAAGATATATATATATATATATATATATATACACACACTGTACAGCGCTGCGTAATATGTCGGCGCTATATACCGGTAAATACTAAATAATAATAATAATAATCTGCTCATGCAGAAGTCTCAGTTTTCTTGACTATCAAAATCACATACTGAATGGCAGTTGCTCTGTCCAACTGCTAAAATATTGTGCAAGCGAGTATGGAGGCTGACCGACATCTTAGTATAGATCCTTTCCAGGTAGTGCTTTTGTAAAGAATAAAGGGACTGCTGAGAATCCCCCATGAGGAGATAGGCTATTCCAAATGCTGTGAGATCTGTCAAAAATGTACTGTTTACTTGTAAGCAACAGCAAAATAGAAGAAAAGTACTGTAAATTATAGTGAATTTTACTCTGGGAGAAATGGACTTAATTTACAGATGCATTTTTAAAGCGGACCCAAACCAAACATTTTTTTAATTCAAAATATTTAGTTGCACCATTCTGACACATACAAAGATAAATAAACACTCCTTCAAGCCTATGAGCATTTCAGTGCATGCATTTCACCCTTCTCTTTTCATAACTAGGGTTATACAGGTGGCAGCCATTAGCAATTCCTCCTTTGCCGGACACCATCTACTCCAGCATTTTGCCGGATTCTGTCCCAGCAATTTGAAAGGAAGGGAGGTGTTCCTCCAATAAATGTAAAATATTTTATATTTGTCATCATGCAGCTGAAAAAAGGCTGCTATTTATTATTATAATTTAGAAAATAGATTTTATTTCTGAAATCTTGTATTTTTAATTTGGGTCCACTTTAATTCACGATCGTGGTCATATAACCTTTCCCATACCGTATAGTTCTGGCCCCTTAAGGAACTGAGCCATCCTATTTCTATTTTGCAGTGGGATTACTGTGATTGGCTCACAGTAATCACAGGGCCAGGAGCCAATTAAATTGGCTCCTAAACCAAGATACGGAAGATCTGATGTCACTGTGACAAATAGAATAATAAGTGTATATTAGAAAACAAAAGGCGTAAATCAATAAATACAGCTTAATTTTTAAAGAAAAGAAAAATATGAATTAAAAAACTTTAACAATAGATAATACATTAATGTATACACCAGACAGTACATTGTTAACATTAATACATGTAGGAATAACAAAACAATACTTTTTCACTATCCTTTTAAAATAGTTTTTGTTTGGTCAAAATAAAAAAACAATGTTTATGATCATAATAGTTGTGGTTGTTGTGGTTATTATTCTTATTATTACCCCCATTAGAAGATTGGACTACTCCAAAACCTGTGGGTTCTGTCAGATTTCTACTACCTACTATAAGTAACAGCAACATAGGAGAAAAGTAATTTATGGCTCATTTTACTCTGGAAGAAATGTATTTCTTATTTGATTGTGGTTACACGTATTTCAGATTTTGTGATTTTTGCAATAGTGGTCCTTTAAACAAATTAAACAGTCCTGTTTGTACAAGCAGTAGTGAAGTGGTTAAACTTTGTGGTACGATGCTATGCTAGTACTATGTTGAAGTGAATGGGGAACAGAAATGTTGTCAAAGTCGTAATATGTGAAAAGTCTGCTTGCAGGTATGAAATAAATCAATACAGGGTAAGCTGGCACATGAGGCACTGCTACATTGTCTGCTTTACTTGAATACAATTCATGCAGAAAATAGAGACAATTTTAACTGCAGGCCTGATTTGATTTTCTCATGTGGCTTTGCTTCTTTTCATTTGCAATGCAGAGTTGCTTAGAGACTTTGATAGGTTTGCACTGCTAAAGTTTAAGCAGGGCTTTAATCTAATAGAGTATATTTGTCTTTGCTGGAAACAATGTATTAAGCAACTGTAAGAATCTACAAGGATGAGAAAACATTTTCACCTGTCATTTTAAAAAATCACAGTTAATTCCATCTACATTTTGTATTTACAGCTGTTTGTAACCCCAAACCTTGGCTTGACTATTTATACTACAGGTATTTAAAGGCTTGAAAAGAGGCGCTTGGCATAAACCCAAGCAGGTGACAACAAACACCTTAGGCTACACTGTACAGCAATAGAATGATCTGCTTCTGTCTGTCCTTTTACTTTATGTGGCATTTAATAGTACTGGGTTTGTATTTCAATAGAAAAAAAAAATCTAAAAGTGGTTCCAGAAAACAATAAAAATACATTGTAATGTATCTAGAGAGAACAAAAAGAAAGCCATAGTGCTAATGTTGCCTTGTCAGTTCAGCCATGTAGTCTACTCGTCAATCTCTTTTTCCTCTCCTGCATCCTGTTGGTCCACCGCAATCAATGGAATTCTTCATCCTCCATTTCGAAAATGGCCATTATACCATAACAGCTTCCTTGGTCAGCACACTGTTAAAC
The DNA here is from genome assembly GCF_040937935.1 of Hyperolius riggenbachi. NCBI lineage: Eukaryota > Metazoa > Chordata > Amphibia > Anura > Hyperoliidae > Hyperolius > Hyperolius riggenbachi. Next base: position 146,458,246 of record NC_090650.1, read on the forward strand.
TGTAATACCATCCACTTAAGCAATAGGACAATGGACATTATTTTGCTCATCAGTTTTACTTTCAGTTATAACTGCTAGCAACTTACATATAGAGATGGCCCGAACGGTTCACCGGCGAACGGTTTCCGGCAAACTTCCGTGGTTCGCGATCGCGGCGAACCAGGAACTTTTCCGGAAGTTCGGTTTGCCCCCATAGTGCATCATGAGGGTCAACTTTGACCCTCTACATCACAGTCAGCGGGCACATTGTGGCCAATTAGCCTACACTCCCTCCTGGAGCCCCACCCCCCCTTATAAAAGGCAGGCAGCGTCAGGCAGTGGACTCACTCGTGTGCCTGCAGTAATTAGTGAAGCGATAGCTGCTTCAGACTCTCATAGGGCTAGCGTATCACAATGAAGCAATGACCGCCGGCTATATGAGTGTCTCAGGGGGTGGCACACCAAAGATAATAAGGTTGTTGCTTCATTGTGGACAGACCAAATTTGATCAGCTGGACAGTCACTGTTCTGTCATTCAGCTACCTCAGCCCGGCAACCATATGGGCTTGAAAACCGCCACGGCCTGCACTCTGGCCATGGTGCGCACCAGTCCAGCACGCCTGTCACTACACAAACAGCTGTTTGCGGTGCGTTACACAGTGAGTTTGGTGTGTCAGTGTGAAGCAGTACTCTAATTACACTCCCTGATTGATGTATACACATGCAAGATATTTTAAAGCACTTTAGACCTGCAATTTAGCATTCAATGTGATTTTGGCCCTTAAAACGCAGCTTTGCATCAAATCCAGATTTTTCCCGGGACTTTTGGCGTCTATCCCACTCCGCCATGCCCCCCTCCAGGTGTTAGACTCCTTGAAACATCTTTTTCATCACTTTTGTGGCCAGCATAAATTTTTCTAGTTTTCCAAGTTCGCCTCCCCATTGAAGTCTATTGCGGTTCGCGAACCGAAAATCGGAGGTTCAGGCCATCTCTACTGATATATAACTGAAAACAACTGATATATTTCAGTTCTGACAAAAAATTTTGACCAGTTCTGATAGAAATCACCCTTGCATTGCCTAAAGTCACCTTTATAATGCCCGAGTTGGTTAGTTTATCATGTCAGCTGAGTTAGAATTTGCTGAGAAATTGGGAGCATTACATTTGTAATTAAATCAGCTGGTAATTTCTGTGTGTTGCAGAGTAACTAGAGACTTGCATGCGGAGTCTTTATCTCCTGAAATTGCCCTAAAAAGCATGCTGCTTATTTTAGACCTAAATGGGCATTTGAAAGATATAAAATGTATAAAAAATATTTGCTGGTTTTGAAACTTTTTATCATTTTGCTTGTAATTTCATGAGCAGCAATTTTCATGCAGATTTCATCTTTACTGCAACTTGTTTGACTTGGACACGTCGGCTTCCTGGCACCTTACTATGTTCACGTGGGACAGCCTATCCTTACATGATAGATCTTTTACTATTTTAATTAATAGACAGCTCAATAGAAAGCAGAAGATGTTCTGAGACGATAGGGAGGAAAGATTCAAAAGAAATACATTTCTCATTGTTGGTGCAGTTGGAAGAGGTAAAACAAATTCATGTATGCTAAGGTAATGTAACATCTGAGAAGCAGAACTGGTTGATAGACGCAAGGAGAGAAAGAAAGTGGTAGAGGGGTTTGAATAAATAAATACAACAAACTGCAATAACATTTGTAAAGTGCCTTTCTACCGTAGGACTCGAAGTGCATAAATATGTATCAGATGAATACACAGTTGCAAGGTGGATTGTGTTACAGGGGAAATAGTCAAGTGTATGTAAATGCCAGACTAAACAGGTAGCATTTCAGTTTTGACTTACAATGCCGCCAAGCATGTAAATGCCCTGATTGGGTGTAGCAAAGAGTTCCAAAGTCTAGGGGCATCATGACTGAAGGCTCTGGCTATAAAAGTTTTGAGATGGACTCTGGGAGAGACCAAGTTATGAGAGAGCCTTTTGATCTAGGATCCTCGGAGGTGTGATGTGGTAGCAACAAATCCTTCAGGTATCCAGTGCCCAAGTTGTGGAGAGATGTGAATGTTAATAGGTCATTCTCAGAGAGGATTTATGTGGGAATGGAGGAGTCGGTTTGTTATTAGCCTTGGGGCGGCATTCTGTATTCGTTGAAGGCAGTTCGGGTCTTTGTGGGTCGAAGATCAGCAAGAGGTATGAGGTGCCTGATTTTTGCAATGTGCCTTAGGTGAAAAAAGTAGTATTTTACAAAAGCTTAGATTTGATTCCTGACATTTTTTTCCCCGTCAGTCAGTACACCCAAGCTGTACACAAAGTCTGAGCTATTCAAATTTGAACTCCCTATCCTCAATGGTGCTAAAGGAGACTGAAGTTGGTTTGCTGTTAATTGATCACTCCTTTTGACAAGAGCCTCAATTTTGTCTGCATTTACTTTTAGCCAGTTGTCATGCATTCTCTGCTGAAGGTCAGCTAAGCATGTGTTTATTTTTGGAGTCGAGTCTGTCATGAATGTTTGTCTGGTTTATGATAAATATAGCTGGGTGTTATCAGCATAGCAGTGGTATGCTGATAACACCCAGCTTTTTGGATTATTTTTCTAAGTGGCAGCATGTATATAGTGAACAGCAAAGGAGATAGTATCAGGCACTTGGGTACACTGTATTTTAGTGGGACAGGGCTAGGATATCTTTTGTGTTCTGCCAGCCAGGATGGAGTTGAACCCGAACCACTGGATCCTTCTATGCCACAGTACTCTTGCAGCCTGTTAAGCAAGACTTCATGATCGACTGTGTCAAAAGCCGCTCAATCTCCTTTTCCTCTCCTGCATCCTGTTTGTCTACTGCGATCAATGGAATTCTCTGTTCTCCATCTTAAAAATAGCCATTACCCCATAACAGCTTCCTGGTCATCACACTGTTAAAATGTAATATCGCGCAATTGAGCCTTGGGAATCATGGACATTACCTTGCTCATCAGTTGTACTTTCCATTATAACTGACAGCAACAGATATCAAATCAGATTGAACTAAGAAACACTGTAATGTGCTGCAAATTTAAGTTCAAATCAAAGAAGATATTTATGCTTTATGCCACTATTATTGTTTCTCCCCGCACACTGGCTTCTAGTGATGGATCGTAATGTGCTAATTATGATTTTGTGAAAGTTTATAATTTTTGTCATAATTGAAAAATATTGTGAAATTTCAAGTAATTACGACTGTACATGAATTGTCGTATTTTTTTTGAATTTGGCTATGTTGTGAAAAAATTCTCATAATTACAATTATTTTCATAATTATGTTGATTTTTGTCATGAATTTTCATGTAAAACATTAAAATTATGATTTTGTGTTACTCATAATTTTGTAATTACATGAAATTTCAAACACAAAATTCTAATTTAACTGGAAATGACACAAAATCACGAATTAATACAAAAATAATTAGGAACTTTCCAAAAATAACAAATTAAGATTTTGTGTTGTAATTGCAAATTTTGTGTTGAAATTATGCAAACACGAAATTTCAGCTCATCACCACTTGCTTCTTCCATATAAATTCATAACTCATTACAAGCAACTAATATAAGTAGAAAAAATGATATGGCAGATTGTGTTATTTTCTATAGCTGTCACTAGGTGTAACTAGAGAACAGTTTGCATAAAATCAGAGGCATTTAGTTTGCTATATGCTCAGGATGGAGGGAAATGATTGGTAAATAAAAGTAAGTATCTATATTAAGTTTTGTTAACAAAAAATGTACAGTACTCACAATTAATCCTCCAAAAACTTCTAGCAAATATGTTTAGAAAATGCATGTTATTTATTTCAGAAGATAAAGTACTAAAGCACATTGGGATCAGTTACATCTGAACTCTTAGCTAGTTAATTTATTAGAGGAGTACAGAGTTCATGCTGCTGTGATGCTTACTTTGTCTTGTGGATTTATGTAGGACAGAACTTCCGCTGCTTTTCTCTTTCTCTCTCTTTTTTTTTCTGTTCCTGTGCTTGCTATATTGATCTACCTCAAGCTAGTTATGAGCACATTTTCAAACAAGGGCAAGCTGAATCTTCATATACATTCACCTTCATATTTGTCTTTATATAGATGAAGAATACATTTTGATTTAAAGTTACTTTTATTCAACCAGCAAGTAATTTTTTGACGGGAAATGACATAGGTGTCGCCCAAAAGATAGTAGGACGATGTACAAGAGGCATTATCGTGGGAACAAACATTTCTCAGCTTTTATTTACATTTAAGCAAAAAAATGTTCAGTCCAGAATTATTCATTCCCTTCTTAATCATCAATAGAAAAGCCTTTATTGGCTATTACAGCAATCGAACACTTCCTATAATTGCAGACCAGCTTTTTGCATGTCTCCTTCCACAGGTATTTTTGCCCATTCATCTTCAGCAATGTGCTCAAAATCTTTCAGGTTGGAGGATCTTCTTGCCTTCACCCTGATCTTTATCTCCCTCCACAGACTCTCAATTGGATCCAAGTCAGGACTCTGGCTGGGCCACTCCACAATGTTAATGTTGTTGTCTGCTAACCATTTCTTCACCACTTTTGCTGTGTGTATTGGATAATTGTAATGCTGAAATGTCCACTGGTGCCCAAGGCTAAGTTTCTCTGCAGACTGCCTGATGTTGTCATTGAGAATCCTCATGAATTGCCCTTTTTTCATGTTGCCGTTTACTGTGATTAGGTTCCCTGGTGCAGTGGCTGAAAAACACTCACAAAGCATTAGGTTCCCACCACCGTGTTTGACAGTGGGGATGGTGTTCTTTGGGTGGAAGGCTTCTCCTTTTTTATGCCAAATGAAGGAAACATCATTGTGACCAAAAAATTTAATTTTTATTTCATCTGACCATAACACAGAAGACCAGAAGTCTTCTTCTTTGTCCAGATGAGCATTTGTAAAGGCCAAGCAAGCTTTATCTGGAGAAGTGGCATCCTCCTTGGTCTGCATCCATGGAACCCAGCAGTGTGCAGTGTCTGTTGGATTGTCTGCCTTGAGACATTGCCACCAGCAGAGCCCAGATTCACCAGGATGGCCTTGGTGGTGATCCTTGGATTCTTTTTCACCTCTCTCACTATCCTCCTGGCCTGCACATGTGTCACTTTTGGCTTCCGACTACGTCCTCTGAGATTTTCCACAGTGCGTTATATCTTTTATTTTTTAATAATATTTTGCACTGTAGCCACTGGAACTTGAAAACATTTAGAAATGGCCTTGTGGCCCTTTCCTGATTCATGAGCAGCCACAAGGCGCAGCCACAGGTCTTCACTGAGCTCCTTTGTCTTAGCCATGACTTTCCACAAACCAACTGCAGAGAGCTGCTGTTTTTCACCTGTTAAGTTGATTAAAACAGCTGTTCCTAATTATTCAGGGTAATTAGGATGCTATAGAACAGCTTGGACTACTTGGAATGGTATAGAACTTTGGATTTTCCCACAGACTGTGACAGTTGGTGAAGGGTATGAATAATTTTGGACTGGACATTTTTTGCTCAAATGTAAACAAAAGCTTATAATTTTTTCCCCCCACAATAATGCCTCTTGTACATAGTCTTATTATCTTTTGGGAGACACCTATGTCATTTCCTGTCAAAAAATAACTTGCTGGTTGAATAAAAGTAACTTTTAGTCAAAATCTGCCAGGGTATGAATAATTATGGGCATGTATCTATCTATCTATCTATCTATCTATCTATCTATCTATATATATACATACATACAGGGTGGGCCATTTATATGGATACACCTTAATAAAATGTGAATGGTTGGTGATATTGTGACTGTTGGGTTCACTAGCTGAGATGCGCCATCTGCGCAATCATACTAAAATGCTCACAAGATATGAGTTGAAGCGCCACTTTAATTCATTAGCCTGTTCTGAGAAAACAGTGTTCCTTTCAAACCAGTCCTCTGCTACAGAGGGAAGAGTTGTATATCTCTCCCTGGCAAAGGGGCCATAAAGCAACAGACTCACTTTACAGTCATTGTTCCCTAGAGGGAGCCCCCATAAACCCTAAAACCAGAGCCATTCACATAGCTCAAGAATCAGATATACTTCAAAGGTTTTGATAAGAAGCTACATGGATATTCTGCATGTCCAAGCCATCCACACATTACAGGAAATGGTGTGGTGTTTATTCTGCCCTAGCAAGGGGACCATAAACCATGATGGCAGAGTCACTTGTTCCTACTTCAAAGATGATACTAGCTTGGCCAAAACAACATCCGGTTGTAAAAGCTATAAAACCGTCAAAGAGACATTGGACAGGCCTGTACACTAGAAACAGTGCGTGACCCTTAAACTTTGATTTATAATTCCACATGATTCTATAATTCGATGGATATTGCGGAACCGTTGGGGACCAGGGTGCACAATTTGCAGTGTGTCATGCGACCAGCGCAGCACACCTTCTGAGATGCTAATCGATCACATTGCTGCCTCACAGCCTGAGCTATCAATTCCATAGACAGAGAAGGTGTCACCCCAAGTGAGTTTGATATCAATTGGTTCAGAGCAGGATGACGGAATGTAAAATGTTGTTTTTTATATGATATGTCTGTTATCCACCGAGTTATGACCTAGAGGAGAACATACCCAATTCAGTCCCTGAGACAATAGGGGCCGGACTTCAGCCTGAGGTCAGATTGCTAAAGGTGGGGAAACCTCTCTTGTTACCATCCACAACCTCTGGCAGAGAAAGGGTTAAAAAACTGGCTGGACACTGAGGCAGGGAGAGAGACTCCAGCCATCCTTATACCATCACGGATTTGGCTGGTCTATCAAAGGACTTCTATCCATTCCACAGAACTTTTCCATTACTGGACTTCATATCTACTGTTGGAATTATTATTGCAAAAGGACATACGATAACTTGGCACATTGCTCAGACTATCAATAGCTATTTTCACATTTAATCCTTATTATTTCTGTATCGATTTGTTTCATTTGCTATATTTAGTTCTGCATTATTTCTTTAAGTAAACAATTAAAAATCGTTTGTCTAAGTGTGTTCTAAAAAATCTCCACCAAAAGGATTCACATCTCCTTAGAGACGTTACCATAACAGTTTTGATATTAATATCGGTAGTTTTGCTATCTCTAGAAAGTTTGTCAAATTAACCCTTTTTCCTACAGGATTTAGCTAGAGTTAGACTTAGCGCATTCGTACGCTTTATTGTGGATTGGTGGCAGCGATCTGGCCTCTATATGAGATACCAGATTGTATCGATTGTATATACAATTGAAGTTGGACTGTGTGTGGACTCACCAACCAATCCAAAAGGTTACTTTTCCTGCAGTGCTGACTGCCATCAGGATTCCCTCAGCGTCTGAGGAATTGGAGGGTGACTGTGCATACATCACAGATATTAACTTCCTGTTTGTGGCACATTAGTATATGTGAGGGGGAAAACTTTTCAAGATGGGTGGTGACCATGGCGGCCATTTTGAAGTCAGCCATTTTGAATCCAACTTTTATTTTTTCAATAGGAAGAGGGTCATGCGACACATCAAACTTATTGGGAATTTCACAAGAAAAACAATGGTGTGCTTGGTTTTAACATAACTTTATTCTTTTATGAGTTATTTACAAGTTTCTGACCACTTATAAAATGTGTTCAATGTGCTGCCCATTGTGTTGGATTGTCAATGCAATCCTCTTCTCCCACTCTTCACACACTGATAGCAACACCGCAGGAGAAATGCTAGCACAGGCTTCCAGTATCTGTAGTTTCAGGTGCTGCACATCTCGTATCTTCACAGAATAGACAACTGCCTTCAGATGACCCCAACGATAAAAGTCTAAGGGGGGGTCACATAGGGAGACCTTGGAGGCCATTCAACTAACCCACGACGACCAATCCACTTTCCAGGAAACTGTTAATCTAGGAATGCTCGGACCTGACACCCATAATGTGGTGGTGCACCATCTTGCTGGAAAAACTCAGGGAAGTGCCACGTTCAGTGCATAAAGAAGGAAGCAAATCATCATGTAGCAATTTTGCATATCCAGTGGCCTTGAGGTTTCCATTGATGTAGAATGGCCCCACGATCTTTGTACCCCATATACCACACCATACCATCAGTTTTTTTGTTCCAACAGTCTTGGAGGGATCTATCCAATGTGGGTTAGTGTCAGACCAATAGCGGTGGTTTTGTTTGTTAACTTCACCATTCACATAAGTTTGCCTCAACACTGAACAAAATCTTCTGCGTAAACTGAGGGTACTGTTCCAATTTTTGTTTTGCCCATTCTGAAAATTCAGTGCGCCTATCTAGGTCATCCTCGTTGAGATGCTGCAGTAGCTTGAGTTTGTAAGGGTGCTATTTGTGAGTAGCTAATATCTTCCGAAGGGATGTTCGACAATTGCCACTCTCCAGTGACATGCGGCGAGTGCTACACTGTGGGCTCTTGTTGAATGAAGCTAGGACATCCACTGATGATTCTTCATTAGTGACAGATTTTATGCGTCCACACTTTGGCAAATCCAACACTGAACCAGTTTCACGAAACTTAGCAAGCAGTTTGCTAACAGTAGCAAGGGAGATGGGTGGTCCCGTAGAGTGTCTTGCATTGAAATCTGCTGCAATGACCCGGTTACTGCGTTCAACAGACATCAACACAATTTTTATCCGCTCCTCACGTGTTAACCTCCTCGACATGTCAATGGCTGTAAACAAAGATAAACTTGCAAATAACACATGAAAGAATAAAGGTACATTAAAACCAAGCACACCATTGTTTTTCTTGTGACATTCCCAATAAGTTTAATGTGTCACATGACCTTCTTCCTATTAAAAAACAAGTTAGATTCAAAATGGCCGACTTCAAAATGGCCGCCATGGTCATCACCCATCTTAAAAAGTTTCCCCCCTCACATATACTAATGTGCCACAAACAGGAAGTTAATATCGCCAACCATTCCCATTTTATTAAGGTGTATCCATATAAATGGCCCACCCTGTAGTGCAGGGGTCAGGAACCTTTTTGGCTGAGAGAGCCATAAACTCCACATATTTTAAAAAATAATTCCTGAGAGCCATACAATATGTTTCATATATTTTTCTCCAGGATATTTCAACTGCTGTCTGTCAACATCTTCAGTATGATGTTATCATACAAGCTATAGTTTTAGGTCAGCACCACCATCTAAATATATATCTGTAAATGTAACCTGATAAGTAAGCTTATATTATCCTGTGCAATAGGCCAATAGAGGTACTCGGTAACAAAAAAGAGAAGAACGACCATGCATCGCAGCAGGATATAATAAATAACAGTCCTTTATCAATCATATGGGGACACTCAAAACCAGTTAAAACAAGGTGTGGCGGGGTGATTGACTAATCTGCATAATTATTAATATTAACGTTGCCAGAGCCATTGTATGATAACAGTATTGCCACCACTGGTACAATACACATCCGTCAGACAAATAACTTATGTATATAGGTAAGTCGACCATTGATCTTGCTTCTCTTTTAGTAACCTATGATGTTATGAAAACCAACCCATCTGTGCATCTTGTGCACAGATCAACCACTGTCATCACCTGTTTACTACTCAGTGAGCAAGCATTAGGATAGATCGACAGGTGAGCTGATCACATTTTAGTGTGTAATTAACAAGCACAGTTTGTGTGCTGTACAGAGATGACAGGTACTCAGGGGTTGTAATATGGCTGCCAGCTGCACAGGCATGACTTTGGCAAAAACATTGTTGAGGAGACTAGACTATATGATTGTCATTTGTGGAAACATATCCTAAGATTTGGAGTGTTGACTTTTGTTCAACGCTGCAATCCCTAAGTACCCGATTGTCCTGGGTATGAGGACTGATGCGTATAGTATAATTTGGTATTTAGGGTGCATTAGCAGCCGGATATAATATTTCTAGGGTCAGTAACAAATGTGTGTCATTTATTATTTCTTCTTGCACTTAGCTATTTTGAGAAACCAAACACACTGGGGAGCTGAATAACAAAAGCTGGAAAGCATGAGTGATCCAGCAGGCTTTGACTGGGTTTTTTAAAAGATTACTAGTTGCATTTGGGTTATAGCAGAACGATGACTGGTGAAATTCTGACTGTATATTGGCTGTAAATGATATCAATAAGCACCTCCTATTGGTACTTTCCATTATTGTATTCAGCCAATTAAAACCTTACAGTGGTCTGAGGAAGTAAATGTGTCACCCACAAAATGTGTTATCTTTTTAAATGTTAAGTAAAACAACCTCTGAAACTCATGGGTAGGTGATTCCTTGGAAGGTAAACCAAAACTTACATTTTAACCTATTTGTATTAATTTTATTACATCTTGGATGCCTTCTTCCATTGAAGTTATTGTCTTGGTGGTTTTTTTTTTAAAAACAAACTATTTAAAAATGACTTTGCAAAAGAGCTTTAAAGTCAGTGTGAAAGCCAATTCTGCTTGAGACTAGACTTTATATATATATATATATATATATATATATATATATATATATATATATATATATATATATATATATATATATATATATAAGAAAAAATAGGACAGATCAGCAGTTTGTTATAGAAGACACGCTTTAAATTATTATTACTGAAAGAACAGAATTATTTGCTAACAGTACTGGGAAATCTTTTCATCAATCAAATTTAGATTCGCCCCAGTTATACAGCACTGTGACGTTTATAAATAATCCCTTTTGTGCTTTGGAATCATTTCTGTCTTACTGATTTGTACAAGTTGAATTTAAAAGCATGGGCATGTCGGAAATAGCCTATTCAAACAGCAATTTCCCTAGGCAAGGAGTAGTGCGGTTTTAAAATGTGACTGATTCCACATCTGAGGCTAATGCTGTTTGAGAGATTGTTGACTCAACAGGTTAGGAAACTAGAAACAAATTATTTGTAGATCACTAACGTGAAACCCCCAGTTGATATGTAATACTGTTTTGCAGTCAGTTCATAATCTACAAATATTTATTGGAATGGTACTGGGAAAGCAAAGACAAGTGACACTTCATGTAGGGATAATCATTCTAGCAGCTGTTTTTATTTAAAGAGTAATTGTCGGGCATAAAATCAAAAAATCAATGATTTATTTTTATCTGGTAGACAAGTAATAAGGATGCTAACCAGGCAATCCAAAAGTTAAAAAGCACTCTTATTTTTCTTCTCCCTAAAACATCATTCCCCAGTATCTCTGTCTCTTATTTGGTACATCTGCCACACAAAGGAAGTTGCAGGGCATGCTGGGTTTTCTTTTTTTTCTTCTTTACTTTCCCCTTAGGCTCAACACACACCATACAATCTAGGTTGTACAATCTTACCACTTTCATGTAGTATAAGAGCTTATCCAATCAATCATTCAAGGTATTTTCAATCTGTTGGCCCTTATACTACATAGATTTGGTAAATCTGTACAACCAAGATTGTATGGTGTGTGTTGAGCTTAAGACTTAACTAATGCAGCCTGCTTGGCTGAAGCCTCTCTCCCTCCTGTTTTCCCCTCCCATACCTCTGATTATCCAATATTTCTCAGTGCACTTTCGACTGCAGACTGGGTGAAAGTGTCTGAAGACTGGGAGCAGGGTGGGCAATGATACACAGAGTAAGGGAGAAAATGATGTCAGGATTGGTTTCAAGATAGACACAGACAAAATGGAAAATCCCAGGAAGGATTTTCTCTTTTTTTACTATAGAAAAATTACTCAAATCAAAATGTGGACAGTGCAATACATATGTTTTGTAAGTAGAGCAAGCAATTATTTACTTATATATGTGTTTTTTCTGAGAACACTCCACTTCAGCTCCACTTTAAGGGAAGCACACATAAGCTCATGTAATGGCCCTGTATATGCTAAGCAAAGCTGAAATTCTAACATGATGAAAATGTCAACATCCTTTTGTTTTTCTCCAGTGCAGTGCTGTTGGGTGTAGCTCTGAGTGTTTACCCAGTGTTTCGAAACCAGTAGAAAAAGTACCTGGTCTCCCAGAATGCTCTGAGTGGAGAATTCTACATAGCTAAACAACCTTGGTTGTGACATCACTGGGAGGGCAGGGCTAAGTACCAATGTAAAGCAATATATAGATATAAAAAAATGTTTCTTATGCTGAAACCAGGATAATTATTGTAAACATGGGTACTACTATCTCATTATGGTGCCTTTTTACAATTTTTTTTATTTCTGGTCTATTTGTTTGGCTGTCATGATGATGAACTACCTTTGAATTATTGTCATTACTGTGTGATCCAGAATGATTCTTCAGGTCAGGTGTTCTGACTCCACACTGGTTGGGCTAGCTGCATGTTACTGTAATATTATTTGATAAAATATGGAGTAAGGATCATGCCGATTGTTTCCTAACACAGATGACTGCAAATGGAGGCTTTGAACCCATTTAGAGCTAGTCCACACTAGGTCCGGAAACGTATCCGTGGCTGCGTTCTTTAGCCCTGATGAAAAACCGAGTCCCGGATACTAATGTTAAAAATAGCAGCCGTCCTCATCCAAGAAAAAAACGGATCCATCTGCGTTTGCAGGGACCCGTTTTCAAAACCTGAACGGAAGGTCCGGAATTGCTGCATTTTTACGGACCACGGATACACGGATGGGCAGGGGCGTTTTTAGGCATAGACATTACAGGCCACTGCCTGGAGTGCCATTGGTCCTGTGGGGTGTCATGCACCTGATTAAGCCACGCCCCAAATTAAGCCTCACCCCAAACTAAGACACACCTCTTGAACAAAGCCTAGCCCCAATGGGTATTTGTACCTCCTTCTGTCCCCTTGTACCTCCTTCAGTCCCCTTGTGCCTCATTCTGTCTCCTTGTGCTACCGTAGGTCCCCCTGTGCCACCTCTGCCCCCCCCCCCCCCCCCGTGTGTCAATCTGTGCCTCGTTCTGTCTTCCTTTCCACCTCCTTCTGTCTCCCTTTGTGCCTTCTTCAGTCCCCTTGTGCCACCTTCGGTCCAGTCCCCCTGTGCCACCTCTGCACCCCATGTGCATCCAGAGATGGATTTAAGTGAAATGGTGCACTGAGCAAGCCATGACTTTGGGAGTGTGACACAGGACTTCTTGCCTGGAGTGACAAAAAGGTTAGAAACGCCCCTGCGGATGGGTTGTGAAAAGCAATGAGAAAACGCATCTCCATCTCCACAGGCAAAATAGCACCAAAAACGGATGAGAAAACGGATAGCCTGAACTTTATTATTGGCCCAAAAAATCCTTCCACTACCTTCCTAATGATAGAGACGTTTTCTGTCCGTTTTTTGGGGTAAAAAACTGAACGGAAACTGATGCAAAACTGATGCGCTTTTTATGAAAACGGATCAGTTTGCGGTCTGGTGGTACTTCCCCTGATCTTCCCCTGATCCCGGACTGCAGCGTCCGTCCTGCAACCGTGCTTAGTGTGGACCTAGCCTTACTGTATGCTGCTTCATTCAATGGTTTTGAAAACTTCCATTTTCATTTTATTAAATAAACTAATAAGTATCATCATCCTTAATCTAACGTTTTCTCTATAACTAAAGTTTAGCGCAATGCTATGCTCTGTTGAATGTATGAAATAAACAAAAAAGGGCCCATTGAAATAAGATGTAACACTGTTCTTTATTTATGTACCCTGCAGGGGAAACACAAGTTAAATGTGGCGACAGGAAGAGAAGGGAAATGGTGTGGCCTTATTCCAGTGGGAGCACCCTGCCATTCTGTGACTACAACTGGTTTAAAGTGGAATCTCTGTGAGTAAGCTTGGATTTTTACTGTTCTACAATTTTTGAAATGATTCTATAGAAATGGATGATAACTCTTTCCATAAGATAGCAATAGATGTCGTAGTAGCAGCCAGGTAACCCAGTGGGTATGCCTGCCTCAACTGCGGTTGCCTACAGTGTTTGTTTATTGTTAGACCTAGGAAGACTGTGTTTTATGTTTTACTAGCAAGCAGAGATACTAAGCCTTTGGAAAAACTTCTTCTTTTAAGACGTCCAATGGAATCATAGCAAATGTGAAGAAATGGTGTTCAGATAACCTTTGTAAAACAATCAATTTAACATCAATTTAGCTTTTACATTAGACTGTTCATGAATGTATTCATCCTTTTGGTAAATGCTAAAAATACTACAATGTGTCCATCAAGAGGAGATGTTAGTTATATTTTGCAATTGTTGATAATTGAATACATACTAATAACAGGGAGCTATATATATACTGCCGAACTAACTCTTTACCTGGACTCAGCGCATAGTGGTGCAGAAAAGTGAGTTTGTAGAATCTTTGGTAAAGATGGTAGAATTCAAGAAAATCCACAACATGCAGATGCCCAGTTAAGCAATTGTATTCTTTTATTGATCACAAAAAACATAAAAGTAGTATTGCTAAAGGAAAATGTAGTGTAATTTGCCTTCTTAAAACATGGGAGAAACATATTCTCTGAGAGGCTGGAGAAGGAGAGCAGAAGAATGAACTGCAGAGAGGAATGCTGTGTGCTGCCCTGATCATCCAATGAACTGCAGAGAGGAATGCTGTGTGCTGCCCTGATCATCCAATGAACTGCAGAGAGGAATGCTGTGTGCTGCCCTGATCATCCTAAAGTAAAGTCTTGGTTAGCATGACAGGGCTCTGGTATGACTCCTTCAATGATATATATATCTGTATATATATCCTTCAATGATATGGTATGAGCTCCTTCAGTTCAGCTGTTCAGGAGAAAATCTGTGTGTCCCTAGGAAAGCGATACAGAATGCAGCTAAGAAGCTCACACTCCCCAGCAGATAAGATAGTCTCTTCCATCACTTAGGCAGCTAGGCAGCATACTACAGGTATAAGTAACATTAGCATCTCTCAGATAACAGGAGCGGATATATAATTATTCTCAAATACTTGCTTTGTAATACAATTACACACCTCTTTTCCTGCATATGGTTATTTTTTTGTAATTGTGGTCCTTTAAGTACTAAATTAGTGTTTTTCACCACCCAGCCCTGTCTTCTGGATTCCAAGAAGTGTAAAATGATTTCTCATGCAAATTACGGATCACCCCATTCAATGGGGAGGTGGGCATTGACAAAAGTTCCGTAGATCAATCTATTGAGATATCATAAAATATTTCTGGCTTTGCAGGGGTGAGGGGAAGCGAGCACATCGATTAGAGCGCAGGAGATTTGGGCACAGCTGGTGCCACCATAGACCACAACAATAATTACGGCTATAGCGGCGCACAGTAAGTAATTTCAGCGACGTCAGAAGACGAAGCTGAAGTTACTTTTAAAACGCTGTAATGTGGCTGCCAGCAATAGCTGGAAGCCGAATTACATCATTCCCCACCATCCACGTGGACCTGGAAGGAGAATAGTTTTTAACGCCGCGGGACTTGTGCAGGAACAGGGTAAGCCGCATATTGGCTGTATCCTGCGCCCAAGTCTCCTGGCAACGATTTCACTCGTATGCCAGGTGGAGACTGTCCACTGCTTATTAGTCACAAAGGAGGCTTGACTGTGGTGGGGATCTCCACCCATGATGGGGTCTTGTTGTACCATGTAATCAATCCAGCTGCTAAGGAGCAAAGAAAGTGTGATGATGCTGTAGGATCTCAGTGGTGATGATCTGACCACATTTGATTTGCTACTAATGTAAATGTAGATGTTTATTATAGAAAAGAAACGAAAAGTTTTTGCAAAATTTGTTTAAATACACATTTTTGTGGTTAGTTTGAATTCTTTAAATGTCATAAAAATGATGGTGAACTGAACATTAAATACATAACTTGTATATCCTACAAATGATATTAAAGTGCTGTGCAGGAGACTAATATTTCATATAAATAGAGGAAAATATGGAAAAAAATAGACATTAATGGGACATAGATGGAGCTCTTTTCTGAATAAAAGAAAGGTAAAATTCTTTAATAGTGGCATCTACTATTACTTAATCAGCAGTTTAAGACGGCTTATAGTTTTTAACATTAAAACCTAGCTGAACAAATAACTGTAAAAGTTGTAAGGGTGGCAATAAAACGTTAATTATAATTTTGCAATGATATCAGATCCAAGTATCATTATTTCTGTTATCCTCCTGTGCACCAGTAGTTGTGCAGAGCCAAGCCCAGACTGCTCCAGGGTACATACTCCCATTAGTACTGCCTATCTTGGGTTGCAGGATGTACTGCAGTGCAAGTAAATGAAGATGGTGTTCCTGTCCAATGGAAGCTGCAAAGTAGTGGATTGTTTGTTAAAAAGGATCATAGCAAAACCAAGTGTTAGATATGCCACATTGGAAGCTGCAGTTTATATGCTGCTATGTGGAGCTTTCCCATTCATTAGTATGAAGACCTTGCCATTGTCAGATGTGACTTCACATATTTATTTCAAAGAAGTAAACTTTTGTTATGAATGTACTTTTTTAAATAATACAATACTGCTGATCACGAACTTATCATTCTTATATGACATAAACCTTTAAAGAGAACCCGAGGTGTGTTTAAAGGGAAGGTTCAAGCAAAAAAAAAAATGAGACTCACTTACCTGGGGCTTCTACCAGCCCCATGTAGCCATCCTGTGCCCTTGTAGTCACTCACTGCTGCTCCAGTCCCCCGCTGGCAGCTTTCTGACCTCGGAGGTCAGGGCCACATTGCATACATTTTTACGCATTCCAGCTAGTGCATGAACAAAAATGTACGCGTTTCACCACTAACGCGTAAAAATGTATGTGTTAATGTTCCTGCACTAGCAAGAATGTGTAAAAATGTACGCAATTTGGCCCTGACCTCCGAGGTCAGAAAGCTGCCAGCGGGGGACTGGAGCAGCAGTGAGTGACTACGAGGGCACAGGATGGCTGCATGGGGCTGGTAGAAGCCCCAGGTAAGTGAATCTCATTTTTTTTTTTTTGCTTGGACCTTCCCTTTAAAGAATGTTATCTGCATACAGAGGCTGGATCTGCCTATACAGCCCAGCCTCTGTTGCTATCCCAAACCCCCCTAAGGTCCCCCTGCACTCTGCAATCCCTCATAAATCCCAGCCATGCTGTGAGGCTGTGTTTACATCCGTAGTGTCAGTCTCAGCTGCTCCCCCGCCTCCTGCATAGCTCCGGTCCCTTCCCCCGTCCCTTCCCTCCAATCAGCAGGGAGGGAAGGGATGCAGGCGGGGACTGGAGTTCTGCAGGAGGCGGGGAGAGCAGCAGACTGACACTATAGAGATAAACACAGCCAGCTCTGACAAGCTGTTTGTCAGCAGCATGGCTGTGATTTATGAGGGATTGCAGAGTGCAGGGGGACCTTAGGGGGGTTTGGGATAGCAACAGAGGCTGGGCTGTATAGGCAGATCCAGCCTCTGTATGCAGATAATATTCTTCAAACCCACCTCGGGTTCTCTTTAAGGGAAATCCATCTCTAACTAAAGCCTAAAAGGACCCCAGGTGAATCAGCAGCAAAATTCAGGAAGTGGCCATTCCAATCAGAAAATATAAAGCTCTTTTATTGATTAGCTAAAAATGTAGACTATCACAGCAACGTTTTGGAGCATACCACTCCTTTTGCAATCTACCTTGTAGTCTGACAAATGATGTGGTGGACTTCTCGTATTGGCTAGGGGACACAGACAGGGAGCGTTGTGGCCTAGTCCCACTCAGCTGCTGCTGCCAGTTGCATCAGGTCCACCAGCTGATGCAGGTGTGAGGTACAGGGAGATACGTCTACTGTGATGTAGGATTACCCTAGTGGAGGAAAAGACTGTCCACTCCGCCCAGAACATACTTACACTGTGTGCATAAGGAAGGAGAATAGAAGTCTGTCTACTCCATTTACATACAGTATATATATATATATATATATATATATATATATATATATAATATATATATGTGAGAATAAGTTCGCCAGATCCACTGTGCATGGACTGTTGAGATTGGTCACCACTTTGCAAGCTTGTGTATTATTTGTTGTATTCCATGCTATGTCTATATTAACGGTGTATAAGATGCTTGATTACAAGACAACTTGAGAAAGGAACAGCATGCTCCAAAACAATGCAATAATCAATAAAAGTGCTTTTTACTTTCTGGTGTTGCCAGCCATTACTTGAATCCAAGCCGATAAAGTATGCACATCTAAAGGGATACCAGCCCAGGCAACTTCATTGGATATATTTGCATATCCATGCAGAACTGTGTGCAGACAAAATTGATGAATAAAAGGAAATTTTAAAATGGCAAATCCTTTGATTATCTAAATACAAATTTGCCAACATGTATTAATATACTGATGTGTTTTAAAAGTTGCATCTTAAATAAGAACTATTTGGCATTTCTTTTACAGAATGACAGACATAACATTATTAATGTTGATGATGGGTATGTTTCTCATGTCTTAATGTGCAGAATATTAATATACACTGTAATAATAATCTACACTGTAAATAACGTTTTTCTATTATGTGACTAACACATAATAAGCATGGATTTTTAAAGGTTTCTTTTTTTCTCATTAGCATCTTCCCATGGATGAAGTTAATCCTTCATATTTATTTTTAAATCTGTGTTATTCATGTGTGTATTCGTAGCTACACTATTGTAAAAAGCTTTGACTTTCTATGACTGTGTACAGTAGGATGTCAAGTGGATACTATGTGTTAGCACCAGGCAATACGAAGGATGCTAGCTGCCCCTTAATGAGCCCTTTCTATAAATCCATGTGGCCAGCTAGGGAGTCCATTGCAGGTGTGATGGCAGCATGTAACCTCACTGCTTTGTTAAAATGCCATACTCCTCTTGTTAAGAAACTGGGAAGATATATTTATTTTTGGAATGTTTTCTCTCTTCAAAATACAGCCTTATTTTTCCCCTAGATGTGTGTGCTCTGTGTGATACTGAGCTGGGTTAAGTTATTTATATATATTTTATGGTCTGCTTTTCAGTGTAGAAACTTTTTATACTATGGGAAATATAACATTCGTGTGGAAGGTTTAAAGAAACGGTTAGGGGTTTTACCAATTTTTGACTGATTATTACTTTCTTAATTAATCATAAAAACTAGGAAATGAAATCTGATCTCAGATTATGTTCTGTACTATGTTCAAGAAAAAAACACATAGATCCAGACACATTGCCTCAAGTTAGGACATTTAAATAAGTTATAAGGGAGGTGCTAACGGGGCGTGGCTAACAAAATAACAAAGTCAGTTCACCCTTCACACACTCACATGCAAATATTAATGCAAATGCTTTCACAGGAATTAATCATCCAGGAACCACTGTTATACCTACAGCTAAGTTTAAAGCTGGGGTCTTGGTACAAAAGAATACATTCTCTTGCATAGTCACATACACTGCGCAGAGGTACCCCAGTATTTGTATGTGTCCTAACTCTGGCCCTGTAACACCTTGAGTGGAGTGTGTGCAGGGCCGGATTTAGGCCAAGGCCACTTGGCCATGGCCTAGGGCACCACAGGAGCAAGGGCACCAAAGCAGCAGGCTAAACGGGTGCAGCATTTGCAAGCTTGCAAATACTGCAATGCAGGGAGATCAGGCGCCTGGCCATGGTACGCAGCTGCTAGCTGCCTGTGCAGCAGCCATCTTACTCTCTATGCATGTTTGCATTGTGGCCGGCGGCTATGGACTTGGGCAGCATTGGAGACGGAAAGGAAGAGGAAGCTTCTGCACTGGAGACGAGCTGATGGCTGCTGTGGTGTGAAGGCGAGCTGGCTACCTATACTGAAAGTGGGGGTGGGAAAAGGAGGGATTAAAGGAGTAATCAATCATCTGGCTACCTATACTGGAGGAAAAGGGGGAAGGGGTAATTTGGCTACCTATACTGGTGGGGGTGGGGTGGAGGGCAGTCATCAAGCTACCTATAATAGAGGGAAGGGGGGGGGGCATCCGGCTACCTATACCTGAGGGAAATTGGTGGGGGTCATCTTGCTACCTATACTGAAGGGGGGGCGCCTGGTGACAGTGGCCTTGGGTGGTAAAGAGTACAAATCCGGCCCTGAGTATGTGTCTATGCTTATGCTGGTGTGTGCAAGTTGCACATACATATATTTTATTAGCTCCCTTGTGAGATTAGTTTTATTCACTATCCATCCCAAGACAGAACGTCAGGTTATGTGCTCCTAATCTTTAGATCTAATCTTTATCCAAATAGAGAGGTGCTCATACATGTCTCTACTAAACCTCAGTGCTTCTTTTATGGCCTGAGGAAGCGGGCTTGGACCCGTGAAACGCTTTGCAAAGTTGGAGCTACAAATAAATTAAATTTTACTGTTAAAATCGAGTGTTTAGTCTTCTGGGGAGGCAAATCCACATTACCTCCCTTTTTAAATGGTTTTTAATTTGTTTTAATCTTTACTGGCACCTCTGTTTGTTCAACTAGCTATTCAGTAAGTCTAGTTCACCCTTGGTGGAGGGGTGTTACCCCATCTCCTTTCCTGTCTACAGAGAGTGACTTTTACCTGAGTGGGGTCGGGTCAAACTGCCCACCTGCTGTTACAGGGGTTGCCTGAGCAGTAACCCATCTTTGTGAGTACCTTTCTTGTAATTACTCACTATTTATACTTATTTTAACCTTCTACATTATTGTGGGCTCTCGATTTTCTTTATTTATGTTACAAAAATCTTTAGATAGGTTTGATGCAATGAATGTTTGCATGTTTTCACTCTGCATTTTTTTTTCCAAGGAAAGACGAAAGACTGCTTAACCCACCTTTAAAGTGCATTAAATTGTCTATATTTTCTAAAACAGAACATCACAAAAGCTGACGCATCGGGCAACAATCAGTCCTTAGACATAGCTCACATTGCAATTAATGAGTGTGTGCTATGTAAGATGTGTGATGTACCTCCTCCGTGCGTGCCAACTGAACACCTTAAGGGGTATACCACCTCACATTAGACTCTCAGTAAAGTGCAGCAATGCATTAAAAACACTAAACACAAAAATGAGCATCTCACAATAAACGGCAAAAAAAAAGGCAGGGGGGAAGAAAACACATAATTATAAATCATAGAATAAATGTACATCCCAATTGGTATTCATACCATTGAGGGAACGGATTCCCGTTTGGAATATCCAGAATGTCTCACTTTTGAGGAGAAGTCTCTGTAAATCACTATCCCTTACGGAGCACTTAAAGTGTACCTGAGATCAAGAAACAAAAATATTATACATACCTGAGGTTTCCTCCAGCCCCCTTCAGGATCAACGGCCCCTCACGGTCTTCCCAGGCTGCCCGGATCCTCCGCTAGGCAGCCCGGTAATTCATCCAGTTGTGTCTAGTGGAAGCTGGTGCAGTCCAGCCCTGCATGCTCCTACCCCATTGCGCTCTGATCACTGGGAGCATTCTGCACTTGCGCAGTACTACTAGCAGTGGATCCAGGCGGCCTGGGAGGACACCGTGGGGCCAATGAGCCTGAAGGGGGCTGGATGAAGTCCAGGTATGTATAATTTTTTTTTCATTGCTCTCAGGTTTCTTTTAACGCACTTTATTCCCTGGAATGTGAAGGTTCTCTCATCATTTGCTAGGCAACTCTGAAAGTGTTTGGCAACTACTCATATATTATCAGTGGTACACTGAGGACTCCTATAATGTTCTGAGATTCTTTGTCGGAGGGGACAGCTTGTACAACCTATGTACTGTAAGCAGCAAGATGTGCAGGATATGCCATGTATAATATCACTTGGATTGCAATTAACCAACTGTTATAAATCAAAATATTTATTTTTGGATTCTGAATGAATTCTCCTGCTCTGAGTTTGGATGTGACACTATTTACATGTACGAAGACCACACCTGTAAGAACCGACAATGGAAATCTAGGTAGAAGACTGAGACGACAAGGGACTAGACTGAAACAAACTTGGGGACAATAGAGATCCTAACATATTAGCTCTGTGTGACGTATACACTGTAACACCCCACCTGACAGGAACCTCTGAAGTTTAAAGTCAGAGCATCTGAAGTAAGAATTGGAATATCCTCTGCTCAAACTAGTATTGAGGAATTTGGACACAGGGAGATGCTTCCCTATCATTCCTTGTCAGATATAATTGACTTCTGGAAACCCTAGATAGGGATAACAGCTCCTTATCAATCAGATCTTGACAAAAGTCAACAGCAGTTGTACAAGCCTGTAGTGGTTTGTGATTCAAATGGGGACAATGTCCTTTTCATTAATGTCACCTCCTGGTTAAGAAGCCAACTATTACAGATTCAAATTAGAACAAGTATCCTGGAAAAGGGGTATTTCAGCTAGTCCGTCGCCGTGTCTGCCACCCGGCCCACAGATGGGTCCTCCTCCTGTGAGTCAAGAAAGTGCTTCCTGACCATCAAGTTTCTGATAAATTTATTTATATCAAGAAGAGTACTGAAGACACTGAAGTGACTCACACAGGCAAAAGATAGACCCTTTGACAGCATTTCAATTCGGTCCTGTTAGGTGCGGGAGGATCTGTTGACCGCCCCACTGCGATATGAACCACCCAAGCGCAGAGTCTAAGTGACCACGGGTCTTCACCCACAACCCCTTGAGGGGGAAGCAGGACCACTACCCCAGGAGGGGGAAATGGAACTTCGCTGCCTAGTGCCCACCAGGTTGCGCTCAGGATAATCCCACAGTGGGTTGGAGAACAGGTGACGACTCAGTGTGGAGAGCCAAGTACAGGCGAAATCGAGGTCAGGACAAGCCAAGGTCAGGGCAGGCGGAGATCAGAATGGTCGGGGACAGGCCGGAGGTCGAGGCAGGCAGCAGACTATCAACAGCGGAAATACAAGCCAGGGATCGAGACGGGCAGCAGACAGGAGTAGTCGAGGTCACAAGCCAAGGGTCAATACCAGGAAAACGATAAATATAATAACAAGTTCACTAGGCACACGCTGTATGAACAAACAGCACAGAGTAAAGGGCAGAGCTGTTTAAATAGGGCAATGGGCGCCAAAATTAACGCCTGCGCATGCGCACAGCGCGCAGCGCTGAGTGCGCGCGCGCGCAGCCGTGCGTGCGCACGCGCACAGCACGCAGCGCTGAGTGCGCGTGCGCGCAGCCGTGCGTGCGCATGCGCGCAACCCGATGTGCGCATTTCCAGGAGTGAGGCACTATGAATCCCAGCGTGCCCGCGCGCGCGTAAGGATGCGCCCGCGGCGACAACGGAGGGGACCTGGCTGGTGAGTATGACAGGTCCTGTGTAAGAGTTGTATCAGGTTAATTACATTGTTAATTGAGTTATGATCAATTACCTTGCTGTGTTTACACCCTGCCTTTTTTGTTGTTCTCTTTTTTTTTTTTTTTTTTTTTTTTCCTTTTGCTGTATCTGCCTTTTTTCTTTAAAGTTTTGTAATAACTGGTGTTCTGAAAAGGAGCACCTAGGTTATTTTAAACCCTGATTTATTGAGGTAATTGAGTTTGGAGCAGATTTTGAACTCTCTCCCATGCCAACAGAAGCATCTGTCAGGGAGCTCGAGATACCAGGGGAGCTAAAACTCACTCTTTTCTTGGTTCTCGTAAATGGGTTTTAGATTGTTTCCCACCTATCCCATTCATAAACCAAGTTCTTTCTATAATTGTTTCTATCTCTAAGAAATGCAATTCTTTTATTATTCATGGTGAGAGTTTAACGTTTACCAATATTTTCTTTTAGTTTGTTATTTAGCTCATCATAAAGATACTGTACAAGGAATCATAGGAGTCTATCTCATTTGGTATTTCATTAATTTGTATCTTAATGTGTCTATAAGTTTTTGTCTCATTTTATGACACGGTCAGCTGCATCAGTTGTAAGCAGCAATCAGTAAGAGCTTGATTCCACTCTAGGATAAATTGGTCGGAGTAGACTGTCTTAAGGACTTTCTTAATACAAAGGCCTCTAGGAATTATCCCCTGCTACAGTATATGTAATGTTTGAAGCTGGTAATGTTCCTCCACAATCTAGTCTCTTTACCCAAGAGCAGGGCTATATCCATGCCAGTGTTTAGGATGGACAGAGAAATAGCAAATATGTTCTAGTTGATGATCCACACCTTTCCTGATTCAGTCCCATCAATAAAATTGAGCTGTGCCAAAAATGTGTGAGCCTGGCCCTTGAGGACTGGAGTTGGGCATCCCTGCCCAAGAGACAATCAAGATAGAACTTGAGAGAAGGAGGGATCTGAGGCCTTGAGACCTTGAGATTTTGAAAAAAATAGAGATGAATTTATCCATTCTCTCTGAATCCCTCAACCTACCTCTCAAAAAAACAAAGTTGGGGTATAGGGATATCACATTTTCCTCATCAGATGCATTAATAGCATATGGAGTATCTATAATAGGTTCTGAGACCCCATGGGGGTTAAAATTAGAAGGAGGTATTGTCCCATGAGGATCAACAGAGTCCAGTCCACTCCACCAACAAAATGTTGGAAGGAGCTAAAGGTTTTGGGCATAGCTCCCAAAAGTTCCCAATTATTTGGTGTAGCACAGTCACTTGCATGGTGAGGGAATAGCCCTGCATTCCTAGTGTCGGGGGGGGGGGGGGGGGGGGTTGTACAGGGTTGCCAGCATCGGACATGTTGGTGATCTGTGAGTGAACACCACTTTGCTGGCTAAGCTATTCCCGACGGCACTGTACAGCATATAGCTGGGTAAGGTTATCAACAGTACTTACATCTTTGGAGGTCACAATCTCAGTTGAGAGAGTCCCACTAGTGAGGGGGGAGAAGGGAGGATGTAGTCCCTTGGACTATGCATGTTACAGGGCCACAGTTAGGACACATATGAATAATGGGGTACCTCTGCATGGTGTATGTGACTGTGCAAGTCAAAATGTTCTTTTGTACCTAAACTCCAGCTTTTAATTTAGCTGTCTGACGTCTTCTTCGTCCGTCCCTCGGCGCCTTCCACGATGCGCTCCACGCACGTCACGTGATTACAAACACTTCCTCCTTCAACCCGGAAGGAGGAAGTAATTGTACGCACGTGACCGCCGCTTGGACCACATCATGGAAGGCGCAGAGGGACAGACCGAAGAAGACGTCAGACAGGTAAGATTGTACCCCCAGTCCACCCCGCACAGTTAACTGGGAGATATCGGGATAGAACTATCCGGATGTCTCCCGGATCCGGATTTGAGCAGCCCTGCTTATCAGGAGTCTGTGTGCTGATAGATAAAAATGTATAGCCTTCTGTTTTCTATTTAGGAGACGAACAATGCACTGTATCTTCCCTGCAGTGATTGTGCTGCCCTTGTACACATTCAGAGCTCTAGTCAGTAGTATGTATTTGATCTTCTTTACTGTAAATCATTTATTTCTTTTTTCATCATCAAAACAAGCATATGAAGGTTGAAATGTGAAACTATGGCAAAAATTTGTAATTACAGCATGTTCAGCAACAGACTGTTTTTTCATACAGCCATGTATCTTTTCTCAAGCCAGGAAATGAAAATATACTTCCTGCCTTTAGAAAAGACACATGGCTGTCCGAAAGCAACAGTCTGCAGCTTTTGCTGTGCTAATCATGCTACAATTATTATTATTTTTTGCCTTTACTCTACATTGCAATCTTCATATGCTTGTTTTGATGAGTAAAGTGTTTATAACACATCCCTTCATGTTTAAATATGGCACAGCAATCAATATTAATTACATTGTGGGGCGCATGTGTTAATCTGTTCACACGTGTGGGCGGACATTTTTTGATAGTAAATCTGCAATCACTGTTTTTAAGTGAGTTTGAATTTACGCCTGGTAAATTTTAAATGAGACCTTTTATGTAAC
Organism: Hyperolius riggenbachi; assembly: GCF_040937935.1. NCBI lineage: Eukaryota > Metazoa > Chordata > Amphibia > Anura > Hyperoliidae > Hyperolius > Hyperolius riggenbachi. Next base: position 146,483,988 of record NC_090650.1, read on the forward strand.
TGAAGTCTAATTGTTACTCTATAGAAACTAGAAATTTCATTATAAAGGGCTCTTTGGTGCAAACACATTTTTAGAGCAGTTGCCAGGAACTCTTCAGTAACAATGCTTTTGATGGGTCACTGCTTGCTTTGAAATAAGTTATTTTATAGTGAGCAAAGGACAGAATCTATCAGTAGTCTGTGTTAGTGTCATTGGTAACCTACTTAAGTAAAGGTAGTCATAAGCTATGTACACATGTTAGATTTTCCTCAGTTGAAACAATCATTCCTGATCAATTTTTTTTGCAGACCAAGTTAGGGAAGGGTTTTTTTTTGTTTTTGTTTTTAGATAGAATGATGAGGATTTTTGCATGTGGGTAGAGCCACACTCAACCCTTATGGAGTGTGTTGAGTCACAGTGAGGGAAAGAATCCACCAACCTCACCGTCAAATATGGAGGTGGACACATTATACTTTGGGGGTGTTTTTACGTTAAGGGGACAGGACACTTTCACTGTATTAAAGAGACAATGGACAGAACCTTCCCTCACCCAGGGCATTGAAAATGGGCTGTGGATAGGTATTCCAGCATGACAATGACCGAAAACACACAGCCAAGGTAAGGAAGGAGTGGTTCAGGAGAAAGCAGATGAAGGTCCTGGAGTGTTATAGCCAGTCTCCAGACCTTGATCCAACAGAATATCTCTGTAGGCAGCTGAAGTTTTGAGTTGCCAAATATCAGCCTTAAAATCTTAGTGATTTGGAGAGGACCAGCAAAGAGGATTGGGCCAAAATCTTTCTTGAGATGTATGCAGACCTGGTGGCCAACTACAAGAAACATTTAACCTCTGTGATTGCCAACAAGTGTTTTGCCACCAAGTACTAAGTAATCTTTTGATTAGGATCAAATACGGTATTTCACTCATTATAATGTACATCAAGCTCTGACTTTGGGGCACTAGGCTTTGGAGGGTTCTTTTGTTGTTATTCCGTCTCTCACAGCTACAATAAGCCCACCATTACAATTATAGACTGATCATTTCTTAGTCAGAGGGCAAATGAGCAATATCAGCAGGGGATCAAATACTTATTTTCTTCACTGTATGATGAAATGTTAATATGAACATGATTCCATGAAATCAGCGTTTTAGATACTATGATATCTTCTGTTAATGGGGAATTGTTCACAGGTCTGTTGAAGTTCACATATGTTAACTCCATTTTAGATTTTTGGAGATTCCATACACTCAGAATCAAATAATCTATCCCGAGAATCTAGTTTATTATAAAGAAAAAATAAATAGTGTAGGGTGTGAATGTTAGAATAGATTTGAGGAGATGAACAAAACATCAATGAGAGACTCTATGGTGGCTGGGTGATGCATAGTTATACTATACATTCACACTCTAGTTGCTTGATTATCATTTTATTTATGTTGATATATATATCTTGTACCCTTCATTTCCTAAAGCTGGTCACAGCCATGTATGCTAGATTGTTCTATCTCTGATGAGTGAGACAGCCTGTTTAGCCAGTCTACACTCATTGGCCACTTGTAAACACCGGGTTTGCACCTGGTGTGGCACCATCCCACTGCCCGTTCCCCATCAGGTCCACTCTCTGCAGGAAGTGCTCAATGATGTGTTCCATCTTTGTTATTAGCAATTTGCTCCCACATCTTAGGGTGGACCTCTGCCCAGTGGGCATGTCCTTAATGCCATATGTGGTGACTGAGGGCATGCCTGTCTGATGCTGCAGCTCCTTGCTATTGGTTTAATGATTAAATGGGTGGAGCTTCATGTTCTCCATGGCTTTAACTGTTACATGTGGTTGAATATTTAGGGCAACGTGTTGACATTGTGGATAGTACTTTTTCCTTGCAGTGCTAGCGTTCCTGTTTTAAGTCTGTGCCAGGACCCTAGCTGCATGCAGTTTGTACATGGATTTTTTGTAGGTATTGTGGTTTCCTCCCACACCCCAAAAACATTTAGGTTAAATGGCTCCCCTCAAAATAGGTCTTATTCTACAATAGGAATATATGACAATGACTGACTATAGTAGGGGTTAGATTGTGAGCTCCTCTGAGGGACAATTACTGACAGGACTATAAACACTATGTAAAAGCACTGCAGAAGATGCCAGTATAAATACACAATTATAATAATAGTTCCACACCAGGTCTGCATTCACTCATAGTGATTAGTTGGCTTTGAAATTTCAGTTATTTGCCATATATTTTGGGCTTGTTCATTTAAAAGGGGTTACTGGACTTGTGCAGCCTCAAGTGCATTGTTTTTGAACTCTGGGGATTGTTCTGCAGGAACTACCTTGGAATTTCCCATAGCATGGTGCTGTTCTCTTGTCCTTCTCACACACTTCTTCATAAAGTAAAACACACTACTTACCTGTGAGCTTAACAGTATGTCTGTAAAGCCCTTGGTCCTATGCTGTGGCCTTAAAGGAAACCTGAGACGAATGGAGGCAAAACATTTATTCTTACCTGGAGTTTCCTTTAGCCCCCTTCAGGCCAAGGGCTGTCTCGTCGTCTCTCCAGGCTGCTCCAGTCGTCCGCTAGCCATCCTGGTACTTCTGCGAGTTGCGCTCCATCACGCATGCCCGGCCCGGCCGTGCGGAACTCTCCTGCCCACAGTAGCATGACAGGCGTGCGTGTGCCTCCATTCGTCTTTTGTACACTTTAAATGATCTCTAATGAACATTTGGAGCAACAGTAACACAAAGGCATATGGATGCAATTATTTTTTTCTCCCGCATTTTCTCCTAGGAGATAATTTTTCAACTTCTTTTTCAAATAACTTTTCAGCACTTTGCAATGAAAAAAGTAAGTAGCGTAGGTGAAAAAGCACCTTCAAAATGATTTAACAATTTTTTTGCTTGCTGATGGTTTAAAATGCATTTTATTGAGAAGTTGTAAAAATATCAACTAGTAGAAAACTCAAGAGAAAAGGTTAATTGCATATGGGCCAAAGTGCGTACTAGCTTTAGGTTTTTGCTCAAATTCTTTATGCGTTTAAAAAAAAAATGAATCACACCACGGGCAAAGGGGCATCATAAATTGTGAACCACATAGTATAAGTGAATTGTGTACAATCCAAATTTCAGATCAAAGCATGTCATTGAAAAAGGGTCCTATCCGCACTTTTTCTGCTAGTGAAGGTGAAGTACATGGTAGGATTTACTTGATGTTTGTATTTCTGAATAGCAGCTGCAGGGTCTATCGTGTTCAGTCAAAATAATTCTAAGAAGCCAGAGTTCATTAGATGTTCCTTATCTATTGTCTGTACTACTTTTTAGAACAAAAAAAAAAAACTCGTAATACATTTTTCGGTGGAGATGTGGCTATAATAATGACCTATTTTCTGTATTCATCTGGCAGAAGTCTGGTATTACTTGTGATGGATCATTCAGACAGGACCATTCTGAGGTTCTCATTGTGACAGATTTAACTATGAATTTTATAAACTCACTAGCCGCTGGCCTGGCATATTGTTAATGGGTTAGTCAAAATAAAATATGTCTTCGCCATCTAGTATGGGAACTATAGTGATTAAATTTATATACAAAATTGTATGCAACAGAAAAAGATTATCTTTGCCGTTCAGAAATATATCAGCTAAAATCTCTTTGGGCACATCATGGATTAACTTCTTTATAGCAAAATTTCCCATCTAGCAAGCATTTTATTTTTCACGTGAATTGCCTTAGAAGCGTGACCGACTGATTCCTTATAAGAAAATGTTTCTGGTCTTTTCAAGAATTTATCTCTCATTACTTGTACATCCTCTATGTGAACAGGATGGCTGGGCAGGAATATGCAGGTTGCTGACAATTGTGTGTTTTAAATATAAAATGTAAATATAGCCTGTGAGGTTAGTACATGCTCTCCATTTGTATTCCTCTATAATGTTTTATATGGTTTATTCACAAATTTTCATAATTTGTGCTTAGGTTATTATTATTTATTGCCTATTCATGATTTTTGCTCATGCACTTGTGCATGCATTCTCACTCAATGCAATTTTAGTGCCTTAGTTTGACAGGTCCAAAGTGCATTTGGTTGCCTATAGAACAGCAGTAGTTTCATGGAAAATGACAGCAAAAAAACACGGGCGAGCACAGAATATTTTACAAGTAGTCAGATATCACAATCAAAAAAATCTTTGTGTGGTGATGAATGCTGCCAGGAAAACTTACTAGGCCCGATTTACAGAAGCTCTAGAAGACCAAGTGTTATCCTAATCCCACTGCGACTACAGAAACCTAATTATTTCATGTACAAAGATGATTCCTTTATCCAGTAAAGTGTTTCCTGTTTCCTTGCATGTGAGCTGCACAGAGAAACGCTGCCTAATCCTGTAATGGCTTGCCATCCAGATCGCACTACAGTGCGATTCTGAACAGCATGCTACAGTCGAACACAGTGATTCCAGCACATGGAGATTTCGGCACAGCCGGCGCCCCATAGGCCGTAATAGGAATTACGCCTATAGCAGCGCACAGGGAGTAACTTCGGCGCCGTCAGAAGACGGAGCTGAAGTTACAATTAAAACACAATAATTCGGCTTCCAACAATTGCTGGAAGCCAAATTATTTCATTCCCCACTATCCATGGTGGCCTGGAGGGGGAATAGTATTTAACACAGCCGGGAACTTGTGCAACAGCAGGATCAGCCATATACTGGCTGAATCCTGCGCCCAAGTCTCCTGCGCCGTTCTCTCTCGTACCCGCTACAGTTTCCTGATAAATAGGAAGTAGCGTGTAGCACTTAGAGAGCGGACCTCAGCGGCGGAACACAGAGGTATGCCTGTGTTCCTGCCGCCGCTGCTGCCACCTATTTAATGCAGGAGGGGAGCTCGCTGAGGGCAGAACCCTAGGTGAGGGAGGGGGGGAGTGATGATGTGGGGGTCAATGCTCTCCCCTCATGCTGCAACCCCACCTGCCCCTCACAACGGTCCTGAGCTGGCCCGGGGGGGAGGATGGAAGGCATTCATAATTTTCACAGGGGGCCCAGTGATTTCTAGTTACACCCCTGCATGCACTTCTTATCTTATATCTCCTTGAGCATTTCAGTGGGATATATTGTACATGCATTCCTTGATGCATTTGCTGAATAGTTTAGTCATGTCATATTGTAAGGTACATTTTCAGTTGGGCTGTAAACACCTCAGAAACGGTATAGCATTTAAATGAAGCAGCCTCTGGTACAATCTAAAATTCCTTGTGAGCCACCCAGGCTCTGAAGCTGCCAAGCAGTTTCAGATAATTATACCACATTGCTGTATAACTAATATCAAATTCTTCTGGTGAAATGCTCTTCATTGTTAGTCAGGGGGTAAATGCTCTTTTTGTGTTTATTGTATGACTTCTAGTGCTGTGGCACTATATATTAATATTAACATTTATATAGCACTTTTCTTCAATTTGACTCCAAGTGCTTGAGAGCTGCAGCCACGAAGGCCACGCCCAATAGGTCACCGTGGATTATTAGCAAGTGTTACACAAGGATGCCTTGCAGAATAGGTAGGTCGCTTAGCCTGGATTTCAACTCTGGTCTCCTTTGTCAAAGGTGGTGTTTTTAACCAGTTTGACTCATCTGCCCATTGTTCCGGAAATACTGGCATTGCCTAGATGTTTGTGAGAGAACTTTAGTCTTGCCCAAATGTTCTTTATGGGCAGGAAAGAATTCCTCCTGGCGCATCTCCCATATGGGTCTAATTTGAGCATCTTCTTTCAGCATCCTGTGTACTGCTCTTGGGGTAACCTCACTAGGACTACCTAGATATGTAAACTGGCAGCTGTTTATAGATTTCCTCCCTTGTAGTTGATTTTCCGGATAGTGAAATTGTTAATACCCAATCTTTGGCAATCTTTTTATTTTTCACCCCAGTCTTTTGGAATTCTTTGAGAGTCTCACAAAATTGAGTACGCTTCTCACATTGTTTAAGATATTTAATCAGTATGATCAGTTTGATCAGCTCTTTTCAGTTTATATGAATTGCATCACCATGGATAGAACAAAATAGCTACAGTATATCAGAAAAGTGAGCACACCTCTCACATTTTTGTTAATATTTTATTATATATTTTCATAGGACAACACTGAAGATATGATACTTTGACACAATATAAAGTAGTCAGTGTATAACAGTGTAAATGTGCTGTCCCATCAAAATAACGCATGCAAGTGGTAGGTACAGAGTGGCACACCGTTACTTGAAGGTAGTCAGGGTGAATAACCAAAGTGGCAAGCCAAACCACCAGAAATCGTAAACCCTAAATCCAAATTAGGTTAGGACACCAATAGTTTAAGCCAGGGGTAGGGAACCTTTTTTGCTGAGAGAGCCATAAACACGACATATTTTAAATTGTAACTCCGTGAGAGCCATACAATATTAACTCTGTGCGAGCCATACAATATTAACACTAAATACAAAGAAATGTGTGCATTTGTAGATGGGTAAGGGTGGTGGGTGGGGAAAGCCGGTGAGGGTGCTGAGTGGGGGAAGGCAGGTCAGGATGCTGGGTGGGGGAAGGCAGGTCAGGATGCTGGGTGGGAGAAGCAGGTCAGGATGCTGGGTGGGAGAAGCAGGTCAGGATGGAAGCAGCAGGTCAGGTAGCACGGTGGGAGAGGCTGGTCAGGATGGGAGCAGCAGGTCAGGTTGCAGGGTGGGGGGAGGCAGGTCAGGATGCTGGGAGGGAGAGGCTGGTCAGGATGGGAACAGTAGGTCAGGTTGCAGGGTGGGGGAGGCAGGTCAGGATGCTGGGTGGGGGAGGCAGGTCAGGATGCTGGGTGGGAGAGGCAGGTCAGGATGGAAGCAGCAGGTCAGGTAGCAGGGTGGGAGAGGCTGGTCAGGGTGGGAGCAGCAGGTCAGGTTGCAGGGTGGGGGGAGGCAGGTAAGGTTGCAGGGTGGGAGAGGCAGGTCAGATGGGAGCTGCAGGTCAGGTTGCAGGGTGGGGGTGAGGCAGGTAAGGTTGCAGGGTGGGAGAGGCTGGTCAGGATGGGAGCAGCAGGTCAGGTTTCAGGGTGGGGGGGGGGCAGGTCAGGTTGCAGGATGGGAGAGGCTGGTCAGGATGGGAGCAGCAGATAAGGTTGCAGGGTGGGGTGAGGCAGGTAATGTTGCAGGATGGGAGCAGCAGGTCAGGTTGCAGGGTGGGGGAGGCTGGTCAGCATAGGGAGCAGCAGGTCAGGATGCTGGGTGGGAGAGGCTGGTCAGGATGGGAGCAGCAGGTCAGGTTGCAGGGTGGGAGAGGCTGGTCAGGTTGCAGGGTGGGAGCAGCAGGTCAGGTTGCAGGGTGGGGGGAGGCAGGTCAGGTTGCAGGATGGGAGCAGCAGGTCAGGTTGCAGGGTGGGGTGAGGCAGGTAATGTTGCAGGGTGGGAACAGCAGGTCAGGTTGCAGGGTGGGGGTGAGGAAGGTAAGTTTGCAGGGTGGGAGCAACAGATCAGGTTGCAGGGTGGGGGGAGGCAGGTCAGGTTGCAGGGTGGGAGCAGCAGGTCAGGTTGCAGGGTGGGGGGAGGCAGGTCAGGTGGCAGGGTGGGAGCAGCAGGTCAGGTTGCAGGGTGGGGGTGAGGAAGGTAAGGTTGCAGGGTGGGGGGAGCCACGTTAGGATGCTGGGTGGGAGAGGCAGGTCAGGATTGGAGCGGCAGGTCAGGGTGTGGAGAGGTAAGTCAAGGTGTGGGGTAGGCAGGGGATATTGCTTGGTGGGGGGCAGGCAGGTGAGGTGAGGTGCTGAATCGCAGGTTTAATAGGATACTAGTGCTGCAAACACACTCACCAGGCCAAGCAGCTTCAAAGTTCAAACAATGCGGAGTTCCAAAGAGCGGGCTCAGCTGATATCACTAGCAGCAATCTCAGGCCCCCAGTCCCTGCACTCCGTGTCACAATGGGGGCGGAGCTAAAATACGCTGGCCGCGGTGGTTGGAGGAGGCGGCTCACAGCTTGGCCATGTGAGAGGAGGCGGTGCAGTGCAGGGAGGAGGCGGGCATGTGAGGATGGAGGCCGGGCACGGAGAAGGGGGCGGCGGCGCATTGATTTCAAATTTACCACAGTCTCCCTGACCACTCTGTCACCCGTTCTTTAGTGAGCCGGAGACTCATCTGATAGAGTCTATCTTCTGATCTCAGCCTCCCCCTTCCACGGAACCGCAGATAGACGCAAGGAGGTGGCGGCGGCAGCACATTGATTTAAATTTAACTCTGTCTCCCTGGCCGCTCTGTCACACATGTTTTAGCGAGCCAGAGAGCCATATGAAGGGGCGAAAAGAGCCATATGTGGCTCGCGAGCCATAGGTTCCCGACCCCTGGTTTAAGCATTGCTTTATTGCATCAGTTAGTGCATTCTGCTAGCTGACAATTGTTTTGTGGCCTTGGCAGGTTCCCCTTAATCAAAGAATAGAAGCAGACATTTATGAAAATGTCTGCTTCTTTGCCTTGATAAAAGGGATCCTGCCAGGGCTCCGAAACAAGTTATTGGACTTTACAGCTCAGTACAGTTTGTTCTCTGTTTGCATGCATAGGTTTCCACTGAATACTAGTGAGTAATGATGGTCATGTCTAGGAAAACTCCTGGAGAAGCATGTGATTCGTTTGATTAGCGGATTTGCAAAGCTCTGATTTGCTGTGATTATATCTTACTTTAGCACATGATCATGACTAGCAAATCAGAGACTTGCATATCTATCACCTGACCAAACTGATGACATGCTTCTCCATGAGTTCTCTTAGATATGCCCATCACTACTAGTGAGTTTGTATCTGACCTTTGAGTGCATGTGTTCAATAAGGCCATGAGCTGCTTTGGAAACAGTTGTGAATGGTTCTAGGTACTTTCTAAGTCACTCCATGTATAATCCCTATATAAGAATTGTAAATAATTCACATAAAGGGTGAGAAAGGGAACTATGGGCTCGGGAATTGGTTGGACATCACTTGCTAAGCATACAGTGTGCCAGTTCTTTGTGTGATGTCATGGGACACATGTCCTCACACATGAACAATCTCAGCCGAAGCTGTCCTGAACAGATGCCTTGGCTGAATGTCATCGGACATGTGCGTCTAACTTAAATATAACCCAGCACCCTCCGCTCTAGCCCCAGCACTTCTCAAAGTAAAAATTAAAAAATGAAATCTGATTAAACGTTATGTTTCTGTTAAGACTGCAGTTGATCTGAACTACTAAATTAAAGAATTATGTAAATACTTTACTGTGTGAACTAAATAAACTCTGAAAATCTATTCAGGTACTACCAGTGCAATATTGTGTAACTGTCTTTGCAGCTTCTTAATAACTAATACAGTCTGGATGGTCTGTAGCTGTGAGTGCATTTTCAGCATCAGTAGAGAACAGATATGTCTAATCCTGCACATTACATCAGCCATTATACAGCAAGACTGCACTTCATTATATATGAATAATTATTTCCATCGCTCAGCCTCACTGCATGAAAACTGTTAAATCAGCTTATTTTGACAGGCAGCGAGACAGGCAGAAAATATAGAAATGATCCTGACATAGCTGAAGCCAATGAATAATTGACCTCTATATGGTGCTCGTTTTTCATATCGCCTCTAAATATTATTTAATTGTTTTCCTTTCCTATTCATCAGAACACAGCATAATAAATAAGATGTGTCAGGATGCTGCAACATTTTAAGAACCCTAAAAAGAGGAGCCTGTTAGTGGTCAGGGAATTGTTGCTTCCTGAGTCGTCACTGAAATGATAAACTAGCAAGTACGTGGGAGGAGAATCCTCAGGTTTACGTCGCCTTTGCCTGAGTCGTTTAGAATTAGTTTCTCTGCTAAACCATTGGTCAATGATACTGATTCTGAGTTTTGGGATTGTTTACTGATTGTTTATTTTTAGAACAAATAATTGTCATAGAAAAAGAAGACACTGTGTTGCGTCAAGAGTGGGTATACAGGTAGTCGGAGACTACCTGTATATGTGTTTGATAACTTGTTGTGTATGAGGTTTTTGTTATGCCAGCAGCACTGGTTAGCAGCAGACCTGGGCCCATATGCAATTAACTTATTCAACTGAGTTTTCTCTTAGGTAAAATTTTCAATCTTGTCAATAAAATGTCTTTTAAACCACTAGAAAGCAAAAAAATACTCAAATATGAAAAATCAAATATGAAAAATCAAATATGAAAAATCTCCTGGGAGAAAACTCAGTTGAATAAGTTAATTGCATATGGGCCCAGGTCTGCTGCTAACCAGTGCTGCTGGCATAACAAAAACCTCATACACAACAAGTTATCAAACACATATACAGGTAGTCTCCGACTTACGAACGCCTGCCTTACGATCGACACGCTGATACGAACGACATGGACTCTGTGTTACCATGGGAACAAGTCAAAACATTTTTTTTCAAATTGGACTTCTAGTTTTTGAGAAAAACATTTTTTAAAAAATCAAAGAAAAAATGGCTTTTAAACATGTATAAGCAGGTACAGAGGAGAGAGGTGACACTGGAGGCACAGGGGGGCACAGAGGAGCTACAGGGGACAAAGATGGCACAGTGTTCCAACTTAAGAACAGATTCAGGTGAAGAACGAACCTACAGTCCCTATCTCGTTTGTTAACCGGGGACTACCTGTATTCATGCTAAATAGAGGCCCAGGTATAAATTAAACAGGCTTTCACTTGTGAGCTAACCTTTCACATGGCTGCCCCCATGTGAGCTAATGGCAGCCTGGGTTCTCACCCCATAGGGCTAGCTAGGCAACTATCCAAGGAACCCTAAGGCCGAAAGGTAACATTCAACCAGGGTCCCGCATAATGGGGTGAGGATAGCTACTAAACCCAACGCAACTGTGAATGCAAAAAAGACAAAAAAAGTACAAGTAACACACAAAAGAGGCCAGAGAAAAGGAAGATAAACAAGAGAAGAGAGAGACAGCAGCCTGACAACTGCACAAAAATAAAGAGGCTATCATAATAGAATATAGAATAAGAGTATAGCTGCTTAGTCAATGTCTAAAAGGTTACTTTTACCCAGAAAATCCTGAATCCATTAATTGTTTTTAGTTCACAGATTCAACAAACTCAAACCAGGGAGCTCAGGTGCAACTAAAATGCTTATTTTTACTATGGATAAACTGAGTCAGATTCTCCATCTGTTGTATATGTTTAATCTCTTGCAGCCATTCCCCCATGGTGGAGGTGTGAGATGATTTCCAGTGGTGTACTATTAGCTGCATTGATCAAATGTTTCAAGAGGGATTTCTTATATTTATTTATTTATTTGATTTCTTATATTTATTTATTTGTTGTATTTATAAAGCGCCAACATGTTACACAGCGCTGGACATTAGTTTAGGTTACAGACAATAATTAGGCTTTTTTAGTAGGAGGGCTTTTTAGTTCCTTTTATCCCCCTATACATTCCTAGTAGTTTGGGTCACCCTGAGCTGCTTGGTTACTCTGTCAGACAATAATTAGGGGTGACATACAGCAATATGATAATACAGGAATACAAGAAAAACCAGATTACGCAGCACAATATGAGTACAAGGTAATGCTTAGTCAGTCACTGGATGGAGCATGGAGATTAGGCAAGTCAGGTTCACTTAAATGCATAGCATGGGTTCACAGTAATAGAGGTGCGTGATCTAGTAGGACACAAAAGGAGGAGGACCCTGCCCTAAGGCTTACAATCTAGAGGGAGAGGTAGGGACACGAAAGATAGGGGACCAGAGTTCAGCTGTGGGTTTAGAGCACTTGTGAGGGTTGGTAGGCCAGAGTGAAAAGGTGAGTTTTGAGGGCCTTCTTGAAGATTTTGAAGGAGGGAGCTGCCCTAATGGGTGGAGGTAGGGAGTTCCATAGTGTTGGAGCAGCTCTTGAGAAGCCCTGGAGGCGTGCATGGGACTGGGTGATGTGGGAGGCGGTCAGGCGAAGTTCATTGGAGGAGCAGAGTGAGTGGCTAGGTGTGTACCTCTGAGTAAGATCAAAAATGTAGGTTGGACAGGTTTTGTAGACAGATTTGTAGGTCAGACACAGTATCTTGAATCTGATTCTGGACTGGATAGGAAGCTGGTGGAGGGATTCACGGAGGGGAGCCACTGTTGTGGAGCGATGGGAGGAGTGGATAATTCTGTCTGCCGCATTCTTGACGGACTGCAGCTGGGAAATTTGGGTCATAGGGAAACCAGACAGAAGGGCATTGCAGTAGTCAAGGCGGGAAATTATGAGGGCATAGATGAGGAGTTTGGTGGTGACAGAGGTCAGGAAAGGGCGGACCTTGCAGATTTTATGGAGGTGGAAGTTGCAGGACTTTGTGAGGTTTTGGACGTGGTGGGGCGATGGAGAGTGCGGAGTTCAGGGTGAGGTGACACCCACACAGAGGGCTTGAGAGGTAGGGCAAATAGTAGTGTGGTTAAAAGTGACATTCACATCTGGGAGGGTTAGGGGTGGCCGGAGTGGGAAGATCATACATTCCGTTTTGTCCAGGTTTAGTTTCAGGAACCTAGCGGACATCCAGGAGGAGATGGCTGATAGGCAGGAGGAGACCTTGTCCATGGTAGTGTTGGATAGGTCAGGGGTGTGGAGGTAGATCTGGGTGTCATCTGCATACAGATGATATTTGACCAGCTTCCTACAAGTATTGTGGTTCTGGGGTTTATTAATGGACAACCATCATTCTAATCTGAATTAACCTCCTAACCTTCAAAAAATAATGGAAAACTCCTCTACTTAGTAGTTAGTGTCACATGGTAAGGAGGGTCTCCCACATCTATGCCCAAAGGGGTGCAGAGGAAAAAAAAGGTGGGTGGTGAAGCCCAACCTTAACCACTCACCCACAGCTAACCTTAACCACCCACTCACACCTTAACTTAACCACCCACTCACACCTAATCTTAACCACCCACTCACACCTAACCATATCCACCACCCCTGCGCCAATCTGCCCAAAAATAAAAATAAAAATCTGTAATTTTCTAACGCCCACATTTTCCCCTAAAATTGTTAGTTAGTTCCCTAATTTCCCAGATCGGGGGCCCCCTAACTGGTTATTACCAACCAGATGATTTCTCCCTGAGTTTGCTGTAGCAATACAAACTTTTGTGTCAAGACTGCTAATATTAGAAACTAGTTCCTTTTTTAAAGTGGAAAATACTTTAGTGCCTTAGTGAAATGTAATGAATTACACATGTTTTTACCCTCGAGCTACTGTACTGAATGGAAAATTTAATTAGGGTGCCTTTTTTCTATATCCACATCCTTGACAGTGCTAATTGCTAATTGCTATTTAGCATATACCTATAACGCTTATGTGATTTCATACTACCACCATTTCATGTATCTTGGTTCTCACATCCTCATGATGTGAGAGCTGTCACAGGTACTGTCAATCTTAAAGTGAACCTGCACCAAGTAAAATTATTTGAAAGAAACACGTGATGTACCAGCAAATTAATATTACATACTTATTGCCTTTTCAGAAGCTCATCATTTTCTTCTTACAATGATTCCTTCCATTTCTGGCAAGCTCTTATCAGACTTGTTTGGCTGGGTTCACACATAAAAGGTCCAGTCCTGTCTTGTCAGTTTTTGATAGCTGGCATCAGTGTTGTATGAGTTTTCTTTGGCTTGGTTCACACACAAACATGTACATTTCCGGTGCAGTCCTGTCCTGGCAGTTTTCCAATAGTTTTGTATGAGTTTTCTTTGGCTTGGTTCACACACAAATCTGTACATTTCCGGTGCAGTCCTGTCCTGGCAGTTTTCCAATAGTTTTGTATGAGTTTTCTATGGCTTAGTTCACTCACAAAAGGTGTACACCTCCGGTCTAGTCCAGTCCTGTCCTCTCAGTTTTGTGTCGGTTTTCTATGGGTGTGTTCACACAAAAGGTGTACAGTTCAAATCCTGTCAGGTAAAACTGAGTGGAGTGGACTGTACAGATTTATGTGCGAACCAAGCCCTTCTCAAGAAGCTGAATGCCTTAGGGTCCTTTTTCACTATATCAGTTTTACCTTATAACTGAATGGACAACTGATGTGTAAGGTAATGTCCTTGTTTCTTCATGGCTCACACAATATTACTGGCTAATGAATTGCTGACCGGGAAGCTGTTACAGGGTCATTGCTATTTTTAAAATGAAGGATGGAGCATTCCATTGATCACAGTGGAAAAACATGATGCGGGAGAGGAGAAAGAGATTGATAAACAGACTACACGGGAGGTAAGTATGACGTGTTTATGTTTATTTTGACTCTTATTTTTCAGTACAGGATGAGGTGCTTTTTTGATAGGCGGCTCTTGGGCCTGTTTTGGGATGGGACTGCTGTGTGGCTGCATTAGACAAATCCTGGCTTGGCTCTTGAGCTGACCAGGTGTTTTTAAACTTTACATGAGACTGTGAGGTATCTAAAAGTTATTTTAGGGGTAGGAGGATAATTACAATTGTTCATCTTATTAGTTTATTTTCATTTAAAGTTCACTTTAAATGCACAGCAGACTGTCCTGCAGATGGAGTGTTTTGAAACTTGGTCACTCCCAGAGTGCACCTCAAAAAATCTGGAGACAGAGCCTTCTGTCATGCTGCCCCTACTCTTTGGAACTCCCTGTCACAAGAGCCCCACTGGCCGTGAACACGCAAAACCGTCCGATCCGATTCTAGCACACAGATTGAGAGCTATGGACGCAATCTGCGTAGAATTGGCGGAGTTTGAGCGTCACGACGCAGTAGGGAGCCTGTGAGGTTACGAAAATACACTTTTACTCCAACCCAGGGGTAGATTTGCCACCATCTCTGTTTTCTATCAGCCCAGAGATAACTGCTAACTGGCTATAGACCTGTGAAACAAACAACCGGTTAAAACTGTGCAATTCCTATCTATCTATCAAAACAGTAGCGTCCCTTCGGAAGTTTAGGTCTCGTCTGTGTATACTGAATAGAAGGTTTTACTGAGAGGTAAAGACCTTTTAAAAAGCCTTTATTTGTTACAATATAAATAATTAATATATACAGACAATCGTGAACAATTAAACGATGAGAGACAGTGATAACACAGTACATAAAAGAAAAAGGGATAAAAAGAACGAATACTTATGATTCTGTGGAAAGTCCGTTCGGGAAAAGACAAAGTTCCTTTGTTGCAGTTAGTTCGCAATATGGCCGAACCACATGGCCGTTGCTCCGCCTGCAAGATGGCCACTGCTATTTCCCCAAGCAGTGGCAGTCTTTTCGGTATGATGGAAAGTGGGGGAATTGGCTGGGGGTCCTCATGCAATCAGTTTTGAGCACTGACATTTCTGGGCGGAGTCTCAAGCTCAGCCCAGGGGCGTGTCAGGCAGTGAGTTCTCAGGGGAGGAACTTCCAGCCATCCACAAAATATGTCCAATTTCATACCCCGCCGGGGTTTTGTCGCACATGCAAACCGATTTCATATTCAGATTGGGCTGAGAATACACGTTCATAGGACATCAAACTTGCAATATTTGGGGCGCACGGGGACCCCATTATTCATATCTCAGCCCCTGCTCGGGTTACCTGGCTATGTCTAGTATCACCATATTCTACAGAATTAGGGAAACAAAATTATGTAATTTTCATATTCCTCCCATGGATGGTATTTGCAAAATGTGACAAAGTTATCAACACCATGCATTCCATACTCAGTTTAGTCGGTGCCGTCAAGACTGGGAGGAATGTAGGTGTCAATAGACCTCATGCTGTGCTAGCTTCCCCTGTTGAATAGACTCTGTTGGTATTTCAGCTCTGCCCAATTAGCACATTAGTGTCACCAGAGCTTTTCCGGGAGCCTTAACAGGATTTCTTGCTAAACCAGGTTGCTTTAGCCATATGCTAACGCAGGCCCATTCAGCCCTCATGGCAAAAGGGGGGGGGGGGAAGGCAGGAAGGAAAAACTTCTATTTTAAAAATAAAGAATGTCAGTTTTCCGATCACGGTTGCGATCGGACACTCGGCCGCGAATCCTCGGACGACTGGGCGTCGCCCGGCGTCACACCTCCCCCTTCCCGAGCTCTGCTCAGGGAGGTGTCAACAGGACGCCTTCCGTAGCAGCTATTGGCGCTGTTGGGTCGGGTTCCCCCTGACACCGCGACAGCCCATCAGCGTTTTGGTGTCGGCTGCCTGCTTTGTGTTGGATCGTAAAGTCGTACTGCTGCAATGACAGGCTCCACCGTAGGAGCTTGCCGTTGGTTCCAGCAGTACGGTTTAGCCAACTCAGGGGATTGTGATCAGTGACGATCGTGAAGGAGCGGCCGTACAGATACGACTGCAGTTTCTGTAGGGCCCACACGATCGCCAGGCACTCCTTTTCAGTTGTGGAGTAGGCTACCTCTCGGGGCAGGAGCTTCCGGCTCAGGTAGAGGATAGGGTGTTCATCCCCCTTTCCATCCACCTGGCTGAGGACTGCGCCGAGACCGTAGTCAGAGGCATCGGTTTGCACCACAAACCGACGACTGAAGTCTGGGGCCTGAAGCACAGGGGCGCTTGCGAGGGCCTGCTTCAAGGCCTGGAAGGCATTCTCACAAGCGGGGGTCCAGCTAACAACCTTGGGGTGCTTCTTGCTAGTGGCATCGGTCAGGGGCTTCGCCAGTGTACTATAGGTGGGAACAAATTTCCTATAGTAGCCGGCGGTCCCCAGGAACGCCTGGACCTGCTTTTTCGTGATAGGTCGAGGCCATGCCAGGATGGCGTCCACCTTTCCCGTGTCAGGTTTCAGGGTGTTACCCCCCACCCGGTGACCTAAGTACTGCACCTCGGTCATGCCAATCTGACACTTACTCGGTTTAACCGTCAGATTGGCCATGGCCAGCCTCTCTAGTACCTGGGACAGGTGTTTGAGGTGTTCTTCCCAGGTGGGGCTGAACACCGCAATGTCATCCAGATACGCTACAGCGAACCCTTGCATTCCCTCTAGCAGGTCGTTCACGGCCCGCTGAAACGTGGCGGGGGCGTTCTTCATCCCAAAGGGCATCATCGTGAACTCGAAGAGGCCGAAAGGGGTGATGAAGGCCGACTTTTGCCTCGCGTCAGGTGCAAGTGGTATCTGCCAATACCCCCGGCTCAGATCCATGATTGATAGGTACCTGGCTGATGCCAGTGTATCTAGCAGCTCATCAATGCGAGGCATGGGGTAGGCGTCTGTAGTGGTGATGGCGTTCAGTTTCCTGTAGTCTACGCAGAACCGAGTTGTCTGGTCCTTCTTGGGAACCAGGACAACAGGGGCTGCCCAGGCACTACTGGACTTTTGAACCACCCCTAACTCCAGCATCTCCCTCACCTCCTTCTGCATGTCCGCCTGTACCTCGGGAGAGACACGGTAAGCGGATTGCCTGATGGGGGGATGGGTACCCGTATCTACCCCATGCACCGCCATACTGGTCCGCCCCGGGATACCGGAGAAGGTGTGCTGGTACTGGCCCAGCACCTTCTGTAACTGCTCTTGCTGGGCTGAGGCGAGCTGTGGATTGACGTTTAGGTCGCCGTCCACATCTCGTACGTCAGCCAGCAGGTCTAACAGGGGGTCTGCCTCTCCCTGCTCTAACCGGCTGCACACTGGCAGCGCATACTGGGTCCTGTCATGGTGGGCCTTCAGCATGTTTACATGAAAGCTCTTCTGCTTCCTGCCCCCCATGTTCACTAGATACGTCAGAGGGTTTAACCGCTGCACTACAGTAAAAGGCCCCTCCCAGGCTGCTTGCAGCTTGTTCTGCCTCACGGGAAGAAGGGCATATACCTTGTCACCCACATCAAATGACCGCTCTCCAGCAGTGCGGTCGTACCATGCTTTTTGTTTGGCCTGAGCCTGGGCCAGGTTGTTGGTCACTACTGCGGACAGGGACTCCATTTTGTCCCTGAACTTGAGGACGTAATCGACCACGGAGACATCAGTGGGGTCGCCCTTGCCCTCCCATGTCTCCCGCATCAATTGTAAGGGTCCTCGGACATTCCTCCCATACAGGAGTTCAAACGGGGAAAACCCGGTTGACTCCTGCGGCACCTCCCTGTACGCAAACAACAGATGAGGCAGGTATCGTTCCCAGTCCCCACCTTGCGACTCAACAAACGTGGTCAGCATTTGCTTCAGCGTCCCGTTGAACCGTTCACACAGTCCATTGGTCTGCGGGTGGTAGGGACTGGAGACAATGTGCGTCATGTGTATCTTTTTGCACAGGGCCTCCATGAGTTCGGACATAAACTGGGATCCCTGATCGGAGAGCATCTCCGCAGGGAACCCGACTCGGGAGAAAATGTTAAGTAGCGCGTCTGCTACCTTGTCCGCCCTCAGGGAGGAAAGCGCCATGGCCTCAGGATAGCGGGTGGCGTAATCCACCACCGTCAGGATGTACCTTTTGCCACTGCTGCTGGGAGTGGGCAATGGTCCAATTATGTCGACTGCCACTCTGTGAAAGGGCTCACCTATGATTGGCAGTGGACACAAGGGAGCCTTGCGGGGGTTCCCAGCCCGTTTTACCTTTTGGCAAACAGTACATGAGCGGCAATAGTTGGTCACATCGATCCGCATCCTGGGCCAGTAGAAATGACCCTGGATACGGTCAAGTGTCTTGTGGATTCCCAAGTGCCCTGCCAGGGGAATGTCATGTGCGGACTTCAGCACATGCCCCCGGAAGGCACTGGGTACCACAAGCAACTTGGTACCCACACTTGTTTCACCTTCGGTGGGCTGTACAGGCTCGCTGTACAGCTTACCACCTTCCCAATATACCTTGAAGGTATCTTCATTCGTGAGGGGCTCCGAAGCCTGCCTTCTGAGTGCCTCGAGGCTAGGGTCAGTCTGGAGTGCTTGCACAAATGCAGCACTCTCGCTCTCAGCCAGCTGGCCCGTGGCATATGCAGTTAGTGGCTGAAGGCTACCATCCCTGTGGTCAGAGGAGGGGGAGGAGGCCGGAACCTCTTCCACCTGCTCTGAGCCCAGGTTCTGAGCAGCGCGGCTGCGTGTTACTGCCAGTACAGGTACACCTTCAGACTGGCACATACTGGCATTACTCACATCCTGGCTGCATGCATGAATTACAGTGACAGGTACAACAACATTTTCATCACAAACAATCGGTATATCAAACACAGGTACCTGTGACACAGGTACTATTGGACTCGGTACCCCTGGACTGGGCACATTCAACCCACCTCCCCCCTGTTCTTGCCCCTTGGTGCAAAGTACCTTAGTGTGGGCGGAGAGTCCGTCTCCCTCCTGGCAGTCTGAGGGGCTTGGGGCAGGTTCATAATAGGACACAAGCTTGCCCAGGTCGGTCCCCAACAAAACTGGGACCGGCAGTTGGTCCAGGACCCCAACAACCTTCTCTTGAACCCCCACCCCCCAATCGATGGACACCCGAGCCTGGGGAATGCGAGAAAGAGTGCCCCCCACTCCAGTGAGGGTAAGGTATTTGTCAGGGAGGATATTTTCCGTCGGGACCAGGTGCGCACGCACCAGGGTGACATCCGCTCCAGTGTCGCGGAAACCGGTAACAAGCTGGTCGTTCACTGTAACCAGCTGGTGGTTGCTCGTAGCGGAGTGGATCCCTCTCCCACCTGCGAACATGACGTTGTTGGGTGCTCCCGGCTGGGGTGCGCTGGCTGGCGGCAGTTGCCGTGGGCGAGGTGTAGGTGGTGCAGGAGCTGGCGCGGTCTGCCTCCGCTCCGGGCAGTTAAACTTCATGTGTCCGGGCTTGCGGCAAAAGTGACAGGTGATGCCCTCTGTTACTGCAGGCCTGGGCGCAGCAGCTGCGCTGGAGGGCCTCTGGGGCGCACGGCTCACAGAGGTAGGAGAGTCTGCAAAATTGTGGGACTGACCTCCTCTCCAGCTAGATGGGGCAGTCCTGCGGGTCTCCGGCACCCTGGTCGTTGCAAAGGTCTCAGCGAGGTCTGCAGCGACCGTCGCTGACGCCGGTCGGCGCTCCAGCACAAACTGGCGTACATCAGCCGGGCAAATGTTCAGAAACTGCTCCAGGACGATTAAGTCCTCCAGGACACCGTAAGACCCTTTAGTGAGGCCTAGCGTCCACTGGCGGAGTGTGGTGAGCAGACTGCTGACCACATCTTGATAAGAATCAGTAGATTTTTTCTGCCAGGACCTGAACCTTTTCCGGTAGGCTTCTGGCGTCAGCTGGTACTTAGTGATTATAGCCTCCTTTATAGCGGTATAATCATTGTCCTTTTCCACAGGCAGCTCTGAGAAAGCATCAAGCGCTTTGTAGCGCAGCAAGGGTGTCAGATGTCTGGCCCACTGGTCTTGGGACAGACGATACTGACGGCAGGCCTTTTCGAAAGACCTCAAAAACAAGTCAATGTCAGTGTCTTTTTCGATAATAGCAAATTTAAATTTTGCACTTACTGGAGCGGCAGTCCCTTCAGCAGGGAGGCTGGGCGTTGAACTCCGGCTGGCTTGCTGCACTTTCGCCATGTTCAGCTCATGCTGTCGTCTCTCCCGCGCCTCTGCAGATTGGCGTTCCTCTCGCTTTTGCTCCGCCATGTACTGCAGGTACTTGTCCACATCAGTTTCCATCAGCTTTTGCAATGCCTGCTGCATTACTGGATCAACATAACTGGACAGTCCAGTACTGGCCGGTTCCAGGCGAGTACTTTCAGGGGTTCTGGGGTCGGGGATCACACTGACAGCCTCCTGCGTATCTGTTGCCGCATTGCCCGCGGGTTGCTCAACCTCGGTACGCACAGGATCTTCAGTCTCTGGTTCCCCTCGACTTGCGTTAGATGAGCCGGTGTCCTCCACAGTGGACACCTCCAGCGTCCGCAGATTCTGGCTATCCCATCGGTACAAGTCCGTTATCAGGTCCTGCTGTTTCTTGCCGCGGATGTCCATGCCTCTCGCCTCGCACAGACTCTGCAGGTCGGATAGGACCATGACCTTGTAATTCCCGGACATTTCCATGCCAAATAAAAGAAAACTTAGGGGAGGGGTACTGGTTACACAGTCTCTCTGTATATATGAAAAATATATTGCACTCAGTCACTACCAACGAATTAGTTCGTTTCTCGATAGGGCTAATTCGATAGCCCTACCTGAGATACTATCAGCACACACAGATCCCAAACGCTGCCGACCACTGTCACAAGAGCCCCACTGGCCGTGAACACGCAAAACCGTCCGATCCGATTCTAGCACACAGATTGAGAGCTATGGACGCAATCTGCGTAGAATTGGCGGAGTTTGAGCGTCACGACGCAGTAGGGAGCCTGTGAGGTTACGAAAATACACTTTTACTCCAACCCAGGGGTAGATTTGCCACCATCTCTGTTTTCTATCAGCCCAGAGATAACTGCTAACTGGCTATAGACCTGTGAAACAAACAACCGGTTAAAACTGTGCAATTCCTATCTATCTATCAAAACAGTAGCGTCCCTTCGGAAGTTTAGGTCTCGTCTGTGTATACTGAATAGAAGGTTTTACTGAGAGGTAAAGACCTTTTAAAAAGCCTTTATTTGTTACAATATAAATAATTAATATATACAGACAATCGTGAACAATTAAACGATGAGAGACAGTGATAACACAGTACATAAAAGAAAAAGGGATAAAAAGAACGAATACTTATGATTCTGTGGAAAGTCCGTTCGGGAAAAGACAAAGTTCCTTTGTTGCAGTTAGTTCGCAATATGGCCGAACCACATGGCCGTTGCTCCGCCTGCAAGATGGCCACTGCTATTTCCCCAAGCAGTGGCAGTCTTTTCGGTATGATGGAAAGTGGGGGAATTGGCTGGGGGTCCTCATGCAATCAGTTTTGAGCACTGACATTTCTGGGCGGAGTCTCAAGCTCAGCCCAGGGGCGTGTCAGGCAGTGAGTTCTCAGGGGAGGAACTTCCAGCCATCCACAAAATATGTCCAATTTCATACCCCGCCGGGGTTTTGTCGCACATGCAAACCGATTTCATATTCAGATTGGGCTGAGAATACACGTTCATAGGACATCAAACTTGCAATATTTGGGGCGCACGGGGACCCCATTATTCATATCTCAGCCCCTGCTCGGGTTACCTGGCTATGTCTAGTATCACCATATTCTACAGAATTAGGGAAACAAAATTATGTAATTTTCATATTCCTCCCATGGATGGTATTTGCAAAATGTGACAAAGTTATCAACACCATGCATTCCATACTCAGTTTAGTCGGTGCCGTCAAGACTGGGAGGAATGTAGGTGTCAATAGACCTCATGCTGTGCTAGCTTCCCCTGTTGAATAGACTCTGTTGGTATTTCAGCTCTGCCCAATTAGCACATTAGTGTCACCAGAGCTTTTCCGGGAGCCTTAACAGGATTTCTTGCTAAACCAGGTTGCTTTAGCCATATGCTAACGCAGGCCCATTCAGCCCTCATGGCAAAAGGGGGGGGGGAAGGCAGGAAGGAAAAACTTCTATTTTAAAAATAAAGAATGTCAGTTTTCCGATCACGGTTGCGATCGGACACTCGGCCGCGAATCCTCGGACGACTGGGCGTCGCCCGGCGTCACACTCCCTACCACACCCAGTAAAGACAGCACCATCCCTGGAGCTATTCAAATCCAGACTGAAAAGCCACCTGTTTAGCCTGGCATTTCCAGATTTATAAAATTCTTCCTCTGTACCACGATGGTCGGAGCCATGCTTATGCGCTTTGAGTCCCACGGGAGAAAAGCGCTTTACAAATGTTATTTGTTGTTGTTGTTGTTGTTGGAAAGACTCACAGACTGACTGTCAGCTGCAGGAGTCTGCTGAAAATTGTGGACTTTAATGTACACCTGAACTGTGACAAAGGAGGTGACTTTTACTTGCCTGGGGCTTCTTCCAGCTCCCCATAGTATTTGAGGCACCTCTGTGTCTTTAGGGCCCCCTCCAGTCTGCTGCTGTCTCCCTCAGAAAGATCTCCCACAAGGTTTAGTTACCAGCTACTGCACATGCCTGCTTCTGTTCACTCACCTCCTCAATCGTGCTCCTGTCACCTCACCCAGGGCTGGTTTTTGCTGCCTGAAGCTAACTTGTGAGGATGCGTTCCCCTCCCCCCGGAATTAAAATGATCGCACAGCACCCAACAATTTGCACCACACGTTATAGCTGCCGTGAGCACCTGAAAAAACACCCTCAATATAGGTAGGTAGCCAGGTATATGTGCACCCAGTATTGGTAACTAGGTACAGTTGCCCCCAGTATAGATTAGCTAGGTACGGTTGCCCCCAGTATAGGTTGGCCTGTCTTCACTTCATGTTTCTGCCTGGTGCTCCCCCGAGGCTTCTGCTGCCTGAGGAAGTCGCCTCACTTGGCATCATGGCTGGGCCGGGTCTGACCTCACCAGGCACTTTCTACTCATGTGCGGTACAATTATTTTGTGAAAACGCGTCTGGCAACTGGATGATCGAGGAGGTGTGCAGACAGGACCATGCATGTGACTAAGCCAGGCATGGGCAAACTCGGCCCTCCAGCTATTACGGAACTACAAGTCCCACAATGCATTTGCCATTATGAGTCATGACTGTGGCTGTCAGACTCCTGCAATGCATTGTGGGACTTGTAGTTCTGTAACAGCTGGAGGGCTGAGTTTGCCCATGCCTGGACTAAGCCTAGACAGAGATCTTTCTAAGTGGCACAGCTGCACAATGGATGGGACAGACGGCCTGAAATACTATAGTGGGCTTTTTTGTCATCGATCAGGTGTACTTTCAAGCTAGCAATGTAAGCAGAGCTTTAATTTGGTACTTTCTGTACAGCGTGTGTTGCATTATTCATCTCTACAAAGTAAGGTCTGCTTTTTTTCTGTTTTCTGCACCGTTGTGTCTTTGCCATAATAAAGCATCACGTACTTTATGCTCCGATTTATGTTCCTTCAAATGATAGTAGAGGAATGGATGTGTCTATGGCTATGTTATAATACCATAACTACTAGTAGGGAAATTTCCGAGCAAGGTTCTCAGCTGTCCTTTTCCTCCCATGAAATGTTACTCCTCCTGCTGCAAAAAAACAAAGTATCTGTCACACAAGGGCCTTTATTCACTAAGACAAATAGCATGCCTTATCAGAGATAACACGCCTTATCAAAGTTAAAATGCCTTATCGGAGTAGCATAGCAAGTGCTACGAACCCGCAGGGGCTCAGGGCAGGACAAGTGGAGCTCTCGTCATTGCCAATTAGCAGGCATAAGTTCGTAGCGCTCGCTATGCTACTTTGATAATGCGTGTTAACTTTTATAAGGCGTGTTATCTCTGATAAGGCGTGTTAACTTGGATAAGGCATGCTATTTGTCTTAGTGAATCAAGCCCAAAGTGTTTGGCACCCTTACACTCCCAATGCTCTCTAGAAATGAAACCAACTGGATGGTTAATGGCTCAGTCTTCTAGACCAGTGTTTCCCAACCCTGTCCTCAAGGCCCACTAACACTGCATGTGTTGTTTAACTCCACAGAGGTAGTTAATTAGCTCTACTGCAACACTAATTACCCCACCTGTGATTGTGTGTGGTTTCCTGCAGAACATGTACTGTTGGTGGGCCTTGAGGACAGAGTTGGGGAATTATGTTCTAGACTATAGAAAGTTGAAATGGTTCTGGATGAACTGGCCTATTAGTTATTAGATCATGCACATAAAACCTCTTTCAGATGAATAAATCCACACTTCAGGCAGGCAAATAAGCGGAGTGTACATATTCACCATAGAAGTAAATGTTCAAAATCATATTTTTCAAAGCAAACTTTACTTTCTTCGTGTGTTCTATCTTGATATCTTATGACACAGAATCTACAGTTGGCAGCACCACAAAAACCCTTCTGTGAATTTAGTTGCCCTTTGCTTCTTGCATAAATTCAAATGACTCTGTGGGGGAAAGTGAATTTATAGCAACACAAATAACAAGAATGGTGGCTTAAAGCCCTGGAGGAACATTAAAGCAGAGCAAATTCAGAGCAGAGAAGGTTTCTGTAAATCCCACAAAGCAAGCATTTCCACACTGTGCTGTACGCTTTCTTTGTCTGCAGTGCAGCCTAGGGAAATCTGTGCTTCTTGATAACTACCTTTTAGCGATCCACTATTTACTTTTAGACAATTACTTAATATATAATAGTCCTCAAGAGAGCACACTAATAAGAATTTCAAGACCACAGTTACAGGTTTAAAATGTATAGCAGTATAATTTTGATGCACTGAATAGCAGGATGATATAGCAATAGATCTGGGGATTAGATGTTCCATTAATTTTGTTTCCATTATTGGCAAGATAGATTTTCTGTTCAAGCATTATTGAAATATAACTATAGATTGTCAAGATTAAGAGAAAAAGTGCTCAAGCAAAAATATGGTTAGCTGTGTTGTCTTCCTGTTTAATGGCTAAATTGAATAGTCTAATAACAGTGTAAAGTTGAAGGATATCCTTTAACACAATGCGGCAATCTTAGATTTTCTTATTTTGTATTATGTATAGGAATTAGTATGTATGTATTATGTATAGGAATTATTTTGTATTATGTATAGAGAAAAACAGTGGCAGTCATCACAGAAGTCTGATGGGTAGCATTGGGGCCAAAAGAACCTGGTATGCAGCTACAAACAATGGTTAAGTGCCAGGAAGCCTGCTGTATCTCCCGAGGGAGCAAGGTAGCAGTGACATGGTGTTGAAAGGATACCCGAAGTGACATGTGACATGATGAGATAGACATGTGTATGTACAGTGCCTAGCACACAAATAACTATGCTGTATTCCTTTTTTTCTTTCTCTGTCTGAAAGAGTTAAATATCAGGTATGTAAGTGGCTGACTCAGTCCTGACTCCGACAGGAAGTGACTACAGTGTGACCCTCACTGATAAGAAATTCTATAAAACACTTTCCTAGCAGAAAATGGCTTCTGAGAGCAAGAAAGTGATAAAAAGGGGAATTTCTTATCAGTGAGGGTCACATTGTAGTCACTTCCTTTCTGAGTCAGGACTGAATCAGCCACTTACATACCTGATATTTAACTCTTTCAGGCAGACAAAGAAAAAGAGGAACACAGCAAAGTTATTTGTGTGCTAGGCACTGTACATACACATGTCTATCTCATCATGTGACATGTCACTTTGGGTATCCTTGAAGGACAGCTCCATGGCACAAATACCTTGCTCCCCATTGCTTGGCATTACTCAGCACACAGGAGCATTACGCAAGCGAATAGTGTTATGCTCTTTATGCTCAGGCATCGCTCAGGTGAATCGCAATTGAATTTGCCGGTAAATCCTGAGTGATGTGAGGTGGTAGTAAGCTTGCACACTGCAAGCTTCTTATAACCTCAGATTGCATATGACTGTATGTATCTTCCAGGAAGTGTCTTGGCTCAACAAATGGGAATTAGGCCTAAGATCGTCCCCTGCAGACGATTGCTGTTATGACACCAAATGTTAGGGGAAAAAGTGTAGGTAGTGGAGTAAAACAGGGTGTGTGTCAAGAGAACTGGCTAGTGGGTTCTCTGAAAGGGACCCTGAGCAGAGGGGTAAATTCAAAAGCTGGACTTACCTGGGTCTTCCTCCAGCCACCCGTAGCCTACGAGGTCCCCTGGCAACTTCCTGGCTCCTTTCCTGGTCCCGCTGGCAGCTCTGGTAATCCCGTGACTTTGCCTGAAGTCACACGTGCGCGCCTTCACGCTGGTCACTGTAAGAAGAATGCACAGTTCAGTCTTTAGAGAACCGCGCATGCGCAGGACTCTCATGGCGATCAGCATGATGATGTGCAGGAAAGGAGCCAGGGGGATGCTGGGGGACCTTGCAAGCTAAGGGGGGGGGGGGGTTGGGTTGGCTGGAGGAAGCCCCAGGTAAGTCCAGCTTTTGAATTTCCCCCTCTGCTCTGGGTCCCTTTAAGGCATTCATTTGAAACGGGCGTCTGGAAAAAAGGGTGCCAGAAATGTAGTTTCGGTTATAAAACAGCACCGTATATAGCCGAGAAAAATACTTTTGGTTATAAAAGGGCAGTGGTAATAGGCAAGTAAAATGATGGTTTACGGGATATAACCAAGAAACGATTTTAGTTATAAAAGGGCATCAGATATAGCCGAAAAAAGTGGTTTCTATTATAAAATGTCTCCGGATATAACCAAGACAGGTGATTTTGATTATAAAACGGTGCCAGATAGAGCAGAGAAAAGTGATTACTATAACCTAACTTTCCTACTCTCACACAGAACCCTCTCCTGGTAGTGCCTAACCCTAAGACCCCCCCCCCCGGTGATGTCTTACCCTAGGACCCCCCCCCGATGATGCCTAATCCTAGGACCCCCCACCCACCTCGGTGGTGACTAACCCTAATGCTGGACATACACGGCTCGATTTTGCCACTCGATTCTCCCGCTCGATTAATTCCCCGCTCGATTCCGCAGCCGATTCTCTTATCCTCCGCTCGTTTCTCTTATCTTTTTGCATTGTCTTCAATGCAAAATTGATCGACGAAACGATCAGGCCGGAGATCATACATGTCGGAAATGATCTATCGAGCAATCTAAATGGCTCAGAATCGAGCAGTGTATTCCCAGCATAAGATGTATTATAGTTGTAGCTGCAATTCAAGTCAAGCATATGTTATTCTGAAAATGTAACTGAATTTGTGACCTTTTGATATAACTGATCTTTAGACGTACTTGTTGTAGCTGCATGTATATAGCCATAAAACATTATAGGAGCCCTTTTCTATAGCCATAAATCACAGAAAATAACATTGAAGTCTATAGAGGCTCTCTTTTGACACAGACAGCTCTGGCGCCATTTTTAACTGATGCCCTCTTAAAGGTCAGTAACGAGAAAAGGAAATCCGGACTTACCTAGGGCGGCCTCCAGCCCCCCATAGCCCGCAAGATCCCCCGGCATCCTCTTTTTACCTCCAGTGGTCCTGCTGCCGACTCCAGTAATCCAGCAACTTCGGCTGAAGTCGCACATGCGTATCCTTATGTTGCCACTTCTCCACTCTCTTCTCTTCCCTTTGCAGCATAGCATGGCAGCGTGCACCAGCTTTCCTTCGTAAGGCTCATAGAGAAACGCTGGTGCATGCTTCAGCACTGCTGAGTTAATAGGAGAGAGCAAAGCAATGGTGATGTAAGCATGTGCACACTGTGCTGCTGCTCTCAATAAAGGACAACTGAAGTGAGGGGGATATGGAGGCTGCCTTATTTATTTCTTTTTAAGCAATACCAGTTGCCTGGCAGTCCTGTTGATCCTCTGCCTTTAATACCTTTAGCCATAGACCCTGAACAAGCATGCAGCAGATCAGGTGTTCCTGACATTATTGCCAGATCACATTAGCTGCATGCTTGTTTCAGGTGTTGTTCAGACACCACTGAAGCTAAATAGATCAGCAGGGCTGCCAGGCAACTGGTATGGTTTAAAAGGAAATAACTATGGCAACTTCCATATTCTTCTCATCTCAGTTGTCTTTTAAGGGGCCCACGGGTCATAGACAGGCCTTCAGTTGGGGGAAAAGGAGTACAAGCTTTTTTTTTTTAATTAGCATTGGGTGTTATGAAGTTTTTACGGAGGGCCCTATGTGGAATTGTTAAGCCCCTGGACATGGCATTTATTTAAAATATATTATACTTATTTAGAAGGGAATTTTTATATCTTAAAGCTTTCTGGAGACACTGAACATACTTGATACATAATACTCTGAAAAGAATAATTATATTGTAATGCTTATTATTAAAATATGAAAACAGCAACAAGCATAAATAACAATTATTTGGTTCCGTGTTTATTGGATATTGTGTGATTACATTTCAGTTGATGGCTATAAATCTTCTAAAATATGTATATTCAGAGAGAAGGTAGCTCCTGCACTCTGCATCCTAGGGGGGCAGAAAAAAAACAGAAAATGTAATTTAATTCAGATATTAGAAGTGTTGTATTTCTTTTTTAACATATTGTTCTGCACTTTATTTATGCTAGTCTTCTTAAAGCAGAACTGAAGATTTCAAAAAAAGAGTTTTACTTACCTGGGGCTTCTGCCAGCCCCCTGCAGCTGACCTGTGCCTGCGAAGTTACCAAATGATCCTCCATTCCCCTGTGGTTCACTTTCAATTCTGGCTGTCGCTGTGTACTGCGCCTGTGCGTTCTCATTCACGTACTGTGCCTGCGCAGGACGCTCCTGGCCATGGGATCACGGACGAGGATGCGTGCAGCCAGGCGCAGTGGACGTCGACTTAGAAGTCGGCGTGAAGAAAATTGAGCCATGGCGGCGGAACAGAGGATCATTTGGAAATGTACAGGATGGCTGCAGAGGGCTGGAAGAAGCCCCTGGTAAGTAAAACATCTTCAGTTCCGCTTTAAACTCATTTACTTCTATTTTGCCCTTCTCTTTCTCTGTAGCAAGGCTTTATGCTGCATCATAAGGCTAGTTTCTTCCCTAATCTTTCCTTGGACTGTCTTGATCTAGTCCCTGCTAAATGCATGAAATTAGCTAAAAAAGTGGCAGGTTCTGTCCCACAATTGTCGTTGACATATGATGGTTTTTCATTGCCATCACATCTGTGAGAAATGTCCACTGTCAAACTGCGCTTTTGGAATAAGTACAGTTCTGTATCATGCCTGAAGAAGAAACTAAAAGTTTATAAAGCTTGCAAGTACATTTTGTACAGTTAATCATGAAAGGTATCACCTAAACAGATTTTGTTGTTATGCAATATTGTCTTCAAATCATGACTATATATGAGGGTCATCCAAAAAATAACAGCTGCTTTTATTTAATCAATTAAGGAAACTTTACATTTATTTCATTTAAAGGGAACCAGAGAGGAATGGAGCCTGGAAATAGAAAGAGCTTTTATACATACCTGGGGCTTCTTCCAGCCCCATAAGCCTGGATCGCTCCCATGCCGCCATCCTCCGCTTCCTGGAACCGCCGGTACCGGGCCCGTCACTTCCGGCGGACGCAGCCAATTGTCCGCATCACAGGGGCTCCCTCCATACCCGTACGCATGGGGCTGCGCAGTAGGCAGCCTCATGCGTACTTGTATAGAGGGAGCTCCGTGTGATGCGGAGAATCGGCCGCGTCTGCTGGCCGACTCGCGGCAATGACGGGACCCGATACCGGCGGATCCAGGCAGCAGAGGACGGCGGCGTGGGAGCGATCCGTGCATATGGGGCTGGAGGAAGCCCCAGGTATGTATAAAACCTTTTTTTGATCCTCTCTGGTTCCCTTTAAGACACTCTACCTTTCGATTATCCCTTCTTGTAATCACCTTTGTTATTTAAGCATTTATCATATTTTTTTCAAGGTTTTTGATCCCTGTGTTGTGGTAGCATCACACTCCTCACCTATGGGTTGGAGGATTCGAGGTAGCTTGAAGGCTTCATATTAATGCTGCTGATCAAACAGTGACCTGTGTTCTGCAGGTATGTTACAAGCAGTGCAGTGAGAAAAAAAAATAACCTGACAGATGCAAGTCAAATTACACAGAAAGAAAACCTAGCAAGGCAGATACTGTAAAAGTAAATGGCTGTTACCTTCTGGACAACCTTAGTATATTCTTGGGAAGAGGAGACACACTTCATACAAGTTTGGGACAGCTTAGGATTAGAGATGGCCCGAACGGTTCGCCCGCGAATGGTTCCAGGCGAACTTTAGGTGGTGCGCGTTTGCCGGCGAAGGCGAACTTTTGCGGAATTTCGATTCGCCCCCATAATGCTCCATTGAGCACAACTTTGACCCTCTACATCACAGTCAGCAGGCACATTGTCACCAATCAGACTGCACTCACTCCTGGAGAGCCCCCCCCTTATAAAAGGCAAGGTTCTCCAGCCGTTTTACTCAGTCGTCTGCCTACAGTAATTACTTAAGGGACAGCTGCTGACAGACTCTGCTAGGGAAAGCTTAGTTAGGCTTGTTAGCTTACTCCTAGGCTGATTGTTATTCCTTATATTACTCCTTCACTCCCTCCTCCCGGAGGGAGGAGGGTCTTGTCTTCCAGGGAATTGTAGGCTTTCAAAAGCCAGCTTACATACCTTGGCCAGGAATTGAACCCAGGTCTGAGTGCTTGGTAGGTAGCTCTCTTCACCACTATACCACCACCAACACTACATGCTGAAGCCAGCCTAGCATGTACCATTGTGATATATCCAAGAGAAAAATGAGCGTGCTTAGGGAATTGTAGGATTTCAAAAGCCAACTCACATACATTGGCCAGGCCCAGGAATTGAACTCAGGCCTACCGCTCTGTAGATTGGAAACATCTCATTGTCTGATTATGCTCCAATATTCCTAACTGTACAATTCCCTGACAGGGTGTCTAAAACATGGTGTTAGAAATTGAACCCTAACCTCTTAGCGGAGAAACATAGATCTCAGGCGATCTCTCAGGCTTTGCAATCTTATTTTGTATGGAATAGTACCCCAGATGTGAATGGTCTGACAGTTTGGGAAGCTCATAAAACAGTGGTCAGAGGTCAGTTCATCAGGATGGGAGCAAAACTCAAAAGAGAAAGGGAGGAGGACATTACTAGTTTGTCAATGCGGCTAGCTAGACTGCAAAGAACTCATAAGCTATCTTTGGCTGCCTAAACATTGGAGGAATGATCTGCTTGCAGAGCCCAGTTGCACTCTCTGCTTTATTCAGAGGCTAAACGTAAGATTCTTGCAGGGAACACATTTTTTTTATGAAATGGGCAACAAAAGTGGTAAATACGTAGCGAGATCCCTCCGGAAACAAACTATGCACACGCAGATTTCCTCCATAGTCAATAGCAGCCAGAGAAAACTGGTCAAATCAGAGGAGATTGTTGAGGAGTTTATAAGGTATTACAATTCCTTATATAACTTGAAGCAAAACCAGCAACCTCTCTCTCATGCTTCTGAATCTACTGACAGATCCATTAAAATAGCTAATTTCCTGCAGAAATATGGTAAACCTCTCCAGATGTCCACAGAGGAGAAAAAAGATCTCTAAGCTCCATTATCCACTGATGAATTTTTGGTGGAAATTAAGGCCCTGAAGTCTGGCAAGGCTCCTGGCAGGCATGTTTTGGCTTTACCTTTTGTCTTGGCCTTCAATGCAGTTTCCTCGGGTTACACCCCTTCCCAGCAGTTTCTCGCTGCACATATCACTGTGATCCCCAAGCCCAGCAAAGATACTCAGCAATGCTCAAGCTACAGACCTATATCTTTGCTGAACCTAGATGCCAAGATTTTGGTCAAAATACTGGCAAATAGACTACTCCCGTTTATCCCAGATCACATTGATAGTGACCAAGCTGGCTTTGTTCCGGGGAGGGAGGCCAAGGAGAATGTTATGAGAACAGAGGGAATGATATTTGCCAAACAACATGTCAATTCATTAATTGTATCTGCAGATACAGAGAAGGCTTTTGACAGGGTGGCATGGGATTATATTCGTGCCACCCTGTCAAGCCTGGGTCTTGGACCATTTATGAGACAGCAAATTGACCTTTTATACTCAAATCCCTTGGCTCAAGTAAAAGCGAATGGTTGCTTGTCCAATCCTATACAGATAAGAAACCGAATGAGGCAGGGATGCCCTTTATCTCCCCTCATTTATATCCTTACACTTGAACCTTTCCTGAACACGATAAGAGAAGACAAATCAATTAAGGGAATTCATATAGGATCTCATTATCATGTTGTGGCTGCATTTGCTGACGATCTCTCATTTTATCTGCAAGATCTATTGACATCCCTTCCCAACGTGATTCGTAATTTTGAAGAATGTGGTCAAATTTCAAATTTAAAAATAAACTACCACAAATCTCAAGCTCTGAATATCACTTTAGACTCTTCTACAGTAGCAGCCTGTAAAACCCTGTTCCCTTTTGCTTGGGCATCCAATAGCTTGAGATACCTTGGGATAAACATCACACAAGAACTAACTGATCTTTTTAAGCAAAACGTTGAGTCTTTGGGAACTGCATTTAAGGCCGACCTTTTAGATTGGGGCCAGAAGAAAAGCTTATCTTGGTTCGGTCGCATGACTTCAATTAAAATGAATCTCCTACCTAGATTCCTGTATATTAGCCATTGTCTCCTGATTTCACTTCCTCCGGCATACCTGCGGGATCTTCAAAAACATATCAAATTCATTTGGGGGAACAGACCTCCCAGAATAAAACGTACCATACTCATCTCGCCCAAAGAAAATGGGGGGGTTCCCTTGCCTGATTTTTCCGCCTATCATGTAGCAGCACAACTTTCTAGAGTTGTCGAATGGTCCAATCATAAGAACCCAAAAAAATGGGTCCTAATCGAACAAGCAACTGCAGGAAGAAGGGCACAGACTTTGGGATGGTCTGACATCCAAAGTACAATGCAAAAGAAATGGACTAACCCCTTATTACTAGCCACAATTAAGACCATGAGATAGATACTCCCTTCCCTGGGTTTATCTTCCTTTCAAAGTAAAGTTACTCCCTTGTGTGATAACCCAGCCTTTATCCTGTCCGCTGACATACCATTTCTTCATGACTGGCCTCAGGACTGGCTGCCCTAGGGTGAGAGATTTTCTGAAGTCTCTGCTTTGAGAGAGGGAATATCCTTGAATTACTGGCAATTCTTCCAGATCAGGCATTTCTTAAACGCCCTTAAAAAAATGTGATTGGAGAAAAGCACTTACTCCTTTTGAAGACTTGTTGTGAAAGAAAAATCGGGACATCTAATCTCCATATTGTACCAGATGATAGTACAGTTACCTAATTCTGACAAACTTAGATTCCAGAAGCATTGGGAGGAGGACCTGGGAGTTATACTGGATGATGACCAATGGCAAAAAATGTATACATTGAACCACAAGGGATCCTTAAATGTTAACACACAAGAGTTTGGTTATAAAATCGTTTCAAGATGGTATAGGATTCCATTGTCGTTGCACAAAATCTACCCCTCTATCCCCGACTCATGCTGGTGTTGTGGTCATACCAAAGGCACATTCCTTCACATTTTTTGGTCATGCCCATTGATTAAACCCTTCTGGACACAGGTACACCAAATTATGGAACGGGTTACATGTGACAATTATTTTCTTCCCAGATTCCCTGTTACTTCACAATACATTGGAATCCATTAAGTCATATAGGAAATCCCTTGTGATTCATATGGTGAATGCCGCCAGGGCTTTGATACTGGTTAGATGGAAGGCCTCTAATCCACCCTCGGCAAAATAATGGATCAAAAGAATGTATTTCATTGAAGCTATGGAAAAACTGTTACACATGTCAAATTATCAAAATGAACAACATTAATTGACCTAGTTGACATGGGTAGATTACCAATGTTCTGATGATTACAAAAACTTTTTGGCCACATAAGACATACAAGCAATTTCATACCATTTGAATATTCTGGAAACCCATACTCTTGCCTTCTGCACATGTCTTTTTTCTTGTTCCCTCCTTGTTCTTTCTCATTCCTTTGACACATGGACACGCCTATATGATGACTTACCTGCTTTAACACCGATTAGGCCTTATTTAATGTATGGTTATCTTAGATCCATTTGTTGAGTAATAAGAATTTGTAGCTGTTACTTAGATTGCCAAGGTTTGTTAAAATATGTATAATAGTGGCTAATGTTAATGACGTCTATTTCTACATACTGTACACGTTACATTTTTTCTTTGTTGTTTCAATAAAGCTTGAAATTGTGACAAAAAAAATTATTTAAATTGTGCAATATATCCCTGTGCTTTAAATACTATACTATATCGGGCTCTCGGTCTACACCTTCTTCTCGTTTACAAGATAGAGGATTCAGAAGTGAGGACTTAACTCTGCTTGTAGTTGCCAGTCCAAAAAGGTATTATTCACAAGTACACAAGTAACAATAAAGCAATTTCATGGGTCACTAGGCCACCTTGGTGTACAAAAACCCTTATACATATATATGGTATAGTGTTGTGCTCCTCTACAATGTTTATTTAAAAAAAAAAAGTCCTTTTTTGTAAAATAGGGATCATCAAATCCACCAAAAATTCTAATCGACAGGTGTCGCTTCACTCTTCAAACGTAACTCTGTCTGGCCATAATCCTCAAAAGTAAACACAGAATGCTATAATAGTATAGTATTGTGATGATCAGAGCAGGTATCTGTTTGCTTCTGGTTTGAATTTGAAGGAAAAGGTCCTGGATAGTGAATGTTGTTGCACGTTAGCAACAACACTATCATGCAGATTCATTTGGGACCCAGGACTGGCGTGTATTGGGACAAGGGTGGGCCTTGCACACAACTTCTCCACGTCCAGGCCTGAGTCTGGCAGAGGGAGGTTTAATTGGCTCACCTACACGATTTGCATAAGAGGCTGCATCTCTCAGTATTCAGTGGGCTGTGTGTGGAGCAAGAAGGCTCCTGCAAGACTGTGCAGCCGAGAGGGCTGTCAGGCCTGTTGAAGCAGGGAAGATGCTGTAAAGTGCCTGAGGGGAGTTGGACTCCAGTACTTGTAGTCCAGGAGAAGCCTGGAAAAAGTGAGTGGCCAAGGATTTCCATTAGGCGCAGAGCAGGGTGTTACTGAAGAGCCAGTGTGGCTGTTGAGAGTACACAGGGGTGGTATGCAGTAACCACAAAGATAACCCGGGGACAGGGTTAGCACAGAAGCAAAGTGCTGTGTCTGCAGTGTCATTGCTTAAAACCCTGTGTGGTGGATTGTTTCTGTTCTGGACATTGCTTTGACTGGCAACAAAGCTGTATTGTTTTATTTTTAACCCTAAAAAGACTCACTGGCTGGTATGTTGTGACCCTTCTGTGCTTTGATCTCCTCTACCAGTATGAGCTAAACATCACAATATCTTCATGTAGATTTGTACCACCACCTCGTGGTTAAAAGCACTCATGGGCTGCACTGCAAACCACCATCATCACATGCAATGCGCTCATCAGATTTGAATGCTGCTCAGTTACAAACAGCACAGTTTGCTTGCTCAAATCATTTAAATTATATATGATCAGTGCAGAGTCCAAAAACAAAAAACGAGTCTTCAACAAAGAATAAGAATAGGTAAATCTCCACCACAATAAATATTGGGTTTACGGCACAGCTCCGCAATCATGGATACCCAAAAAAAAGGAAAGAGGCTTACCAGCTGGTGACAACCCACATTATAAGGTTGTATCAACGCTTGGGTCGGACATCAGGAAGCAACAGTCTGTCCAGGATCCACCAATTCAGCAATGATTCATCTCATGAATGGATAAAGGTAAACATCATAAAAAACAAATGGCAACTCTAAGTGTAAACCGTTTAATATAGAGTTTTCATAGTAAAAACAGCTTACAAATAGCATAAAACAAAACTTACATATGGGGCCTATGCAATAGGAACCCCGAGAAAGTTGCACGCGTGTATGGGTCAGCAGTAAAGGACAGTATGAAGGTGCCGCCTGTCTCCTTCCCGACCGGTTTTGCAAACTAGCGTCATCAGGGGATTAAGGATACAAGCTGCTGGCACCAAATATATAAACGTTTACAATAAAGAAAGGGGTGGGGCTATGAACACCAACAGTCAAGCCCCCTCCAATAGAGTATAGATCAGACTCTAGTGACTCGAGAGTGACTATAACCCAAATCAATACACATTGAAAACAATGGGATATAAGTTTAGAAATTGTGAGTCTTCAGTGGCTAGACAGCACAATGGTCAAGGGCTCTGTCTCTGGCACAGGAATCCCGGGTTCATAGCTGCATTGTACGTCATCTACAACGCCTGAGCAGCAGAATGGCATACATGTATAAAGTAGATGGCTTTTATGCAAGTAGAGTAAGCTGGCATGCCAAGCAGGGGAAGTTGCAGAGAGATGGCTGGAATGGGCAAACATGCAAATGACGGGTTAACAGTCCCACTCACTGCAGCAATCTGCCAACATTATTGCCAAATTCTACATGAAAATAAGCAAAGACCTGTTTGTTTGTTTGTTCTTGTTTTGTTTTTGTTTTTTTATGAAAATGACTGACCATTTTTGCTTTCTGAGGTGATATCTTCTCGGCGGTTACTCACTTGACCATGTGACTCTCCCCAGAGCTGTAGCTGTGAGTTTTGTTCAGGACTGTGTCTGTTGACAGGATTATTTAAAAGGGAGTTGTAACACAAAAAAAAGAAAAAATTGCCATGAAATAAATAAAGCCCCCAAAATGTATGTAAACCCCCTTTTTTAATAGGTCCCTATATGCCCCCCAATTTGTATTCTATAATTTAACCTGGTCTGGATGCCATTGCCGTTCTGTGGGGAAGAGTGCATTGCAAGGGGATTGTGGGATTTTTTTTCTTCTCATTTGCTGTTGGAAAGTCTCTTGAGACTTCTGAAGATGTCTATGTCATCATACATCTGCTTTAGAATAGCTTTCAGTCAGTCCTTCATTCCCTTTTGCACATTTTTTTTCATCTTTTTAATCACCTGTCATTGTGATATCACCAAACACCTACCTAGAGCAACTGGAACACAAAGTGAACAAGATAAATTATTTTGTATTGAAGATTCCAGTCTGTGATGTGTCAAGCACACTTACAGCATTGCATAGCTAAAACTGTGTGCCTACTTGTTTTTAAATGTTGTCTGGTTCCTTGGGTAAATTATTATGCTGTACATCAACCCCTACTCGTATACCATCTGTTTTTTAAATAAAGATTTCCCCTACTTCAAAAATATCAGAAGACCTAGCCCGGCATCATGAATTATATCTGTTCTGAGTAGGATCTCTTAAAAAACAGTTGTGGAGGTTTCCTGACGTGGCAGCTTCACCACACTCCTACAGCTTAATAACATAATTGAGACTTGACTTGTGACATGAAACTGCACAGAAAAACAGATGTCATCCTAATGTGAAAGTCAAAATAACATTTTTGTCTAGAGTCTTATCCAAAGTGTTCAGACTTTTCCTGAAAACTGTGTTTAGGCTGTTTGTGCCTGGACTCTGCAATTATTTTTTCATACTACATGACCTCATTATTCCACTGTATTTTTTTTATCAGTTACATTCTTGGTCAAAACTCTATATCCCATTAATGTAATCCTGGATTAAAAAAAAATGAGTATATGATGGAGAAATACATAAGCAGAAGTTCACTTACCCATGGCTGGATCTAGCTACAATAGGGCCTTAGGGCAAAACCAACCTGGGGCTCCCCCTGCAGCAAATTCACCCCCCCCCCCACACACACACACACACAATCCCAGAGTCGGCTGCCCCTAGATCCCCCTTCTAAGTTGTGCTCCAGTCCCTGGGGCCCCTGCAAAGTTTTTGGCAGCATAGCAAATCAGTTGTCACACGGAGCCCCCTCCCCCCCCCCCCCCAAACTCAAAACTCTTTGTATTGCCCACAGTGTGAATAGCTTCATCGCAGTACTCCTGTATTGGGCGTTGCTATCATCATAGTTTGAAATTAAATCATTTCAATTACTTAATAAACAGAGAAAAGATAAGATGCTATAACAGACAGATAACGCCATATCCAGAACGTGCAATGTGCTTACTGAAACACGTACCCTAAATTATAGTACAGAGTGCTGAGTGCCTTACACACACACTTTCTCAACTCAATGACATCCATATCTATTAACACTTGCAACTTCACAATTATTCTTGTATAACATTTATTAGGTGTATATACCTGTGTTACATACACTCTTCACTCACAACTTCAACCTACAATATATTAATTCTTACCCCAATCATACCATAACAAAACTACATACCCTTTAAAAACTCATTCACTGTTCCCTCTCTTGTGTTCATCTAAACCATACTCCATGATTTGTAACATTTGCTAAATAAGAAGCTTCCCCTCAAACCTCTCACCTTCCCATCTCTGTTTACTCTGATTCTAATCCCTCCACCCTTCTTATCAATGAATGCCATTTATATCTGGTGGAGGCTGGGCATCCATGCAAAGATTCTGCATGGTAATTTCTAGCTTCAGTTGAATTCTTCCTTTCACATGCTACATCCATTTCTCTTATCCACTTTTCTTTCGTAGGTGGTCTTGCATTCTTCCAGTTATCGACTAAAATACTCTTAGTGACTAAGGTACCAATTTATTGTATTAGTGTGCTATTCATGTCTGTCTGCAATACTCAAGATGGCTTCTACTTCTGTTAGATTAAAGTTCTTGCTCACCGATTTTTGGATGGATTCAACTTTGCTATTCCAAAAGAATTTGACTGGTGGGCAAGACCACCACATATGTGTTGCCGTCCAGGCCCTCTGCCCACACAGCCAACACGTGTTACCCTGAGGTGAATATTTGTTCAGGTAGGTTGGAGTTAAGTACCACCTGGCAATTGTCTTAAATTAAGTCTGCTGAAGTCTTGTGTTGTATATTTTCCAGTTATTTAGCCATATTTTGGGCCAGTCAAGTGATTGGCTGACTTCTTGCTCCCATTTTGAGCAGTAAAAGGGAGGGTGGCTTTTGTGTTCGTGAGGTTTAAAAATGTATATAGTCTAGATAATATTTTTTAAGATACTAGATAATATTTTTTAAGCAGAATGTTTTTAAAAACGTTCACTTCTTTCCTAATCTTATTATTTCGTTGTTCTAATTTGTACAGTTAACTTTTAGCTTGTATGAGTCCCCATGCTTTCCTCTACTTGCAGTCTTCTAGCAAACTGGGTATCCCCAATTTTCTATCACCTCTAAGGTTGATGATACGAGTCTCTAAACATAGATTCTTTTTTTCAAACCATGCTGCTGTTGATGCAGGAAGCAAAGTCTGGGTTCTCTCTCAATGAGGCAATTGGAGATAAATCGGTTTCCCTATGCCACCGTGCCACCACTGTATGTAATGTTTTTAGCGTGGGTTTTATCAAAGGGTTGGAGGCTGTACAGTATGCCCCCTAAATGTTATCTGGTAACCAAGAAAAGATGGAGTGGACATTGCACTCCTCCTCTTCCAGCCAGGGCCAAATTTTATTGGTGTGTTTGATGGAGGTTTCGACTCTCCAGTCCAAGACTCTCGCCAAGTGTATACTCTTATAATAGTTTTCTATATTGGGTGCCGATAAGCCGACACTTGTCACACTATTCCATTAGTGTTATCCCGTCTTCATCCTCTCAGGGGCACCTATTCTCAATGATGTACTTGAACAGTCCGTTGAAAAATATAAAACATACCGCAGCTGCATTACAAATCCAAAGTGTCAAATTTTTAAATTGCTACCTGCTGGGCCCAGAAGTTCCCACTTTGCTGAGGCAGTGAGAACATTTTTCCCAGCCCCTTTCTCCAACATGAGCACAGTACAGCCACTGGATTGGTGTAGGGGCCAAAGAATGTCAGTCCTCTACATCCCCACACAGAAGAGTAGGCATGAAACAAGGGATCACAAAGATTCAGCAGGGACATATTTTAGAAATCAGGTCCCAGTGATGGGTAAAGTTACTGCTTTGCTGCCTTACTGTTTCTGCAGTTTATGTGAAAACAGTTCATATCTGTTTAAAGATGTGTTCTACAGTAATCCAGTACTTGAGTGTATGATGATATAAGAGGTGAATAGTGCCGCACAAAAAGAACAAACTGTTCAAATGAGTTTTGTACGTTGCCGCATAAACAAACATAAACCTCTTTAGTGTGTGTGGATGCCATCCAGATTGTGCATTGTTATTATAATGTATCATAAGTATAATGTATACTCAGTAAGCCTTCTGCTTAATACAGTGCTAAATTCCTAAATAAGTTTAAGCACCTAAAACTTACCAGCAGCGACCTCATAAAATGGAGTGCAATAAATAGATACACAGCATTTGTACAACACATAGGGAACTGAGTAATTAAATTGCAAATTAAATGTACTCTCCGGTGCAGTGTTAAAAGATTAGTACTGCAGGGTAAACCCTAATTTAAATGAAAGAGCTGATTTCTTTAACTGCGCTGGACATATATACTGCATTTTACCTTTCGCAGGAACAAAACAGACATCCATTGGCTGGCAGCACCACCTACTGTTTCACTGAAACCCAGAAGGTTATCAAGATATCACTAGATGCCTATAAACTGGTAGGGGCTTTAAGCAGTTATTACTGTTCTGCTTTGAATAGTTGTAGCTAGAAGGCATGTCAATATTCTTAGATTGAAATAATTGACTTTTTACAAAATTTGGAGATACTTTTTGGCATATTAGAGGTGCTATTTTGTTTTTGCTAAATAACAGTTATTAGAGTAAACAAAACACACTGCAGCAAATGCTGAGTCTTTTAGTATGAAGTCCTCATGTTTGCTTCCATACGGGTGCTGCTAGCCTATTCGACTTGCCCAGGCAGGTTGTATAACA
Organism: Hyperolius riggenbachi; assembly: GCF_040937935.1. Classification (NCBI taxonomy): domain Eukaryota; kingdom Metazoa; phylum Chordata; class Amphibia; order Anura; family Hyperoliidae; genus Hyperolius; species Hyperolius riggenbachi. Next base: position 146,525,164 of record NC_090650.1, read on the forward strand.
GATACTGGCTGATGTGTTAGCGGTGGGAGGAAGAAGCGCTCCATCGAGATGGCAGTTATAATGTCACAAAGTTCTCAGTGTAATTGCATTGCATTGCATCTAGATTCCTCTTTGTAAAAGTGTGCAGTAGTGTTTGTCACTTCACATATTTTTCTTCATTTTATATTAATGGAAATGAAATATGGTATTACTGGACTATAACTGTTGATCCTCTATTGTGAACTGATAAAGCAAACTATTCTAGAGGACAATTGAAGAGAAACCGAGCCAAAGCTCAGGTTCAGAAACAAATACTTACCTAAGGAGAGGAAAGCCTCCGGCCACTGGCGTAACAATAGGGGATGCGACCCCTGCTGCCACGGGGGGGGGCGGAGCCCCGGGCGGGGCCCCTCTAGGGCCCTCTAGGGCCCTCTCAGGGACTTTTGTGGGGCAGGAGGGGTCGCAGCATAAGAGGAGAGCATGGCTGCAGATCAGTGGGGAGGGGGGACATTCCCCCCCCCCCTCCTTCACCTCGGGCTCTCCTCTCAGCGCTCCCCCTCCTGCAATCATTGGTGGCAGTGGGCAGGCAGCGGCGGCAGGCAGGCTGAGCACATACCTCCTTCTCGCCAGAGATCTTCCGATCTCTAAGAGCAACTACCTGTTTACACAGGAAGTTACATGAAGCACTTAGTAATCGGAAGACCTCCGGCGAGAAGGAGGTATGTACTCAGCCTGCCTGCCGCCGCTGCCTGCCCACTGCCACCAATGATTGCAGGAGGGGGAGGTGGGAAGGGCCCGGATTTTTTTTTTTGCAGGGGGGCCCGGGGATTTCTAGGTACGCCCCTGTCTCCGGCTCTCTGCCACTCATTGGGATGCTCCTGCTGATCGGGGCCATGCTCGTACGCTGGCACAAGCACAGCGGTGCATGTGCAGTAGCAGGGAGCCACTTGTGCATGAGCGTCTCCAGCTTACTTCGCAGGTTCGGCCGTACTTACACAGGTCCAGTATGGCCACGCTCGTGCTTGAGGAGAAGCGTGGCACCAATCTGTTTACCGACAAACCCTTGTCGATAATCTTTGGAGGGTCTGCGCTCTCATGGGGGACCAGAGGATGCTTCATTGGGATTCATAGGCTTCCCTCTCCTTAGGTATTTGATTTTGTACCTGTGCTTTGGCTAGGGCACACGTTAAAGTGCACCCGAGGTGAGCCTAAGGTTTAAGTCAGGGCTGTGGAGTCGATACAATAATCTTCAGACTCCGACTCCTCAGTTTATGAAACCACCGACTCCAACTCCGACTCCAGATACCGAAAATGGCTCCGACTCCTCGACTCCGACTCCTTAGTCTTATACTTACCAGGGCTGTGGATTTTGTACAAAATCATCCGACTTTGACTCCCGACTCCGACTCCTCAGTTTGAAATTACCGACTCCAACTCTAACTCCGGGTACCCAAAATTGCTCCGACTCCTCGACTCCGACACAGCCCTGGTTTAAATACAGATACTTTCCTAGCAAGTTCCTTCAGGGGCTTCCCACATCCTCCTAGCCCCCATTGTTGCCGCATACGAACCTCCAAAAGAAATCTTGTCAGATTTCTGATCACGACTGCACTCCTTTGTATGCACAATGGACATACTGCGCCTGTGCAAGTACAGTCGCCCCTGCATAGTAAGCTGGAGCCACTCATGCTCCGTGCTACTGCATGGTCGTAGTCGCTTGGTTGCAACACGGCTATGCACGTGCATGAAGAGGAGCATGGTCACAATCTTCAGGAGGGTCCCTGGCAACTGCAGTGATCTGGAGAAGGACATAGGGAGCCTTTGGACAATCAAGAGGCTTCCTGCTTCTTAGGTAAGTATCTTTTTTTTTCACCTTAGTTTTGTCAGTTTGCTTTAAAGCAGGTATCCAACAGTTTTAATGATTAGTTTGAATAAAGCTAGCCATACATTGAACAGAACAATACTCTGGTCACCCTTACAAAAGACTGACGGCCTGGAGGACTAGTTTTCCTCACATGGTGTTAATTAGTTTGACAAACTGCTGTACATGAATCAGTCGTGGCTGTGAAGTCTATAATAAAGAAAAATATTTCAAAGGCATATTTGGAGGTTATGCCACTATTCTTTCCCTGCTTTTTGGTAAATGAGGAGCCTGTCGCTACGTAATCTGGGGGTCCCTGTCACTACCTAACCTGGGGGGGGGGGGGGCACCTGTCGCTAACTAATCTGGGGGTTCCTGTCACTACCTAATCTGGGGGTCCCTGTCACTACCTAACCTCGGGGGCTCCTGTCACTACCTAACCTGGAGGGGCACCTGTCACTACCTAACTGAGGGTCCTTGTCACTTCCTAACCTGGGGGGGGGGCACCTGTCACTACCTAACCTGGGGGTCCCTGTCACTACCTAACCTGGGGGTCCCTGTCACTACCTAACCTGGGGGTCCCTGTCACTTCCTAACCCGGGGGTCCCTGTCACTACCTAACCTGGGGGTCCCTGTCACTTCCTAACCTGGGGGGGGACCTGTCACTATCTAACCTGGGGGGGGGACCTGTCACTATCTAACCTGGGGGGGGGCCTGTCACTACCTAACCTGGGGGGGCTCTTGTCACTACCTAACCTGGGGGGGGGCTCTTGTCACTACCTAACCTGGGGGTCCCTGTCACTGCCTGAGTTGGGGGGCACCTGTCACTACCTAACCTGGGGGGTACCTGTCACTATGTAAACTGGGGGGCTCCTGGCGCTACGTAAACTATCCAGGCCAGCCAGTCCAGCATCACTGTCAAAAAGGCCACAGCATCACCACCAGTCAGGCCAGCATTTACTTCAACCAGCCCAGCCTGGTCACACCATCACCGCCAGCCAGCCCGGTCACACCATCACCGCCAGCCAGCCCGGCCACAGCATCACCGCCAGCCAGCCCGGCCACAGCATCACCACAAGGCCTTTCAGCCCACACATCAGCCCCAATCCAGCCAAAAACAGTATTGCCAGGCACAGCAACCAGTAGAGGAGAATTCAGAAGCCAGGTGAGAGGTTTTTACCATATTAAGGGGGCATTCTGCCTATTTATGTGAAATGCTGTCTATTTATGTGCCTCATGACCGCTGAATTTGTCTTGTTGGGGGCCTCATGATTGCTGAATTTGTCTTGTTGGAGGACTCATGACTTGTTGGGGGCCTCATGATTGCTGAATTTGTCTTGTTGGGGGCCTTATGATTGCTGAATTTGTCTTGTTGGGGGCCTCATGATTGCTGAATTTGTCTTGTTGGGGGCCTCATGATTGCTGAATTTGTCTTGTTGGGGGTCACATGATTGCTAATAGCGAGACTATGGGAAAAGCTGAATCATCATCATATGAGAAAATAGCATTAAACCTACTTTTTTAGCTTTTTAAAACAGAAAATAAAACTGGGAGGTTCTAAAAAAAAATGAATACATTTTTCAGGAGTAGGATGGATGAAATTGTTTATCTTCACAGTTTATTTTCAACTTGGATTTTCCATAATGTTCATGTATGAGTTAAAACGTTTGTATTTACTTTATATTGCTGTTGCCACTTTGCGATAAATAAGTGACTTTTGGGTTGCAGTTTGGGCACTCGGCCTCCAAAAGGTTCGCCACCACTGTCCTAATCTAATGTCCCACCATTGCTAAGTTCATGTAAATGTGTCTCCACCCATAACCACACCCACATTCTGATCCATGGCCACACCCATTTTTCATTGCGTGCTGCACAACTTCACCCTTACATTTTTCGACGCGCACAACTTGCGCAGCTCCTGAAATCATCGGCGCTTCTTCCCCACCTTTTTGCCCCCCCCCCACCCCCCCTGGAAAGTTTTCTGCGAACGCCCATGTTTTTTGCATTGTGGGAAATAACAGCTGTTTCTAACTGCCAAAAAAGCAAGCAGCAGCTACTTCCACAGACATCACCTGCCAGCAGTAAAAATGTCGCCATGTGATAAATGTCAAAATGGAAGTCATGGAGAGGAAAGATTTTACAATGGGCAATCACTAACTAAATCGGCAATCACTAACTAAATAATTTATACATCATTATTGTAAAAATTAAGCGCTTTTGTTCACTACGTTATTTTCACTGGAGTTCCTCTTTAACCACTTAACGACCGCCTAACGCCGACAGGCGTCGGCGGGTCGTTAGTGGTATAGCATGGAAACGGCCGCTCGATCGGCCTTTCCATGCCAGTTCACGGAGACTGTCTCCGTGAACAGTGTGCGAGCCGCCGATCGCGGCTCGCACGCATAATGTAAACATCCGGGGAAGAAATCCCCGCTGTTTACATCACACGGCGCTGCTGCGCAGCAGTGCCGTGACGTAGATCGGCGATCCCCGGCCTCTGGCCCCCCGGAAAGTGCGGGTAGCCGGCGGCGATCAGACCCCCCCAGCAGGACATCCCCCTAGTGGGGAAAAAAGGGGGGAAGTCTGATCGCCCTGGCTATTTCCTGATCGGTGCTGCGGGCTGGAGAGTCCACGCAGCACCGATCAGAAGAAAATACCCTGGTCCTTAAGTGGTTAAATAATGGTAAAGTCATGGAAAAGTGCCAATCCCACAAACAGATTGCAATAATTTAAAGGGAACCTGAAGCGATTAAAATTATTTAAAATAAACACATAGCTGCAAATGAATATTACATACTAAACTAAACAAACTTCACTGTCAGTTACTCTCAGAAGGTCACCATTTTCTTCTTACGGTGATCCCTTCCAGTTCTGACAATATTTTGTCAGAACTGAAATATACCAGTTGCTGTCAGTTGTATATCAGCAGCTGTCAGTTACAACGGAATGTGCAAGGTAATGTCCATGTTTCCCTATGGCTCAAGTGGGTGATATTACAGTTTAACAGTGTGCTGACCAGGAAGCTGTTACAGAGTAATGGCCATTTTTAAAATGGAGGATGAAGAATTCCGTTGATCACAGTGGACAAACAGGACGCAGTAGAGGATAAAGAGAATGAGTAGTAGACTACACAGGAGGTAAGTATGACCTGTGTATGGTTATTTTGACTTTTTATTTTCAGTTCAGTTTGTCTTTAAGCTGCTAAATCTGGCAGTTTGTTATTTTGAAGGTATAATAAGACTTCTCTCTTTATAAGTGTATCCATCATATACACACAGACAACTCCACCCATGCAATTGTGATATTCACAGCAATAATCAGCTGGGCTTTAGGTAAAATGACACCATATAGACAAAAATGGACATGCCTCCCTTACATTTTAATGCTATTTTGCTGGTAAAGTGTGACATAACATAACAGGCTCTAGGCCTCCCTCACAACCCCCCTCCCCTCCCACCCCTGTGACAGCTGCTGCATGTCAGCGCACATGCACGCACACCACCGCGCACACGCACGCCTGCGCATGCGTCCGCCCCTTTGGCCCCGTCCTCCTCCTGCTCGAACGGCTGCCCATGTGCCGCGCATGCATGGTATGAAAAAGCATGGAAACAGGGACACGGGTTTTATTATGTACGATACAAGCTGAAAAACAAGCTGAAAAACATTTATGCTGATAAGTAAATAGAAATCTTATGCTGAAAATAAGCAGACTTTAAAAACTTTAACAAACCATTATGTGCACTTTGACAAACCTTCCCTATAGAACCAATGCAGCTGTAGTGCCCTCAGTATATATCAAGTGCAGCCATAGTGTCCCAAGTATATGCAATGCAAACATAATGTTCTTCAATATATACTGTACCACCACCATAATGCTTCCATTCCAAGCCAGCAGAGGCAAGAGAAAACCAAATAGAAACTGCAAAGTGTTTTCTGTGCTTCCCTGCTAACTCCTATACTGATAGAGATGATGGAGGAAGCTCACTACCAGGCCTTCATTTGAACCTCTGTATACCCTAACTTTGTGGCCACTAGGAAGCCTGAGGACCAAAAAGCACCCATGGAAGCACCAGCCCTTCATTCTGGTAAAATGTCACTTTCACTTTAAGGCTGGAAGTTGTGTTGTCTATGCATATGCATTAGCTCCAAGCTTATGGTAAATTTCAAGACTTTGAGTCTTCAACTTTTAGACACCTTTGAAGCAGATTGGTTACTATAATGCTGCACAAAAATGCTTGCCAACTGGGTCCTGTAGTGTAAGTTTCACTTGCAAATCAGTTGTGCAGGAAACTGCTCCTCCCAATCATAGATATTTGTAAAGTCTTTAAAGTGAACCAGAGATGAAGCACCCTCATGTATTTTACCATATATATCAGTGGGAACATTAGAGAAAACACCTATCACGCTCTCTGTTTTATCATTCACTGCTCAGCCTGCTTGTTAGCAGCCCTGATAAAATACCTGACTGAGCATTCAGTCTGGCTTTGCTCAGAAATCATTATAGCTGAGTCTGTCTTTTCTGAGGTCTTTTCAAGCCCAAGCCTGCTCCCTTCTGGCTCTGCTATAATGACTCAGCTATAATGATTTCTGAGCAAAGTCAGACTAAATGCTCAGTCGGGGATTTTATCAGGGCTGATAACAAGCAGGCTAAGCAGTGAAGGATAAAACAGAGAGCAGGGTAGGTGTTATCTGTAATGTTCCCACTAGAGATGGCGTGAAAGTCTGCGAACTTGGCTAACCGCAAAAAGCGCGAAAGTCCACAAACTTGGCTAACCGCAATAGACTTCAATGGGCAAGCAAACTTTAAAAACTACAAACACTGTTTCTGGCTACAAAAGTAATGGAAAAGATCTTTCAAGGGGTCTAACACCTGGAGGTGGGCATGGCAGATGGGGATACACGCCAAAAGTCCCTGGGAAAATTATGGATTTGACGCAGAGCAGGGTTATAATCCCTAAAGGGCAGAAATCACATTGCATTCCTAACTTGGTGGCATAATGTGCTTGAAAACATCTTGCGTGTGTATACATGGATCAGGTAGTGTAAGTAGTGTATTGCTTCACACTGACAGACCAAACTCACTGTGTAATGCACCGCAAACAGCTGTTTGTGTAGTGATGGCCTTGCTGGACTGGTGCGCACAATGGTGAGAGTGCAGGTGATGGTGGTTTAACAGCCCATATGGTCGGGCTGAGGTAGCTCAATGACAGAACAACAGTGGCTGTCCAGCTGATCAAATTTTGTCTGTCCACAATGAAGCAACAACCTTATTATCTTGGGTGTGCCCCCCAACACACTACAAATCCCAGCTGGCCTGACTGGCAGCTGTCTGTGGGCTGTATCTATATGCAGTGTCACCCACAAAGACAGCTATGCTTTAGTAAGTTAAATCACAAATACAATGTAAAGATATGCAATGGTAATATAGAGTGTGCTGGGCCTGGCACAGTACAGCAACTAGGCCAGGCTGCAACAGGGCTGTATCTATGCCTGTCTGTCACACACACAAAAACACATCAGAAGAATATTAGCTCTCAAAAGAGCTTTTGTGGGGTGCTTTCAGCAACAAAATTCAGTGAGGAGCAAGCTAACAGCCTAACGCTTTTCCTATCTCCATATGTCTCTCCCTTCCTCTTACTATAGCAAGATCAACAGACTGAGAACATGGCCAATGCTGGGGCGTTTTTATAGGGGGGGGGGAATCGGGGGTCCAGGAGGGAGCGCAGACTGATTGGATGCCATGTGTCTGCTGACTTTGATGTAGAGGGTCAAAGTTTAGCCCAATGATGAGGTATAGGGGGCGGGTTGAACGCGCTATGTGTCCGCTTCCCAGCGCGGGTTGCTAATATCCGCGCAAACTACTCGCCGGGTCAACCGCTCGGTCAATCTCTTGTTCTCACTGATATGCATGGTAAAATACATGAGGGTGCGTCATCTCTAGTTCACTTTAAATACCCAGATGACCAATTTGGGGTGAAATAGTGGCACATAAAACACAGTGCAGTTTAAAGTGACACTGAAGCGGGAAAAGAAAAACTCCAAAACATATGATATAATGAATTGTATGAGTAGTACAGATAAGGAATAAAACATTAGTAACAAAACAATTAGTCTCATTTTTATTTTCAATTATATAGTTTTTTATAACATTGCATCATATTGTCATAATTGCAGTTTGCTCTATCTTATATGGTAGTTTAACCTCCCTGGCGTAAGATCCGCCGCTATTCGTCGCGCCGCCCCCCCCCCCCCCCCCCCAGACCCCGTGAGCTGCCTGGCCAATCAGTGCCAGGCAGCGCTGTGGGGTGGATCGGAGTCCCCTTTGACGTCACGACGTCGATGACGTCATCCCGCCCGTCGCCATGGCGACGGGGGAAGCCCTCCAGGAGATCCCGTTCTTTGAACGGGATCTCCTGATGGGGCTATTATGTAGCGAGACCTTGTCTCGCTACATGAAAAAAAACAACAGATTTGCTGCCCCCTGGCGGATTTTTAGCAAACCGCCAGGAGGGTTAAAATACAGAGTGTGGTTTGCAGAGCTAATGACCTTTTGAACATCTCTTCTCACTGAACCTTATCGGAAGCTGTCACTGTTTCTTTGATGTATAGAGCTCCAGAAATCCGTGACCAATTTGGTTGTAGAGCTCAGAGAAGCTCTTTTCCATAGATGATCAACTGAAGTTTCTTAACTCTTCCTGTACTAGAAACAATATGAGATTCATATTTGTGCTACTAATGTACTATTTCTTAGCTGTACTACATACAATTCATTATTTCATACGTTTATTTTCACTTCAGATTCCCTTTAAAAGGCATGATTAAATATAGCCAGATCTTACATCTTCCTTATGTTACACACACACACTGTGCTCACATGATCCATGAACAACATAAACCTGCGAATAGGAACAAAAATGATACCCATCAGCTGCATAATAGACCCTTTTATTGTCACTATAACCCCTGACTTAATTGTTTGCATTGTTGATTAGGGGGCTGTTTTGTATCATTCTGTGAAGGATGCTTCACTATTGCATGCTTGTTCTTTAATGAAGTCTGCATGCTATAATTAGCTGTCATCTGTTTTTGTTTGTTTGTTTTTTTTTTTTGTGATTTCTAAAAGAAACAAACAGGACTACTGCATACAAATATATTTAACCCCTTCTTATGAATGCACGTTTACATGTACACAAATTACTTTTGATACAACATTCTTTTAAACAAAATTAACCTAGAACTATTGCCATCTGTTCACCTGCTGAACTAACCTGTAAGTGTTGCCAGGTGTTAAATTGCTGAACCAACCTTGAGCTGCTGCCAACCAAACAACTGTGAACTGACCATGAACTGCAGGATGTGCTGTACCTGCTGATATAGCTAAAGGATATGTTGTATAGAAACTAAGAATTAACCATTATTATTACAGGTATTTCTCAATAATGAAATTGTTTGGGCACCCCTCATCAAATTACACCGTTATTTTTGAAATTGAAATGTAGTAACAGCTACAGTAGGGCAGACTGCAGTAAAAAAAAAAAAAAAAAAAAGTGTATTATTTTTATTTATATAGCACTGACACATTCCCCTGGACTTAAGAGAATGTTCAACCATTCTTGTTACTGTCTTTTACAGGAGCTCACGATCGAATTGTTATTATTTATCAGTAGTCAATGAGTTCATAATCGATAACATGATCTAAGGTTCCTACCGTAGTTTGAAGCTTTATACACTGTACCATTTTCTTCATAGGGTAGACATAAAATTCAATTAATATGCAGAAAAAAAATGCCTTCCCCTACCATAAAGGACCAGTAAGTCCCAATGTACCACACATATGACAATATGTAATCAATTATTTTGTTTATTGAAACACTTGCTACAATAGAAATATAAAGACAATTAAAAACAAGGTGTGGCCATAGGATCCTCTAAAATTATAGTGATCAGTATAAACACTGGGAATGAAGACTTCTCCTGACATTGTTTTAATGGTCAGGGACAGTAGCTATATTAAGTTGGCCAGTGCGAGACAATCTCTGTGCTTATGCATGTCTGTTCCATGCATTCCTAGTGTTTATATTGATCTCTATGATTTTGCAGGATCCTGTGGCCATGCCTTGTTTTTAGAGATTTTTATATTTCTATTGTACCAAGTGTTTCAATAAATAAAATACTTGATTACATATTGTCCTATGTATGGTACCTTGGGACTTGCTGGTCCTTTATGGTGGGGGAATCTGTTTTCTTTCTTACTTTTCTTTTTTTTTCCAAATACTATTGTTAGGTGGGTCGTTGGCCTATTTCCCCAAACTTGCATATTCCCCATATTTGGAGAGTTCTAATAATTGATCAATATGGATATGCTTTTAATTCTCAATCTTTTTTCTAATTGATCCTAAAATTCAATGAAAACATCAAGTCTAATAAAAATATATTAGAAATTAGGGCACCCCAATGGATATATGATCAAAATATTGACTAAATGTTGAACACATATGCCCATTCTTTGTACAAGCAATGTCAGCTGGTGTGTGGGTTGATTGCGGGCAAATGTGATCTGTTGTACCATGTGTTTTGACTTTTTGACAATACACAGCAAGGGAGATCTAATAACAACTTTCCTCTGTGACGTCACATCTCTTTACACGAACATCCCACACACCTTTGGTCTTACTGCTTTACAACATTTCCTCAGTGCCCAATCCCCCATGCCACCATTACAATAAACCTTCATTACACAATGCAAAGAATTTATACTCAATAACAACATTTTCACTTTCCAAGACCATATCTACCGTCAGACGAGTGGAGTTTCGATGGGGAGCTCGTTCTCCCCCTCCTACGCAAACTTGGCCATGGGATATCTTGAACAACTCAAAATGACTCCAGACAATCCATTCTCCCATAACATTCTCTTTTACAAACATCACATAGTTGATTTGATTTTCATTTGGAAAGGAGACATAACCACCATCCCCGGTTTCATAGAATTCCTCAACGCTAACCCAGCGGGTCTACAATTCACATTACACCATGACCCCACCTCCATAGAATTTCTAGACCTAACATTATTCATAGACACAGATCAAATCAAAACCAAAACCTATTTCAAACCCGTTGATGCCAACAATTATATCCACTACCACAGTTCCCATCAGCGCCCTTGGACCAAAAATACACCTTACAGCCAATATAGAAGAACTTACAGAAACTGCACTGATACCCAAGATTACCACAGCCAGTCCAATATCCTAACCCAAAAATTTCTCGATCGTAAATTCCCCAAGAAACTGCTCAAAGATGCTAGTCATAAAGCCAAAACAATAAAAAATCCCCCCGAATACGAATAATACCAAGAACACAGAACCCGTACCAAGATTCATTACAAAATACAGTGCGCAACACCAGAATATACAGAAAATCCTCAATAATAGATGGGAAATCCTCCTACAGGATCCGCACCTCCATTCCATCATTCCCACCGCACCAGCCATCACTTACCGACGAGCACCCAACCTTCGCAACATTCTGGCCCCAGTCGTTTACGCTCTGACACCCACTACATCAACCCCATTCCATCAACCCCATTCCATCAACCGACTCACCAGGTTGCTCGGCCTGCAACCACTCAAGATGCCAAGCCTGCAAGTTTATTACCCCTACCAACACTTTTCGATTTAAAATTACGGAATTAACCTATCCAATAAAGAACACCATCACATTTGAATCTAAATTTGTCATTTACATCATCACCTGCCCCTGCCAACCTCAGTATATGGGCAGAACCACCCAATTGGCAAGATTCAGAATCGGTCAACATAAACGCAACATCCTCAATAAATACCCACTGCAAAGCATGTCATGACACTTCACTACAATACACAATAGCAATCCAGACCTATTCTGGATAACCCTCATTAAAACCATACCACAAAACTGTTTGAATTCCTTTGCCCTGCTAAAAAAACGTGAAATGTTTTCATGATTTCATATGTCCTATATTATACTATACTATTTATATTATATTATTTTTTTTATATATAGACTTTTATTATATCTTTCAACGATTATGTCCTTTATGCCTACAGTCTTTTAGGGCGCAAAGATGCACCAATATGCACTTTATGTCTGTTAGAATGAATGATATTTGTTATCTATACTTTCTTTCCCCAAGCAGTCTAAAAAATAACCGCGCTCAGGAATCCACCCTGCAGTGTTGGGGAGTCTTGCCTTGAACTCCTTACTGAATAGGTACTGACTCTAGTCAGGATTCGAACCCTGGTTTCCCATGTCAAAGGCGGTGCCCTTAACCAGTACTCTATTCAGCCACTGAATAGATACACTTTTGTACACATTTGTCTACTTTCTTTTCTCCGAAGTTATACAACTACATCCCCTCTTGCTATTGGTCCAACATAGGTTACATAACCTGTCCCCAGCTCCTATTGGCCCACAAACAAGGCGGTGCCCTTAACTAGTACTCTATTCAGCCACTGAATAGATACACTTTTGTACACATTTGTCTACTTTCTGTTCTCTGAAATTATACAACCACATCCCCTCTTGCTATTGGCCCAACATAGGTTACATAACCTGTCCCCTGCTCCTATTGGCCCTCAAACACGCCACCCCAGCTTGCCTCCTCCCCACCCATAGAAACACATTACCTGCCCATCACACAGCCCCCACCCCTTACAAACCATGCAATTGGTCCACCCATATACACTTAGGTATATAAACTTTGATCTCCAGACTCACCAGTACAGAGGCGCTATTCGTGACCTTGAGACTATACTGGTGAGTCTGTTTTACTGCATTTTACTGCATTTTACTACATTTGATTGCATTGTATTTTGCGTCCCTTATTTTCTCCCTAACCCCCCCCCCCCCCCCAACAGCCCCCCCCCTTTTTCCCTCTTCCCCCTGCCCCCCTCCTTTTTCACTACGATTTTTTCTCTTATAACAATCCCTGCACAGCCCCTCACCCCCTCTTCCAAAATACCTCTAACCACAGCATTGTTTACCCATTATTCACGTTAACGTAACTATACACCAAAAATCATCAGCACACATATACATTGGTCTAAGGACACACTATCTGTCTCTGTCTTTACATTGTACTCCTATCTGTTTATTGCCTGAGGAAGTGGTAACATACCCGTGAACTGCATTGCACGGTTTGTTTTGGAGTATATTAATAAACCTGTTGTCATAAAACTGACGGTATCTTGTCTGCTTCGGGAAGGCGAGTCCACCACCACCTCCTGAGGGATTTTAAGCCTTTTAGAACTTTTATTCTGCTGGCGCCTCTGTTCACTCTTACATAACTTTCTGCTTTTGGGAAGGATATGGGGGTGGATTATTTATGTTTTGATTATTTTAGTCTACCACCCACATCAATTCTATTTAATTACTATACAGGGTGTTTTTTGTTAATTTAATGTGTTATACCTGGCAGGAGAGTGCAGAGAAACTTTCACTTGGGCAAAAGAGAGACATTATAGCTTTATAAGGGCTGCATGTGATTTGAGGTTTTTTGTGTGTTTATTCCTGGTCTTTGGATGTTGTTGCCTGCAAAGATGTTGGTTATACTTACAGCATATATTATTTCTATACGCTGACATCTTCCGCAGCGCTGTACAGAGTATATAGTCTTGTCACTAAATCAACTTATCTGTATGTTTTTGCGATGTGGGAGGAAACCGGAGTGCACAGAGGAAACCCACACAGACACGGGGAGAGCATACAAACTCCTTGCGGGTGCTGACCTGGCTGGGATTGGAACTGGGAATCCAGTGCTGCAAGGGAAGAGTACTATCTTGTTCCCCACCCTGTAGGAGTGGGGATTTCTTCTTTTTTAGATGTCCTATGAAAAAATGAATTGGTTTGAAAGCTGAAGTTCTGACAAATCGCTAAATTCAGAGCTGAGAAATATTATGTGTGTGGTTTCTTTTTGTGTGTGTGTGTTTTTTATAGGAAAATTTTATAACTCTTTTCTTCTGTTGCTGTCTGTGAAAAAGAGTAATTGAGTTTTAACCTTCTTGGCGGTAACCCCGAACGTAGTTCGGGGTAAGCCGCCGGAGGGTGCCGCTCAGGCCCTGCTGGGCCGATTTGTTTAATTTTTTTTTTGCTGGACGCAGCTAGCACTTTGCTAGCTGCGCCAGCACCCTGATCGCCGCCGCCGCGCGCCCGATCGCCGCTATACGGTGCGGTGCGCGCCCCCCCCCCCAGACCCCGTGCGCTGCCTGGCCAATCAGTGCCAGGCAGCGCCGAGGGGTGGCCCGGGACTCCCAATGACGACCCGACGTCAGTGACGTCGGTGACGTCATTCCGCCCCGTCGCCATGGCGACGGGGGAAGCCCTCCGGGAAATCCCGTTCTTTGAACGGGATTTCCTGATCGGAGATCGCCGAAGGCGATCGAAGAGGGCAGGGGGGATGCCGCTGAGCAGCGGCTATCATGTAGCGAGCCCTGGGCTCGCTACATGATATAGAAAAAATAAAATAAAAAAAAACTGCCGCGCTGCCTCCTGGCGTATTTTTTTATACCGCCAGGAGGGTTAATGCAAAAACGAATATGTATTATTTGGGTCACAAATCTTTAGCATTTACTCTAATGGTAGCCATGTATCTAGCGATGTCTGGGCAGATTCGACCAACAGACAAATCTCTCTCTTATCGAATCTGATAAGAGATAGATCTGTCAGCTGCCCATACACCACAGGCCGATTCCTGATCAATTACAGCATGAAATCTCTCGGGAATTGGCTTTGTGCACCACATACATCTGTCTCGCCATCCCAACGCTGTACCGCCCAAATGTAAATGTCCCCCTAATGTAAATGTCCCCATATAAAGTGTATACTGTTATGTTTCTCATGTGATGAATATATATATATATATATATATATATATATATATATATATATATATATATATATATTGTGTGCACACATCCCTGGAACCTGTTTAGCCAATAATAATGCTCTAATAAACAACAAGTGTCAGCGCCAAGGCAGAAGGCGACTGCAGCCGAGAAGGACAATGTCCAAAAGTCCACACAAGCACTGAATATATAAAGTCAGCGCAGGTCTATAGTAATACAGCTTTCGTCATTTTCTGGTATACAGAATCTTCGAACAAAAGGGTAAAGAAGCAAGGCTTACCAGATTCCAACAACCCACATTATAAGGTTGTAAACGAGATTGATAGATGGTCTGCAGAGCTTTCAAATGGTGTCGTTTCACGAGCGATGTTGCACACCACAACTTCCTCCGGAATATAGTAGATGTCCTGAGGTCGCAGAGACTCGCCAAAGGAGAGTCCAGTAGGATAGTGACATGAAAGAGATGTACGGCACATCTAAGTGTAAACCGTCTTTATTACATAACAAGTAAAACAATTTAAAAACAAGGATAAAAGAAACTCACATACGGGGCCCGTGCACTGGGAACCCCGAAAAAGTAGCGCGCATAAAATGGTCAATAGAAGACCTCAAATAAAATGGTGCCACCTGTCTGTAACCTAAACTAATGTCCATCGCTGCGTAATATGTTGGCGCTTTATAAATACAATAAATAAATAAATAATAACAATATGCACAAAGAAAATCTATATACAAATGTACAATAGGAAATGCAATCAAGCAATATACATATATGCCAGCAGACAATCGGAACATCAGGCAAAGCAGGAGTAAAATACCAAAGAATCAGGCAATATGATAATCACAAGGCAAAGGATCGTCAGGAGATAAAGCAAGGTCATACATGGGTAGGCAAGGTACAAGGATCACAGAAACCAGGACAGGTTAGCACACAAGCTAAGCAGCAACAGTGAACTAGCAACATTTAGTCTGCAGGTGCTGGCTTATATCCTGTACAGAGGAGGAGTCAGGTGATTCGAATTTCCTCTCATAACAATCTGCAGGACAAGCAGTTCCTGAGGTTTGCCCCCTGCTGGTGAACAAGAGAAAACATGGTAAATTATCAGAGTTCTTGAAGGGAATGCCAGGACCTCTGCTGGGGAATAGAGGAAGTTCATGCAACAAGTTCATAATAGTATCACCAGCAGATGTTGATCGTGACTTATACATCACCTCTCTGCGGCCTCCGCTTGTCCCCCACTGGCTTCCAGGATTCCATCTCTGCATATACGAACGGCCTACTTGGTTTTACCACGTTCCTCGAACGTTGAGAAACCCTGTGGCTGTAATCACCAGTCAGCTGCCACTCCACGGATTCCAAAGAAAGTCTTTAAAAATACTATTGGCTCAAAGGTTACAGCAAACACAATGGTGAGTCATTACATGTATTGTCTATCACATGACTTTGCTGCTGAAACATGCAAAATGGTTGAGGTACAAATCTCTACCACCCCCAACCTCCAGGTGTTTGCCATGCTTTTTACAAATACCTGGTGACCTTCTAAGCCAGTGGCTAATCTGAGGTGGCTATAAAATGGTAACTGCACTGCTTCCAAACCATCCCTCTGAACTAGCCCTTAAAGTAAACCTGAGATGGCAAAGTAAAAGATTTTATACTTACCCAGGGCTTACTCCAGCCCCATGAGCACCGATGCGTCCCTCACCGTCCTCCCGAGTGCCTCTGTTCGCCTGGTATTGGTCCCGGTAACTGACTCAGCCGACGCAGTCGGGCTCTTTCTTTGCATGCGCAGAGGAGCCACACATGTGCAGAAGAGAGACCAAGACAGATTACCGGGACCGATACCAAGTGAACGGAAGTACTCGAGAGGATGGCAAGGGACGCATTGGTGTTCATGGGGCTGGAGGAAGCTCCGGGTAAGTATAAAATCTTTTAGTGTGCCTATCTCAGGTACACTTTAATCAATGGAGAGAATACTTGTGCTGTCAGAAATACTCTCATAGCCAGCAGAAGTACTTCACAATGTAAATATGCAGCTGGTTCAGATCAGACAGTGTAGAATGGAAATCTGCACCATTTTACCCAAATGAAGTAATTCGGTTTCACGAAACTCTCTTAGATTGGAATTAAACTTTCTAATGTTACATTTAAGTACCTATTATTATAATTTAGTATTTATATAGAGCCGACATCTTCGGAATCGCTGTACAGAGTATATTGTCTTGTCACTTAACTGTCCCTTAGTGGGGCTCACAATCTAATCACTACCGTAGTAATATGTCTGTATTGTGTAGTGTTTGTATCGTAGTCTAGAGCCAATTTAGGGAGAAGTCAATTAACTTATCTGTATGTTTTTTTGGGATGTGGGAGGAAACCGGAGTGCCCAGAGGAAACCCATACAGACACAGGGAGAAGAGAACATACAAACTCCTTGCAGGTAGTGCCCTTCCTGAGATTCGAAACAAGGACCCATCGCTGCAAGGCGAGCGTGCTAATCACTACGCCATTGTGCTGCTCACTGCCTACTCTTAGGTACATAAAAATATTCTTGTTAATCCTCGTTTTTACCGTAGGACTTTGGCCTTTTAACATATGTGACCTTACAAGCTTTTTTTATAACCACTTTGTGCTATTTTATGTTTTTTTTTTTTTTTATCCAATTCTAATCTCTTGATGATTATCTTCACACGTTCATTCTATCCTCATTTGTATCTTTGTGTTTCAAGCTGAAAAACTTGCCTGAGATTGATATTAGATAAATGGAAGCTAATTGTAATTGTAACTGATGGCACATTCCATGGGTTCATCATTATAAACTTTCACATACTTTATCCGCCCAAATAAAAATCCATCTTTTAGACAGATAATACTTGTAATGTGGGAAAGATACAAATGATGAAGGACTTCACCTCTTAAAAGGAGAACTGTAGTGAAAGGTATATGGAGGCTACCATATTGATTTCCTTTTAAGCAATACCAGTTACCTGGCTATCCTGCAGATCCTCTGCCTCCAATACTTTTAGCCCTAGACCCTGAACAAGCATGCAGCAGATCTGGTGTTTTACATTTTTGTAAGATCTGACAAGATTAGCTGCATGCTTGTTTCTGGTGTGATTCACACTACTGCAGCCAAATAGATCAGCAGGGCTGCCAAGCAACTGGTATAGCTTAAAAGGAAATCAATATGGCAGCCTCCATATACCTCTCACTACAGTTCTCCTTTAAAGCTTGAAAATTGTCAGCTTGTTTGCCTGGTTAGACATCAACCACAGTGCTGTGATCGGAGCATATGAGAAGCCATGGTAATAATGACCGTTTACCTTATATGGTGCTATGCATCTACTAAAGTGCCTCAGGGCTGTTTTGTATTGCTTTTATTGAAGCATAAATTATTTAACCATTTAGTATCGGTAATTAAAATGTGTTTACTGTGTCATTCTTCATGGGCTACTTTATAGTATGCCATGATAAAAATGTGTATAGCTGTCATTATTGATTTTTTTTTTGTATGTGCATGTCCAGAATCTGCCTTTCTTGAAGACTGCCCTTTGAGCTTCCTGATAGGAGCATAAATTGTATCTGAGAAGTTGCAGTGGAGTGCATGGTTTACAGTACAGGATCGACAACACTAACATAATACTGACAATAATTGTGAAAAGCACATTGTATAAGTCTTCATTAAGTTCATCTCCAGGGCTTATTCATGCTGCAAACACTACTAGGTGGTACACCCTGCCATCACCTGACTGCAGTGCTGAGCGGTGAGGTACAGCGCTATTTAGTATAGAAGTGAGCTAGTAGCCAGGATGAGCCAGAGGACTAGACCAAAGAAAGCTTTTGGGCGGGATATAGATAATGTATCATTTTTTGCTTGAAATGCAATAAATAATATAACAAATAATACATGCATAAAATGCACTTTTAACATTTACTCCCATTGCTCCCCTATTTTCATTTATAATTATGTATGTACTTATTATTTATTTATTTTTTTACATTTTTAATAATAAGGCATATTTTCCTTTATTTATGTATTTAGCCTCCCCCCATGACCTGCTGCCTAGGCAAAGTACCAGATGCGGTGCCAATCATTCTGGGAGCTGATAACCCTCCCTCTCCCTCTCTGTAGGACTCCCTGTGAGAGGAAAGGCAGAAAGGAGGTTCCAGGGGGAGAAATGTGACTCATTTAGCATTCACATACCCTTCTGGAGGGAAGCAAGAATTTTTGGCACCAGAGATGCCAGGGAAGCATGGGCACCACCATAGGCGCCCATGTTAACAGGAAATTTGGGCAATAGAGACAGCCGGAAGAAAAGTTGATGGCGCCAGAGGCACCCGCTAAAGATAACTGCTACAAAAAGCAGGTGTCAGTACCTCCGACGCCCAAAGATAAGAATGCTTAGGATCGCATAGTGTGGCAGATTTATCAAAGCAAGTTTTTACTTCCTATTACCTACCTTTTCAGACTATAAGATGTGCTTTTACCCTCACCAAAAATAGGGGGGAAAAGTCAGTGCGTCTTATAGTCCGAACAATGTGGACCAGCGCCAGTTGTCCCCCTATAAATACCTACATATTTCAGCCACCAGTCACTGTGCGAGTGGGAAGTACCCTGAGGCTGCAGAAGTCATCCTCCTCCTCTGTCCTCTTGTGTCCTGTGAAGGGGAGCAAAGGGGGACACAAGAGGTATAAGGAAGGCACCTAAGTGCGTTTTATAGTCCGAAAAATAATAATAACAATTTTACTTTGCATGTGTTCTGAAAGTAAAATCTCTACCTACAAAATTAGACTTTTGCACTAGTTTTGCATTAATTTCTATAAATATCGTACTGGTAGAATAGTGCAAAACTACCGTAGATATAAGAAGTGGTTGATACCACGTCTAAAACGTGTGTAAAGCTGCCACACTAGGGCACTGCACTACCAGATTGTACTGTTTGTGTTGTTTTATTCCTTACATAAGTGAATTAAAGTTCTCTTTCACAGCTGTCAGTCACATTTCTTCCTTTTCAAGCCGAGACAGCAGCGATACTATGAGATCCACATTTTTTTAATGAAGCAGGAGTATCCAGACATCATTCAGTCCATCCTACCCTAAGGCCCCATTCACATCTAAGCAGAAATCGCACGATTCCCGCTAACCACTAGCGCTTTTTAAAACCACTAGTCCTATTATACTCTATGGCATTGTTCTCACTGCCGCGATTGCTGGTGTTTTGCGATTAGTGCTAATCGCAAACGCGTTACCTGCAGCGTTTTGGCGGCAATTCTGGAGCAATCGCGATTAGCATGTATAGAACCGCTAATTGCGATCGCTCCCAAAATGCTACTTTGCCCAGTGGTTTTTCTGCGTTAATCGCGGAAAAATCACTACCGCAAAACGCTAGCGGTAATCGCTATCGTTTTGCGATTTTAGATGTGAACGGGGTCTAGAAGTGCTCTGACTGCTACTATTTTAGTTTAAAAATGTTATTTTGAATCCCCTTTTTTCTGTGTTAAAGCTGCCATAGTACATCTTGCCTCACTCAAAGGATTCTCTCACAGGCTGCACCAGTTCTGAGAATCTTACCCATCTACTCCTGTTTTAGAAAGAAATTGCACCTCCTTAAACTCTTAGACAGTTCTGCACGATTTCTAGAAATCTCCTGAGATTTTTCTCTTAGACATTCCTTATAAATTTGCCCCACTATTCCCAGAAACCACAATGTAGCATTTTTGACCTGGTAGCATAATCTGTCAGAATATACTGTCATATTTTGCAGTAGTCCACTTTTTTTACAGCCCCAAAGAACATTGTTGCGCTGTTTGGGGTATACTAATTAGAGTAGTTTATTTTCTACTCAATTAAGTTTGATAGTATTGGCAAAGTTTGAATTGACCTTCATTTTTAGATGGATAGGAGCATGATCCTTTAAAACGCTGTTCTAAATAGTTTAATGACAGCCTGTGTACTTTTCAGTTTAGCCAAGCTACTTAAATGCCTACTCTGTATTTTGTGATCATAGAAAGTGATCTCAAATCTTGTAGAGTTTTAGGTATGTTATTAATAAAAATGCTGTCTTAGAACTCTGTGCAAAATAAAAAAAAGATTTTATATTTATATACTGAGTAAAGTCATATAATATAACATTTTCACTAATCATAGCACTAATACAGTAGTGAACACATTTTTGGTACCTCTCCATGAAAAAGGCCACCTTCCTAATATATAGCTACCGCTACAGTGTTATTTGTCTCCTCAAAAGTGATTAAATCAAAAACAGTACCCCATTATACCTGCATACTACTGATGTGTCATCAAGCAACACACTTAAAATGTGAAGCGAGATAAAGTTGTGCTACACACACATTTGTTCACTCCCCTAGGAAAAAAATATAAACAATTGGATTAAATGATTTTTCAAACACACTATTTTCTTTCATTGGTATCATGCAAGCAGCACCATGTTTTTGTAACAACAGTTGCAAATATCTTTAAGAAGTTTAATCTCTGTGGGGCTGAAGACAATTAGACATGGCTGTAAGAGGTAAACCAACTCAAGAATGGGTAGAAGAATTGTGTGAATGATAGACAAGGAGGCGTGGCTGAGCTGTAACAGTTGTCTTTTGGGAGATCTCTTGCACCTAATTCAAACACTTCTGCCTTCCACTGCTCTGAAAGCCTGAAGCACCACCTGGAGGCCTCCATGGTGATCCCGCAGGTTCTGACTGGTGTCCTTATTTGCACCCAGGGACTGCTCTTTGCTTGGATCTTGGTAGCGAATTAAATATAATGCACTTACTCAACCACGTTGTGTTCCCTGTGAACTGCAAAGGCAGGAATGAGGGCACAAGTGAACACAGCAAGAACTATAATAAAAAAGTGCCATCGCTCACCAGGGGTCAAAAATAATCAGCAATCTTTATTGGTGTACAAAACGCTAAGAAAATGACCAAATTAAAAACACTTAAAAAGTGGAGCGCTCCAGAGCTAGAACACACAGAACCATTCACTCCCAACAACCACACATGCATAGGTACTGGTACCAATTGGCAACAAGGCTTCCCAATTATGCACGGGGGCGAAACGGGGAAATGTTCCAAGTGTCCTATGAAACAAAGCTTGCTAATCCTTTTGAACAAGAGACCATGGGTAATAGAAGCTAATAGCAGTGAGTTACTTTGGGTATCTTCACCTGCGTGTGCTGGAATTACCCCTTAATAGTCTTAGGCCTTGTTTCCATCTATCCGCTTCTGTCCGCTTTTCAGCAACATGTATCAATCTGTAACATTAATGTGCTGATAAAAAGCGGATAGAAGCACACAGATGGAAACAAGGCCTTACCGCTCTCCTTGTAGCCACTGTGTAACGCTGCTTCTTCCTCCTTAGTTTGCACGGGGCCTCAATCCAGTGTAGGAGAGGTTCCCCGGATGGAGAGAATCCAAGCGTGCACGCTGGGCTTAAAGTCTCTCGTCGGCTAGCCACGCTATGGAGCGCTCCAAACTTCGCCGCAGGTTGTGGCCCCAGTCACCTACGCATTGCGCCCGCCTCTCGCGGGCTTCAACTGGATGTATCTGGCGGGGGGCGGTCACTTCCTATTTATGCGTTCCAGCTTGGCTCTTCCTGTCGGCTGTCATAATCATTTCCGACTGCAAAACACTGCAGTTCTAGTCCGCACAGGTATGTACAACACAGAAGCGCTTCACACGAGCCAACAGCATAAGTTAAGGTGGGCAAGGGAAAGAAGATAATAATAAAGGAGTATTTGACAATGAAGTCTATTTTCACATTACTTTTTCTTTTTCACTTGTCAGCAGCTCCAATTCATTTAGCAGATGCATCACTTACAGGAATGGTGCATAATTCAATTTGTTGTTCATACCAGCTGGTTCCAGGGCATTCAAGATGTATATCCATCTACTTTCTTTTCGTAGAAGAACTTTTTGTCTATCTCCCCCCTCCCCCTTTCCCCCTCCCCAGGAGAAGGAGAATCACATGTGGGGGCAGGTAAAGAGCTTTCCCCATAACCGTCACCTAACTGTGGTGCACACATTGTTTGACCTATTAATTCTTCCCCTTTCTGGGTGGTTGAATCCTTCAAATAGGTTTAAATTTCTGCTCTTTTCCTTGCCTCCTCCCTTACCTTTTTCCTTTTCCTTTTTTCTTTGTTATTCCGACGACGTTTTCGTCGTCGCTTTCCTCTAAAAAAGTAATCGACTTTCCAGATGTGGATGATACAGGGGAGCTAGATGCTACGCTACTCCCTTCATCCCTAGAGGGAGTTGTTTTGCTGCCAACCCGGGATCTCCTACTGCCAGCTAGGTAGTCAAAAAACTCACCACCTTTCCACTCCTCCAGATCCTTAATAAATTTTGCCTGTTTGGTGGTTTTCAATTTTTTCTGGGTTCTCTCCACCTCTCTCTTAAGAAAATCATTTAACTTTACAAAAAGTGGATGATCTTTATGTAGTTCTAATGCCTGGATGCTGATTTCTACCTGACTTTTAATTTCCTTCAATTGGAGTTCAATTGGAGTGATTTTTAATCTGAAGCCAGAGAGTCACGTTTCCGTGATAGAGGGTATAGACATGAGACTTTGTGCTCTAGTTTGGACAGAGCCACCAATGTGTCTAGACAAACACTTCTGGGTGGGGGAGTGAGGCGGGAAGAAAAAGAGGTATCTAACCTTTTGCGCTTCATTAGCCCCTATAGTGCCCAGTGGTCAAAAATTCGGGAAATTCTGGGGCGACATTGGTCGGTGTTGATGATAGATCCCATGATTTCTAGAATTGTGGGAGATAGGCCCTTAATGGTGGGCCAGAGGGCACCAAGGTTACGGGATACTTCCCAGGTACCAGCTAAAGTAAACAGTATGTGGTTGGGGGTAAACCTCCAAATGACATGTTTAGGTGTGGTGGATGCTCGGTGTGCCGCAGGTGACAATCAGTGGGAGATACAGAGTTTTATAAATTGTAATTCAGAGTGGATCATATCAACTCACTTGTCCATGCAAAAAAAATCTATGTAGGTATGACTACAAAACCTCTAAAGAAACGATTTGGACAGCATTTAAGTGACACAAGATGTGGCAGACAGAAAAATGGGGACTTTAGAAGTACTGTGGCTGAACATTTCGGAGTGGAGCATCAAAGTGATCCATCGGGCCTCAGGTTTCGAGGCAAATATAGATTACCAGATACAGGGGGAGGGGGAGATAGAGAAAAAGTTCTCCTACAAAAAGAAAGTAGATGAATATACATCTTGAATGCCCTGGAACCAGCTGGTATGAACAACAAATTGAATTATGCACCATTCCTGTAAGTGACGCATCTGCTAAATGAATTGGAGCTGCTGACAAGTGAAAAAGAAAAAGTAATGTGAAAATGGACTTCATTGTCAAATACTCCTTTATTATTATCTTCTTTCCCTTGCCCACATTAATTTATGCTGTTGGCCCGTGTGAAACGCTTCTGTGTTGTACATACCTCTTACATGTCTCTGGTTCACAAGGATTAGCAAGCTTTGTTTTATAGGACACTTGGAACATCCCCCCGTTTCTCTCCCATACATAATTGGGAAGCCTTGTAACCAATAGGTACCGGTACCTATGCATGTGTGGTTGTTGGGAGTGAATGGTTCTGTGTGTTCTAGCTCTGGAGCGCTCCACTTTTTAAGTGTTTTTAATTTGGTCATTTTCTTAGCGTTTTGTACACCAATAAAGATTGCTGATTATTTTTGACCCCTGGGGAGTGATGGCACTTTTTTTATTATAGTTCCTGCTTGGATCTTGGTCACAGAGTCAGACTAGGTTACTCTCCATGCGTCCATGCAAAAAGGGTGTCGGGGAAAAAAGGGCGCGTGGTGTAAACGATAAGCGCTAATAGCATTTATAAAAATATTATGCTGTATTTCGTATACAATAATGTTTTACAAATTAAAAACATTTAATAATGTGTATGAAATTGCAAATTGTGAAAACGATTATCGTCTGTGTTTTAAAAATGAAACTTATAATTACGTTTGTAAAAAACGATAATATATGTATAATCTTTATAATTGTATAATATTGTGTATAACCTTCATTCATCGTTTCTTCATGTAATAAAATCTGAAAATATTGTTTATAACGATGAAAAAAAAAATATGTATGTTCGTAATAACTTGTAAAACATTAGTAAATATTACTAACATTTTACTACAAAAAAAAAAATAAACCTAACCCTACTCTCACACAGAACCCTCCCTCTACCTATCCCTGACCCTATGACCACCCTGGTGGTGCCTAACCCTAAATCCCCCCTGGTGGTGCCTAACCCTAAGACCTCCCTGGTGGTACCTAACTCTAAGACCCCCTGGTGGTGCCTAACCCTAAGACCTCCCTGGTGGTGCCTAGCCCTAAATCCCCCATGGTAGTGCCTAACCCTAAGACCCCCCTGGTGGTGCCTAACCCTAAATCCCTACTGGTGGTGCCTAACCGTAAAAACTCCCCTTAGTGATCACTTTATTGTGTGGATAATAATGTTTTACAAATAGTGACTGTAAAAAAGATATTACAATTTGCTTACTGATCGCTTTATTATGTGAATAATAATGTTTTACAAACAGTAAGGGATAACATTTTAAATAACATTTTAGTTAAATACGATAGATATGTTTATTATTTTTTTTAAATGTTTTTCGTCACGGGTGCACTTTGTAAACTTAAATCATCACAAGTGCAGTTTGAAAACTTTAATAATCTCCGGGCGCCGTTTTTTCCCTGTTCGATATTTATTATAGGAGTGAATGGCAGCGTCCTTTTTGTCCACTTACCGCATGCGCCCAAATTTCCTGCTTCCACTCTCCATGCCTTGTAGAAATTGCTTAGGCATTCCTAGGCTCACTATACTTAGGCTCTTTTCCCTTATGGCTGATATACGTAGTGACCCAAAACTACTCGGAAGTATAGGGGACTAAAAGAGATAAATAACGAATAAAGAGATAAATGAACAATAAACAGATAATTTGCATATTCAGTAGTGGTGCATTGTGGGTAGCCACAGTTTTTCACTTAAAGCTGAATTATCGCGAATACCTTTGGTTTTAAGAAGGCAGACTGTACATGGTTTACTGCATTAGTTATTAAAGGTATCACCGGAATCAACGTTTGTTGGTTTGATGTCTGCATTTCTGTTCCTCGACTAACACCGGACCGCACTTCACTTGTTTTAAGAAGGCAAATCACAATAAGCATTGCTTTTTAGTAGAAGGGTTTTTCGGCCTTTTTTAATCCTCTATACTTACCTAGTAGTTTTGGGTCAGCCCGAGCTGCATTGGTATTCTATAAAAAGAAGGAGAAACTTGGGAAAAAATATTAAAAAGAGTTATAAGAATAAATGCATTTCAAATCTAAATCGTTCATTTCAAACCAAAATACCTCCTTTTGTTTAAAGGAAACCTGAAAAGAATCGGGGCAGAAATCAGCAGACGTCAGGCAATTGGCATTATTTAGCATTATTTAATAGAGAATGAAGATGACGGATTTTGTACAGGCTGTCAATCTTCATTCTCTAATAAAAAAAAATGCCAGTTGCCTGTCTGTACTGAGGCCAGCCTCCAATACAGTAAGTCCCTGGTCCAGAATGACCAGTGGCTGCATTCTTGTTGCAGGTGTGTGACTCAAACACAACTAAAGCCAAATGCTCAGCATGACAGCCAGGCAACTGGCATTGTTTATAAGGGACTGAAGACGCAACTTCCATATCACTCTCGCTTCAGGGTCCCTTGAAAGGGAACCGAGCAGCATCAGTTTTAACTCCCAGGGCAGCTTTATTGCAAATTAAAAATGCATGCTAAAAATGTGGTTCACTATTAAAAAAACTTTCATTTAACTCATCTTTTTACATTTAAGGCTTAATTATAGGCAAAATCCTTCTACTTCCTCCTTCTGCAAGCTGGACAGAGCAACAGAAGATGGAAGGTAGATAAGAACTCACATAATTAGACTTAATTGCCCACAAACAAACCCATTAACCACTTGAGGACCTAGGGCTTTCTACCCCTTAAGGACCGGCCACTTTTTTTCCATTCAGACCACTGCAGCTTTCACGGTTTATTGCTCGCTCATACAACCTACCACGTAAATGAATTTTGGCTCCTTTTCTTGTCACTAATAAAGCTTTCTTTTGATGCTATTTGATTGCTCCTGCGATTTTTACTTTTTATTATATTCATCAAAAAAGACATGAATTTTGGCAAAAAAATGATTTTTTTAACTTTCTGTGCTGACATTTTTCAAATAAAGTAAAATTTCTGTATACATGCAGCGCGAAAAATGTGGACAAACATGTTTTTGATAAAAAAAAACCCATTCAGTGTATATTTATTGGTTTGGGTAAAAGTTATAGCGTTTACAAACTATGGTGCAAAAAGTGAATTTTCCCATTTTCAAGCATCTCTGACTTTTCTGACCCCCTGTCATGTTTCATGAGGGGCTAGAATTCCAGGATAGTATAAATACCCCCCAAATGACCCCATTTTGGAAAGAAGACATCCCAAAGTATTCACTGAGAGGCATAGTGAGTTCATAGAAGATATTATTTTTTGTCACAAGTAAGCGGAAAATGACACTTTGTGAGAAAAAAAAAAAAAAAAAAAAGTTTCCATTTCTTCTAACTTGCGACAAAAAAAAATGAAATCTGCCACGGACTCACAATGCCCCTCTCTGAATACCTTGAAGGGTCTACTTTCCAAAATGGGTCATTTGTGGGGTGTGTTTACTGTCCTGACATTTTGGGGGGTGCTAAATTGTAAGCACCCCTGTAAAGCCTAAAGGTGCTCATTGGACTTTGGACCCCTTAGCGCAGTTAGGCTGCAAAAAAGTGCCACACATGTGGTATTGCCGTACTCAGGAGAAGTAGTATAATGTGTTTTGGGGTGTATTTTTACACATACCCATGCTGGGTGGGAGAAATATCTCTGTAAATGACAATCTTTTGATTTTTTTACACACAATTGTCCATTTACAGAGTTATTTCTCCCACCCAGCATGGGTATGTGTAAAATACACCCCAAAACACATTGTACTACTTCTCCAGAGTACGGCGATACCACATGTGTGGCACTTTTTTGCACCCTAACTGCGCTAAAGGGCCCAAAGTCCAATGAGTACTTTTAGGATTTCACAGGTCATTTTGCGGAATTTGATTTCCAGACTACTCCTCATGGTTTAGGGCCCCTAAAATGCCAGGGCAGTATAGGAACCCCACAAATGACCCCATTTTAGAAAGAAGACACCCCAAGGTATTCCGTTAGGAGTATGGTGAGTTCATAGAAGATTTTATTTTTTGTCAAAAGTTAGCGGAAAATGACACTTTGTGAAAAAACACAATTAAAATCAATTTCCGCTAACTTGTGACAAAAAATAAAATCTTCTATGAACTCGCCATACTACTAACGGAATACCTTGGGGTGTCTTCTTTCTAAAATGGGGTCATTTGTGGGGTTCCTATACTGCTCTGGCATTTTAGGGGCCCTAAACCGTGAGGAGTAGTCTTGAAACGAAATTTCTCAAAATGACCTGTAAAATCCTAAAGGTACTCATTGGACTTTGGGCCCTTTAGCGCAGTTAGGGTGCAAAAAAGTGCCACACATGTGGTATCGCCATACTCGGGAGAAGTAGTACAATGTGTTTTGGGGTGTATTTTTACACATACCCATGCTGGGTGGGAGAAATACCTCTGTAAATGGACAATTGTGTGTAAAAAAATCAAAAGATTGTCATTTACAGAGGTATTTCTCCCACCCAGCATGGGTATGTGTAAAAATACACCCCAAAACACATTATACTACTTCTCCCGAGTACGGCGATACCACATGTGTGGCACTTTTTTGCACCCTAACTGCACTAAGGGGCCCAAAGTCCAATGAGTACCTTTAGGATTTCACAGGTCATTTTTGTTTCAAGACTACTCCTCGCGGTTTAGGGCCCCTAAAATGCCAGGGCAGTATAGGAACCCCACTAATGACCCCATTTTAGAAAGAAGACACCCCAAGGTATTCCGTTAGGAGTATGGTGAGTTCATAGAAGTTTTTATTTTTTTGTCACAAGTTAGCGGAAATTGATTTTAATAGTTTTTTTTCACAAAGTGTCTTTTTCCGCTAACTTGTGACAAAAAATAAAATCTTCTATGAACTCACCATACTCCGTACGGAATACCTTGGGGTGTCTTCTTTCTAGAATGGGGTCATTTGTGGGGTTCCTATACTGCCCTGGCATTTTAGGGGCCCTAAACCGTGAGGAGTAGTCTTGAAACCAAATGTCGCAAAATGACCTGTGAAATCCTAAAGGTACTCATTGGACTTTGGGCCCCTTAGCGTACTTAGGGTGTAAAAAAGTGCCACACATGTGGTACCGCCGTACTCAGGAGAAGTAGTATAATGCGTTTTGGGGTGTATTTTTACACATACCCATGCTAAGTGGGAGAAATATCTCTGTAAATGACAATTGTTTGATTTTTTTACACACAATTGTCCATTTACATAGAAATTTCTCCCACCCAGCATGGGTATGTGTAAAAATACACCCCAAAACACATTATACTACTTTTCCTGAGTACGGCGGTACCACATGTGTGACACTTTTTTGCAGCCTAGGTGCGCTAAGGGGCCCAACGTCCTATTCACAGGTCATTTTGAGGCATTTGTTTTCTAGACTACTCCTCGCGGTTTAGGGCCCCTAAAATGCCAGGGCAGTATAGGAACCCCACAAGTGACCCCATTTTAGAAAGAAGACACCCCAAGGTATTCTGTTAGGTGTATGGTGAGTTCATAGAAGATTTTATTTTTTGTCAAAAGTTAGCGGAAAGTGACACTTTGTGGAAAAAAAACAATAAAAATCAATTTCCGCTAACTTTTGACAAAAAATAAAATCTTCTATGAACTCGTCATACACCTAACAGAATACCTTGGGGTGTCTTTTTTTCTAAAATGGGGTCACTTGTGGGGTTCCTATACCGCCCTGGCATTTTACGGGCCCAAAACCGTGAGTAGTCTGGAAACCAAATGTCTCAAAATGACTGTTCAGGGGTATAAGCATCTGCAAATTTTGATGACAGGTGGTCTATGAGGGGGCGAATTTTGTGGAACCGGTCATAAGCAGGGTGGCCTTTTAGATGACAGGTTGTATTGGGCCTGATCTGATGGATAGGAGTGCTAGGGGGGTGACAGGAGGTGATTGATGGGTGTCTCAGGGGGTGGTTAGAGGGGAAAATAGATGCAATCAATGCACTGGGGAGGTGATCGGAAGGGGGTCTGAGGGGGATCTGAGGGTTTGGCCGAGTGATCAGGAGCCCACACGGGGCAAATTAGGGCCTGATCTGATGGGTAGGTGTGCTAGGGGGTGACAGGAGGTGATTGATGGGTGTCTCAAGGTGTGATTAGAGGGGGGAATAGATGCAAGCAATGCACTGGCGAGGTGATCAGGGCTGGGGTCTGAGGGCATTCTGAGGGTGTGGGCGGGTGATTGAGTGCCCTAGGGGCAGATAGGGGTCTAATCTGATAGGTAGCAGTGACAGGGGGTGATTGATGGGTAATTAGTGGGTGTTTAGGGTAGAGAACAGATGTAAACACTGCACTTGGGAGGTGATCGGACGTCGGATCTGCGAGCGATCTATTGGTGTGGGTGGGTGATCAGATTGCCCGCAAGGGGCAGGTTAGGGGCTGATTTATGGGTGGCAGTGACAGGGGGTGATTGATGGGTGGCAGTGACAGGGGGTGATTGATGGGTGGCAGTGACAGGGGGTGATTGATGGGTGGCAGTGACAGGGGGTGATTGATGGGTGATTGATAGGTGATTGACAGGTAATCAGTGGGTTATTACAGGGGAGAACAGATGTAAATATTGCACTGGCGAATTGATAAGGGGGGGTCTGAGGGTAATCTGAGCGAGTAGGCGGGTGATTGGGTGCCCGCAAGGGGCAGATTAGGGTCTGATCTGATGGGTAACAGTGACAGGTGGTGATAGGGGGTGATTTATGGGTGATTGATGGGTAATTAGTGGGTGTTTAGAGGAGAGTAAACGCTGCGCTTGGGTGGTGATCTGATGTCGCATCTGCGGGCGATCGATTGGTGTGGGTGGGTAATCAGATTGCCCGCAAGGGGCAGGTTAGGGGCTGATTGTTGGGTGGCAGTGACAGGGGGTGACAGGGGGTGATTGATGGGTGATAGGTGATTGGCAGGTGATTGACAGGTGATCAGTGGGTTATTACAGGGAAGGATAGATGTAAATAATGCCCTGGCGAATTGATAAGGGGGGGTCTGAGGGTAATCTGAGCGTGTAGGCGGGTGATTGGGTGCCCGCAAGGGGCAGATTAGGGTCTGATCTGATAGGTAACAGTGATAGGGGGTGATTGATGGGTAATTAGTGGGTGTTTAGAGAAGATAACAGATGTAAACAATACATTTGGGAGGTAATCTGACGGCGGGTTTGCGGGCGATCTAATGGTGTGGGTGGGTGATCAGATTGCCCGCAAGGGGCAGGTTAGGGGCTGATTGATGGGTGGCAGTGACAGGGGGTGACAGGGGGTGATTGATGGGTGATAGGTGATTGGCAGGTGATTGACAGGTGATCAGTGGGTTATTACAGGGAAGAACAGATGTAATGAATGCACTGGTGAATTGATAAGGGGGGGTCTGAGGGCAATCTGAGCGTGTGGGCGGGTGATTGGGTGCCCGCAAGGGGCAGATTAGGGTCTGATCTGATAGGTAAAAGTGACAGGTGGTGATAGGGGGTGATTGATGGGTAATTAGTGGGTGTTTAGAGGAGAGAATAGATGTAAACAATGGATTTGGGAGGTGATCTGATGTCGGATCTGCGGGCGATCTATTGGTGTGGGGGGGTGATCAGATTGCCCGCAAGGGGCAGGTTAGGGGCTGATTGATGGGTGGCAGTGACAGGGGGTGATTGATGGGTGATTGACGGGTGATTGACGGGTGATTGACGGGTGATTGACAGGTGATTGACAGGTGATCAGGGGGGATAGATGCATACAGTACATT
Source organism: Hyperolius riggenbachi (assembly GCF_040937935.1). Lineage (NCBI taxonomy): Eukaryota > Metazoa > Chordata > Amphibia > Anura > Hyperoliidae > Hyperolius > Hyperolius riggenbachi. Next base: position 146,556,902 of record NC_090650.1, read on the forward strand.
GGGGGGGGGGGTCTGGGGGGGGTCTGGGGAGAATCTGGGGGGTTGGGGGGTGATCAGGAGGGAGCAGGGGGCAGGGGGGGGGTATTAAAAAAAATAGCATTGACAGATAGTGACAGGGAGTGATTGATGGGTGATTAGGGGGGTGATTGGGTGCAAACAGGGGTCTGGGGGGTGGGCAGGGGGGGGGTCTGATGGGTGCTGTGGGCGATCTGGGGCGGGGGGGGGAGAAAATCAGTGTGCTTGGTGCAGACTAGGGTGGCTGCAGCCTGCCCTGGTGGTCCCTCGGACACTGGGACCACCAGGGCAGGAGGCAGCCTGTATAATACACTTTGTAAACATTACAAAGTGTATTATACACTTTGTATGCGGCGATCGTCGGGTTAACATCCCGCCGGCGCTTCCGTATGGCCGGCGGGATGTTGCGGCGAGTGAGCGGCGACAGGCGGAGGCGGAGGATCGCGTCACGGATGACGCGATCGCTCCGCCCATGCCCAAACAAGGACCGCCGCATTTTGTCAATACGGCGGTCCTTGCGGCGTCTGCTTCCCGGCCGCCATTTGTCTATACGGCGGTCGGGAAGTAGTTAAGCATTAAGGTACACATGTACAACTTTTTCAACCAACTTGTTGTCCGACTTGTCGTTTGAATGGCACGTTAGACGTGTGTACGCGTTGGCGAGCGACTGATAACAGCCGATTTGCCCAATCCGCTTAGCAGATTCCTTTCGACCAACTGTCGTTCAAACGACTGTCAGGTTCGTACGTGTGTACAAACGACTTCTAGTCGTTAGTCCAACTAATAGACGTTCAAACTTTGTTCTATCCAGTCCATTCTCCATTATCAAGTTGGTTAAACGACATGTAAATTAGCATATCATCTGCTTTGTTGTTCAGTGTGTACATGACTTTGAACGATTTGTTGTTTGCACTTCAAGTCGTTTAAACGACAATCAGGCGTAAAGTTGGACGTGTGTACGCACCTTTAGGGAGGGGGATAAGTCTTCCCCACTGTACTTCAAACAGAAAACATTAGTCACGTGAAGAATTTAACACCAAACCCTGCATAATGCAGTGAAAAGGTAGCAAGGAGGTTAACTTCTCAAATATGGCAACCCTTTCAGCTATTTGAAGGCAGGAGCTGCTAAGATCCCTTAAAGTACAGTAAACCGGTTACAACCTTTGCTGAGTTTGGAGATATGGTCTATACCCATAAATTTCAAATCAGAGTCTCCATCTCACTACCCTATATGTCTCATCACCACCAGTAACTCCATCTGTTTTCAGCGTACGTAGTATTTATGTTATGCAGACCTGTCTCTGGCTTCTGTGTTTAACGGACTGACTGGAATGTTGAATGAATGTTATTGCTGCCTGATCATTTTTTATTTTGTGTATTCCCTTTTTGATACAGTTGATAGGCTGCCATGATGTCATTTCCTGGGTGGGGAAGTACATACTGTATATCCTGCTGTTATAAGCAGGATTATGTGGTTATTAGGGCCTGAACCCACTGATGCAGTTGTATCCGCTTCTGTCCGCTTTTCAGCATCTCTAACATTGATGTGTAACTGAAAAGCGGACACAACTGCATCAGTGGGCTCAGGCCCTTAGCTTGACAACGTGAACTGCTGTTTGAACTGTTTTTCTACATCTCTGGAGTTCAGTGGAAGCCCCTCTGTTTCATACATACCTCTCCTTGCAGGGATTTAAACTGTGCGGTCCTGCTTTCCCACTTAGAGTTAAATATATATATATATATATATATATATATATATATATATATATATATATATATATACTAGTGACCTTAGCCTGTTTAAAAACGGCTCTAGTCATCGCCACCACATGCCAGCGCACATGCGCACGTACTCGCAAACCCACCCAGCCCCTTAAATACTCTTTCTTTTAATTGGATTTACCTGTGCATGTAGGTCAGGGGTCACTGAGCTAACCAAGTCAATTTGAGTTCCAATAATTAGTTCTAAAGATTTTGGAATCAATAGAATGACAACAGTGCCCAAATTTATGCACCTGCCTAATTTTGTTTAAACAATTATTTTGCACTTTCTGTAAATCCAATAAACGTCATTTCACTTCTCAAATATCACTGTGTGTGTCTTCTATATGATCTATTTAACAGACATTTTTATCATAACAACCAATGATTTATACAGGGAAATCAAGACGATTAACAAGGTTGCCAAAACGTTCTCATCCCACTGTGTACATATAACACATAATATATATTATTACAGATGATGTTTTCAAATATTCAGTGAAACATTTCTCAAAGATTATTCTTGATATGTGGCCATCACTGCAGCTACCGTCATTCTGTTCTTTGGTACTCCTCATCAGTGAGAGCTATGTCTGCTTCATGCCTGTCTTCTGTGTCCACCATGGCCACTGTTTTTATTTTCTCCTGTCTACAAGGGTTGGAATTCTATGCACTGGTTTGCTTGTTCTGTGGCTTGATATTAGGACTTGTGTGTGATGATGAATAGATTCAGATAACCTGAATGGTTGACTATGCATGAACGTGTGCAGAGCTGCAGGTCTTGATTTAGTGAAGTTGGAGAGCATCAACGAGTCTGTGTAATAAGCAAACCTGGATTAGACTATATTCTACTTAGTGGTGATGTTTACAGCCCTTACCTCTGTCCTATCAGTCTATAGTAAGCATGCCAAAGGCATAATATGCAGGCTAGAGCATTATGCAAATGTTGGCGTCATAGCTTTGTACTGCATTAAACAGGAAACATGAACCTGATCTTAATAGAGTAGTGCAAAGTGGTACACAGATAAATTATTTATCTCAAGGAGATATCGATCATAGTGTGTGGCTGCCTTAACACTTTCAGTGTGTTTTTTATAGCCCTGCTGACTAGGCCAGCTCTCATCTGTAGGGTCCCCTTGGCAGCACAAAGGCCAGGTGCGTAGCAATAGCTATAGCAATCAGTAGTGATGATCATAATCAGCTGGTTACGATTATGCAATTTTTTGCGTACATTTTCACGATTACGCCTATATGTAATTACGTTTTTTTAAATTCAATTGATGTCGTATAGTCATTCATAATTTCATGTAAAATTTTGCGTAATATCATGCCGACTTTAGCAGTGTCTAGCAAAGCCCCCCATACATGCTATTGACACCACAATTGCTACATAAGTTAAGGAGAATAGTGGGTACAAGTCAATAAAAATCCAAAAAGACTTTGTAGTTTTTGAGAAAATCGATTTTAAAAATGCAAAGAAAACAATTTCTCAAAACCTACAAGGTCTTTTTGAAAAATTCCTTTTTTTTGTTTTGGTAGCAATAGCATGTATAGGGGCTTTGCTATTAACCGCCAAAGTCGGCACAGAATTACACAAAATTGCGCAAAAATTAAGCAAAATTATGAAATATTACTATTACATATAAAATTAATTACGATTTTCTCTGAAATTTCGCATTACGATTACGATGCGTAATTGCGAATTTCGATGCAAAATTTCACATATACAAAATTTCGGCCCGCCACTGGCAGCCAGAGCAGATGCTATGGGGCCCTGGAACATAGGGGGCCCAGGTGGTACTTAATCTATTCACCATTAACTTTCTTGTGTTCCCCAACCTCAAACTTTGTCTCATTGCCCATGAACTATGTGCAGTGTTTGAGGAATGAGAATGTGAATAGCCAAATTAGCTCATATCCACAGGGTAGGGGCAGGTCACATTGCTTAAGAGTGCCTATAACTGAGGGCCCCATGAAAGTTTTGCTATGGGGCCTCTTGATCTCTAGCTACGCCACTGCTCCACTTCTTGGCTGACAAGTCACGGCATTGCAGTACAGCTATGAAGTGTTATTTTCTAGTAAAATCCTGTGTACTAGCATTTTCCTTCCTGTAAGTTTGTTAGGTAAAGCAAACCTTTGTGCTAATTTATAGCCATTGATTCTCCGTTAAAGCTTAATGGCGTTTGGGCATTAAGTGAATAAAACAACTGATTTACACATTTCCAAATTGCTTTATCCTTAGCAAATGGTCAGAATAATATAGATTATATAGATATATGTAAAACTAAACAAGATTTGTGTGAGAACCTTTACCTCATGCAGCACTTTCCAAGGTTTGGCAAGAAGCCTTCATAGTGTAATTATACATTGGGGAAGCATGCAGAAACACTTTCAGATTGATGCCAGCTGCTATATTTTTTTTTTTTTTTGAAGACTTTTTTGAAGGTTTTTAAACATTTCAAAAAAGGAAGAGCAGAGCTTCAGAGCTTCATTTAAAATGGTCCCAATCAGGTGCCTCTGGATACTGGCGTATGGAATGGCAATCACTGATATTTTAAACCATGTTTAGAAAAAAACTGAAGGATTGGTAAACAAAAAGTTTGGAAATAGCCTTGCCATTAATGAGATTTCCACATTAAAGAGAACCTGAACTAAAAATAAAAGTCAAAATAACCATACACAGGTCTACTTCTCAATCTCTTTCTCCTCTCCTGCTTCCCATTTGTCCAATGTGATCAATGGCATTTTCCATCCTCCATTTTAAAAATGGCCATTACCCCATAACAGCTTCCTTGTCAGCACACTGTTAAACTGCAATATCACCCACTTGAGCCATAGGGAAACATGGACATTACCTTGCACATATAGTTGTAACTGACAGCTGCTGATATATAACTGACAGCAACTGGTATATTTCAGTTCTGACAAAATCTGGTCAGAACTGGAAGGGATCACTGTATGAAGAAAATGGTGAGCTTCTGAGAGGAACTGATGGTGAGGTTAGTATGTAATATTCATTTGCAGCTAAGTCGTGTGTTTATTTTAAATAATTTTACTCGCTTCAGGTTCCCTTTAAACTTTCACAACGGGGTTATGACAGAAACATTGCTCCAACTCCTAATAGGCACAGAAATCAATGAGACTTACAAAGTTCCTCGTTTCATATTTCCTCTCACTGCATGAGATCTTACCTTTTGTTAATACACAGCATCTTGGGTGGGTTTCCTTGCCCTGTCACGGAGGGCACTTAGCAGTCCCATTAATTATGGAAGTAATTCTGAACTTTTATTTCATCCTCTAGAAGAGAATTGCTTATAAACCTCAGGGCTGGACCGCTTCAGAAACAACTTTTCAACCAAAGGGCAACCCGTCATTGGCCAGGACATCCAACTGATGAATGTATGCAAATTTGACCATGTGACCACATTTAATTTTGGTTCTACTGAGGCTTATGCTTTCTTAGCACAGAATAAAGTAGTAGAATGATAAAAGAGGGTAGGAGGCACCCTTGGGGTACTCGAATGATGGATTATACACCACTGGTTAGAAAAACCACTATTGAGGCATATATATAAAACAAAAACAAAAGGTAAGGAAAGATCCTATCTTATGAAGTACTCACTCAGAATATCATAAAAATGATTACTTTAATAGGGCACTTTTAAATTGACAACGCGTTTCACGGCTGCAACCACTTCATCAGTTTGAATGTCATGCCAGGGAGAAGGAGTCCCCAATCTTAGGCACCTATGATTGGGGACTCCTCCCTGACACGACATTCGACCTTATGAAGCGGTTGCAGCCGCGAAACGCGTTGTCAATTTAAAAGTGCCCTATTAAAGTAATTCTTTTTATGATATCCTGAGTGACTACTTCATAAGGTAGGATCTTATCTTACCTTTTGTTTTTGTTTTATACATATATGCCTCAATACTGTTTTTTCTAACCAGTGGTATATAAACCATCATTCGAGTACCCCAAGGGCACCTCATACCCTCTTTTATTGTGTCTTACCCCCTCTGTTTGGGGGTCACCACCTAGGCGGGTGTTTTTTTCCTAAGGAGCTGCGACCATCGAAGCAAAGACACAAGGCCGAGTGGGGACGGTACTTCCCTACATGCGATTTAGTTTGGTTGCTGTATATGCCGGGGTATGCAACCCGGCTTTGTGAGTATATATGAATACTTTTTCATACTTACTCATCACACCTGCGATAATACACCAGATCGGGCTCGAGGTGTCCTCCCACTCCTTTTCTCTATCCCCCCAGCGTCCAAAGAAGTAGAATGTGCTTTACATTTTTATGGAGGGAACATATTAAAAAAAACTTGTAGGCTAGGCCTATAGTCTGCGTAATCCATCCAGAGTAATCTTCAAAACTTGAAAAACAGGAAAAAAAAACGACACTCAATAAAGATAAAACAATTTAAAACAGAAAAGCCCATATGCAATTAACTTTTTCTCCTGAGTTTTCTCCTAAGTGATATTTTCAAAATTGGCAATAAAATGCCTTTTAAACCACCTGCAAGCAAGAAAATGCTCAAAATAATTTTGATAGTACGTTTTCATCTACTTTTTGGTACTTTTTTTAGTTGCAAAGTGCTAAAAAATTACTTTAAGGCTGCTTACACACAGGGACGTTACAGGCGCACGTTAGTGCAGCCTGTAACGCTCCCCCAACGCACAGCAATGTAACACAAGTGGGCTGTTCACACTGCCCACGTTGCGTTACATGTAACGCTGCACGTTCTTCCGAAAGTGCAGCATGCTACGGGGTTACAGCGGCTTAAGCCGCGCTAGACTGTTTGCACATGCGCAATCATGTTGGGGAGGAGCGGAGAGTGGCCAGGCACATGGCTAATTAATATTCACTGCACGTTGTGACGTGCAGTGTTTACTTCCTGGTGCGGCCGCTCTGTGCGGCGATTGGCCGGCGGGACCACGTGATGCTGCATGCATCCAAGAGTACGCATCACGGCATCACGGACGCCAGAGTGAGCTGCACAACGCGGCTCACTCTGACGTCCACAACGAAGAGCACCAGGCCTTGTGTTAGGTGCACGTTATGCGACCTTAACGTAGCACCTAACGCAACGTCTTGGTGTGCAAGTAGCCTAAATAGAAAGTGAAAAATTATCTCCTAGGAGAAAACTCAGAAGAAAAAATTTATTGCATAAGGGCCAAGGTGTCTAGTAAAGATAACATATTATTTTTTTGGAGAGTGACCTCTGCAGAGACAACCCTGTTTGCCACCCGAGTAAGTATGGAAGTTTCTCACATGTGCTTATGGTGATAACCTAGATTGCATCTGGGTTTGCGAGTACCATCCCTTTCATATGTTGTTATCATGCTCCTTATTTAACCTACTACACTCCTGTGGGCTCTTGGTGTCCCCGTGTGTTTTCCTAAAAGTTTCTTTACATTTTCCAAATACTTATTTTGGAGTACTCTTCACACCTTTCTAAACTGAAATTGGAAAACAAACTGATCATGTTTTTCCCAATCCTTGCTAATTTCTAAATAATGTGAAATGTACCTTCTACTGTAAATAAAGGAGGGTTTAGGTAGGTAACATGTACCAATTAGGATATTTGGGGTAGGCAGTAGTAACAAAAATTAAGTCCCATTTCACAGGTATTCCCATTTCTGGCTTGAGGATATACTGAACGGGTGTTCAGTATATCCTTTCCTTTTTGTCACCTTTTAATGTAAATTGTTTCTTTTATCTCAATTGAACTTAAAGGCATAAATGTTGTGGTTTACACCACCCCTTCAAATTCAGTTAGGGGTCCAATGCTCTACAGATGCAGTGCCAGCCTACAGCTAGTCACGGACGGTGCTACACTGGGGCACTGGTCCCCTTTGTAATCAGTGTGCCCCACCCCACACCGAGCTCAGTAACAAATAGTGAACTGTATCCAGGTTCAGGCAAATTAAGTCTATAAAAAACTCTCCATGTCATCCTGAGTCTATGTAGGTGTTAATTTAACCAATGGTCTTATCAATTTGCCATAAATACCTCACAATCCTTGCAAGATCCCTTGCAATTAATGTATCTGGATGACACTAAAAGTTGCCACTAACAGTCCAATTTCTAGCGAAAAATAATTTGAGCGATCAGAAATTCTGATCGGATTGGTTGTAAATAATCTCAGTTGATGAGCACAATCGATTATGAACGATTATAAAAATAGTCATACCAAAATTTGGATTTTCTTGTTGGTCATGATTTATAGGAAGCAAAGAGTGGTTCGTTGATGGTGTAGTGAACAATTTTTCTTCCGATCAGAATTATCTGATCTCTCAAACGATTTTTTGCTAGAAATTGGATCGTTAGTGGCCACCTTTATAGTTGCAAAAAAGGTCTGTTTACCTCCTTCTGCTTGTATGTTTTAATATTGTCAGTCAACAGGAATCTGAAAAAAGGCTTACAAGCTGAAAATGTACTTTTTATTTTTTTTAATTAGCCCATAAACTAGAGCTTGTATTTTAAATAATATAATTTAGGATAATAATCATGATTCAAAACTTCCTGTCTGTAAAATATAAGCTCAAATCTCCAACAATACTTAGCTACTAAGATAAGGAATTACATACACAGTGTTTCTCTCCCTCCTGCCTCTTCCCTCTCCCCATGCTTGTAGAGTCATGAGACACAGCCTGGGGACTGAAATGTTTTGTCTTTGACCTGTCCACCCAAGAGCAGCTTGCTAGCAAGTAAGGATTAAATCATGCCAGAAAACTAGCCAAGTACATCTGTAGGTAACTTTTCTTACGATTTAGCACCATCAATTTGGACAATGTGCTCTGCTCAAAAGCCTCTGAGTTCTGTTTGTGATGTTTACATTTGGTTCCTATCATTGCTAAAGTAGTTAGCCTTAATTTTGTTTCCTGAGTTAGGCAAAAAAATATCTAAAGCTCGCCATATAAACATCAATTTTTGCCACCCACCGTGCCCACTTTGTGCCCCCCAAAAATGTGAAGCTGGAGCCGCCACTGCAGCTAGTGATGTGTTCTAGCCTACAGCTAGCAATGTGTTCTGTTGTTATGCTCTGAAGATTAATGGAACTGTGCATGACAGAGTGGGCGGAAAAAGTAGGAGAACAATGCCCTTGGCCTGCTCTTGGCTGAGTATTGTACTTAGGGGGATCGGGGCCACTGTACACACCCTGCATCCTCGGCAGAGGCGGAACCAACTCTACCACCTCAGCCGAGAACCATGCAGCGTGTTTTGTAAAGCTTTAGAAAGTAAATGTTAGATTAAGTTGTTAAGTCATTGATTGTCATTTTCAAAATCTGCAGAAACCAAGTTTCCAGGCCCTGTGCAACAAGCATAGCTCATTACGCAGTTCTAAGCTAGAAGGTTAATGCTGGTAATACACAATGGGCCATATGTAATTCACTTTTTCTCCCAAGTTTTCTCCTAGGTGATAATTTTTCATCTTCGATTTATAGTTACTTTTTAGCACTTTGCAATGGAAAAAGTACCAAAAAGTAGGTGAAAAAGTACTATCAACATTATTTTGAGTATTTTTTTTGCTAGCTGTGGTTTAAAAGGCATTTTATTGACAAGTTTGAAAATTTTACCTTGGAGAAAACTCAGGTGAAAAAGTGAATTGCATATGGGCCAATTAGTTTTTTCCGGCTGATGGCTCGATGGATAATTTCCAACAGGTCCGATGGCTCGATGGATAATTTCCAACAGGTCCGATCTCATTTTGATTGTTTTTTTTTGTTTTTTGTTTTACTTTTTTTCAGTTCTATACAAATTGATCAGAAAAACTCAGATCGGTCCTGTCGGAAATTATCTATCGAGCCATCTATCTGGCGAAAAAACTCATTATGTATTCCCTGTATTAGCCTTGTACATATGTGAGATGGTTCTCAGCTGAGGCAGCCAGGCAGTAGTGATGTCGCGAACCTCCGATTTTCGGTTCGCGAACCCTGTTCGCGAACTGCCGCGGAAGGTTCGGTTCGCATGAACTTCCGCGAACTGCAATAGACTTCAATGAGGAGGCAAACTTTGAAAACTAGAAACATTTATGCTGGCCAGAAAAGTGATGGAAAAGATGTTTCAAGGGGTCTAACACCTGAGATCTTTCACTGAGTACAAGAGGGGAAATCTTTTTTCAAAAATACCTTATAGTTTTTGAGAAAATCAATTTTAAAGTAACTCCTTCTGACCGTGGGAAAATTAAGCGCCCGCCGACTTTAGCAGTTAATAGCAAAGCCGCTTTAAAAGCTAGAAACACCAAACTTGCAGAAAATGTTAAGAAGAACAGTGGGAATAAGAGGAAACATTTTTTTTTCAAAAAGACCTTATAGTTTTTGAGAAAATCAATTTTAAAGTTTCAATGTAAATTCTCCTTCTGACCGTGGGAAAATATACCCCCGCCGACTTTAATGGTTAATTGCAAAGCCCCTTTAAAAGCTAGCAACACCAAAATTACTGAGAATGTTAAGAAGAACATTGGGAACAAGAGGAAAAAAATTTGTTTTCAAAAAGACCTTATAGTTTTTGAGAAAATCGATTTTAAAGTAAAAAAAAAAGAGTCGATTCATAAAAAAAGAAAAGTTGCACATTTTCTACCATTGTAGGGACGTGAAATTTTGGAACGTGAAATAGGAGACCCAATGAAAGCCTATGGGGGATTTTACCACTTTTGTACCCCTGTCTGTTGCTAGCCAATCGGAAGAGGCAGAGAGGAGAGAGGTGGCGCAGCGGGAATGGAGGACGCCGCGACGTCATAGCTGGGGGCGGTGCTGGGCACAATGCGTCAGCGCACCCTGCCCGCCGCCCCCTTCGCTCGCCGGAGCCTTCTTCTAGGCCGCGCATCTGCACTGACTCTAACCAGCGCGGCCGAAGGAGGGGAGACCAGGAGGAGCCCCAGACACCGCCGCTGGAACTGGAGGGAGGTGAGTGGCACCTACACCTAACTACTCTATACCTGGCTAACTATACTAAAGGTCCCTACACCTAACTACACTATACCTGGCTAACTATACTGAAGCCACCTACACCTAACTACTCTATACCTGGCTAACTATACTGAAGGCACCCACACCTAAATACACTATACCTGGCTAACTATACTGAAGGCACCCACATCTAACTACACTATACCTGGCTACCTATACTGAAGGCACCCACACCTAACTACACTATACCTGGCTAACTATACTGAAGGCCCTTACACCTAACTACACTATACCTGGCTAACTGTACTGAAGGCCCCTATACCTATCTACACTATACCTGGCTAACTATACTGAAGGCTCCTACACCTAACTACACTATACCTGGCTAACTATACTGAAGGCCGCTATACCTATCTACCTATACTGAAGGCACGTATACCTAGCTACCTAAATGTTGGTAGATCTCCTGGGCTTGTCAAATTTTAAAGTAGCTCGTGAGCTGAAAAAGTGTGGGCACCCCTGCCCTAGGCTATGACCTCTTTGGCCTAGGGGCCAGAAACTCACCAGTCATGATCCCCCTAAGAGTCCCTACAATGCTAGAAAATTTGCCACTGCTGAACCATCACCCTTTGAAAAGATTTGAGATTTTTGAAAGTGAAATAGGGAGCCTAATGGAAGCCTATGGCAGAATTCAGCACTTTTGCACCCCTATAATTCTGGTTGGTTATCATCATCACTTTAGCAGTTAATAGCAAAGGCCCCTTACATCCTAGCAACACCAAATTTGCAGGATATGTTAAAAAGATAGCAGGAAACAATATTTAACGGACTTCCTAGGCCACAAATGTGAAAAAAGTTAAATACATTTTCATAATCCAGATCCATGGAGGACGCCATCCGCGCCCTCCCGTTCATTCCCCCATGGCTCCCGCAGTAATACCGGCCCCGGTCGGGCCCCGACCCTCCGAATGGGTCGGGTTCTCGTTCCCTCCTCAATATGGCCACCACAGATTGCCGCTGCTGTGCAGTCTGCATAGGCGCGATTGCGGCTGCGCAGCTCTAGGCCCTCCTCCCGCCGCGTCATCAATATGCGTGCATACATCGGACGCATCGGGAGGAAGTGCTAGAGCTGTGCAGCCGCAATCGCGTCTATGCGGACTGCGCAGCCGCCGCAATCTGTGGTGGCCATATTGAGGGGGGATTGAGTTGAGAACCCGACCGGTTCAGAGGGGTCGGGACTCGACCAGGGCCGTTATTAGTGCTGGAGCCATGGCGGAATGAATGGGAGGGTGCGGATGGCGTCCTCAATGGATATGGATTATGAAAAGGTATTTAACTTTTTTTCACATTTGTGGCCCCGGAAGTCCTTTAAAAACATTTTTTATTTTTTTTATTTGCTGTGTGTGAGAAATCTGAAAAAAAAATGGCGTGGGGTCCCCCCTCCCGAGCCTCTGTAACCCCTTGTCCCCCATGCAGGCTGGGATAGCCAGAATGCGGAGCCCCGGCCGATTGGGGCTTCGCACCCTGAGCTATACCAGCCCGCATGGTCCATGGTATGGGGGGCGGAGGGGGCGGAGGGGCGGCCAAGCCTTCCCCTCCTCCCCCACCGGAGCCCTTGTCCAATCCATGGACAAGGGGCTCTTCCCCACCTCCGGTGCCCCAGGAGGAGGTGGGGGCGACGACTCCCGGGGGGGGGGGGTTCATGGTGGCATCTGGGAGTCCCCTTAAAGAAGGGGACCCCAGATACCCACCCCCCTCCCAGGAGAAATGAGTATAGGGGTACAAAGTACCCCTTACCCATTTCCACAAAGGGTTAAATGAAATAAAAACACAACCACGAGAAAAGTATTTTATTATTCTAAATTAACCATAAATACTTACCTGTACCTTTAAAAAAAAGTTTTCCCACGCCAATATCCACGGTAAATGATCCAACTGTATCCTCTTATGTTGCGATCTTCAATTAAGCTGATTGAAGATCTCCGATGCCTCCCACATAGCAGAGAATGCGTCCTTTTGGACGCATAGCTGCCGGCTCCTGCTGTCTCTCCCCACCTCCTCACCTGTCACTCTCACCTAGCCTGGCACCCATGGGTGCACCGGGTGCCAGGCTAAGTGAGGGTGACAGGTGCAGGCAGGTGGGGAGAGACAGCAGCGGAGCCGGCAGCTTCACGCCCTACTCAGGACGCATTCTCTGCTATACTAACGGTTCTTGAATCGTCCGGTTCTTTTTAATGAATCCGTTCTTTTTTTTTTTTTATGAATCGGCTCATTTTACTTTGAAACTTTAAAATTGATTTTCTCAAAAAGTATAAGGTCTTTTTAAAAAAAAAATTCCTCTTGTTCCCACTATTCCACTAAACATTCCCAACAATTTTGGTGTTTCTACTATGCAAGGGGACTTTGCTATTAACCGTTAAAGTCGGCGGCCATTAAAGTCTATGGGCGAACCGAACTTTGAAAAAAAGTTCCCGGTTCTCTGCGAATGCGAACCACCAAAGTTCGCCTGGAACCGTTCGCTGGCGAACCGTTCGCTACATCTCTACCAGGCAGTAGCATTGTACTCATCTGTCTGCTCCATTGGGCGCTGTGCTATCAGCCCTCCTCTTCCCTCCATAGCAACAGAACATGTTGTTAGCCTACAGGCTAGTGACACGTGTACGGACTCTGGCCCCAATGGATAGAGTCCCAATCCCTGCCGGGTGACAGTCCTTGTACATGTGTACATGGCAATATATTGGATGTGTGTGTATAATATACTGTATATATATATATATATATATATATATATATATATATATATATATATATAAATATACGGTATGACTGAAAAGTGAATCTGAAGTGAGGGAATACAGAGGCTGCCATCTTCATTCTCTATTGAATAATGCCAGGTGCCTGACTTCTGTAAAGGTGCTTTGTCTCTAATCTTTTAAGTCCAGAATGGCCCAGAATGAGCATGCTGATCAGACACTTTGGTCCATATGCAATTAACGTTTTCACCTGAGTTATCTCCTAGGACAGGGGTCTGCAACCTTTAAGACATAAAGAGCCACTTGGACCCGTTTCCGAAAAGAGAAAAAAAAACTGGGAGCCGCAAAACCATTATAAAACAAATCTTAGGCCTCTTGCACACTGCAAGCGATTCAGATTCAGATTCCGCTTTTTAATCAGTTTTTACATCCGATTCAGATTCTGATTTGCAGTTTGCTCCCTGCACACTGCAAATCGGAATCTGAATCTGATGTAAAAAGCGGAATCTGAATCGGAATTGCGTGCAGTGTGCAAGAGGCCTAACACTGCATATATTGCTTCTTACCTTAATGCTATATACAGGATCAGATATGACCCCAATATGCACACATCCTTAGCAGATATGACCCCAATATGCACAAATCGTTCGCAGATATGACCCCAATATGCACAATTGTTAGCAGATATGACCCCAATATGCACAAATCATTAGCAGATATGACCCCAATATGCACAAATCGTTAGCAGATATGACCCCAATATGCACAAATCATTAGCAGATATGACCCCAATATGCACAAATCATTAGCAGATATGACCCCAATATGCACAAATCGTTAGCAGATATGACTCCAATATGCACAAATCATTAGCAGATATGACTCCAATATGCACAAATCGTTAGCAGATATGACCCCAATATGCACAAATCGTTAGCAGATATGACCCCAATATGCACAAATTGTTATCAGATATGACCCCAATATGCACAAATAGTTAGCAGATATGACCCCAATATGTACAATCCTCAGCAGATTTGACCCCAATATGCACAATCCTTCAGCAGATCTGACCCCAATATGCACAATCCTTCAGCAGATCTGACCCCAATATGCACAATCCTTCAGCAGATCTGACCCCAATATGCACAATCCTTCAGCAGATCTGACCCCAATATGCACAATCCTTCAGCAGATCTGACCCCAATATGCACAATCCTTCAGCAGGTATGAAAAGAAAAACCCATTTACTCACCTAGTCAGAAGACCTCCTGTCACGATCTCCTCCTGTCCCGACCTCCGGTCCCGACCTCCTTGTGGCGTGCAACTCCCACTATCCTCTTCCTTCCCGACGTCACGTCCTGCCTGCATTACACTGCAGGGCTACGGGAAAATGGTCGCCCGAAGCCCTGCACTGCACCGGTCCGGCGGCCTCTCTAATAGGCTGCCGGCCAGCGGCAGCACACGTCACACGTGCGCCGCAGCCACTGACACACACTACCGGAGCCGCGGCAAAGGTGAAAAAGAGCCGCATGCGGCTCTGGAGCCGCAGGTTGCCTACCCCTGTCCTAGGAGATAATTTTCATCTTCTCTAAAAAAACAATAAACTTTTCAGCATTTTATAATTAAAAACATACCCAAAAGTTGGTGAAAAAGTACTATCAAATTTATTTTGAGCATTTCCTTTAAAAGCCATTTTAAGGCATTTTGTGGCAAGATGTGAAAATATCACCAAGGAGAAAACTTAAGTGAAAAAAATTAATTGCATATGGGCCTTTTACTCTATTGGCTTCATGCTTGTTGCTGGTGTGTGGAGCCGGGCAAGTGGCACAGCTTTTGGTCTTAGTTATTTTTGAGTGAAATGAAGATGGCAGCCTCTGTATTCCACTCACTTTAGGTTCCCTTTAACACAACTCCACTATCATCAAGCACTATCATAGCCATGTCAGTCCAGACCTTGTACAGATCAAGGCCAATATAGCCTTAAACAAATGATTTGCGTATTCAATTGCAATTACATTCAGTTGTAGCAAGGTAAAAACTGATTCTGCCTGCATAAGCTTGATTAGGAGCATAGAGGTGTGTAACTAGTCTCTTATGTACATATGGTACGTATTTGCTTGCACAGTGTCCACTGCCCGGCAGTGACAGCTTCTTACATTAAAAAAGAAAATGCCAGCAGTGTCTCTTTTTAGCAAGGTTCTCTCTCCAGGATCTTCTCAAAAAATTAGCATATTGTGATAAAGTTCATTATTTCTGTAATGTACTGATAAACATTAGACTTTCATATATTTTAGATTCATTACACACAACTGGAGTAGTTCAAGCCTTTTATTGTTTTAATATTTATAATTTTGGCATACAGCTCATGAAAACCCAAAATTCCTATCTCAAAACATTTGCATATTTCATCCGACCAATAAAAGAAAAGTGTTTTTAAAACAAAAAAAAAGTCAACCTTCAAATAATTATGTTCAGTTATGCACTCAATACTTGGTCGGGAATCCTTTTGCAGAAATGACTGCTTCAATGCGGCGTGGCATGGAGGCAATCAGCCTGTGGCACTGCTCAGGTGTTATGGAGGCCCAGGATGCTTCGATAGCGGCGTTAAGCTCACCCAGAGTGTTGGGTCTTGCGTCTCTCAACTTTCTCTTCACAATATCCCACAGATTCTCTATGGGGTTTAGGCCAGGAAAGTTGGCAGGGCAATTGAGCACAGTAATACCATGGTCAGTAAACCATTTACCAGTGGTTTTGGCACTGTGAGCAGGTGCCAGGTCGTGCTGAAAAATGAAATCTTCATCTCCATAAAGCTTTTCAGCAGATGGAAGCATGAAGTGCTCCAAAATCTCCTGATAGCTAGCTGCATTGACCCTGCCCTTGATAAAATACAGTGGCCCAACACCAGCAGCTGACATGGCATCCCAGACCATCACTGACTGTGGGTACTTGACACTGGACTTCAGGCATTTTGGCATTTCCCTATCCCCAGTCTTCCTCCAGACTCTGGCACCTTGATTTCCGAATGGCATGCAAAAGTTGCTTTCATCTGGAAAAAGTACTTTGGACCACTGAGCAACAGTCCAGTGCTGCTTCTCTGTAGCCCAGGTCAGGCGCCTCTGCCGCTGTTTCTGGTTCAAAAGTGGGTTCATGCTTCCATCTGCCGAAAAGCTTTATGGAGATGAAGATTTCATTTTTCAGCATGACCTGGCACCTGCTCACAGTGCCAAAACCACTGGTAAATGGTTTACTGTCCATGGTATTACTGTGCTCAATTGGCCTGCCAACTCTTCTGACCCATAGAGAATCTGTGGGATATTGTGAAGAGAAAGTTGAGAGACGCAAGACCTAACACTCTGGGTGAGCTTAACGCCGCTATCGAAGCATCCTGGGCCTCCATAACACCTGAGCAGTGCCATAGGCTGATTGCCTCCATGCCACGCCGCATTGAAGCAGTCATTTCTGCAAAAGGATTCCCGACCAAGTATTGAGTGCATAACTGAACATAATTATTTAAAGGGTTGACTTTTTTTTTGTTTTAAAAACACTTTTCTTTTATTGGTCGGATGAAATATGCAAATGTTTTGAGATAGGAATTTTGGGTTTTCATGAGCTGTATGCCAAAATCATAAATATTAAAACAATAAAAGGCTTGAACTACTTCAGTTGTGTGTAATGAATCTAAAATATATGAAAGTCTAATGTTTATCAGTACATTACAGAAAATAATGAACTTTATCACAATATGCTAATTTTTTGAGAAGATCCTGTATTTATCACAAACCATTGTGCAGGTGTTGAAGCTTTATCATTGGATGTGTGTCTGCATCCATGGATTTTGTGTGAGCCAGTTACAATATAAATTATACACGACACTGCAATTATTGCCAATAAAGCAGCTTACTGAAGCTTTCAACTTTTCTGTACCATCCTTTGTTGTTAATACTTTTATTATTTCATGGAATACAATAAAATTCATTAATCTGAAAAAAATACATAAATGTCGTAGCAAGATGTATCATTATTCAGATAATGAAACTGTCTTTTCAGCAACAATATTTTGAGACAAAACCAATATATTGGGAAACATCTGTGTGACTATAACATTACACTAATGTCCCTCTTAATGAAATAACTTTTCCAATTACGCCTTTGCTGTCACCAAATTGCAATCGTTACTTTATGTAATCTCTTTACCTTTGGCAAACAAGCAACTTAAGAATGGATGGGGATTGTTATTGTTCAAAGCCTTGTTCTCTGTATTAATATATTTACCACTCGAACAGCTATTTAGGACAGGGCTGATTGTGTTTTTAATGAGATCAGCAAGAAGACATTGTAGAGGCATCCTTCAAATTGCAAAGTTTCAAGTATTGCTAAACCGTGAAAAACAGGAAACTTAGTGCAGGCATGTTGCGAAGATTCCAGATTCTGCAGAAAGTTTATTAGCAAGAACATTCCTAGTGGACTTTGGGCTGGTGATCACATTAATAGTCTTTGTAACTTCAACATTTCAAAGAGAGAGGCTGATTTTTGCAGAAATAACCTTTTCAAAAGGAACTTCTTCTCCTGTAGAGTGATGGACGATTTCACACTGTTCTTCACAGCAGGCGCTTAAATGTGTTAAATTGAAACGTAGATGTACAAGAAAAAGAATTGATGTCTGTGGTCTATGCTGGAGGCACTTTTGCATTTTTTGTACACAACTCCCATGGTGTGAAATGACTTGTCCTACTTAATTGCTTAATGTTTCCTTTACATTACCAGGGGATTTAAAATTCACACTTCAGCAATTTGTGGCCTTCTTGTTGGACTCCTTCCGAAAGCACTCCACTTCCTATATGGCTGGTGAAGTTTAAAGTCAACGTGTAGGTAGAAAAATAGGGGTGTTCACAATAACATTGGCACAGGTTGCATGTGCACGCTTATGCCCTGTGAAGATATAACAGATACAGTGGGATGCGAAAGTTTGGGCAACCTTGTTAATCAAGATTTTCCGTATAAATCGTTGGTTGTTATGATAAAAAATGTCAGTTAAATATATCATATAGGAGACACACACCGTGATATTTGAGAAGTGAAATGAAGTTTATTGGATTTACAGAAAGTGTGCTATAATTGTTTAAACAAAATTAGGCAGGTGCTTACATTTGGGCACTACAAAAAATAAATGAAATCAATATTTAGTAGATCCTCCTTTTGCAGAAATTACAGCCTCTAAACGCTTCCTGTAGGTTTCAATGAGAGTCTGAATTCTGCTTGAAAGTATTTTGGACTATTCCTCTTTACAAAACATCTGTAGTTCATTCAGGTTTGATGGCTTCCGAGCATGGACATCTCTCTTTAACTCACACCACAGATTTTCAATTATATTCAGGTCTGGGGACTGAGATGGCCATTCCAGAACATTGTACTTGTTCCTCTGCATGAATGCCTTAGTGGATTTTGAGCAGTGTTTAGGGTGGTTGTCTTGTTGAAAGATCCAGCCCCGGCGCAGCTTCAGCTTTGTCACTGATTCCTGGACATTGGTCTCCAGAATCTGCTGATACCGAGTGGAATCCATGTGTCCTTCAACTTTGACAAGATTCCCAGTCCCTGCACTGGCCACACGGCCCCACAGCATGATGGAACCACCACCACATTTTTCTGTAGGTAGCAGGTGTTTTTCTTGGAATGCGGTGTTGTTTTTACTCCGTGCAAAATGGCCCTTGTTATGCCCAAATAACTCCATTTTAGTTTCATCAGTCCACAGCACCTTATTCCAAAATGAAGCTGTCTTGTCCAAATGTGCTTTAGCATACCTCAAGCGGCTTTGTTTGTGCTGTGGGCAGAGAAAAGGCTTCCTCTGCTTCACTCTCGCATACAGCATCTCCTTGTGTAAAGTGCGCCGAATGGTTGAACGATGCATAGTCACTCTATCTGCAGCAAGATGATGTTGTAGGCCTTTGGTGCTGGTCTGTGGGTTGACTAACTGTTACTACTATTCGTTGCTTCTGTTTAGCTGAGATTTTTCTTGGTCTGCCAATTGGAGCCTTAACTTGAACTGAGCCTGTGGTCTTCCATTTCCTTAAAATGTCCCTAAATGTGGAAACAGACAGCTGAAATCTCTGAGACTGCTTTCTGTATCCTTCCCCTAAACCATGATGGTAAACAATCTTTGTCTTCAGGTCATTTGAGAGTTATTTTGAGACCCCCATGTTGCTACTCTTCAGAGAAAATTAAAAGAGGAGGGAAACTAACAATTGACCCCCTTAAATACTCTTTCTCATAATTGGATTCACCTGTGTATGTAGGTCAGGGGTCACTGAGCTTACCAAGCCAATTTGAGTTCCAATAATTCGTTCTAAAGGTTTTGGAAGCAATAAAACAGTGCCCAAATTTATGCACCTGCCTAATTTTATTTAAACAATTATTGCGCACTTTCAGTAAATTCAATAAACGTATTTTCACTTCTCAAATGTCACTGTGTGTCTCCCATATGATATATTTAACTGACATTTTTTATCACGATTTATATAGGAAAATCATGACGATTAACAAGGTTGCCCAAACTTTTCGCATCCCACTGTAAGTGTACTTAAAAAGTATCAATTAAATCACAGTTTTTAATATGCATTTTAAAGAACATAATTTAATAGAACTAATGAAAAAGTTTTGTAAAAACAATCATAGTTTTTTACAAAATAAAAGGTAAGACACCTCTTTCACTAAAATATATAGATATACAGTTACATACATTATCAGCTTTCTCCCAGGCAGTCTGAAAGAGTATCCCTTTAGTTACATGAATAGGGCTGGATTTGTTCTTTTCACCAACCAAGCCAATGTTCACCAACCAGACATGAGCAGCAGCCATGGAGATCAAACTCTAAAGACCCTCAGATGAAGAAGCTGAAGAGGACCTAGAGAGATGGAATATTTCTTCTCTGCTTGCCCTGTAAGCTCCCTCACCATATCCTCAGTGTATTATTCCTCCTACTCCAATCTCATGCTCTGCTCGCTACACTTCCCCTTGCGTAATGGTCGTGGGGAGGGGTGAAGAGCAGAGCAGTCATGGAAGACTTGAGAAGGAGAAAGAAGAAGACAGCCGGCAGGACACGCACATACTGTATAATACTGTTGAACCACTGCCAGCTGCACAGGTACTACACTGCCAAGCAACACTGCCCCAGGCATTGTACCACCCTAGGCCTTCCCACAAAAATCCAGCTCTGCACATGGGCACTTAGTGGGCAGAGTGATTGCTCTTTCAGCTGAAGCTACGCCTTCCTGCTGACTCATAGCTTATCACAAGGCATGAGTTTAGACTGAAAGAGGACTAATTTCCATTTTTATTTTGCAAACCCTGCAACTGCAAGATGAATTTAAAGTATTGTTTTGTTAAATGCATATAAAAACAATGCCAGGGTTTTAAAATACCATTATGCTCTCAGCTGTCCATTACCTCAGGTATTTGCTCTCACCAAATATGTGAGTGCACAGTTGGGTGGGAGAAGATACTGGTGGTCATTTGGAAGTGATAGGGGCCCATAGCCAGGTGATACTGTGCAATCACTCAATGGAACTAATAGGAAGAAAATAGGTACTTATATAGTAAGAAACATTTTACAGGGTTTGTTGTGATCAAATAGCTGACTAAAGAGTCTTGGGCCCTTATGCATCTAACTTTTTCTCCTGAGTTTTCTCCCAAGAAATAAGCAACTGAAAAAGTATTAAAAACTGATTGTTAGGATGACAGTTTTGGAATAAGGTGTGCTGCTCAGCTAAGTAGCATGTGCTGGTGTGTGTGCATGCCGCATAGTGATTTGCCTTGATGGATTGCTAACCAACATCATGTAGCAGCTGTGTACATGCTAGATTCCTGTCCAATACAGCCCCTAACAGTCTCAGTCAGAGATTATCTATTGTATGTACAGACTAACCAGGAAGCTCATGGTGAACCAGAACTCATTGGTGTGTAAGGAGCTACAATGGTCCTAAAAGCCCCCTTACTAAAATTCTATGGAAAACAAAAGTTTGCTTTCTTAAAACAAAGAGTTTGCGATAAGTCAGGTTGGAGTGAACTCCGAGATGTCTCCCAGTGCATCACTGCTGAATATATGCAAATTAACCACTGTTGCCCTTAGAAGTTAAACACACCTCCATATCCGCTGGAATGCAATGATGTGTCAGCTTGTTGATTTGTACAGAGCCATAATAATCCAACATGCATACAAACTGTTTCGGATTGGTTGATCCTCATCAGTGCATGGCATGGATTAATTTGGCTCTATGGAGTAGGGCTTGAAACACCCAGAGGTACAGACTAACCAGCAAGCTCATGGTGAACCAGAACTCATTGGAGTGTGTAAGGAGCTACAATGGTCCTAAAAGCCCCCTTACTAAAATACTAAGGAAAACAAACGTTTTTAATCCATGCCATGCACTGATGAGGTTCAACCAATCCAAAACAGTCTGTATGCATGTTGGATTATTATGGCTCTTTACAAATCAACAAGCTGACACATCATTGCATTCCAGCGGTTCTGGAGGTGTGTTTAGCTTCTAAGGGCAACAATGGTTAATTTGCATATATTCAGCAGTGATGCACTGGGAGACATCTCGGAGCTCAATCCAACCGGAATTATCCCAAATACTTTCTGTTTTTAGAAAGCAAACTTTTGTTTTCTATTGTATGTACGTAGCTTTCAGTGGCTGTATGCTTTTATCCCTTGACGTCTGTTACTGTAACTTTAACTTTGGAGGTTCAGGTAGGAAACGCACTAGTCTTTCAGTTTTCTGCGCGTTTTTGTACGCACGTTTCCTGCATGCCAAGTGTGTTTCTTTGTAGGAAAACTCGTGCGTTTTTTCATAGCAGCTAATGTAATTGATACAGAAAACTAACAAAATGTGCAGAATCATGATGCAGAATGTCAGTTTTTTTTTCTGTGTGTGGAAAACACATTAAGTGTGAACTAGCCCATTTATTAACATGAGTTCTCAGTTTTTCTGTGCAGAAAATGCATCCGAAAACAAGTCAAGTGTGTTCCCTGCCTCAAGTTGCAGGAATTAACTGACAGCAATAAAATCTGATTAGTGTTTGTAAACATAAAGCCAGGGGAACAATGGAATGGTTTAAAACAAAACATATCTATGTGTTAGAATGGCACAGTCAAAGTCCAGATCTAAATCCAATCGAGAATCTGTGGCAAGATCTGAAAACTGCTGTTCACAAACGCTGTCCATCTAATCTGACTGAGCTGGAGCTGTTTTGCAAAGAAGAATGGGCAAGGATTTCATTCTCTAGATGTGCAAAGCTGGTAAAGACATACCCTAAAAGACTGGCAGCTGTAATTGCAGCAAAAGGTGGTTCTACAAAGTATTGACTCAGGGGGCTGAATAATTACGCACACCCCACTTTGCAGTTATTTATTTGTAAAAAATGTTTGGAATGATGTATGATTTTCGATCCACTTCTCACATGTACACCACTTTGTGTTGGTCTTTCATGTGGAATTCCAATAAAATTGATGCTTGTTTGTGGCAGTAATGTGACAAAATGTGGAAAACTTCAAGGGGGCCGAATACTTTTGCAACCCACTGTGTGTATATATATATATATATATATATATATATATATATATATATATATCATTTTAGGTAGTATGTGGGCCACCCCCCTCTTCCCACAGTCTTTAGAATTAGGTAATTGTGTCCCAGATATCAGGATTAGGTAGCTAAATGTGCCACAGAAATTAGGTAAATATGTGTGCCCAAAGTTAGGTAGCCATTAATCAGTCACCCGCCTGTACAAGGACACCTTACACACCACTGCTCTTCACTATTTCATCTGAAGTCCTACACTACCAAAAGGATTTCCATGGACATTTATAAAGTGATAATCAGATCTGTTCAGTGGCAGTCAGCACAAAGTGATGATAAATAATGATACTTTCAGAAGAGGCAGTGATTCGGAAAAGTGCCACCATTTTAATCTTTTTCGCTATGTGATGAACAGAAAAATTCTCTTACTTCAGAAGAAATTATGGCATGTCTCTGCTAGATATCCTGTTTGCACTTTTATAAATAGGCTCTTTCTTTTGTCAAGACAGAGATAAATGAGCTCAGCATACATGTGGGTGGAGTGATACTGTATTATAGCGATGTATGGATCTCCGTGGAGAGCACAATGTTGGTAAGAGAAAACACAAGCCTACAGAGCAGGTTATGGGATCAGATCTTGTTAATGATTTCATCTCACAGTGTCAGGATGTGTGTTGTAAACTTAATTACTGTGATAAGACGGTGAAATCTACAAAGTGCTGTTATCACAGTTAAAGTTTAAGTATACATGTCATTAAAGAGCTATGGAAACTGCCTTCTCAAACTGCTTCAAACAAATGCTGGCTCCCTGACTTTAATGCTGTTTGTCTGCCTATAATTCTTTGAACTACTTCCTTGGCACAAGGACATAGATCTGAAAAGTCAACAACCAAATGTACCTTCAGCTGTAATGATAGGGGAACTTAGATACAATTATTTTTATTTTATACAATAATACAATCCTCTGCTTTTGCTATTAGATGTGCAGCAAATAAAAATCCCATGCTAATACAATAAAGTGCCCTCATGGGCTCATAATTGCACATACAATGCGTACCACCCTTCATTGCACTGATGCGGGTTGTTTTGGTTCCTTAATCAATCAAATAAATAAACATACTCCTAATACATGCTTCAACACCAACATGCTTGTTAAAATTTCAAGTTTCACTATTACAAGCAGAGCTGCTCAAATCCGGAACCGGGAGACATCCGGATAGTTCTATCCGGATATCTCCCAGTTACCTGTGCGGGGTGGGCGGAAGGGTCAATCTTACCTGTCTGTCGTCTTCTTCGGTCCGTCACTCGCCGCCTCCCACGATGCGGTCCAAGCGGCGGTCACGTGATTACAAACACTTCTTCCTTCCGGGTTGAAGGAGGAAGTGTTTGTAATCACATGACACGCGTAGAGGGCATCGTGGGAGGTGCCAAGGGACGGACGAAGAAGACATCAGACAGGTAAGATTGACACCCCTCCCCCCCCCCCCACCCCACCCGCACAGGTTTAATGGGAGATATCCGGATAGCAACTATCCGTGTATCTCCCGGTTTCGGATTTGAGCAGCTCTAATTACATGCGTAAAATGATTTTTTATTTCACTTTGTCCATTGTATTCATTGCTTATTTCAAAAATAAAAATATGCAAATAACGTTCAGCTTAATCTTTGTACACACTAATCATATGTTTAAACATTTCCTGACAGTTATTGCTAAAAACCTAATTACTTGGTAATGACTTGTATAATTCGACAGCAAAAGAATTGCAGATGCATATGTTTTAATAATTGGCAAAGTAATTTGATCAAATGTTTGCATTTAATAGAGCTGCGTATAGCATATTTATATAGCACTGACACTTTTCTGCAGTGGGTCATTGTCATGTAACTCAAACTCTCTCAGCAAGGCTCACAGTATAGTGATAGTTTTGCAGGAAAGCCAGTTAACCTATTGACATCATAATTTTGCTACAGTTTTAGTTGCTTTAATTACTGTAATTGGGTAGTACTACTGCCCTACCCTTCCCCAACACTCAGCTATAGTATACACAAGTACCCACCACTCTATCATAAAGGTTGAAGCCAGGGCCGCCTCTAGCCGTTTTGTCACTCCAGGAGAGAAAACCTGTTGTGCCCAAACCCCCACCTCAATCCCCCCTTGATACCCCCCCCCCCCCCATGAAAATAATCGTAATGTGGCAGCATTTCACCAGAAAATAATTGTAATGAGGCAGCATTTCATCAGAAAATAACCATAATGCGGCAGTGTTTCACCAGAAAATACACATATATTACGGCAGCATTTCACCAGCAAATAACCATAATACGGCAGCATTTCACCAGAAAATACACATATTGTGGCAGTGTTTCACAAGAAAATAATTGTAAAGTGGCAGTGTTTCACCAGAAAATAATTGTAAATGCGGCAGTGTTTCAGCAGAAAATTATGCATGTAAACTCCTCTTTTGACCCCCCCACCCCCCCACCCTTCATTAGTGCACTCTAATCGCCCTGGGGCTAGTGAGGCACCTCTTAAGAAAAAGATTTACTCACCTGACAGAAGACTCCTCTCCAGGCCTCCAGCATGCATCTCCCCGATCTTCCTGCAGCAAGTCCTGCTGCAAAACTCCTGTGCTGCCAGGAAGAGCAGGGTTAAGGAAAATGGCACCTGAACCCTGCACAAATAGTCTCCAATGCAGGGCTTCGGACGACATTTTCCCATAGCCCTGCACTGCCTGCCAGAACCCACAGACTCTTCAGGCTGGAGTGGTGACATCTGGTGGGGGGTGGCTGAGCCCCCCCCCCCCTTCGTGGGTGGCCTTCCCCCTCCACCCCCTGCACAACGTTCCAGGCGACCCGACCACCTGTACGGCCTCTGGTTGAAGTCCATTGTAGCTAAACCCTTTAGCGTGCAATTTCAATTGAGTCTAATGATCCCCCACCATTAAAGCTGAGCCCATATTAACGATCCCCTGCCACTAGAGCCAAATGGTGCTTGGCTATGTTGTAGCGCCGCTAGCCATTGTCCAGATGCCACATTACTGCTAGCTGGAACTCTGTGGCCCTAATTACACACTGGGCACTGCCATAGCTACAAATTGTGTTGCAGCCTATAATGTTGCAGCTTATGGCAGTGCCCAAATCACCTGGCGCGTCTTATTTCCATTTTACCTGCTCCACATTTAGTGGTCTACTTGGCTCAGTGATGATGTGGAGAGAGGATGGGTCAGCAAGGTAAATTAAAAGTATTTGAACAGGGTTTCCAAAATGCTGCCTATATAACCAAATAAAAAGGTTTGATCTGGGGATTTTATCTGATTGCCATGTGGGGAGAGGAAAAAACATTTTCTTTCTTCATAGAGGTGAAGCCATAAAGAAGCCGTCAGAAAAAAAAGATATATAAAAATACTACCACGATCACCTCCTTGTGAGGGAAAGCTCACTTCAATAACAGTAGTCATCATGTACATGTAAAAAGCTATCAGGAGATAGGAAGCATGTAGACACATGTACAAGACCAGATTTAAATCAAACTGATGAAAAAATAAACTTATGAAATTATTAATTGTATGTGTTTTACTAAAGGTAAATTAAACATACAAATGAGTGCCATATTTTTATAAAACGGCAGTCCTGACAAATCTCCCTTGCTGAATTGAAAAACAAACAGATGTAATGACCCTTTGCACTTTTCTGCCCTTCCCTCACTCTTGCTCAGCTGTTTTAGCTTCTTCTTTTCAGGAAAAAGACTGAATTTGACAAGCTGTTCAACAAACTTGTTTACATAGACAACAACTCTAATTTTTTTAGTCTTGCTGTATTGGAACACACAGAGAGACAATTTCTCAGTGTAGTTAGTGCTGCATGTACCTATGTTTACCTCATCATGGGGTTGATTCACTAAACAAAATAGCATAAGCAACCTCTTGTTACCTCTTGTGCTATTTCCACAGTGTGCCTTAAATGTAATTGGGTGCACGCTACGCGCCCTACTGTCCACGTAGCGTGCGTAATCACAGGAGTGCACGCTATGCTGCGGGTAGTGCAGGATAGCGAGCACTATTATCTTACGCCGCCTCCCTGCACATAACGTGCATTCCTCTCTTCCCGCCCTGAGCCTCCTCGGGTCCAATCACAGTAAAGGAAGTGATCCCCGCACTCTGATTGGCCCAATAGGCTGCTTGTCAAATGACAGTGCAGGGAGGGAGTGTAAGATACTAGCGCTCGCTGTGCTGCACTACCTACAGCATAGCGTGCGCTCCTGTGATTACGCGCGCCATGCAGACAGTAGTGCACAGTAGTGCACACTCCTGTGATTACAGACAGTAGCGCACACCCAATTACATTTAACCACTTCACCTCCCTTGCTACGCTTATCTACTCCCCACAAAACTTCATCTGAAGCTCAGGGGAGTAGATAGGCGTACTTGTGGTAAACAGTGTGCTGTATGCCCAATAAGCTATCTGATTATGTATATAGGGTATCATTTTAACCGTGACAAGTGAGAGAATAGATTTTGTGTTGTTTGACAACTGAGGGCTAAGCCATGTGATTTTTTTTTACCGGAAAACTGAATAAAAAGCAATAAAACTATTATTTTCATGTACTCTATACCCCTAAATAAATACTTGTAAAAAAAAAACTAAAGTGACAGCATGGAAAAGAGAATACATAGTTACCCTAGGGACTTAGCTTTTAAAATATGTATGCCATGAGAGTGTATTACTGTTAATCATGAAGATAAGGGCTTTTAATTACTGATAGAGTACAATGAGAAAACAAAAAACACAAACCAGAAACTAATATATTATCGCCATACATTGTACTAGGAACATTATTAAAATGTTGAGATAACCAGGACAAATTAGCAAATACAATGTGTGGGTTTTACCTATGGTAACATTGTTTATTTGAAAACTATAGTGGATGGAAATGGAGAAATAGTGTATTTTTTCTCATTTTTCACTTTAAAATGCACAGATAATAACATAATTACTAAAAGCAAATATCACCCTCACAAAGCATAATTTGTGGCAAAAAAAACCAAGATATAGATCATTTACATCTGATGAGTAGCAATAAAGTTATTGGCGAATAAATGGGAGGAGCGCTGAAATGTGAAAATTGCTCTGGTTTTTAAGCAAAAAACCCTGTGGTGCTGAAGTGGTTAAAGTGAACCTCCGGACTAAAAATCGACTCAGCAGCACGGAAAAGGCTTTGTGTTTCTTTAACAGTTTCACAGCATCAGAACTTTGTTTTTCTTATACAAGCCTCATTTTTAGCTGCACAGAAGAAGACTGCCCGGGCTTTTTTTCTCTGATGCTGTGCAAAGCATGATAGGATTTCTGATTTTGTTGTTCTCATTCTGCTGTTTTGGTGCAATTTTTTTTTTTTTTTACATTTTGAATTGGACATTTGAAGCCTAGCGTGTGCAGCTGGGAGGGGTAATCTGGACACAGGATAGTTGGAACTGTGTCTCCTGCTCTTTGTCACCTCCTTTCAACCAAAAAGATGGCTGCCCCCATGAATCACAAACATTTGCCTGTTATTTTAAAACAGGGTGGGTAAGAGATTATATTACCTGTCTATTCTAATTAACAGAACTAATGTAACTTGATGACAGTATGTTTGTTTAGGCTGAAGTTCCCTTTTAAGGCATGCTGTGGAAATACCGTAACAGGTTAACATGTCCAATCTGATTTCCGAACGATTTCTGAGCATTTTCCGATTGATTCCCGATAGTGGTGGATGGAAACAGTCAGAAATTGATCGGAAAATGCTCGGAAATCTTTCAAAATCAGATTGGACATGTTGGCAAATAATCAGTCTGATCTCATAGTGTGTAACTAGCATTACAGATCTTCTAACATACATCTCTTCGGTTTCATAAAATAGTTCAGAGCTCTTTGAAGATTGGTTACAGTAATGAATGAGTAGTCTTATCCACCCTTTCTGTAGATGATCAGACAATTCAATTTTTCCCTAAAGGGAGATCTTGCGTTACAATATATAAAAGACACCCAATTACTGTTGTCCTCTTCTGCTCTGTGGAAAGAGGAATAGCATTAGAAAACTCACTTTGCGATCCAGCATGAGTGATCTTTAAATTATGTTTTGATCCAGCTGTACCAATGCTACATGGTCACGCACGATTATCACGAATAATTGTCTCTAACAATGCTCTAATAGTGAAACCTAGTATTTAGACGTACCTTTGGAATAGGTTCTAATATGTCTCTTGTGGGAATCCTTGGCATTGTGAACTAGATAAGGAAATTTATGAGAGGGAGATTCAGGCATTTTTTATACATTTTTACAATCCACCAGTCTCTGTTCTCTTAAAGTAAGCACATTTGCAAGCCAGTGGAGCGCCGCATCTTTTCTTCTTTTGGTGTGTTACTTGAGGTTGTAAGAGCAATCTAACCAAGGGGATGGCTCATTTCCAAGGAAGATAAACCCTGGATCACTGTATCCATGGACTGCTTTTGTATTTGCATTTACCTTATAATAAATCTGACTTCCCCACTAGGGATGAGCCAAAACAGTTCTTTGTGAAATGCTAAATTGTCCCAGTGTGTGCGGGTAGGGATGGTCGGAAATGCTGATTTCTGATTTCGCAGGAATTACGATTTCTGCCAATGGCGATTAACGACTCGATTTCCGAGTAGTGATTTTTTTTTGGGGGGGGTCATTTTTTGCATTCTCTGATTGGCCAAATACTTCCGAGTTGACTCTGCATTCGCTGATTGGTCGAATGCTTCTGTGATTAGGCTAAAATTACCGAGTTGTGGTAATGCAATATTTCCACAGAAATCCAACTTCCAAATTCAGATTTCTGATTTCCGAGTCGTTTTTTTTTTTTTTTTTGTCATTTTTGCATGCTCTGATTGGCCAAATACTTCAGAGTTGTTTCTGCATTCTCTGATTGGTCCATTGCTTCCAAGTTCTGTGATTGGGCTAAAATTACCGAATTACAATCCGATTACCAATTGGAAATTCGGAAATTTCAATTCCGCATGATCCGAATGAGCATCTCTATGTGTGGGGCCGGTCTGCTGCAAAAGTGGTTAACTTACCTATATCTCTGCCTTTCATTGATGCATTGCACACTACTCTCAATCTTCCCAACACTTCTGCCTTCACAGCAGTAATTTCAGCCGTGATGGTGGAAGTGCCAGGAAGATGTAGAGCAGCATGCAGTGCAATGGCAAGATGTGGCATTAAAGGTAGGTTACCCGCTCTGCTGTGGATCATGCCCCCATGTAGGCATGGACATTTTATATTTTGCAAAGCTGTTCCTGCTCATTCGTACTTCCCACAATAGATAGTAAAGCTTAGTCTATTTCAGGTGCTATAAAAGCCTGGATATTTGGAATACCCATATGATTTCTAAAAACGAAGTCATCCTCTGACCAGAGAAACAAAACGTTTGTTAGATACCGTAGATATAGCAATCCTGTAATGTTGTTAAAACAGTTTAAGAGAAGGGATATTCCTCACCAGGGCTACACAGGACATCTGTAAAACACCTAAACAATCCCACTCAAAATATTTCCAATCCCACTCCACTAGTTTATGAGGCATGTGATGCAAGCCCTGTCTGCTCAGCTGTATTGTTGCAAAGGTGGTCAGTATTAACCACTGCAGGGCCACAGGTTTACACCCAGTGGCATAGCTAAGGAGCTGTGGGCCCCGATGCAAGTTTTACATTGGGGCCCCCCGAGCACTCTATACATAACAATTGATACGGCGAACCAAAACCTGCCAATGGCAATTACAGTGTCAGAGGTGCAAGAAGGCAATGGGGAGCAGTTTGTTAATGATTACCACTATTTAAAGTATCTATAGAAGTTATTATTATGAGCACAGCACCACTAGAGAGCTAATTCTGTGGTTGAGGGAGGGCCCCCCAGGGCCCCTTTGGCTCAAGGGCCCCCGATGCGGTTACAACCTCTGCACCCCATATTGCTACTCCCCTGCTTACACCCCCCTAGTGACCAGGCCATTTCTTTCAATTGAAGGCTTTGCAGCTTTGTCAGCGTGTTGCACAGCCCTACAACGAAGCACACAAATGAATTTAACCTCCTTTTCTTGTCCTTAATAGGACACTCTGTAGCAGGTATTTGATCACTGCTGCAATCTTTGTTTTTTTTAATTTATTTTATTAAAAAAAGGCGGCTTTTCCCTCCCTCCTTCTTCCCTCTCCATCCCTCCCCCCTGTGCAGTCCTAAATCACCATAGGACGGCAATCGGCACTCATCCCTGTCTCTCATAGACATCAGCCTATGAGAGGCCATGCATCACAAGCCACTCTGAAGGACAGCTGAGTGTCCCCGTACATCGGTGCAGGAGATTGCAGTGCTGTACAAATGTAAACAAAGGGGGTTTCTTTCCCCTTTCGTCTCTGAACAATGTGCTGGCCGGGATCACAGCTAGCAGGCTGATCACAGAGCAGAGCTCCGTGAACCGGCAGAGAATGATCGCGCATGCGTGCGCGTTCCCTTGTAAACTGCAGCTCCAGGACTTGCCGCCAATTGGCGTTAGGTGGTCCTGGGGCTGCCGCCGCAGTCACGCCCATTGCTGTGACGCAGTTGTTAGGTAGTTAAAGTTCACTTTGGAGGTAAGGTTATCCAATAACATTAGACCTCCAAGACCCAGTGTTTAACATACGAGTTCTGAGAAGAATAAATGACCTGATAAGGTCTAAAAGCCAGGAATTATATTGTATGTATAATATTTGCCATTTGTTTTATGGAGCAATAAAAGAAAAACTAAAAGGAAAACCGGTTCAATACCAAACAAAGGTAAACTGCCATCCCCCTTATTTCATTGCAACATATTGAAGTTGCAGGTAAAAGTTTGTTTTATATTATTGCATTGTACCTTAGCTAAGCTGACACTTATTGGCATTTCATATTTCATCTTTCGGTGCTGCCCAGTAATAACCATGTGTTGCATGAATTGTGTAGCCCTGAGGAATAAAAGATAACAGCGTTTCATCTCTTTTCAGTGTTTGGTTTATATCATGATCTTTTACTACAATCTCTTTTGACATTTCCAATATTGCATTTCCTATTTCATACAAAAACAGGATTTTACGAGGAAGGGTATAAATAAAATCCTTAATTGTCAAGCTTCACCTACTGCCTATTTTTTCACTGCTAGTCTTTCCTGTATTGAAAAACATAGCTGCTATCCTTATCAAACACATTCATAACCAATCTGATCTGTCTTCGCGCTGTCTTTCAAAATTTGCAGGTATTTTACTTGTTTGGTCAGGAGTGCTGATGGATGTCTTATTTCGCTTCCTTATGAATACTGTTAAGAAAACTTCTTGTCCTGTAAACTTTGAAATGGATTTATTTCTGATTGTCAGTAGTGGTAAATAAATGGTAGTGTTATATTATTTCCTCAGTGCATAAAAGGCATTGGATGAGCTTTGAAAAGAATAATAAAATGACACTCTGACATAAAATGGAATGTTTTCTGCAAGAAAAATTGTATGTAATTGAGCAATTTATGACACGAAACAAGTTTTCTTAATGCTGGCAGATACGAAAATGCAAATTTAGTGATAACAGATACAGCGTCCCTAGTTCCTTCTATGGCTATAGAATTATTTTATAATAAGTACTCTGCAGAGGATTGACGGCTGTAAATTCTACTGACATAGAAGCAATGACCACTCTTTTAGATACAGTTTAACGATTCCAGAAAGCACACATTTGAGTGGTCTCACCTTTACTAAAGTCGGTTTCAGAGAATTTTGCTTTATTTTGAATATGTATCATGGATTTCTTGTTCACAAACCAATCCCATAGAAGTATGTAGTTAGACATTCCAGATCATATGAAAAACAAGAAAAACCCAATAGTGTGTTATCAATGGTATGTAAGTATAAAAAGACAGCGAATAGAATATACTCACAAGTATGGGTTGCCGATTGTAGGCAACCACTAGAAGCGCATATGGGGATGTTAGGCCCATCCCCACTCAGGCTAAGAAGTCACTCTCTGTAGTAGAAGAGGGTGATCACACCCTTCCACCAGGTGGATAGAACTTGCGAAAAGAGACAGAGGCGCCAGCAGGATAAAAATGGACCATATATTAAATCAAGAAAAACGAGGGGGTAAGGGTGGACTTACCTCCCAAAAAGTTACAACAAAAACCACTATATATGGTTATAGATACGTTTTTAATTAGTACTCCAAATAGACAGTTGCAACGTGTTTTGCGGGTCTCAAGCCCGCTTCCTCATGCAAAACACAAGAAAAGGAGTAACTGTAATACAAATAAAACAACAACATATCGCTATAATTCATGAGATAAAATAAAAATATAACCTGTTAAAAATTATAAGACACACAATATATATAAAAAAACTTAAAAATTACATCAAAATATATTTATCTCTTACAATGATCCTGTTTGCCTGCATCTGGCATCCCCCTTCCAGAAAAACAGACCAAGCAATAGGCTATAAAATTGCATATGCTTATGCTCATGTTCATACACCCGCATACACCTATCTGCATATATGTACACATCCATACATCTTCTATGTAAATAGATAAATATAAAAATATGTAGAAAAATATATATAAAGAGGGGCAGATTAAGAATAAACAATTAATTCAGCTATATGAAGGAGTGTCAGAATGGCAATCTATGAAAATAGAAACAATAACCACGTAATCTGTAAATTGTTTACATAGAAGCAATGATTGTATGCATTATGACATAGACAACAGTTGGAAAGTGTGAAGCAGTGCCAAAGAGGCATTCTATACAAGATTCTATACTATACTGTTTATATAGAAGCAATGACTTCATGCATTTTCATATAATTCATATACTGTATATTCCTGCGTATAAGACTACTTTTTAACCCTTGAAAATCTTCTGAAAAGTTGGGGGTCGTCTTATACGCCGGGTGTCATTGATGCCGGGCGATACGTCCTATCCTGTTATCGCTTCTCAGATCTTGCTGCTGAGGACTGTAGTGAAGCGGCACAGGCGCACATGTGTGAGATCTGAGAGGCAAAGGAGGAGATAAATGGGATACGAGGGGGGGCCAGACAGGAGAAAGAGGCGTGTTTTATGGACACAGCACAATCTATTCTTCCATACCGCTCTGATAAACAAGTAGACAAAGAGAGTTTACCAATCCACCTAGGGAGAGTTGACCAATCCAACCAGATAATTGATTATATACTGCTATATACTGGGTACCACAGACTGTACAACAACAGTATCTGTTCATACATAGCACCAGTATATGACTTTTTTAAATTTTTATTTGGTGTATGTTGAAAGAGGGGTAAGTCTTATATGGCAAGTTTATCCCAAACTCTATATTTTAACTGGAAAAGTTGGGGGGTCGTCTTATATGCCCAGTCGTCTTATACGCCGGAATATACGGTATATACCATCATTGCTCCTATCACACAGAACGGAACATCGCCCTGCTAACAACAAAGATGTGACACCTGCAGACACATCTATTCCACAGACAGGCTAATATTACCAGGTTCATAACATGAATACAGAATACAAGGCACATTTTCCTGTGATCCCACTAATCTGGTGTTATCTCATCATGTGTCCCCAAAGGTATTTACATTGGAGAAACTTTACAAAATCTGTGCAAATGTATGAACGGACACAGGCACACTATTTACAATACCAAATCTGAACTCCCAGTTGCTACACACTTTCATTACAACGGACACAGCTTGAATGATCTTCATGTCACTGCCCTGAAGGGTGGCTTAAAATTATCAAAAGATAGATTAATAGCAGAGACAAAATGTATAAATTGGTTCAAAGCTGTAGACAAAGGCATGAATAAGGACAAAAACTTGTTATACGGGTATGAGGTTGATAATATTTAATGCTCTTTCACAGCCTATATAGCATCCACTCTGCTTGTAGCTAAAACTTGTGAACTCAAAATGTACGATGCCTCTGTAACAGAGTCCCAATTGTGTGAGGGATTGAGTAAACAAGGGGTCTAATCTATTAAGCACCAAATAACCTCTCAAGACCCCATTTAGATGTTCTGTTTCATTTAAGGCATCTTAATGTCATGTATTGGTTGCAAAAACCAAAACACCTTAGGTTACTGAATATAATTCTTAGGTCAACTACAGGTACCATCACTGGTGATGATCAATCACAAAAGGACAAAAAAGAAGAAAAAAAAAAAAAAACAGTATATGCTGATTAACTGCTCATTTATTGGTGTCAATACCAGACCCAGAATAGTTTTTTGAAAAATCATGCAATAGTTGCATAATCATGATTGAATAATTTATGATGTATGTATCCCCTTTTGATGTAGTTTGTATATAGCTGTCTGTTCCAACAGCTTGTAAGCAAACAGGATTTAAGTCTGACGAAGGCTGCACAGCCGAAAGCTTGTGTATTCTTATTCTTTCAAACTGTTACTGTCGGGCATAAAATCAAAAATCAATTCTTTGTTATCTTTAAGCAAGTAATAAGAATGCTAACCAAGCAATCCAAAGGTTAAAAATCACCCTTATTTTTTTTTTATCCATAAAACAACATTCCCCATTTTCTGTGGCCCTTATTTGGTACATCTGCCACACAAAGGAAGTTGCAGGGCATGCTGGGTTGTCTTTTTTTTGCTGCTTTACTTTCACTCAGACTTAACTAATGCAACCTGATTTGCTGAAGTCTCTTTCTCTCCAGTTTTTCCCTCCCACACAATACAATACAATACAATAACATTTCTATAGCGCTTTTCTCCCATAGGACTCAAAGCGCTTAGGCTCTCTCAGATTCAGTAATTGGTAGTAGGATGAAGTATTCACACAACAGAAGTTATATTTCTGCAAATGCCAAACTGAAGAGGTGGGTTTTCAGTCTGGATTTAAACACGTCCAGGGATGGAGCTGTCCTGATCTGTTGAGGTAAGGAGTTCCAAAACGTAGGGGCAGCATGACAGAAGGCTCTGGGACCAAAAGTTTCCAAATGGACTCTGGGTATGACTAGATTATTAGAACCTGTGGATCTGAGAATGCGGGGATTGCTACGCAGCTGCAACATATCTTTCATGTATTCAGGACCTAGATTATTCAGGGATTTAAATGTCAGTAGGCCGATCTTGAATAGGACCCTCCATTCTATAGGAAGCCACCTCTGTTCCTCTCTGATTGGCCAATATTTCTCATGCTGAGAAAATGCATTTTCTATTGCAGAGCTGGGTGGGAGTGCCTGAAGACGTGGACGAGGGCGGGAAATGCATAAACAATCAGGCAGAGGAGAGTAAAGGAGGAAATGACATCGGTATTGGCTTGAAAATAGACACAGTTAAGATGGAGAATCATAGGAAGGATCTTTTTTTACTGTAAAAAAAATCACTAAAATCAAAAAGTGGACAGTGCAATACATATGTTATGTAAGTAGAGCAAGTATTTATCTACTTATATATGTGTGTTTTTTTCTGAGATAGTATTGCTGACAGCTCCTGTTTAAGTTAGCCAGTAAATGGTATCATCCTGACTCAAAACTTCTTGCTTTTGTTTGCTGTAACTTTCTCTTCCCAGAAAGTCTGTCATGCTCCTACTTATTCAGTAAATGTTTCTCCTGTGTTTTCTTACAGGAGAAGTTTACACACCTCACTGATAAAATACCTTTTACGTTGCAGCAAGCAAGGAAATACTCAAAATAAGTTTGCTATTTTGTACTTAATTTTTAGTACTTTTTCAATTGTTAGCTGCTGATAGGGAAAGTGAAAAATTATCTTCTGGAAGAAAGCTCAGTTGAAAATTCATTGAATAGGAGTCCTAAAATATAGTGAGGAGCTTTAAGGAGAGTTTGGTGTCTTGTGGATTTCCTGGGAAAACTTGAAAAAATAAAAATTGCACTGCAGTGTATGGACACAAAACTCACGAAGGCTAGGAGGACACTTGAATGCATTTTTTAGCATGCAGAAAAAAAACTTACACATTTTCCTCTAGTGTTAGTAGATGACCAATTGCTGCAACATTGTACAGTGTGCAAACTTCAGAACTTTTGCATGTGTATTATGAAATTGGCCATTTTTTTATATTTTTTTTTGCAGACGTTATCAAAAATTACCAATGTCACAGGCAAAATACAAGCAGTTTTTTCATGGAGTTTCCACACATTAAGAGGTGGTTGGCTACACTGCTTCACATCACGAAAATTACATTTCACAGTGACGTTTTGGCATTATAAAGACCTTAAAGCTACCAATTTAGCGCCAGTTGAGCCAGTAAAGATAGAATTAAATTATTTTGTAGCTTTTTAAATTTAATTGAGCATATATACTATGTAAAGCTGTAATGGTTCTCTGTAGCAACCTGTCAAATGTTTTATGTTAATTTCTAAATTAATTCAAATATGTTGTGGACTTTCAACATTGGAGGTGAATACAAATGATTTTTCCTTCTGTGCATTGCGAGCTTTTGTGAATACATGAAGGTATGCACAGTACAAAAAAAGCCACGGACGGACAGACAGGCAAAGTGGATGATGCAGGGACAGTTAGGTTTTATTGTATAGGATAGCAATACCAATATACACAAGGATATATGGGCATTAAAAAAGGAGACAGAACCCCTCACACCTCCAGCAGTATACAAGCACAAAAATATGAGATCCAAAAGAATGTGGCATGCCAGCCACTAACACTGAGTAGCCTTCATGCTAACCAGGAAGAGATCTATAAACCCATGACTTAATGTTAAGACTGCATTTTAATGCCCTTTTGATTTTTTTTTTAGCAAAGATAAGGTTTGCCTGGAAGTAAAGTAAGATTTGTTGAAGTCGCAACATAGAGAGCAGGGTTTTCATTTACTCAAGTCTTGGTACAGCAGAATCTCGGTAAAGTAAACTCTGATACAGTAAACCTCTGGCTATAGTAAAGTCATTGGTCATGTCCCAATTAAGGGGCCCATACACTCAGACGATTTTCGGCCGATAGCTCGAAATCGATCGATCGCAAATCGATTGACCAATCGATCGATTTGCGGTCGATTTCGATCGATTTCAATCGATCTGACATGTTGGAAAATTTAGGCTTATCTCTTGAGATGGCTTATCGTTTTGCATTGGACCTAATGTAAATCTGATGGCAACAAAATGCCATCAGATCGATTTTCAATAGATTTTATACTGAAATCTATTGGAGATCTGTTCCTAGTAAAAAATGTTCCTAAACACATCAGATAGATTAGAAAATCTATACATTGTATGACCACTTCTGATGTAGTAAACTTTTGATATAGTAAATTACTTTTCCTGGTCCATTGGAGTTTACTATAAAAGGATTCTGCTGTATATCTAAAGTGAAATAAGACAGTTTTCACTTCATTTAAACTGATGATTTGACTTGGTTCACACTATTTTAAGTATTTGACTTTGGAAAACATAGAGATAGTTTTGATGTGTAGGAATATTTCCATTACAGCCAACCAACACATTTCTTTCTGGTAAGGTCTTCCATTATCATAACAGCACCAAGCCACTGAATATGTTTATTTTGTTTGTGGACTTTGCGGATATCCTTCATTTCTTTGCATGTTTATATAGTGTGCAGGACAGTTCTCACCATGTGCATTGCAAAGCAATTTGTATCAGCAATGCACCCAAATTCTGATGGATCGATTAAACTAATCTAAACTCACCTAGTAAGAGCAAGGTGGTAAAGTTCTGATAGAATAAAAAAAGTCTGGATGGCTGGATGTTCATGCAATATGCTGGCTGTTTCAATTCAAGTGGAACTACAATCATAGTTTCCCACTCCTCCTGTAGATTTTCCACTCTTCCTGTAGATTTCCCACACCATTACAAAGTTTGAAATGGTTAAAATCTATTCTTATACTTTTATTTTTGATGCCTGATCACTTTATAAAGCAGACAGGAACTGTACTTTCACAGGTTTATATGTTTGCAAGAGGAAAGACACTTCTATTTGGTGGGAAGAGAAAATAGAAACGTTATCTGTGTGACTGATTGTGAAAGCTGCACTGATCAAAGGCCCATACACACCTGTGACTGTTGTCGCCCTTTGGGCATTGGGACCCGATCCCTCATTGCTGGGCCAACATTGTACAGGCATGAAATCTGCTGTATAGCGGACGTCACATACTGCTGCTATGGATGGGGGGAGGGGTGTGAATGTGCTGCTGTACTCAATTTAGGGTGTTATATTATGCGTATGCTCTCATTATAGAGGGTATGAATAGTACTTATTTTCTCCACTTTACACCTGTTCTCTCTTTTATAAATGTTGCTTTAAAAAACTGATGCGCAAAGTTTCAAGAATGGGAGAAAAAATGCTAAAAGTGATCCATGTTAAGATTAAGGATGAGCAAGAACAGTTTTGTAAATGTTAGCAGTGAAGGTGTTGGTAGGATTGAGCGCAGTGCAGCAGGTAGACGTGGTTAGACAGGAAGTTACCTCCCTCTGCCCTGATCCCCTGCTCGCATACAAGCAGGTACAGTTTCATGTCTCTTTATACTGTGCTCACTTATCTCATGTGCTAGGCTCATCTTTGCTATATCTTCTTTCTCCTTTTGTTGTGAAACAAGTTGAAGCACCTAAAAAAATCTGTTGCTATTGTTCAAAGAGATGATAAGACTGATAAGAAGTCGATCCAACAGATAGAATAATAGTGAAATACTTTTTTTAGGTGTTTCAACTTGTTTCACAACGAAAGTTGTGAAAGCATAAAAGTCCGCTGTTGAGCGAGTGTATGGGGGATTTAGTGTGGAAATCTCTCTCTCTTCCTGTCAATATTCAATTCATAAGTTTGCTGTAATAAACAGTCATCTACTCACAGCATTTAAATGTACACTTTCAGCGCTTCCTTAATAGTTGAAAACCACAGGCAGCTTAATTCACCACTTTCAAACATGGCCTGAGTCCTATAATTATAGTTTTTTTTTTCAATGATCTTCTGTAATATCTGTTGAGTATAATGGATATAATACTTAACTCAAACAGTAATTCACAATAGATGGCCGCTTCTCTGGACCGTCGAAGCAAAATGCACAGGTTAGAGCAGTACCATGAATTATTTCAGCAAACCCTTCCTGAAAATATAAAAATACACTATAACGAATCAAGCCGTCTTATCAAGTGTGGATATCCCCAAGCCGTGTGTCTCCCTTTCACAGTAGTGACAAACTGTCTGTCTCCCTTTAAAGAGACTCTGAAGTCTCAAAAAAAGTCTTTTTATTTAACTATCTTTGCCCTAACTAAACCGCCGCATTCCCGCCGCTCTAACCTAACTAAATCCCCCCAAACTCCCCGGGGACAATCCGGGCAGCGCTTCCATGTGAGGTAGGGCAATGAGCCGCAGCTCTGCCTCACGCGTCTGTCAGTCCGGATCGCCGCCTCTTTCCCACCCCTCTCAGTCTTCCTTCACCGAGATCCGCCGCTGACAGACGTGTGTGAGGCACGGCTGCAGCTCATTGCCCTGCCTCACACGGAAGCGCTTAGGGCAGCAAAATCCACGACCAAGAAAGCTGTGGATTTTGCAGGGGAGGGGGAGTGAGAGTTTGAGGGGATTTAGATAGTTTATAGCGGCGGGAATGCAGCGGTTTAGTTAGGGCTATTATGTTAAACACATTTATTAAATAAAAAGATTGTTTTTTTTGGAGGCTTCAGTGTCTCTTTAAGCCCACAGACTCTGTTTGGAGCTCTTATATCCCCCTCACTTTCTGTTGGGGAGGCTAACTACATCAGGTACATCTGTATTCTTGATAGACCATTACCCAAAGTGATGAGAAACAACCACTACAGAAAATGTAAAACTACTGTATGCATTCAGCTTTAGGTCATTTTAGTAGTCAGTCAGACAACATTCAAATTGATTCCTAAGTTAATTTTACACACAAGGCTCTTTCACATAGATGACATACGGTGGCATAGTGGTTAGCGGTCTTGCCTTGCAGTGCTGGGTCCCTGGTTCGAATCCCAGCCAGGTCAACTTCTGCAAGGAGTTTGTATGTTCTCCCCGGGTCTGCGTGGGTTTACTCCAGGTGCTCTGGTTTCCTCCCACACCCCAAAAACATACAGATAAGTTAATTGGCTTCCCCCTAAATTGGCCCTAGACTACTATACATACACTACACAATACATATATACACATAGGACTATGGTAGGGATTAGATTGCGAGCTCCTTTGAGGGACAGTTAGTGACAAAAAAACAATATACCCTGTACAGAGCTGCGGAAGATGTCAGCCCTATATAAATACTAAATAATAATAATAAAATAATAACGGCTGATCTGTCAGGCAATGAGCACCTTCTGATTGCTATTTAATTCAGCTTAATGGCAGAGTTAGTAAACAGGCCTATGTCAGCAGATGGCCAATGGGGATGTATGCATGTAAATGAGCTGAGCAGTATGCTCAACTGCATAGGACTTTACACACATTATTCTGCTTAACCCAGTTTAGTGCATATACTCCATGGTGGGGCCATTCAACAGTATAAAAAAAAAAATCATATAATGATAAGGACTGTAGCATTAGTTGAAGGAACGCATGGGATGGGACATGGGACCATTTACAATAATAGCATAATTTATATTAACAGGTGGAGGTCTGGGGCACCTGCCTCAGAGGGCCTATCAAGATGAAGGGCAGTTAAATTTCATTTAACATTTTCCCTGTAGTTCTTCTACAGTAATTCTACCATTCTTATTGATTTTAATGAGTTCAAAGTATGGACTACTTTTTTTCACGGTGTATACAATGGGCCTGATTCATCAAGCTACTCGCTGCTATGTAAGGTTCCTTAGTTATGCGCATTGCATACAGTCCTGGCCAAAAGTTTTGAGACTGTCAAAAATATTAGTTTTCACAAAGTTTGCTGCTAAACTGCTTTTAGATCTGTGTTTCAGTTGTTTATGTGATGTACTGAAATATAATTATAAGCACTTCATACGTTTCAAAGGCTTTTATTGACTTTTACATGAGATTTATGCAAAGAGTCAATATTTGCAGTGTTGGCCCTTCTTTTTCAGGACCTCTGCAATTCGACTGGGCATGCTCTCAATCAACTTCTGGGCCAAATCCTGACTGATAGCAACCCATTCTTTCATAATCACTTCTTTGAGTTTCTCAGAATTAGTTGGTTTTTGTTTGTCCACCTGCCTTTTGAGGAATGACCACAAGTTCTCAATGGGATTAAGATCTGGGGAGTTTCCAGGCCATGGACCCAAAATTTCAAGGTTTTGGTCCCAGAGCCACTTAGTTTTTTGGCAAAATTGTG
This sequence comes from Hyperolius riggenbachi, assembly GCF_040937935.1. Taxonomy (NCBI): domain Eukaryota; kingdom Metazoa; phylum Chordata; class Amphibia; order Anura; family Hyperoliidae; genus Hyperolius; species Hyperolius riggenbachi. Next base: position 146,599,207 of record NC_090650.1, read on the forward strand.
AGTGAGCCCACTCCCTTGGATGAGAAGCAACCCCACTCATGAATAGTCTCAGGATGCTTTACTGTTGGCATGACACAGGACTGATGGTAGCGCTCACCTTTTCTTCTCCTGACAAGCCTTTTTCCAGATGCCCCAAACAATCGGAAAGGGGCTTCACTGGAGAGTATGAATTTGCCCCAGTCCTCAGCAGTCCATTCACCATACTTTCTGCAGAAGATCAATCTGTCCCTGATGTTTTTTTGGGAGAGAAGTGGCTTCTTTGCTGCCCTTCTTGATACCAGGCCATCTTTCAAAAGTCTTCGCCTCACTGTATGTGCAGATGCGCTCAAACCTGCCTGCTGCCATTCCTGAGCAACCTCTGCACTGGTTGCACTCGGATCCCGCAGATGAATCCTTTTTAGGAGATGATCCTGGCGCTTGCTGGACTTTCTTGGACGCCCTGAAGCCTTCTTACCAAGAATTCAACCTCTTTCCTTTCCTTTCATTTAGGTGCAATCTTAGTAGCCACAATATCCTTGCCTGTGAAGCCATTTTTATGCAACGCAATGATGGCTGCCTGCGTTTCTTTGCTGATCACCATGGTAAACAATGGAAGATCAATGATTTCAGGCATCACCCTCCTTTTAACATGTCAAGTCTGCTATTCTAACCCAATCATCCTGACATAATGATCTCCAGTCTTGTGCTCGTCAACATTCTCACCTGAGTTAACAAGATGATTACTAAAATGATCTCAGCAGGTCCTTTAATGACAGCAATGAAATGCAGTGGAAAGATTTTTTGGGGGATTCAGTTAATTTTCATGGCAAAGAAGGACTATGCAATTCATCTGAACACTCTTCATAACATTCTGGAGTATATGCAAATTGCTATTATATAAACGTAAGCACCAACTTTTCTAATTTCCAATATTTTTGACAGTCTCAAAACTTTTGGCCAGGACTGTACATTTACAGCTGTGTAAATTAACATAGTAGCGGCTGTAAGTGAAGTTACGCGCATTGCTATATATGCAATGTGCATAACTAAGGAAGGCACACTCCTTACATAGCAGCGAGTGCTGCTATGTAAGGGAGGCAAAATGGGTGCTCCTTCACATTAAGCTGCACTGCTAAGTAGCACAGCTTGATGAATCAGGCCCAATGTGTGTCTTGTATGTATATTACTGATTGCAGCATTACTTTACTAGATTTTAAACACACTGAAGTATAAATACACAAACAATTTAAAACATTATGTTTACCATTTTCAACAGGCTGATGGAAATCTTGGTTTTATAGTTCTCTTGTGATTAGCTTACTGTTAAAGAGAAACTGAAGTCTCTTTTTTTACCTTAATTTGTTATCCAGTCCGATTAAATCCTACGCAGATTTGCCACATCCCCACGGCAAAACGAGTGATTTATGGCTTAGAAATAGACCTGCAAAGTTTCACGACTTTGCAGGTCGCAGATTTTGCTGCCCGGTTGAGGCAGAGCTTTATGCAGTAGCTCTGTCTCATATCCAGTCATTCTCCGTATCTCCGCCTCTCCCCTTCCCTCTAAGTGAAAGAAGACTGAAAGGGGCGGGGAGAGGTGGAGATTGACTGCAGAGGAGGCAGAGCTACGGCACCCAGCTCTGCCTCTTACAGGAAGGAGACTAATGCAAGCCCTGGAACTTTGCAGGGTTATTTCCAAGCCATAAATGACTAATTTTGCCGCTAGGATCTGGCACATCTTCTTAGGATTTAATCCTGAATCGAACTGAATAAGAAATTAAGTTTAAAAAACAAACTGACTTCAGTGTCTCTTTAAGAATAACTGACCTCTTAAAAGTAACCTAAAGTGAGAGGGATACATAGGCTGCCATACTTTTTTCCCTTGTAAACAATGCATATTGCCTGGCTGTCCTGCTGATCCTCTGCCTTTAATACTTTTAGCCATTGACCCTGAACAAGCATGCAGATCAGGTGCTCTGACTGAAGTCTGACTGGATTATCTGCATGCTTGTTCCAGGCGTGTGATTCAGACACTATTGCATCCAAAGAGATCAGCAGGATAGCCAGGAAACTGGTAATGATTAAAAGGAAATACATATGGAAGTCTCACTTTAGGGTCCCTTTACCTTCGAGGAACAGAATCCTGCTTGTTGCACCTGTTGGTAAGAGCTGTCTCTAGGTACACAACTACTGCTGCAGTTTATTTGAAAAGTCATAATGCATGTCTATAAATAATATGTCTGTACATTACATCAAACATTTCTTTGAAAAGCAAAGTCTTAACATAATGAAAGGAGTGATAAAATATCAGTAATTAAATTATATTTTTAAATAAAATTGATCAAAAAACTGTATAGTTTCCCTTTGATTTCTCATGGCAGATTTCTTTTTCGACCATCTTTTTTATATCTAGTGATATCGCTAGTTTGTACAATAAAGTAACATCTTACAAACCCTAGAAGTGGCAGCACTTGCCGACCCCCTAACACAGAGGTAAAGCTTTGCTTTCATTACAGGTCAATATTAATGCCTAAGAGACTTTTCATGTTGCTGAAGATGACAGATGGCAGGCCTGCATGTAAAATATGAAAAAGAAAACTCACTCATTCTCTTTCTTGTATTGCCTAGCATTTCCATTTTAAGATGATATCTTATGTATCCGTGTTGAAAGAACCTTTTCATCACTTTCCAGTTTGTGCAAAATGTGTCTTCTGGTAATAACTAGAGACACTTTCCCCTCAATCTTCCTGCTTATCTTAAGAGATGTCTTTTAGGGCTGATTCCTCTTATTACTGAGAAGTTAAGCTTCGCTGCATATTCTATTGTCTCCATTTTATAGTAAAGGCTTCCCTTTAAGATTCATCAGCCAAGAAAAACTTTAAAGCAATCTTGATATAGAGTCCATATACCTTAAAGCAGCAGGGACAGCCATACTATTGCAGGAGAAAAAAAACACATATATAAGTAGATAAGTACTTGTTCTACTTACATAACATATGTATTGTACTGCCCACATTTTGATTTCTCTGGCCACAGAGGGGGAGACAGCCCAGCAACCCAGCAACAGGATCCGGCTGCCTGACCCTCCAAACGTGCCCCCCCCCCCCCCAATGCCTGGTCCTTAAGGGGGGGGGGGTGTTAGGCGGCCAGTCCTGAAAGGGTTACAGACTGAATTTTGAAAATTAATTCTATTCTCTTAACCAGCAATCACGACAATCTGATATAAAATCTGATTTATTCAGCTGTAAAAAAAACAGAAGTAATGACCTGTTGATCTTTTCAGTACTGAAATGTTATCGGCATTGTTTTTGGAAGCAAGCAGAAGTGTTTTGCCTGTTATTTACTTTTCAGTACAATGGTTTGAATTCAACTAGCTCTCCAATAGCCTAATTAGCATAATAACAGCACTAGTTTCTTTTTAATATTTGCAATGCAGGAAAACAGAAAGGGACTTAAAGAGAACCCAAGGTGGGATTTAATTATGCTAGTGGGGCACAGAGGCTGGTTGTGCACACTAACACCAGCCTCTGCTGCCCCATGGTGTGCCTCCAAGACCCCCCTGCGCGCCCCTATACCCCCCCCCCCCCCCGCAGTGCTGGCGACACGCAGCGTGTCGCCAGCACAATGTTTACCTCTGCCTGTCTGTTAGCGCTGCTCCCCCGCCTCCTCCGTATCGGCGCTACCCGCCCACGTCCCTTCCCTCCAATCAGCGGGAAGGAAGGGACGCGGGCGGGTAGCGCCAATACGGAGGAGGCGGGAGAGCAGCGCTAACAGACAAACAGAGGTAAACATTGTGCTGGCAACACGCTGCGTCTCGCCAGCACTGCGGGGGGTATAGCGGCGCGCAGGGGGGTCTTAGAGGCACACCATGGGGCAACAGAGGCTGGCGTTAGTGTGCACAACCAGCCTCTGTGCCCCACTAGCATAATTAAATCCCACCTCGGGTTCTCTTTAAGACAATATCTTAGTAGCAATAGTTCTATACCTATGTTTATCTCATCATGTCACATGTCAGTTTTCAACCACTACTTCAAGCTTATTTTTTGAATGCATATAATGTGGAATGTATTTGATTTGCAATGCACTGAATATATTTTCCATTGTACATTTTTAGTGCATGTCTCACTGTTTTCATAGCCGTCTGTGCACAAATGCAAGCTCATGGACGTCCACAGAAAATTTCCTGGGGGGTGGGGGCAAAAAGGAGGGGGGGGATGGGAGCGACACGCGTAGCGCGTGTACGTTGTGCGGCGCACATAGCATAACAATTTCATCCATCCTACTCCTGAAAAATGTATTCATCTTTTTAGAACCTCCCAGTTTTAATTTTCTGTTTAAAAAGCTAAAAAAGTAGGTTTAATGCTATTGTCTCATATAATGATGATTCAGCTCTTCCCATAGTCTCGCAGTTAGCAATCATGTGACCCCCAACAAGACAAATTCAGCATTCATAAGGTCCCCAACAAGACAAATTCAGTAATCATGAGGCCCCCAACAAGACAAATTCAGCAATCATGAGGCCCCCAACAAATCAGAAGGCCCCCAACAAGACAAATTCAGCAATCATGAGGCCCCCAACAAGACAAATTCAGCAATCATGAGGCCCCCAACAAGACAAATTCAGCAATCATGAGGCCCCTAACAAATCAGAAGGCCCCCAAAAGACAAATTCAGCAATCATGAGGCCCCCAACAAGACAAATTCAGCAATCATGAGGCCCCCAACAAGACAAATTCAGTATCCAGTAGGCCCTCAACAAGACAAATTCAGCAGTCACGAGGCACATAAATAGACAGCATTTCACATAAATAGGCAGAATGCCCCCTTAATATGGTAGACACTTCTCACCTGGCTTCTGAATTCTCCTCTACTGGGTGCTGTGCTTGGCTGGCCTGGCAATACTGTTTTTGGCTGTCTTGGGGATGATGTGTGGGCCGAAAGGCCTGAAAGTGATGCTGGGCTGGCCTGGCTGGCGGTGATGCTGGGCTGGCCTGGCTGGAGGTGATGTTGGGCTGGGCTGGCCTGGCTGGCGGTGATGCTGGGCTGGCTAGCATGGATAGTTTAGGTAGTGACAGGTGCCCCCTAGTTTAGGTAGCGCCAGGAGCCCTCCAGTCTAGGTAGTGACAGGGCCCCCCACTTTAGGTAGGGACAGGTGCCTCCCAGTGTAGGTAGTGACAGGGCCCCCCAGTTTAGTGACAGGAGCCCCCCAGTTCAGGCATTTTGTAGGGACCCCACAGTTTAGGTAGTGACAGGAGCCCCCCAGTTCAGGTAGTGACAGGGACCCCACAGTTTAGGTAGTGACAGGAGCCCCCCAGTTCAGGTAGTGACAGGGACCCCCCCCCAGTTCATGTAGTGATAGGAGCCCCCCCCGCCAGTTCAGGTAGTGACAGGTACCCCACAGTTTAGGTAGTGACTGGAGCCCCCCAGTTCAGGTAGTGACAGGGACCCCCCAGTTCAGCTAGTGACAGGAGCCAACAAGTTCAGGTAGTTACAGGGCCCCCTAGTTCCGGTAGTGACAGGAGCCCACCAGCTCAGGTAGTGACAGGGACCCCCCCAGTTCAGGTAGTGACAGGAACCACCCCCCAGGGACCCCCCCAGTTCAGGTAGTGACAGGGACCCCCCAGTTCAGCTAGTGAAAGTAGCCCCCCGGTTCAGGTAGTGACAGGGACCCCCCAGTTCAGGTAGTGACAGGAGCCCACCAGTTCAGGTAGTGACAGGGATCCCCCCCCCAGTTCAGGTAGTGACAGGAGCCCCCCCAGTTCAGGTAGTGACAGGGACCCCCCAATTCAGCTAGGGACAGGAGCCCACCAGTTCAGGTAGTTACAGGGACCCCCAGTTCAGGTAGTGACAGGGACCCCCCAGTTCAGGTAGTGACAGGGACCCCCCAGTTTAGGTAGTGACAGGAGCCCACCAGTTCAGGTAGTGACAGAGACCCCCCAGTTCAGGTAGTGACAGGGACCCCCCAGTTCAGGTAGTGACAGGGACCCCCCAGTTTAGGTAGTGACAGGAGCCCCCCCCCCCAGTTCAGGTAGTGACAGGGACCCCCCAGTTCTGGTAGTGACAGGGACCCCCCAAGTTCAGTTAGTGACAGGGACCCCCCAGTTCTGGTAGTGACAGGGACAACCCCCCAAGTTCAGTTAGTGACAGGGACCCCTCAGTTCAGGTAGTGACAGGAGCCCACCAGTTCAGGTAGTGACAGGGACCCCCCCCCCCAGTTCAGGTAATGACAGGGACCCCCCCCCCCAGTTTAGGTAGTGACAGGAACCCACCAGTTCAGGTAGTGACAGGGACCCCCCCAGTTCAGGTAGTGCAAGGAGCCCCCCCCCCCTAGTTCAGGTAGTGACAGGGACCCCCCAGTTCAGGTAGTGACAGGGACCACCCCAGTTCAGGTAGTGACAGCAGCCACCCCCCCAGGGACCCCCCCAGTTCAGGTAGTGACAGGGACCCCCCCCCAGTTCAGGTAGTGACAGGAGCCTAGCCGTTTAGGTAGTGACAGGGACCCCCCCAGTTGAGGTAATGACAGGGACCCCCCAGTTTAGGCAGTGACAGGAACCCACCAGTTCAGGTAGTGACAGGGACCCCCCAGTTCAGTTAGTGACAGGAGCCCCCCCCCCAGTTCAGGTAGTGACAGGGACCCCCCAAGTTCAGGTAGTGACAGGGACCCCTTAGTTCAGGTAGTGAAAGGGACCCCCCAGTTCAGGTAGTGACAGCAGCCACCCCCCCAGGGACCCCCCCAATTCAGGTAGTGACAGGGACCCCCCCAGTTCAGCTAGTGAAAGGAGCCCCCCAGTTCAGGTAGTTACAGGAGCCCCCCAGTTCAGGTAGTGACAGGGACCCCCAAGTTCAGGTAGTGACAGGGACCACCCCAGTTCAGGTAGTGACAGGGACCACCCCAGTTCAGGTAGTGACTGGGACCCCCCCCACACACACACAATTTAGGTAGTGACAGGGACCCCCCAGTTCAGGTAGTGACAGGGACCCCCCCCCCCAGTTCAGGTAGTGACAGGGACCCCCCCAGTTCAGATAGTGACAGGAACCCCCTCCAGTTTAGGTAGTGTGGCGGGGAAGGGGGGACATCCCTCCCTTCCCTCACCTTGGGGCTCCCGGGCTCAACCTTCCTCGGCCCCCCTCCATAATTAAGTGGCTGGCAGGGGGCGGCAGTGGAGCAGAAGTTTTCCTCTATTCCCTGCATGAGAGGGAGATCTGTGCGTCGCTGGTCTGACGTCACTGCCTAGACCAGTCGCGCACAGAATTTTCCTCGCGTGCAGAGAATAGAGGAAGTGTTCTGCTGCCGCCCGGTCCGCCGCCAATTTATGGAGGGGGGAGCGAGTAAGGGGGAGCCCCAAGGTGAGGGAGGATGTCCCCCCTTCTCTGCCACTGTGCAGAAACGCTCCCCCTTCACTGCGCTGAGTCGGGTGGGGGGATTACGAGGGGCGCCGCCACTGATTTGGCCGGGAGGGGGGCAGCGGGCGGACAGGGGGTGCAGCCGCCCCAATTTGCCCAACCTGCCAGTGCCCATGTGCCAGATGTTGCTTTCCTGAAAGAATAGCAAGCCTGCCAGCCATCCACACTCTATTCAATCATCACCCATATTAGATAGTAAGAAAGGAGTTGATAGAGGTTATCAGCCAATCTTTCCCTCTAAGCACAGAGCTGTTTTAGACCAACCTCTCTCTTTGCCTAATAGGAAAGAGCAGAGGGAAGAGGTGGGAGAGATAATGTGATGGTCCTGTGTTGGGGAAGTAATTCCCACTTTCTTGGCAACTCCATAATTTGTGCATAGATCATCTCTGGGTTAAGTGACTGGCTTTTACAAAGGGAATTGCTCTAGAATAGCTGTACCCCAGGCCAGTTCTAACTACAATGGGGTCCCCAGGCAGAATTAGCCTGGGGGCACCTCTGACAGACCCCACCACACAGACCTGAGCCACCCCTTCTATAAAGCAGCATTAGGGGCCCCTTTGTTGATGCCAAATTGCCCCCCATGGGGCCCACAAGCTGGCTGCCTTGCCCTTCCCCAGGTTACCCTCAACTTAACTGGTGCTCACGGAGGCCACTGAAGAGTCATCTTCAGAATAGCATCTCATCTGTCTTAGCAGAGGCAGTCCTCTGTCAGTCCATTGCTCCACATGCTCCCATCTTTATCAAGCGCTGGCTGCGCCTCTCTGTGACCTGTGGCATGCTAATACATAATAATATGCATCGGGTCACCGAGGAGACGCACCCACTGCGAAGATAAAGACAGAAATGCACTGAGTGACGGACTGACAGAGCAGTGCGCCCGCAGGGACAGTGAGATGATACTCTGCTAAAGACTCTGCAGGGGACCTGGCACTGCTCATGGGCCCTGGCGCAATTTCCCAGGTTACCCCTATGGTTGCACCAACCCTGGCTGCATCAAATATGAAAATTGTGTACGAAATGGCATATTCCCTCTTTCTTTTTTTACTAACAAAGAAAACTCAGCAAGAATGGAGTAGGGCTTTCAGAGGTGCCAAATATCCATATCATACTATTGAAATACCATGAAGAAGGTGAGGACTTTCTCCAAGGCCTCCTATCGAGTAACGTTATCAGCACAAAAGGATCATATTTTCTGAATCAAGCAATTCATAATTACAGCTATTACTAACTCTGAAAGTTCTGCTGTGTTTTTTTCTTCTTCTTTTGTCTGTACAGGAATCTCTGTCTTTCAGCTTTTGTTTTTTAAAAATTAGGTTCATATTTCAACTAATTTCAGCTACAACTTGATCGCCACCTAGTGACAGAATTCCAAACTGCCTGGCAGAAAATTGTTGCAAAGCTACCCAATATCAGTGCTGACTCATGTATAGGTTTTTAAATAACAGCAATACTATTAGCTCATCTGGATAAACAAAAATGCAAAACAGAGATGGGCAACAAATAGTTCCCATCAATGGTTAGAGACCTGAAGATGTATTGTTAATTAAAACCCTCTTATCTATGTTTATATTGTTCCATAATTCATTGACAGACTTCTCTGCTGATATAAGGTGTTTTGTGTATCTAAGATCTTGATATTAATTTTCTAAACAGGCACATTTATGTATCTTTCCTAACACTCTTAAAATGAGTTTTTCCACCAGCGCTGTAGAACATTTGAGTAAGCACATTAAAGAGAGAAGCAGTTTTTAAGGGCTTGCTTATGCATACAGATTTAATCCTAAAATAGTTTCCCTTGCAAACTATGTTTCAGCCTTTTTAAGTCACATATGTTTAGTCATCAAAACTGCGTTTCTATTTAGGCCCCATTTCCACCTAAGCAGTGTGGTGATCGTACGACAGCGAGCCTGCCACCGCATCTCTGCACCGCAGAAATAAGTATTCATATGACAATGTGCTACTGGTGACAGGGTCATTTGCATAGCACCGCCCCCTTGCAGTGACATACTCTCGGCTGGGCAAGAAGTACGTCCCTGGGATTCTCGTCAGTCTGTGCATGCACAACGCACTCTCATCATTTACACTTAATGCGTCACCCATTGAGTTGCATTGCTGCACAATCCATGTGGTAGGCATGGATCATGCAGCAACGCACTGCAGCCTTTGTGTCAGCTTTGCAGGGGTTTGGATTCTTCTGGCACATCGCATTGCATGATGTGCGAGTTTCCATAAACTTCCATGGCACTTGCGGCGGGAAACATAACGCGGGTCGACACAGCGCGCAAGTGTTAACCACTTGAGGACCCACCCTTTACTACCCCTTAAGGACCAGCGCTGTTTGTTGGGATCTGTGCTGGGTGGGCTCTTCAGCCCCCAGCACAGATCAGCGGGCACGCAGAGCGATCAGATCGCCCCTCTTTTTTCCCCCCTATGGGGATGATGTGCAGGGGGGGTCTGATCGCTCCTGCCGGCTGGCATGTTGCGGGGGGGGGGGGGGCACCTCAAAGCCCCCCTCCGCGGCGAAATTCCCCCCCTCCCTCTCCTACCTGTCATGCCCAGTGATCCGGGCTGCACAGAACGCTATCCGTCCTGTGCAGCCAGTGACAGGACGTCCCCTGTCACATGGCGGCGATCCCCGGCCGCTGATTGGCCGGGGATCGCCGATCTGCCTTACGGCGCTGCTGCGCAGCAGCGCCGTACAATGTAAACAAAGCGGATTATTTCCGCTTGTGTTTACATTTAGCCTGCGAGCCGCCATCGGCGGCCCGCAGGCTATTCACGGAGCCCCCTGCCGTGAATTGACAGGAAGCAGCCGCTCGCGCGAGCGGCTGCTTCCTGATTAATCAGCCTGCAGCTGGCGACGCAGTACTGCGTCGCTGGTCCTGCAGCTGCCACTTTGCCGACGCACGGTATAAGGGTGCGGTCGGCAAGTGGTTAAAGTGGCCTCAAAAGGGAACCCGAAGTGAGAAGGATAAAGAGGCTGACATTTGTTTCATTATAAACAATACCAGTTGCACATATGGCAGGGAAAAGCTTACAGAAGAACTTCATTCTTACTATTTGACAGGGTGGGTGGAAGTGAGAGTGCAGGTGTGTATCTTACATACCTACCTATCCGGCTGCAGTCACTGGAATAACTTGCTTGAATCCCCTGTTACATGGTTTTGTGCTGTAATCCCAGGTTGTGACTTCTGGTAGTTTTATTAGAACAGTTGACTGTGAATTCCTATGAAAGTCCAGAGTATATGGACTAAATGGATTCAAGTGACAAAAACCCAGAAGTGCTGTGTACACCTAAGTGACAGTGTAAAATAAGAAAATAAAGTGGGTTTTTATCAACTTTTAATCTCTACCAAACTAATTAACCCCTTGTGTCACCTATACTTGGCCTTAAGATTTGTAGACACCTGTAATGGCTGTCATCCATAGCGATCAGATGAGATCACTATGGCGACAGCTCGGGGAAACCAATGCTGCATAGATGCATCGAAATGCTGTTGCCTAGCAATGCATATATACAGCACTGGGGTCCCCAAACTGTGCGCCCCAGCGATTGCATGCAATCGCTACAGATGCACAGGCTGGCGATAATGGTGTGCTACATCTCTGACTAGTGAAGAAATATGGCATGTATGGTATCATTTTAACCGGGATGAGTCAAATAAAGCATTTTGAGGTGTTTTAAAACTGTGCACTTGTCATGTAAAAGTTAGAAAGGGGGAAACATGAAAAATTTGTAATTTTTGTATTTACACCTACTTTTTCTCTATAGATTTTCAAAGCATCCATTGTCTCTGTCGCGGTAGTGGAACTGCATGACTTTTCTGGACCCAGTATGTGCTACATATGCTAGTGGATGCAGTAAAAATCTTTAGAGATGGACTACATCTATTTTCACTTGTGCATTTACTGGAAGAAATGGACATACCACAGGCATGGTAGGGGGCTCTTCTGCCCTGTGAATTCCAGTATGCCACACTATATGGTCTGAATAAAAAAAAAAAAAGGCGCCGGATATCTGTGCACTGCTGGGCGTCTCTTTAGGCTGTAATGTGACTTATGGCTATAGTGGCACTTAAAAGGTAATTTGGGTGCCGGCAAAAGACGGAGGCCAAATTAAAAAAAATACAGTACAATTCAGCTGCCAGCAGTAGTTGGCTTCCGAATTGCATCTTACCCCTGATTCCATGGCGGCCTGGCACAGGAATGGTAAATGACCCACCAGGAAGCTTGCTAGCAGGGTGAGTTATTTTTTGGGTTCACGCTGCGCCCCAAATTTACCAGTGCCCTTTTTTTATGTATGCATGTGGATCATCTGGCATAGTCCCCTTCCTGAATGGATGTAGAGTGAGCAAGGAGCCAGCCTGGATCAGCTACTGAGGGTTGACTGGGTGTTAGCTTGTTCCTTTCCCACCCTGCCGTGTCCTGTAAAAACATACTGATGCTGATGGCTTGGGATGTGCTGTTGAGCCTCTTTGGCCAGAGATGGTATTACCCATCCAGTACAGTTCTCACTGAGATGCCTGAAGGTGCCAGCTGTGTTCCCAGTGACAGTTGCTCTGCATGGGACCTGGAAGGTCCCCTTTGCAGTCCATCACAAAAGGCACAAAACAATTATTTAGAAAAGAAAAAATTTACAATTTTATTTTTCTGTTTTTGTTTTCCCCCCACTTCGTATGATCAGCACATTATAATATAATTGTAGTGGATCTTTGCAAATTAAATTAGCATCAGAATTTTACTAAAGGAAAGATTTGATACTTACCCCGAGCTTCCTCCAGCCCCATAAGCACGCGTGACTCCCTCACCGTCCTCCCGCGGTTTGCCGTTCAGCTGCAATCAATCCTGGTAACTGGCATGCGCAGAAGACACCAACTGATGCGACTGAACAAGTTACCAGGGCTGATTGTGGCTGGACAGCAGACTGCGGGAGGACGGCGAGGGACTCACACATGCTTATGGGGCTGGAGGAAGCCCCCGGTAAGTATCAAATCTTTTTTTTCTGCTGTCTCTGGTACACTTCAAACAATGAGAGTCTCTGATAACTGCTTTTGTGTCAGTGTTTAGGGCTGCAGGTATTAACAATAAAATCCAAGTCTCTCTTCTGTTTCATTCCTTAACCACTTGAGGACCCACCATTTACCCCCCCCCCCCCTTAAGGACCAGCGCTGTTTTAGCTGATCTGTGCTGGGTGGGCTCTGCAGCCCCCAGCACAGATCAGGGTGCAGGCAGAGCGATCAGATCGCCCCCCTTTTTTCCCCACTAGGGGGATGATGTGCTGGGGGGGTCTGATCGCTCCTGCCTGCCGGGTGTTGCGGGGGGGGGGGGGCACCTCAAAGCCCCCCTCCGCGGCGAAATCCCCCCCCCCTCCCTCTCCTACCTGGCCCCCCCTGGTGAACCGGGCTGCACAGGACGCTATCCGTCCTGTGCAGCCAGTGACAGGCTGTCCCCTGTCACATGGCGGCGATCCCCGGCCGCTGATTGGCCGGGGATCGCCGATCTGCCTTACGGTGCTGCCATCGGCGGCCTGCAGGCTATTCACGGAGCCCCCCGCCGTGAATTGACAGGAAGCAGCCGCTCGCGCGAGCGGCTGCTTCCTGATTAATCAGTCCTGCAGCTGCCACTTTGCCGACGCACGGTATAAGCGTGCGGACGGCAAGTGGTTAAACTGGGAAATGCTATTCCGTATTCGTGCCAAGTACAATGTTCCCTTCCTAAAAGAAAATTTATTTGCAAGAGCAAAATCCCCCCCCCCATTCATTACTTAAAGAGTCTCTGTAACAAAAATGTCATCCTTTTTTCTACCATCCTACAAGTTCCTAAAGCTATTCTAATGTGTTCTGGCTTATTGCAGCACTTTCTACTATCACCGTCTCTGTAATAAATCAATGTATCTTTCCCCTGTCGGACTTGTCGCCCTGTGTCTGGAAGGCTGCCAACTCTTCCATGCTGATCTGTTATGCACACCCCTCTCCAGGCCCCTCTATCCACACTCCAGTGTGTGTGTTATTTAAATAAGCCAGCAGCGTCTCTGCTCTCTTATCAGTGGGAGAAGAGAGCTGGATAAAAATCCTCTTCTGTTAGGCTGTGAAAGGAGCTGGCTGACACATACTGAGGAATTACACACAGGGCAGAGCTGTCTGCAGGAAGAAACGATCAGCCTGTCACTAGTATTCAGTGGATGAGAGCTGAAGGGGGACAGAAGGTAAACACACAAATTATCTCTTGAGATTCAAAAGGAAGGCTGTATACAGCCTGCTTGTGTATGGATGTATTTTCTATGTGTGGACATACTGTACATCAACCTACTTCCTGTTTTGGTGGCCATTTTGTTTGTTTATAAACAAACTTTTTAAAACTGTTTTTGACTACTTTTAATGCGGCGGGGAGCTGCGAAATTGTGACAGAGGGTAATAGGAGATGTCCCCTAATGCACTGGTATGTTTACTTTTGTGCGATTTTAACAATACAGATTTTCTTTAAGGACAGTAACTGCGCTGCGGACAATCACAGCAGGGCAGGAGGGGACATGCCCGGGGTGGATGGACACACGTACATACAGAAGAGGTCTTGGAAATTGTTATTATAGATTGCACATCTATGGGCTAATAATTTTACAGAGCCTTTTAATTCCACTTGCAAACAGCAAGACACCCGTTTCATTCTGTTTGGGAGTTCTTCACTTCAGTGGAACAATTTTTTTTTTTTTTTTGCAGAGTGCCTACAGGAAACCTCCCCCTTTCTAAAGCCACCATGACAAGTACAATTTTGCCTTTGTAAAACTTAAATACTCATATTTCATTCATCAAGTCCGTGTGTCTGAGATCAAGTGGTGTGTAAGGGTTTGTTTCTCAGAAAGGAAGAAGGGTACTGGGTGAAACTAGGTGACTGCATGCAGGCACGGGTGGACAGCCTACACACTTTTCAAAAGGTAAATAAGTTATTAACTGAAAGGAAGTTTGCCACTGCCAATGCAGTACAGGACTGCTTTAAAGCATCTACCAATCATCCACTAGTAGGAAGCAATTGTCAACCTTATTTGTAAAGTGATACAGCAGAACACTTTAGCTGTCATAAGTCACAAACAGTATGAGTTTTCTCACAGTAAGTACTGTAAATAAACAGTTGTCTGTTGCTGTAGAAGAATGCTCCTGAATGGTTCTCACAACTCATGAAACTGCTTTTATAGCAACTACAATCTGAAAAAACAGAAACACACCAGGAGCAACTTGCTCAAACCTTTTTAAAAGATAAACATTGCTATTTATACATTTAGAATAAACCGGCTGGATTCCTTATTTACTTCCCCATCTGGATAAGGTAAAGAGAAAAGGTCAGCAAAACATAATTGCCAAATACAGTGAAGGTGGAATTTGAATGGTGCATTCTCAATCTGCATACAATCTGCAATTTTGCACACAAATTCATCAACCTGCATCAATTCAGAACTATTTAGATCTCTTTGACTAGCCCTACCCACCACCAATCCTCTCACTAACATCTACCAATGTATTATCACTGTGTGACACTTCATGACTGTGTTTGACATCTGTTTTTTGCTTCTGACATTAAAGGGTTATGTCTGCCTTTAAGCTACCCTAGACTGAAAGTGCTTACACAAGACAGGCACAACAAAATTAGGTAGTGAGTAACCCTTCCCAACATTTTCATCTCTTTACTATAGAAGAAATCTCTTTACTATAGAAGGAAAAATCAAAAGAAGGAGCGCTCTCCGGATCTGTGTATAATGGGGGAAATCGCCCCACTGGACAAGTCTAACCGTTTAAAGCAATGACACTGCTCCAGCTCTCCACAGTGGTCCAATTCCTCCTGTGACCATGGCACATTGATCAGGTGGCTGGTGGCCAGTGTGCTGTATTAGTGTACAGCCGAAGGGGTACTGCTCTGTGACTTAGCAGTGCTAATAACAGCTGATAGTTGTCACTGTAGCATGTGTGCAGATGGAAGGGAAGAGAGGCTGCACAGACCATGTGTACTGGATAGATTTCCTAGTGAACCTGGTGGACTGCAAGCAATGAGAGTGCAAGTGTAAATAAAATATATAGGATTTATTATTTACCACGCGTTTGATAAGGCTAACTATCCCTCACTTCCTCCGGCCTGAAGTTGACAGTGAAAGAGGGATCTTCGAAAATCAGCATGAGATGTGGGGAAAAGATATGGAATTTCCTTTGCAAGGGGAATTAGCCTAAACCTTTTGTTTGTAAAATGTTTTCTTTGGTTGAGTTTCACTGAGGACTCCCAAAGCCAGAACCCAGAATGTTCCACTACCGCATAATAATGTAAAATATTTCCTTAATGAGAGAGGAACTATACTTGTCTCCAAACCATACAGCACGTTTTGCATTGGATTTTGGCCATACATTATTTTAAAATACTCTGGGCTTGATTCACTAACCGGCGCTAAGTGTTAGCGCCGGTGTGAAAAGCTATTAGATGCAGTGGATCAGCAGAGCAGCCAGGCAATGTTCATTTAAAATTAAATAAATATGTCAACCTCCATATCCCTCTCACTTCAGGATGCCTTTAATAAACAAGCACAGGGAAACATGAGAACAAACAAGGACACAAGGGAACAAAAAAGGACACTGGAGGACAAAAACAAGGATACAGGGGAACAAATGAGGACACAGGGACAAAAAGGAATACACAAGGACAAAAGAGGACATGGGGACAAAAAGGACACAAGGGTGATTAAACAAGGACACGGGGACAAAAAGTAGGACACAAGGGGAACAAACAAGGATACGGGGGACAAAAAGGACACAGGAGACAAACAAGGACACATGGGGACAAAAAAGTGGCACGAAGGGGGAAGGGGACACATGGGGGATACAGGAAGACACAAGGGGACAGAGGACACGGGGACACAAGAGGTACAAGGTGAACACAATAATTGGGGGGAGAACATCCACAAGAATCCCCTGCACCATGGACACACCAGGTTTCGTTTTTTTTTCTCCACTAAACCTAGGCTTTTCTCCTCCAAACCTAGGTGCATCTTATGGTCAGGAGCGTCTTATAGTCAGAATAATACGGTACATTTATATTCATTGTGGAATCAGTGAAAGCAGAACATTTGAGTGTAATGTTCTTACTTTCTTTTCAGTGTATAGTAGAAAGAGGCGTTGTTCATTGATGAAGATATAATTAGGAATGGTGTGAGCTGAAATATCTGCCCTGATAGCCTTTGGCTGCTACATCTAAAACACCTGTGTCCTGATTAAATACAGGGTAGCTGATCAAGCAAAACTTCTTTGGTGTTATGAATATCTGTTTTAGTTCCTGTTTCCATTTAGCTACCTTAAAAATGAACCTGAAGTGAAAATAAACATATGAGATAACAGATTGCATGAGTAATATGGATGATAAATAGAACATGACCCTTTGAACTTTCCTGCAGTAAAACATCATTAGAAACCTTATCTCACTGTTTCTCAGCTGTTTTGGCTTCTTTTCACTGTTCAGTAAATAGGACTGAATTCAACAAACTGTTCAACAAGCTTTTTTGTATAGATAACAACTCAAGTTTGCTGTACTGGAAAACAGAAACTGACTTCTGATAATTTATATCTCATCATGTCACATATCACTTCAGGTACACGGGGCTTCAACTCTGGCATGGATGGGTTATTTAACTACTTTAGGAACACAGTGATTGAAAGCCCCGCTGAAACCCAATGTCTCTCGCCGCAGCTCACTTGCTCTGCCTGTCTCTATTATGGCAGAGCCATGTGAGCTGGTCAGCAGCTGATTTAATTGGCTCCTGGCCGTATCTATCAATGTAAGCCGCTCCCATTGGCTTACATTGCTAGACATGGTCAGGAGCCAATGAAGGCAGCTCCTGACCGGCTCACATGACTCTGCCATCATAGAGACAGCAGAGTCTGTGTCAGGAGGATCCCGGCTTGCGGCGATCATCGGGATCCCGTCGGTATTCTACCAGTGGTCTCTGGTCCTTAAGGGGGCAGAGACCGCTGGGGTTAAATCTTGTCCAAACAGCACTCAGTGTTGTTTGCTCATGGCATAATAATATTGTTAGTAGTTATTCCAGCAAGTCCTGTCTGTCTTGCTCAGCCTGTAAATCCCAGACCTGCTCTGTCCATCCAGTCAGCCCATGCTGTTAGTCTATCCTGTCAGTCCCAGGCGTGCCCTGTCCATCCAGCCAGCCCAGGAAGACAAATCTTGTTAGTCTAGTCTTGCCTTGTCAGTCCATTCTGTCTTGTCATGTCAGTCCTGTCAGGCTTTCCCTTTTGTCTTGCTCATCCAATTTGTCTGTCTTGCTAATCCTGCTTTTTCTTCCAGTGTGTCCCTTTTGTCAGTCCATCCTGCCAGTTGTGTCTAGCAAACCTGTCTTACTTGTCTATGCTGTCAGTTGTCTTGCCTGTCAGTCTTAAAAATCCTAAATGCCCATTTCAGGAAAGAGTATGAGTGGTTGCTGTGGAGCCAGCTACTTGCTTTCAAAAGGATTTTATTCCCTACTAGCTGATGGCCCGGCGTTGCCCGGGTATATATTTGGCTGTGTTGGCTCCTTCCGCTTTTTCCAACCCTAACACACAATTACTCAATGACCAAGTTTGTGAGCTTTACGGTTTTTGGCATCAATAATTTGCATTGAAATGAAACAAATCTTCTGTTTGTGGCTCCACCCCCTTTTCTAAATTTGAACCCCAGTAGCCCAATGACTAATTGTATCAGGTTTGAGGCTTGTGCCATTAACAGTGCAAGAATGGCAGCAATTAAATATTCCCCTTGAAAACAATAGGTGAATTTTGATTGGCTTTTGTAGGCTCCACCCACTTTTCTGAATATTAATCCCGGTCTCACCCAGTGACCAACTGTGCAAAGTTTGATAACCCTACCATAAACAGTGTAAGAATGTCTGCAGTTTACATTTTCCCAGTGAAACTTGTATTTGTCTTTGCCATCTGATGACCCGTCATTGCCTGAGTATGTATTTGGCTGGTGTTCGCTGCTCCCACTTTTTCTAACCCTAATACACAATTACTTAGTGACCAAGTTTGTGAGCTCTGCAGTCTTTGGCATCAATAATTTGCATTGAAATGAAACAAATCTGATTGGCTGTTTGTGGCTCCACCCCCTTTTCTGAATTTGTACCCCAGTCACCCTTTGATCAACTGTACCAGGTTTGAGGCTTGACAGCAATTAAATATTCCCCTTGAAAATCAATAGGTGAATTTTGATTGGCTTTGGTAGGCTCCAGCCACTTTTCTGATTATTAATCATAGTCACCCAGTAAGTACCCTACCATTAACAGTGTAAGAATGACTGCAGTTTACATTTTCTCAGTGAAATTTGTATTAGTCTTCGCCCACTTTTTGGTTATGGGGACAAAAAGTATCCTATATGTTATTCCAGGTAATGTACTATGTGTGTGCCAAATTTCATTCAACTCCGTTCAGCCATTGTTGCGTGATTGAGCAACAAACATCCAATCTTTCACATTTATAACATTAGTGAGATGGTGTACACCTGTTTTTTGATCGTTGAATAAAGATTGCATTTATGCTTGCTCTAGCCCACTGAGTGAAGGTATGTTCTATTTATGCCTGAATTGTATCATATTTGCTGGTGACATCACTCCCGCAGAACTATGCAGTTGTTGAGCAAGCTACATGCAGTTGAGTCAGTGCAGTGAATTGCTACTTGTCGACATTTCATGAAAGAGCCATAACATTATAGAACCCTGTATTCATTTTTTTTCTTTGAAAAAAGCTTTAACAAATATGACAAAGACTACTTTTGTATACATTAAAAAAAAGTAAATGTGTTGCTCTTAAAAACAAAACAAAAAAATACACTGTTGGACAACAGATATAATGGGATTATTGTATAACCTCAAAAGTAATCTCATTTGTTATTGGGTTCAGAAAGTAACATGTCTATGACATATAATTCTATCTTTACAGCACAAGAAAACTAGCAGCTCCGTGAAGTTATTACCTTTCCAAAAATAAATGATTAATTGACAATGGATTAAATGTATAAAGCAAACTCTGATCACATTGTTATAGTGTTAATAATTGCAAATGCAATTTTTCCTTTTCTTATTTCAAGTAATGTTTTCCAAGCAATTTAGCTCTCAAGTTTGTGCTTGCTATAGTGAGAACAGTTCTTAAAAGGCTGAATACTGAATACCTTTTACTAAGATTAAAGCCCTTTTGTAAGACAATGAAAAGAAGCTGTCTAACTCACACTGGCATTATATCCCAATACCCAACTCTAGATCAATTAAGAGTGTGAAAAAATATGTCAGATGCATTGAGTACGATTAATGACTAGGATTTATGTCCTTCATAAAGAGCAGGTTACAATCCATTCTCAGAAACAGCATTACAGAGATTCTGGCAAGTCTTAATTAAAAGAGAAGAAAACAGGAAATAAGAGAAGCCAACTTCATACAAAAAATGTTTGCTTTTCTTGTAATCTGTCAACAGAATGGCGATAGGTGTCTGTGATTAAAAGAGCCATTTCCAAGTTTACTTTATACTTGTCTGGTTTTATTCATTTATTTTTTTCTTTGTGGTCTTTTTGCTTATTCTTCTAACGCCTTTAATACATGAATGACCACAAATGTGCTTTATAAACACACTTATCAACCTGATCCACGTAGTTTTGAATGAAAATATAATGTGTAAATGTTTATAGTAAATACCTAAAACAGAGTAACATTTTCAGAGCGGTCCATTTAATTAACAAAATTATCTAAACATTTCTGAAAGCCTTAACCTTCCTTCCGTCCCTCCTTCTCCTTGATTGAGGGTTGCCAGGCCCATCCTCACCACCTATGCTCTCACTTCTCCCCCCTTGCATTAGTGCACAGGGCAGGGCAGAAGTTCATGAACAGCCTGGCAATCCCTCGGTGTGATATGGTGATGATGTCATCCATACCACAATAAGGGACATGCCATGAACAGGGGGTGGCCGTGTAGTACACCTCACAACAAAACACAGTGTGGAATGGCAGCTTTGGAACAATAAAGAAATACTTACCTTTGTGAGGAAAAAAAACATTTCTCTATATTGGTAATATGGAGAAAGAAGGGAGAAAGGAAGGACAGGGACAATGGGAGTCCAAAAAGTTGTAGTGTGTCACTGGTTCAATGTAAAGGACAAACATATGAGTTTTATACTCGCAAAGAAGTGTTGCTATATCAGGCTAACCATTTTTGTTGACGTGGGGAAAAACATCCTCACTCAGCCTCGAGGTTCAATGCTGGTCACAGTTCCAAATGTAAATGTAAAAAAGATCTTTATGTATCTGTGACATAAAATTCAAACCTCCCACAGGGGTGAAACTAATAGAGACAAAAAGCACTAGAGAGGTGCTCAAGGTGAACATAAAATGATTAAAAGCAGTTTTAAAGGAAAGTATGTGTAGGACTTGCCTTCAATAAGATACAGGGCGAATAGTTCAGACTTTTATTTAAAATTGCACAAAGAATATCTGCCTTTGTCTTTGTGCAATTTTGAATTAAAGTCTGAACTATTCATCCAGCTTCTTATTGAAGGTAAGACCCACATTTGCCTTGCTTTTAAACGGTATTAATAATTTCATTTTAACCTTTGGTACCTCGCTAGTCCTTTTTCGATCTATTTCTCAATATTGCAGTTTTCAATACGAAAAACATAATTTATATTGTCTGTGGAGATTAACTTGCTAGACAATAGCAATGTGCAGTAGTTGTGCTGATTGAGCTCCTGAATCTAAAGAGGTAAATTGAGGTGTCTTTAGAATTACTGTTAAACTGTGTAAAAATGCAATTTTTGTGTACACTATTCACCACTGTACTGTTATAATAATCTGTCATATCTAGAAAATGATTGCTGGTTACACACTGAAATGTAAAGGTACTTTTTAATATCTTTTAGAGGATGAAAACTAGGTGATGTGTCTTGATAGTGCAGGGGCTTATTGTGGATCATCTCCTCTGGCGCCCTAGCACAGTATCAGCAGTACAACAGCATTATCAAAGGGGAAGCATAGAAAGTTTTGAATTGACACCGCACAAACACAAAACGGGAGGATGGAGCATGCCAGCTGGAGAGGTGAGGGCACTCTGCTGCAGTTATACTCTGCAGGGGCCACAGTTATCGCTATTAGCTTGGAGGGTGGCAGAGACAGCATGGGGGAGACCTGGCCCTGGCCCGAATATGAATTATTTGGCCCATAAAACGCACAGACTTTTTCCCTCCACTTTTAGGGTTGTAGAGGGCTGGGAGAGTCTGTCTTATGGAGCAAAACATACAATATAGGATGGCTTGCATAGCAGTGATGTGCTATATCAATGTTTCAATGAATGTTTAGCTTTTTTTTTAAGTCAGCTGTCTAGCAAGATTTACTGAGTGTAATAGGTGCAATTGACATAAAAGCATTCTTGCTCTTTGATTACATTGCCAGTGCTTTGCACATACTAAAATCAAACAGCTTAGAAGTATCTATATATATATAATAGAGTAAGTGCCTCAACCTTCAAGCAAAAAGAAGAAGTAGTGCCCTGCCCCCAGGGCCGGTCCAAGCAAGAAGAAGGGGCTGGTCCAAGCAAGAAGAAAAAGTAGTGTCATATCAAACCAAGGGCAAAGAGGGATAATTTGCATATTCAGTAGCAGTGCATTGTGGGTAACCACAAATGTTCACTTATAGCTGAATTATTGCAGATTTGCTTCTGTTTTAAGATGGGAAATTACACCAAGCTTTGCTTTTTTTAGTAGGAGGGCTTTTTGGTCTCTTTTATCCTCCTATACATTCTTAGTAGTTTGGGTCACCCTGAGCTGCTTGGTTACTCTGTTGTTCTGGTCCAAGCCCTATCTCATACACCCTTATCAATCCCTGCTATGTACTGATGAGGACCAAACGTCTGAAATAGGCTGTCACTTGTGAGTTTGATATGACTGTGTAAAACTTAAAACTATAGGCTTGCTTGACTTACCAAGGGTGAAAAGGAATAATTTGCATTGTGGGTAATCACAAATGTTCACTTACAGGGAGTGCAGAATTATTAGGCAAGTTGTATTTTTGAGGAATAATTGTATTATTGAACAACAACCATGTTCTCAATGAACCCAAAAAACTCATTAATATCAAAGCTGAATATTTTTGAAAGTAGTTTTTAGTTTGTTTTTAGTTTTAGCTATTTTAGGGGGATATCTGTGTGTGCAGGTGACTATTACTGTGCATAATTATTAGGCAACTTAACAAAAAACAAAAATATACCCATTTCAATTATTTATTTTTACCAGTGAAACCAATATAACATCTCAACATTCACAAATATACATTTCTGACATTCAAAAACAAAACAAAAACAAATCAGTGACCAATATAGCCACCTTTCTTTGCAAGGACACTCAAAAGCCTGCCATCCATGAATTCTGTCAGTGTTTTGATCTGTTCACCATCAACATTGCGTGCAGCAGCAACCACAGCCTCTCAGACACTGTTCAGAGAGGTGTACTGTTTTCCCTCCTTGTAAATCTCACATTTTATGATGGACGACAGGTTCTCTATGGGGTTCAGATCAGGTGAACAAGGAGGCCATGTCATTAGTTTTTCTTCTTTTATACCCTTTCTTGCCAGCCACGCTGTGGAGTACTTGGACGCGTGTGATGGAGCATTGTCCAGCATGAAAATCCTGTTTTTATTGAAGGATGCAGACTTCTTCCTGTACCACTGCTTGAAGAAGGTGTCTTCCAGAAACTGGCAGTAGGACTGGGAGTTGAGCTTGACTCCATCCTCAACCCGAAAAGGCCCCACAAGCTCATCTTTGATGATACCAGCCCAAACCAGTACTCCACCTCCACCTTGCTGGCGTCTGAGTCGGACTGGAGCTCTCTGCCCTTTACCAATCCAGCCACGGGCCCATCCATCTGGCCCATCAAAACTCACTCTCATTTCATCCGTCCATAAAACCTTAGAAAAATCAGTCTTGAGATATTTCTTGGCCCAGTCTTGACGTTTCAGCTTGTGTGTCTTGTTCAGTGGTGGTCGTCTTTCAGCCTTTCTTACCTTGGCCATGTCTCTGAGTATTGCACACCTTGTGCTTTTGGGCACTCCAGTGATGTTGCAGCTCTGAAATATGGCCAAACTGGTGGCAAGTGGCATCTTGGCAGCTGAACGCTTGACTTTTCTCTGTTCATGGGCAGTTATTTTGCGCCTTGGCTTTTCCACGCGCTTCTTGCGAACCTGTTGACTATTTTTAATGAAACGCTTGATTGTTCGATGATCACGCTTCAGAAACTTTGCAATTTTAAGAGTGCTGCATCCCTTTGCAAGATATCTCACTATTTTTGACTTTTCTGAGCCTGTCAAGTCCTTCTTTTGACCCATTTTGCCAAAGGAAAGGAAGTTGCCTAATAATTATGCACACCTGATATAGGGTGTTGATGTCATCAACACCCCTTGTCATTACAGAGATGCACATCACCTAATATGCTTAATTGGTAGTAGGCTTTCGAGCCTTTATAGCTTGGAGTAAGACAACATGCATAAAGAGGATGATGTGGTCAAAATACTCATTTGCCTAATAATTCTGCACTCCCTGTATAGCTGAATTATTGCAGATTTTCTTCCGTTTTAAGAAGGCAAATTACACCAGGCTTTGATTTTTTTAGTAGAAGGTCTTTTTGGTCCCTTTTATCCACCTATACATTCTGAGTGGTTGGGGTCACCCTGAGCTGCTTGGTTACTCTGTTGTACTGGTCCAAATCCTATCTCATACAACCATATCAATCCTTGCCATGTACAGATGAGGACCCAAAGTCTGAAACAGGCTGTCACATGTGGGTTTGATATGGCTGTGTAAAATTTAAAGCTATAGGCTTGCCATACACCAGTGGTTCTGGATGCTTGCTTGACTTACTAAGGGTGAAAAGGAATTATTTGCATATTTAGTAGCAGTGCATTGTGGGTAACCACAAATGTTCACTTATAGCTGAATTATTGCATATTTCCGTCTGTTTTAGCAAGGCAAATTACACCAAGCTTTGCTTTTTTTAGTAGGAGGTCTTTTTGGTCCCTTTTATCCCCCTGTACATTCCGAGTGGTTTGGGTCACCCTGAGCTGCTTGGTTACTCTGTTGTACTGGTCCAAGCCCTATCTCATACAGCCGTATCAATCCCTGCCATGTACTGATGAGGACCAAAAGTCCGAAACAGGCTGTCTACATGTGGGTTTGATATGACTGTGTAAAATTTAAAGCTATATGCTTGCTATACACCAGCGGTTCTGGATGTTTGCTTGACTTACCAAGGGGGAAAAGGGGTAATTTGCATATTTAGTAGCAGTGCATTGTGGGTAACTGTTCACTTATAGCTGAATTATTGCAGATTTCCTTCTGTTTTAAAAAGGCAAATTACACCAATACAGTGTGCGGCATTGCAGGAAGTGATGACAGTGGAACGCACGATGGAACACGGAAGAGGTGAGTCATCCCCGCTCGCTGCCTCTTACTAATAGTGGCGGCTGCTACTGTGCTTAAGCAGGGGGGGGAGCGCACATGGGGGACCCAGGTGAGGGGGGTTTCCTGCTGAGCTTAAGCTGGAGGGGGAGTGCTCATGGGGGACCCAGGTGGGGGGGTTCCTGCTGAGCTTAAGCTGGAGGTAGAGCACACATGGGGGACCCAGTTGAGGCTGTGCCCAATACCCCCTTCCTGCCCTCTACCCTTTTATGCGGCGTATGCTACGTCGCGGATCGGCTAGTTGTAATTATTTACTGAACATAGCTGTTTGTCTCTATTTTCACCAGACTGTCATTAGAGAGCAAGGTCTTTAGGAAAAAAAACACTTTATGGGGGGAAGGATGGAGGAAGTGGCAGTCTGTGTTTCGGCTAAAGAGACTGCAAGCATTATCTAAGGTTTGATACAGAATATACGGTAGTATTCAGCTTAGTGGTTGCACACAGAAGTGAAATGAACCAGAGATGCAGCAGAATTTTGACGTTTACTTATGCTGCATCAGTGGGCTGTGTTCTGATTTTTTATTGCTTGCCTCCTCAACTTTCCTGTGTTTTGACTATGCTTTCTGTCAAGACGCTTTGATTGACATTACTTATTTAAGAGTGTGACTTACATTGCATCACTTGTTCAATTTTATCAATAGAGTCTTCATTCTGTAATATACATCAGATAGATAAAGAAAACTAGTCGACTGTTGCACGGGGGAAAAAATGTATTTTTCTGTTTTTATTCTTGAGAAAAAAATATGGGGCTTAAATATCAAAGTTTTTTCCTTTTACAGTGATGTGCATCACTAGCAATAATACATTTGTTTCTCCTGTATTATTCTGTGTGGAGATCTTCAGCAACAGTAAGCCTAGGCATCCACTTTATTTTCATATAAACTGGTCATATTTATAATGGAAATTCAGAATAAATTCCAAGTTTCCAAGTCCCTCTAGAATAGGGGTATCATACAAATTTTGCAGAAATTTACTTTTAGGTGCAACCGAAACTTTTTTTTGTACTTTTTGCTACCGTATTTTTCGGACTATAAGACGCACTTTTTCTCCCCCAAAAGTGGGAGGGGAAAGTCAGTGCGTCTTATAGTCCGAATACTACATATTGGGACCTGCGCCTCCTTCCCCTGTCCAGCCTGTCCTAGTGTCTACGTGTCCCCGTGTATTAAATACATTCACGTAGCCGCAGGCTGTCCTGTCTTAAAAACATTTTTGTCTGTAATGTCCCCGGGTGCTAACAAGTGGAAGTCCGCACAACATACCATACATGCAGCTATCCTCAGGCTGTCCCCGCTTTCATTACCATGCTGTCCCGCTTTCATCACCGCGCTGTCCCGCTTTCATCACCACGCTGTCCCAAGCACTTGGATGTCCGTGATGTCCCCGGCCGGTATTACCGATGCGTTCCTAATCAGGAAGTGTCCCGCTCAGCGTTGTCGATAAATGGGCCAATCAGACGAGGGACGCTGGCCCCAACTGCCAATCACGCCGCACACTGTTCCTAGCAACTCTGTTAATAGGATGAGATGGCTAGAGGGCGGGACAGCCTCTCCGTCATTGGGACCAATCACTGTAGAGTGCACAGTGAAGAGTGTGCGGCGTGATTGGCGGTTGGGGCCAGCGTCCCCGTCTGATTGGCCCATTTATCGGCAATGCTGAGCGGGACACTTCCTGATTAGGAACGCATCGGTAATACCGGCCGGGGACATCACGGACATCCAAGTGCTTGGGACAGCGCGGTGATGAAGGCGGGGACAGCGCGGTGATGAAGGTGGGGACAGCGCGGTGATGAAGGCGGGGACAGCGCGGTGATGAAGGCGGGGACAGCGCGGTGATGAAGGCAGGGACAGCCTGAGGATAGCTGCATGTATGGTATGTTGTGCGGACTTCCACTTGCTGTAAACGACTTCCACTTGCGGTAGACGGTAGTACCCGGTTTCATTACAGACAAAAATGTATATAAGGCAGGACAGCCTGAGTATAGCTGCAGCTACGTGAATGTATTTAATACACGGGGACATGCAGACACTAGGACAGGCTGGACACGGAGGACAACAGACACAGGGGGACATGCAGACACTGGAACACAGAGGACAGGGATAGCAGACACAGGGATAACAGACACTGGACATGGAGGAAACAGGACAATCGAGACAGAGGAAGGGGGACAGATGACATGGGGTCAGAGGAAGGGGGAAAGAGGATAGAGGAAGACACCAGAGGGCACAGGGAGACAATGGACACAAGGGGGACATAAAAGCAGCAGAGGGACAGAGGAGACCACAGGGAAACAAGGAAGGCACAAGGGAGACATAATAATTGTAGGGGGGAAAGTCTATAAGACGCCCCTGCAGCATGGACGCATCAGGCTTAGTATATTATTTTTTCCTTGGTTTTGGTCCTCTAAACCTAGGTGCGTCTTATGGTCCGGAGCGTCTTATAGTCCGAAAAATACGGTAATTGTTTTTGTTTGGTATTTTTAATGTCCTAGAAAATTGAACTCAAGTTTTGCATTTTCGAATAATAAAAACTAGAAAATATATATTTTGGAGAAACAGTCATGTCTGGTTCACATCTGTGTTTTTTTGCGGAGCTGACCATCTGGATCCTGGAAAACGATCCATTTTTACAGCCAGTGTGGTGTAAAACACCCATTTTCCATAGGTTCCTATTGTGCTGCAAAACCTTCCATTTCCGTTCTGCCGAGGGAAACGGTCCAGAAAATTGGGTACTGCTGCATTTTTTGTCCGTTCAGCGGAGCAGACAACGAAACCATACGGCCGGTTCCAATGGCAAAAGCTAATGTGAACCGACCCTTAATATAGGTATTTTAGGCAACCAAGTAAAATGGATGCCTAAGGCTATATTAATTGCTGTGAATAGCAGTTATTGCTTTTAAGTATAGTGATAAAATAGGGGGCACCATGCCCCCCACTATCCAAATTGCACTTACTGTATATTTGTAGCAACTTCAATTTGTCTGCCCGCTGTTTTATGGGGTGTCTCCGGCACCCAAATTAAAAGCAAAAGCTGCTGATCGTGGCAATTAATAAAGCTGCCTATGATGGTGCCTATATTATAGGTGGGGGGGGGGCTAGAATTGGGCAATGGGGGTTTTAGTGTTAGGCATCGGAAGGGAGTTTTAGAATTAGGTATTTGGGGTGGTTTAGTGTTAGGCATCAGAGGGAAGGGGGTTAAAGTGGACCCAAATTAAAAATACAAGATTTCAGAAATAAAATCTATGTTCTAACTTATGATAATAAATAGCAGCCTTGTTTCAGCTGCATGATGACAAATATAAAATATTTTACATTTAGTGGTGAAACCCCTCCCTTCCTTTCATATTGCCGGGACAGAATCCGGCAAACTAATGGAGTAGATGGTGTCCGGCAAAGGAGCAATTGCTAATGGCTGCCACCTGTATAACTCTAGTTATGAAAAGAGAAGGGCGAAAAGCATGCACTGAAATGTTCATAGGCTTGAATGAGTGCTTATTTATCGTTGTATGTGTCAGAATAGTGCAACAAAATATTTTGAATTAAAAAAACGTTCGGTTTGGGTCCGCTTTAATAGGCATCGGGGGCGGGTTTAAGGTTAGGCTTTAGACATTTTTTTTTATTGATAGGCATTACAGGGAAGGGGGTTAGAGTTTGGCATAAGCAAATGGGGGTGGTTAGGCATCGAAGGTGCATTATGAGATATTTATTGTCACTAGGAATCAATTGGCTGTAAATTGGAAATCTACTGTTGTCCCGACTATCGGAGAAATCTTAAGAATTGTTGAATCAAATCTCCTTGCTGAGAAAGCTTGGGCAATAAGGAGTGGTGGACTGAAGTCTTTCCTGAGTAAGGCTCGTCTCTGGCCTACAGTCTACACGGATTCAAAACTCTTGAAATTTTAGAATTATAGATTATTGCTCCTCTCACGGTCTAAACTAACAGCTGTGTGTCTACCTCACGAGACTACCCCTGGGAATAATGGAAAATACAATATTATGTATGTTGTGATTATAGAACACCGTCTATTTGAAAATATACCTTAGATCAGAGTTCCCCAACCCTGTCCTCAAGGCCCACCAACAGTACACGTTTTGCAGAAGACCACAAACATTCACAGGTGGGGTAATTAGTGTCTCAGCAGAGCTGATTAACTACCTCTGTGGATTTCTACAAAACATGCACTGTTGGTGGGCCTTGAGGACAGGGTTGGGGAACACTGCCTTAGATCACACATTCCTGCACACCGAACTTTCATACCTATAAGGACTACACTACACTACACAGTTCGTAGGATAGAGTAGTTTAGTTGGTTTTTAGGCTTTTTGCCTAGCGCAGTTATTTAAGTTACTAGAAATATATATTTATGACTAACTGAACCTCCAAACTCACAATCACTACAGATTGATAGTTTTGGAAGCACTACACAGAGTTTATACATTCAACCACTAGCCACTAATTATTCTTACTTGCTCATTTACAGGTCCATGTCCATACTCATTCGAGCTCGTGTGTGTTATATAGGACACTTAGCTATGTTGATACCACTCCCTGGAGTCTCTGTAGGGTGGTGCAAGTCCCCCATTCTCCAGGTAGAGAGGTCCTCACAAATCTTCCCACACACGAGCTCTATAGTACAATAACTTTAACATTATTCCCAAGACCTACATAGGGTACTGTTGGGGATCTCTGATCCCTCACTCAATTTATTGGTGGAATTGATAATCTAATTATAGAAAACCTCTTTATTTATCCACAAGGGAATTGTAATGTTACAATTTCCTCCTTATCTTACATTATTCAACTTGTAATGCTAATACGTCAAGAACTATTCTTGACCTCCTCCCGCATATTAGGGCAGTGTTCTAGTATTTCACAACATTTCTTATCTGGTTCATAGATTTTCTCCTGAAATATCTCTTTAACATACAAGTACTTGTATTAGGAACTCAGCATCGTTCGAACACAAAACATTGTTATAATACTTTTTCAAACTATTACTGTATTACTGTATTATTGTACTACTGTACTACTGTACTATTGTTCTACTGTTCATTAGATAATGTAATCTTGAACTGTATTTCATGTACACTGTTCTAACCACAACTTTCTTTTCTGTATAAATTTAAAAATTTTTTCAATAAAAACTATTGGAATTGGAATCAGAGGGGGATTGATTAGGTTCAAGCACCTTTAGAATGAGGACTGAGAATAAGGTTAGGGTAGACTATTGTCAGATTTACATATATTTTACTATTGGCATAACTCGATAAACCATAGTATAATATCAATAAATTAGTGATATTCTACTTGTCCAAATTTTTGTGGCACCCATTTTAAATGTGCACTGTTTTGGGAGTAGAATATCTGTGGGCCCCTTGATTTTAAAGGTGGCTTCCAGATTTAACTATAAGCTGCCCCTCTTCTCCTCCCACATACATACCTGGGTCCAATGTATTGTGTTTGGCAGTAGACAAGACAAGTCAAATCACATTTATATTAAAATGTATATTGCGCTTTTCTCCTGGTGGACTCAAAGAGCTTGAGCTGCAGTCACTAGGGCTCAGTAGGCAGTAGCAGTGTTAGAGAGTCTAACATAGGGACCCCTTACTGCGTAGGTACTGGCTCACAGAACAGGAGGGGCCAAGATTTGAACCCAGGTATTCTGTGTAAGCGGTAGAGCCTTTAACCATTATGCTATCTAGCCACAACTAATTGCAGTAGTTGCCTCCACAGCCCCCCCCCCTTTTTTGGTTAATAGGGGAGTTAGCCCATTGTCCATAACATTGGACTAGGGTGCTCTGCAATTTGTCATCCCCCACACATACTTTTATAGACTATGTGAGTTAATACCATTTGACTGTTTGACAGTGAATTAAATCTGATCTGTTTCATATCCTGCAACATTTTCAAACAACTATACTTAGCCAGACTGCAGACAACCAATGAAAAATCACTATACTGTATTATATACAGTACTATATACTTTACTATATACTACAGTAGAGTTTCGTTATAGTAAACGCTGATATAGTAAACCTTTGGATATGGTAAACCCAGTTCTCAGGTCCCAGCAAATGTGCCTGTATAAATTGTCAATCTATGACCAAATTTGATATAGTAAACTTCCGAAATTGTAAACCACTGTGTATATATATATATATATATATATATATATATATATATATATATATATATATATATATAATAAATATATATATATATATATATATATATATATATATATATAATAGGCAGCTATCCTTCCTAGGTACAGCAGGGACAGTTGTCTCTGTGTAGCTGGGTCCGTGCTTTTTGCTGCTGCACATTTGCACAGAACGGATCCAGCCTCACACAGGCAGGAGGACGGAGACGGGGCCAGGGAGCGAGGTGGGCGTGTGAGCAGGCGGATGGGTGTGCAGCGGGCGGGTGCACGCGGCAGGCGTTTTTAAACGGGCTAAGGTCCCTAGTATATATATATATATATATATATATATATATATATATATATATATATATACAGTGTATATATATATATATATATAATATACACACTATACTATATACTATAATGTGATGCTTTTTACCAGCGTCAAATTAATTGAGTGGTTATATTGCTTCTAAGATACCGCTTCAGTCTAATTAGTCCAGCAGCCTTGGAACGTAACTGAAAACTTTTCAGATATATCAGAATTTTTGAATTTACAAGTAGTAGCCACTCTCTGTGTAATCTAGCTTTCCACAGTTAAATTTCTGTTAGATTTATTAATATTATGGAAAAATAAACATTTCAAATTTTAACATTTTTTTAATGTATTTATTATTTTTGATATTTGCATGTCATTGGTAATATTTTATATTTTCCGGATGCAGGTATTGTTTGCACATCATTGATATCTGCCTGCTGTTGATAATTATTATTATTTTGGAATTATATAGCACCAGCATTTGCTGTGGCACTATATATATGGGCATGTCACTGATATCAGCTGTTGTTGATAAAATCTGTATGTCATTTATATCTGCTTGCCATTACTAATATCTGCATGTCATAAGTATCTGCTTGTTGTTGATAATATTTTCCTAATGTTTGTAATTCCTGCCTGCCTTCCATTTGTGATGTCTGTAGCCCATTGCTTGTTCTTGGTAATGTCGGCATGCCATTAGAATGTACCAGTCATTGTCAATGAAGCAGGCATGTCAGTAGTGTGGGACACATCCAGTATGCCTGCACTTCTCAGTCTAAGCAAGCAGTAAGGTTCCCTAGTCTCTGTTTAGGCTAATTGATGCTACACCCAATTGCATATAGCGTTGTCCACCTGCTGCATGTATTTGTGTGTATGGTAGATGCATTTGCCATTCCTCACATTAAATAGCATGTGAACTACACCACCCTGCACTGGAAATGGCCATGGATTGTGTATAAATGCAATGCAGCCAGAGCCGGGACAAGGTCCTCCAGCACCCAAGGCTGAGACACCAAAGTGCGCCCCTCCATCCCTGCCACCCGAGCCGTCACACACTGATTGCTATTAGACTAAGAGGGCCACAGGGCCCACAACCTCCCCAACACCTTAATATCCAGTTATCTGGCTTGCAGTCACTGCTATGTATCCCCTTTTCTTATTTCTTTCTGCTTCAAACACAATTAGGGATGACAGCTGAATGAATTCTGCGCCCTCTTCTACACTGCGCCCTGAGGCTGGAGCCTCTCCAGCCTATGCCTCGGCCCGGCCCTGAATGCAGCACACAAGAGTGAATGGGCCCATAACAGTGTGCTTCAAGCAGTCAGATAAATGTTACAAAGTGGGGGGAGTACTACAGGATGCCCAACTGAATTTATAATTCTCTGCATAGAAATTGAAAACCTGGGCACACTTTATGGGCACTAGAAAGCTGGAGCACACTTTAAGAGCCCTTGATAGCTAGAACACAGTTTGGGAGGGTAGGAAAGCTGAGGGACCCTGTGGTGGGCAGTTGAAGGTTGAAACATAGTATGAAGGGAACTAGAAACACTGGATACCATGGTGATCTAGAAAACTGAGACCCATTATGGGGGCCCTTAAAAACCATGGCAGTCCTGTATGCATTAAAAGATTTGGCATACCATATTCAGTACATGGAGCCTTGTCTAAATTTAGCCACACCCTCTGCCCTCCCATGCATATCCCCCAAGGGCCACTTGATTGTGTTTGCCCCCAAGGTTAGAATGTCCAAGTCCTCCACTGAATGTGACCATTGTATCCAGTTCCACACTGGATACAATAAGTGAAGATGTTTATGAAGGTTTCTATCCGAGGAAATAAACAGAGAGTATTTCTGTCATTTTTACCACATGGTTTTCTTCAACTGATTTGTGTATGTTGCTAGTGCTTTGCTTTTGTTTATTTGTAGATAGAAAG
Source organism: Hyperolius riggenbachi (assembly GCF_040937935.1). NCBI lineage: Eukaryota > Metazoa > Chordata > Amphibia > Anura > Hyperoliidae > Hyperolius > Hyperolius riggenbachi. The sequence goes on from NC_090650.1 coordinate 146,632,481, forward strand.
ATAAATGACACTGGTAGTGGAATGTTCTGCCAGAATTCCACCCTTGGGTAGATACATTAATATGAGCAATCAGATGATGATCTTTGAAAATGAACGCTGCTCTTTAAATACAAATTGCTGTTATTAATTAAACTTCTTTTTTTTTCTGGGCACCTCAATCATTTTATAATAATGACTCCAGGTTTCCTCTCCTTTCCCATTAGTAATTAGTGTTTCTTAAGTCAGTTGCTAACAGCTGAGATGATAATCGCCAGCAGGCCTTCATCAATTCTCTTTTAATTTCTCTTCAACCTTTCCATCAGCCTTTTTAATGACTTTTTTTCACGCAGATTTATTTCAGAATGTGTCTTATAGGCAACAATGCATTAGATTAGTTGACATTATGAGTTTTCATTGTTTGCTTATGGCTTGGAGAAAATGGTGTTGTAGTTATATATTCTAATGTAACAATATGGACTTAGCAAACGTAAATCATTTTAATAAAGCAATGAAGATAGAAAGTATAATTGCACTTTTCAAAAGACATATAGGTCAGCTAATCCTTAAAGAAATTGTACGCTTATTTAAAATAGAATATATAAATTGCATACACATTCATGCACAGGTTTGGTAGTAATTTAAAAAGACACCCTCCATTAGATAATCAGGGTTTTCATCTTTAATTAGATTTGGTCAATACCATTGTACAGCAGTAAAGAGACCGTTGGCTATGAGAATCATGAGATTATTTCAGATATGGTGGCACATTGTGGGTGGATGACAAAGAATATCAGTCCAACCCCATTGCCAATTCATATTCATTGACTGCAAACAAATGGGGCATACTAACCTAACTCACCTTTAGATCTCTAGCAGATGTGAGATCAAACTCAAGTGAACCCACTGCTATTTATGGGGTTTAGCTGCTTGATAAAACAGAAGTTTGCCTTCTAACAACAGAAGGTATTTGCGATAACTTAGTTTGGAGTGAGCATATGATGTCTTCCTCAATGCATCACTGCTGAATATGCAAGTCGTCTCTTTGTTGGTACTGTAAGCTAAACACACCTCCAGAACCACTGAAATGCAATAATGTGTCATCTTGTTAATTGTACTGGCTCTGGACATTTTTTTTGAGGTTATGCATCATGTTTGGCAACCCGAACCTTCAGCTCCCTCCACAGATTTTCTATTGGATGAAGGTTTGAAAACTGTCTGACTGGCTAGGCCACTCCAGGAACTTCATGTGTTTCTTCATGTGCCACTCCTTTGTTGCCTTGGCCGAGTGTTTTGAGTCATTGTCATGCTGGAGTACCAATCCACAACCCATTTTTAATGCCCTGGCTACGGGAAAGAGGTGCTCACTTAAGATTTGACATTACATTGCCACGTCCATTTTCCCTTCAGTATACTGAAAGTGTTCTGTCCTCTAGGCAGAAAAACACCACCAAAGCATAATGTGACAACCTCCATGTTTGATGATGGGGATAGTGTTCTTGGGTTAATAGGCAGTATTCCTCCTCTAAACACAGCGAGTTGAGTTAATGCAAAAGAGCTCAGTTTATGTCTCATCTGCACTATCACCCAGTTCTCCTCTGGATCATTCATATGTGCATTGGCAAACTACAGGTGGCTTGTGCCTGTGCTGTCTTGAGCAGGGGGACCTTGGGGCTCTGCAAGATTTGAGTCTTCACAGCGTAGCAATCGTTTTGTTCACCCCACTGAACTGAAGCTGAAAGTCTGCACTTCAGCAGCTGCATCTGAGTTGTTTCATTGAAGATTCATTGTGGTAATGTACAGAACCAAAATTAGAAAAAAGTTGTCTCAGTCCTTTAACATGGTTAGGTGTAAAAGTATTGTATTTACGGAACAAAAGTGTAAAGGAAAAAACAGGTCGCTTATGATATTATAAATCTCCAAAACAGGTTTTACAATTATATACAGCCAGAATGAAAGAAGGTGGATGAAAAAGGACTTCTAATAGGTCAGGAACTTGATAATGGAATATTGAATGAAATTTAAGATATTAAATGTGTGCCTTGCCTGTGGCTTTATACAAGAGATACCCTTGACTCATAATACGTATTCTGGGTTGTTCCCAGTCTACCACACTTAACAAGTGTACGGTTCTTCACCTAACAAATGAGACACAGATGCATATTCTCATCTGAAGGACAAGCTTTTGTGTCCCCTCCTTGACACTTTCAGCCCCCTCTGCACCATGCTAAATGCCATATGATTGGCATAATACTGATGTTTCATTTTCATTTAAGAAATTACAGACCTGTAAACTTGTTGTTCATAAACTGTTTAAAGGTATTTTATAATGTTTCTCTACATTACTACAGCATGCACCTCTTTATTAAAGACTGTATGGCCAAGTATACCCCCGTTGTGAGTAACATGATCTCAAGCACCTCTTGACGCATACATACTGCTTATGAGTACTTCAAAATACTGTATAAATGCTTTTAAAACATTCCTTGAGGATTTTAATTATAAATAATCAGGTTAATGTATATATGGTTTATTGTGTTTTATCTCAAAACTTAATATAATAGATTGACTATGACAAGTTCAAGTACTCCCCCAGCCCAACTAAAGTGTCTTTTGGGATACGCGTACCATCTGTTGAGAACCTAGGGACACCTTTATATAGAACAGAAAATTCTAATTTTACACCATCAGCAAAGGTTTACTAAAGACAGGTCTTGTCTGACCAACATTCTCAGCAGGAATAATGAATGCAAAAATCTAGGTATTTTCCCCACAACTGCCTGTCATACCTTATCTGGTTAACCCTACTCTGCCTGAGAATAAGCCTTATGTGTTTTATGTACTTGTATAATGTACCATGCTGAAAGGGGAAATCTCTTTCCAGTTAGGGTCTGACAGAAGGTTAATGTGGTGCTGCAGGCTGCATTCTGGACACTTTAGCTGCATATTATAAAGTAAAATGAAATAGCATTTGTATGTTACAAGCAGAAGAGCTAAGGAAGGAGGAAGCGAGAAGAGAGCACAATCCAGGAAAATGCACATAGATCTTTCTTAACCACTTCCATACCAGCAGTCTATGGCCCCTTAAGGACCAGGGACTGCTGGTACCACAAAGGCAGCTTACCGTTGAATCGCCGCACAGACCCACCAGTAACAACGCCACGGGCCCCTCATGTCTGCTGTTGCTAAGACAGCAGATCTCTGGGAGCTGATCACAAGCTACTTTCATTGGCTCCTGACCTTGCCATCAATGTAAGTCAATTGGAATTGGCTCACAGGGATCACGTGGTCAGGAGCCAATGAAATCGTCTCCTGACCGGCTTACAGTGCTCTGCTATCATATAGACAGCAGGACAAGTGAGGTGCGGTGGGGGCAGAGCGGCAGGAATGGCGAAAATGTGCAGCGGCGATGTTGAAATCTACGTCCTGTCAGAAACAAGCGGCCACAAACAGGACGTAGTTTTCAACTAGCGCAGTCCGGAAAAGGTTAAAGCAGATAGCGGTAGTGCACACAGGCAGAACAGCCATGTTTCAGACATGATGTTACGTTTATGCACAAGAAGAAGATTGGAGGAGGGGGTGGGAGACTAGAAATTAACAATTACCATATTATCAACCACCACTGAAAGAATAGACATGAGGCCTTTAGTAGCTAATCATACTTGAAAACAATGGGTGTTCATCTGTCCACTATTGTTTAATGATTGACTTGGAGCCACCTTGTAGACAGTTGAAAATAAAAAATCCTATTCTTGTAATATTACAGGCACTTATCGCTGTCAAATGTGTAATCAGTGTCTATATGTCAAAGAGGGCAGATTGATTACTATTCCTAGTATTGATTTTTCCCTGTTCTCGAGGAACTTCTCCCATTGTGCTACAGAGGGAGTGATTTACTTAATGACGTGTTCTTGTGGGGCTTTTACATTGACAAGACTGGTTGTACCTTAAAGAGAAGAATTTATGAACATATACATGATAAAGATAGTATTTGCCAAAAATATAATTAGCAACCACAACAAGGATTTGTCATCGTCAGTGGCTTCTTTTACAGCCTTGGATCAAGTACACCCTGATCCTAGAGGTGGCAATTAGGATAAGTCCCTTTCGCAGATTGAAATGTCCTGGTTCTTCAAAACAGGAGAACATTGTTTTACTGACTTTAAACATGGCATTAATTTTCCATGTTTTTCATAGGTGGTACTGTTGTGATGGATTATTGGACCCCTCCCCCTAGGTTGGATATGCTATTCTCTTAATGTTGATACTGCATAGAATTATTACTTTATTCTTTGATGTCAGTTCATAGGTTATTCTTAATATACAGTATATGTTCTATGTTTGATTATATATCGTTGCTCTTTGTGTGGTGTTTTAGGCCTGAGGGACGTTTCTCCATCTCTGGTGGAGGTGGATGGTTGGCCATCTTCCTCTTCCCTCTACTCTTGTGAGGTTGCACCCCTCATTGGACGCAGGGCACTCTTGTTCAGGGTAATTTACCCTGATTCCCGCCCTGGAGCAAGTCCCGAAGCTGTTTCTGCATTGCACTCAGTGGAGCGCTCACATGGTGGTGGCGTCCGGGAGTGCCCCAGGCCGTGGTGATGCCGGGCTTGGGCTCCACTTGGTGGAGCGCACATGTGGGACAACGACATCTTGCTTAGCGTCTGGATGGAAGCTCATAAGGGCAGCCGGCATGCCACGGAGAAGTACCTGCCCTGATGATGCCGGAGCTCACTGGCACAACCAGTTGGCTCTGTTTGCTACAGTGCCCTAGGCCTGGACTCCCACCCTGCATGATCGGACTCCCACTCTACTCACATCTTAGGAACCTTGACACCGCATCCCAGTCCTACCAGCATCTGGGACCTGATAAGTATTGCAACCTACAGTTATTTAATTCTTTATACATCAAATGCACAGTTTTTCATGGCTTTAGCTCCAAAACCCTAACATCCACTAAACTATAATTTGGCTACCTGTCATGGATCTTTGAACTGAATGCCCGCTTGGATTGTGTGGCTGCAATTGGGTCACTCATCTGCATTTGCAAACGATATTCCGCTCACTTTGCTTTTCCAGTGAACTTTGCCGAACCGCCCCCCGCATCACCCAGTCCCATGCACGCCTCCAGGACTTCTCAAGAGCTGCTCCAACACTATGCAACTCCCTACCTCCACCCATTAGGGCAGCCTCCTCCTTCAACAGCTTCAAGAAGGCCCTCAAAACTCACCTTTTCACTCTGGCCTACTACCCTTTACAAGTGCTCTAAACCCACAGCTGAACTCTGGTCCTCTACCTTTCGTGTCCTTACCTCTCCCTCTAGATTGTAAGCCTTTGGGCAGGGTCCTCCTCCTTTTGTGTCCTACCTGATCATGCACCTCCATTACTGTGAACCCATGCTACAGTATGCATCTGAGTGAACCTAACTTGCCTAAGCTCCATGCTCCCATCCAGTGACTGACTAAGCATTACCTTGTACTCATACTGTGCTGCATGATCTGGTCTTCAGGTATTGTCATTTTGCTGTATGTCACCCCTAAATATTGTCTGTAACCTAAACTAATGTCCTGCGCTGCGTAATATGTTGGCGCTTATAAATACAATAAATAATTAATAATTGCCTGGTCACCTTTATTAGAACTTTGAACTATAAACCTACTTAGTCTGTCTGGCTGTGATTGGGCCATTCATCTATCGTTGCAATTGATAAGATTGCTGGGTTTTTGATTTGCATATCGGCACAAATTGTGTGACTGTGATTGGGTCATCTATTTATGTTTGCATGACTTACAACCACTTCCTAAAGGAACCTAGTAAAATACCATCACATGGTGACTGTGATTGGATCACCTTGAACCTCAAGTTATTTTTCGCCTTGCTTACCATTACTTAATTGTGACTGTTTGATCATCTTTGATTACTATAACAGAGGTTGCTCATATTGTGACTGTTCCCTATTGCATTAGTGGATAGAACTATCGAGGTGTTTCCAGTATTCAATAGGATAATTGACTGACATGGTGATGTTTTGGGGCAAAATGAAAGGGAACAGCCTATTTCACAAGTCCCTCTCTAGCGGCATACTTGTGTGTAGAGGCCTTTTTTTTGATTGGTTGGTTTGTTTTTCCCCAGCAGAAGACCAAGTGGGTATTTCTATCAAAAAAAAATACTCAAGTGCAATACGTACTGAAACATTTTGCCCGAGGAGATTTTGCATCAAAGGTGCTATAATCAAAACATAGCTACTGTGAGGAAGAAAGCCACAGCAGACTTTTCCTTTCAGCTAGAAAAATAAAACTAAATTACCTTTTTGTAGTATGTAGAATGTGGTACTTTATAATAGTGGCCTGAGGGGGTACATTATTGAGATGCCAGGCAAGCTGCTTTGAGATAACTTCTCCATTTTGTCTTTGACACCAGGGTACCACTTTTTGTCACCATTATCTAGGAGCTCTTGTTTATGTTTTATGACAAGATGACAAGGGCTTTTCAACAAAGCACGGTAATTGAAGTTGATAAATTGTAGCTGTCAGTATTATTTTTCAGGCACATACATGCTTTCTGCTGAGATACACACATTTCCTACATAATACATTTCATGTAAAATGCAAAACTTTGTGTACTGGAAAGATTTACCCTGGCTTGCAACCTTTTTGAGAAATTAAAATAGTAATGTTTGCACTTAAAAGACTATGGAGATGTTTTACACCATATCAATAAATAAATTTTCAGTCCTCAGCAAACAAAAAGGTAACCTTAGTTTGCTACAACTTTTTAGATAAAAAAAAATGTGTAAAATGCAAATATTATTGTTATCAAAGGACTAATGAAGGTCCAATAAACCCTCCTCTGTTGAAGTGTTTGGCATATTCTAGTATATGTACATACATAGCTCTTAGTCTGACAGGGGATAAAGTCAAACTATTAAGAATAATGGCCCATATGCATTTCAGTTTTTCTCGTGCAGTACCTCCTAGGGAGATCATTTTCATATTCTCTTTAAAATAACTATTATGCATTTTACAATTGAAAAAGTACCTAAAAGTTAGTGAAAAGGTATTATCAAAATTATTTTGAGTATTGTCTTGCTTGCTGGTGGTTTAAAATGCATTTATGACAAGGGGCCATATGCAATTCAGTGTTTTACCTGAGTTTTCTCCTAGGAGATCATTTTTCATCTTTGATTTAAAATTACTTTCCAGCAAATTTCTACAAAAAATGTCCCCAAAAGTAGGTGAAAGAGTACTATAAAAATTTTTTTTAAGTATTTTCTTGTCTGCTTGAGGCTTTAAAGGCATTTTATTGACAAGTTTACAAATATCACTGAGGAGAAAGCTCAGGAGAAAAAATTAATTGCATATGGGCCAAGGTGTGAAAATATCACCTAGAATTAAACGCAGGAGAAAAAGTGAATTGCATATGAGCCAATATGAGCCCATCTTTTAGAACAGTGTTTCTCAGCATTTTATTGGTATGTACCCCTTATAAAACCCTGTACTCACCAAGTACCCCCTGGCATAGTAAATATTATCACAAGTACCCCTTAACAAATACATATTTAATCGTAGTACATGATAATTGGTTCTAAACAATTTCCAAGCATTTACTGTTGCTTTTAATTAGAAAAAAATACTAATTTGGTGTTTATATAGAATTTATAATTTTCTAAAAGTATCTTAAGCCTGAGTACCCCCTGGAACCATCAGAAGTACCCCCTGGGGTACGCGTACCGCATGTTGAGAAACTAGGTTTTAGAACACTGAATCTTAACCTAAAATAGTATGTGCAGCATAATGACTCTAATTCTCATTGAGATGCTGTTGGGTGATTTGCTACAGGCTGTGCAAAAAAGAGATCCCTCAAACTTTGCATAGCTAAAATAATTCTGCATGGAGAACTGGGATTTTTTTTTCCAGCTAATGACAGAAATGAAAATGAAGTGAAAAGATCTGGCAAGAGAGGCTTGCAGGGAGTGGAGACAGCTGACCCTGGGTGTGTTTGGTACGTGCACTTGGAACAACATCCAGTAGTAGGTAAAAGCTACTTGAGGGGGTTAACAATACCAGGTACGAAAACTATACTCCACTATGGGGCTGATTTACAAAACCCTGGTAAAATTGCTTTACGCAACCCTCCCTTGATTTTTCAGCATCAGAGAATGTGCAGTAAATATCAAGGCGCTGCTTCTTAAAGGACACCTGAAAGAGGTTGCCTGGCCTCTTGTTGATCTCTTCAGCTGCAGTACTGTTTGAATCCAACAGCTTAAACAAGCATGCAGCAAATCTAGTCAAACGTCAGTCAAAATATTTCTGATCTCCATGCTTGTTTAGAGTTTTTTTGCTAAAAGTATTGGAGGCAGAAGATCAGCAGGACAGCCAGGCAATTTGCATCGTTCAAAACAAAATAAATATGGCAGCCTCCATATCCATCTCAATGCAGGTGTCCTTTAAGGGAAATATTTCTGTGGTTACGACAACCATAATACCCCAGGCATATCCTCGTATTTAGTAGATATTCTAGTTCTGGCAATGAAGGGCGTACGAGAGGAATTGGCACAGGAGACTTGGGCGCAGGATACAGCCTGTATGGCTTATCCTGCTCCTGCACAAATTCCCATTGATTTTAAATACTATTCCCCCTCCAGGCCGCCATGGATGGTGGGGAATAAAATAATTCGGCTTCCAGCAATTGCTGGAGGCCGAATTATAGTGTTTTATAAGTAACTTCAGCTCCGTCTTCTGATGGCGCTGCAGTTACTCACTGCTGCGCCCAAGTCTCCTGCTCTGGAATGGCATTGTTCGCAATGAAGGAACATAGGAGGATGAGGGAGCAGAAGAGAAACTTCAGAATCTATAATCAAACTACTGCCCATTTGAAAAAATCTCCTTCCTTTCTGTTCTCAATACTACTTTCCATTTTAAAGGAAACCTGAGATGAAGAACACCTCAGGATTTTACTTACCTAGCTTCCTGTAGTCTGCCTGATGCCCTCTGTTCCACCTCTGAGAGGCCATGCAGGATCCTGGCTGCAAGCACCATCTAATCATGGCTAGGAGCGTTCTGCGCAAGTACAGTTACAGTCTTTGCAAAATGTGGATGTGCACCATTCCGGTGGGAAAGGAAATGGTCCTTATTCTTATTAAAACTTTCAGGGCCTCTCTGCAGCCACTTTCTTAAAGGAGTCATCAGGGGGATATGAGGACAATAAGTGCTACTTACCCGGGGCTTCGTCCAGCCCCAAGCTCCCAGCATGTCCCTCGCTGCAGCTCCAAAGTGAGCAGTTCGCCTGTGAAGCTTCCCGGACCCCAGCGATGACGTCAGGCCGACCTGAAGGTCGGCCTGTATTGCGCCTGCGTGAGCGGCGCTGTCAATCCTTGCCACATGGACCGGAGCATAGGTACGCTCCGAACCACGTGGCGGTGATTAACAGTGCCGCTCGCGCAGGCGCAGTACAGGGCGACCTTGAGGTTGGCCTGACTTCATCACCGGGGACCGGGAAGCTTCACAGGCGAACTGCTCACCACGGGTAAGTAGCACTTATTGTCCTCATATTCCCCTGATGACTCCTTTAAGAAAAAAGGAGTAAAAAGTGTACCAAAACCTGGTCAGTGGCATGGCACAGGAGAATCAACTGCAAAATAGTTACCAAAAATACGTATTTTGCATAAACACATTTTTAATGGTTATTTTTAAAATTTAACTAATCTAACTGACTTTAGCAATTAATACCAAAACCTCCTTACATGTTCAAAACACTACATTTGCAGGGTATGTTAAGAAGTAGCTAGAGCAAAAAGCATCTTTAAATTTGCCTCCAAGGCTCCCCATTGGTCTATTAACCATTTTGGTCTGCAGAGATTTTTCACCTTATGCAACAGAGCAATTTTCACCTCCCATTCATTCACCAATAACTTTATCACTACTTATCACAATGTATTGATCTATATCTTGTTTTTTCCGCCACCAATTAGGCTTTCTTTGGGTGGTACATTTTGCTAAGAATAATTTTTTTCTAAATGTATTTTCACAGGAATATTACGAAAAATATGGAAAAAATTCAATATTTCTCAGTTTTCGGCCATTATACCTTTAAAATAATACATGCTACCATAATTAAAACCTATGTATTTTATTTGCCCATTTGTCTCGGTCATTACACCATTTAAATTTTGTCCCTATCACAATGTATGGTGCCAATATTTTATTTGGAAATAAAGTTGCATTTTTTTCAGTTTTGCGTCCATCACTATTTACAAGCTTTTATTTTAATTTTTTTTCATAATATATCCTCTTCATATACATATTTAAAAAGTTCAGACCCTTGGGTAACTATTTGTTTTTCTTTTTTTTTTTGTTTTTTTTGAAATTGTATTTTTTTTCCATTAACATTTTTATTTGGGTAATTTTTGGTATGGGAGTTAATTTTAAATGTAATAATTTGGGTTTATTTTATTAAAAATGTATGTAGATGTAGTTTTACAATTTGGCCACAAGATGGCCACAATGAGATTTGTTTTTTTTTTCATCCTGAAAGCGAGAACTCGCTTTCAGGAAACACTAAGAGGACGGGATTTTTTTTTTTCAGAAAGACCGCGGCCTCTGATGAGAAGCTGCTGGGGACTTAGATCAATGAATGGGAACCATGTTCCCATTCATTGATCACCAGGCTAATGGGAAAAGGCACGGGGGTGCGCGCGCGGGAGTGTGCCTAAGTGTGCAGCAGCACTGCAGCAGCCGCCTGGACGTGAGGATCCGTCTTTCTGCGCGGCTCCCACTCTCCTACCTGCCCACCACACCTATAGCGCTCACTCATGTTTCTAGCACATACGGGGGCTTTGCTGTTTCCCGCTAAAGTTGGCTCCCATTAGCCAATTTCCCACACTCAGCACTTGAGTCAATCAATTTTCTCCAAAACTATAAGGTCTTTTTGAAATTGTTTATTCCTCTTGTTCCCACTGTCCTCCTTCACAAACCCTGCAAATTTGGTGTTTCTAGCATGTATGGGGGCTTTGCTATTAATCACTAAAGTTGGCGGCCAATGACTTTAATGTAATAAAAACGCATGCACATTTTTACAAAAAAGTTTGCATTAAACGCGAATGGCAAACAGCCCAAGTTCGCTAGGAACTGTCCTCCAGCAAACTGTTCGGGTCATCTCTAGTCACCAGATGCTGACACAGTAGCACAAGGGCCACTCCTGGCTTAACAAGTCTAAAGCAACAAGTTACTGGTGGATGACTTATGTCTTTTGAGTCGAATCATGGAATAAAAAAATGGACATTTTGTTATTATTATTATTGTTATTATTATTAATACTTTTTTTGTTTAATAGATACTTGGTTTATCTTAATACATTTGATTATAATGAACTAACCTTTAACTACTGCCTTTCCCAGAGTCACTATAAAATATTATTTAAAATAAGTATATACACAAATACATATTCTGTATCTGTAGCTTTTCTTTCTTCGCCTACTTGTTAGTGTGATCGATTACACTGTTAAGTTGCAGGTACATATTAGACCGTGACTGGGTGTTGCTAAGCTTTCTGTAAACCAAAAGTTATTTTGTTCCTTTGACAGGCATATAATAATAAATGCTTTTATCCTAAGAACATGCATTCTTGTGTGACATTCCGGTACCAATAACTACATAAGCTAAAGTCCCAATGTCGGTGTGTGGGTGTATTCTTGCTGAACTCATTTACACATGCCATTGATGTATATGGAAAAAGCAACATTTACAACTATTAAGCTGTTTCTAATATGCAAAAAGATTCTAGGAATCAAACACCATAAATACTTAAAATGCTATTGTTAAAAAAATGTACCTGTTGTATTGGTTAAAAGAAATGTGCTGTATGCTAATATTTTAGTGATTTTTAATTTTGTAGAGATGTAACAAAGTAAATTTGGGTTTTGCATATAATGGACATAACTGCATTGGGAAGGACAATTCCATGATTATTAAAAGAGAATGGCTACAATTCTATAAGCTCATATTCTGTCTTTATTAACGATTCAGTGCTCAGTGTTCTCCCCAGGCTCTTTTAGGCGGGTGCTCCACCCGGCTAGTTTTGGTGAGCACCCGGCTGTCATCGGTTCACCTCCTCCTCTGTTGTAAGCATAATTGCTAACAGAAGCACCGCCCTGCATTCTCTCCTCTCGCCCCGCCCGGCTACTTTTTCACGCCACTAGGCTGGAAACATTTTCTGGGGAGAACACTGGTGCTGTTTCTACTGTTATCACTATGGTGATAAAGCATTTAGTATTCACTAAGCAATTTACTTCATGCAAACCTTAAAATGAGGATTGTGTCTTTAAATTAAGGAGTGATTTCTAAAGTTAAGGTTTCAGTCCTAAAAATAACGACAGAATTCTAAAGTGAGGCCTCTTTCACAGTGGGACGTTAAAGTCGCACGTTATAAAAATGTATAACACAGACTAACGTACAGCAGTACAAAGTCTGTGCGACATTCACAGTGCACACGTTGCGTTGTGTGTAACGTGTAGCAATATTTAGAAAGTGCTGCATGCTGTGCGTTTAGCAATAAATTTGCTGCGTTATGTGTGTTGCACCCTGTATGTATTTAGAGAGTTTAGCTTGTTTAATTCCCCGTCATTTGTGTCTTATCACAAGTCGTAATTTGATCTCTACCCTGTGTCACCCGACTGCCATGGCAGAAATGGCAGATAAGCTCATTTGAAAGCACAGGCTGTTAACAATATGTCTGCTTCCATGAACCAGGAAGTAGAAACAGTGCAGATTTATTTTAGGACTTGTATCAGCTGTAACAAAAAATTTTTTGTTGGGGCCTCAGTCACACCTAAAATCAAAAACACAAATGCAAGCATTTTGCATTTTTGTGCCTTCCAAGCTGATGCAGGTATATAACTTTTTTCATTTTTTTGCCGTTCGCGCCCTCCGTGCTGTTCTGCTGGGTCCCCACCGCTCAGTAGCCCCCCGAACGGCTCCCGACCTCACGGCCCGGGTCAGGCTCTCCTGCCTGTACAAAGATGGCTGCCGGAGCTGGCTGCGGCTGCGCAGTCCGCATAGGAAACAGCCTGTGCTAATGCTATGCAAACCAGAGGCCTGTGTCAATAAAATAAGCCATAAATCACTCATGCATTTTGCATGATCTACCTAATACCAAAGTGCTAGTGCTGAAACATCTGTGCAAATGGGGCTTATAAATATACATGCATAAAGCAAAATCTAGATAGTGAAGTAGCCTATAGATCGAAAGTACATAATATAAAGGATAAATAGGATACAGGGCCTGCGGTGGTGTAGGCATCGGCATGTGGCAAGGAGAGACGGAGGACTCCCTTAATGGACACATTTTAAATAGTTTTAACTATTGAAGCCTCATGAATTGTATATTTTTACTCATCAACTGTTCATGTATGATAAAGATCATAAGTAAATATTTTCAAACCCATCAGCTGAGTTGTGCTGTTGTTCTGCGTTTTACTTTTTCCCAATTTGCATTGTATGTTTTTGACCCTCAGGTACATGCAGGTGATGCTGATATTTTTGTTTTCTTCATGTGGGTGTGCTGTAAGACCTAGGTTTTCAAGGCATGGTACCTGTACCTCTAATGGGTTTAGGGGGAACTTAAAGTTAACGGAACCTATGAAAAAAAGCTATTTACCTGAGGAGAGGGAAAGCTCTGGGTCCTATAGAGCCTTCCCTTTCCTCTCGCGGCCCCCTCGTTCCAGTGCTGTCACCCTCAGTAGCAGTATACGACCGGTCGGTTGAATACTGCTCTCTGACGCTGCAGGAGGCTTTTGGAAGTCTTTGGGAGCCGAAGCGCTCCTGAAAACGGGCCGCTCCGTACTGTGCATGCACATGTGTGCTCCTAAAGACTTCCAAAGCCTTTTGCAATGGGGGATTCAAACAGAGTGACATCACAGTAACGAGAGGACTGTGAGAGGAACGGAAGACTCAATAGGACCCAAAGCCTTCCCTCTCCTTAGATAAGTTTCTGTTTGTTTGGTGTTTTTTTTAGGTTCCCATTGACCTTAATACTTGTCATAGTTACTCTATTACAGTGCGTTTGGAGTTTTAAAAAGACAAACCATGTATAAATAAGCCTGGGTAACTATTTTAGTCAATAAACAGCATCAAAGAAGGTTGAAAACTATTTTTAACACTAACATTAAATGCTCATAATGAATAAATAAATATATATATATATATATATATATATATATATATATATATATATATATATATATATATATGTCAAGGGGTACTTGAGATAAGGGGGTATTTAAAGGAAACCCGAGGTGAGAGGGATCTGGAGGCTGCCATATTAATTTCTTGTAAACAATGCCAGTTGCCTGGCAAACCTGTTGACCTCCTGGCATAAGTAGTGTCTGAGTCAAAACCTTGGAAGAGGCATATGGCTAATCCAGTAAAACCTGAGTCTGTTGAGTCAGAGCACCTGATCTGCTGCATGCCTGTTCAGGGTCTATGGCTAAAAGTATTAGAGACTTAGGATCAGCAGGACTGTCACGCAATTGGTATGTTTAAAAGGAAATACATATGGCTTCCTCCATATCCTTCTCACCTCGGGCTCCCTTTAAAGAGTATCCAAGGCGGATAGTTTGTAGATTATAGGATGCAGAGGCATGTTCTCTGCCCAATGACATGCCTCTGTGTCCTTCTGGTGCTGCTGTCAGTCCCCCCGGGCTCTGCTGTCCCCCCTGAAAGCTAGTGACAAACTAACAACAATCTGATTGTCGCTTGCCTCCTTTTCCCCCTTCCAGCCATCAAACATTTTGCTCCCCCCATCTATGTCAGTTCACTCCCTCGCCTCCATTGCTTTGCTCCCCTTGCCTCCGTCACCTCGCTACCTTGCCTCCGCTAGCTTCCTCCAATCGTCAAACAAAGCCGTGACCCACAAAGTACTTCCAGGTCATGGCCATCTTGTATTTCCTCCGCCGGTGATAGGACATTACACCAGCTGTGGAGGATGAACGAGGCCACGGAGAGTGGCGTGGAGCTGCGCAGATGCATTCGGGAGTTGCCATGGAGCAGGTAGTATGTTTTTGTTTTTTATTTTCATGCTGCCTCGGGTTCTCTTTAAGAACACCATCTTTCGTGAAGGTATACATGCTGTTATAATGTCAAGATAAAAATTGCTGCAAGGCAAGGGCTGTAGAGACCAGAACACTGTATTGCTACAGAAAAAGTGACACCACTTACAAATGTAGCACTTGCAGGTTCTTTCAGATTCCTCCAGAATCAGAGACAAGTAACAAGGTTAACAAGTTTATTGATGCAAAGTATGATATACAATACCAAGTTATTGGAAAGAAGACAGAGAATAACAGTATAACATAACATAACATAACATAACATAACAGGTATCAGAATTATAAACACATCACATCACCTTGTGTTTCCTAGGTGTCCCGCTCAAGGTTGCAGTAACTTCTATCTGTCCTAGAGAGCAACTCTTCCCTCACGATAGTTTAGAAGTTCCTCAGACGGGAAGTACAGTCAGTCTTAACCAGGTGGCCAGCCCAGCTATGAGTTGAGAGGATCCTAACTTTCCTGAAATGGCCACGGGGTTTTATAGCTTCTCATCCCATAGATCAACATGGAGCCCCATGTTAGCCTATGGAGCATAGTGGAAAAGACCCCTTTTTGAACAAATGATAATAGCTGGAATCAGACCAGATGGCACATTCCGGTCAACATACTTTTTTGATAGATTTATAACCCCCTTTCATATATCCATCCACCCATCTACACAATTCGATATTCACTGTAGAATACAACTGCTAGATTTACGACCCATTTATTCATGCATTATAGCCTAAAAAATATCCCAATGTCCCCTAGCTTCATACATTAAGGGGGCCATTAGTTCATTAGTGAATAGTCTTAAATCTTGGGACAGATTAGTATTCTCTGTAATACAAGCACTCCTTATAATGGTGGTTTTTAAGTAACATATGACTCATCGACCCATCTGTGTTAGTTTCCTGATAAACAAGTATTAAAGGAGTCCACCAGACTCAAATTAACCAATATACAGATCTGAATGAAAAGATTCATATTCAAGATGGCTCACTACAGCACCATCAGTACAATATGGCGCATAAAAGCTATAGCACTACAAACACAAAAATAAACAGGAAGAACAAAATAAAAGCTAATACATTTTTAAAAATACTGAAATAAAAAAAAAATTGTGGTATTAAACAAATTTAACAATTTGTTATATAAAAACAAGAAGACAATATTTTCACATACTTGGATACCTACATTTTTAGCTACAATTCTGTAAGTGCATTAGACGCTGAGAAACAATCTTTTTTTTCAGCTGAGCTCCAGAAATGATTGCAATTTAGACTTCATGCACCTTCAGCTGTTGACTTTTCTGAGCGGAGCTGTCTTGACACTAATAACCTGAGCGGTATAGCAGATCAAAACCACAAGCTTAAGTGTCAAACTAGCAGCTAAACGACATTCATTTTTGGATGAGACTTAATTTGAAATGGATTTATAGAGAGAACATTTGACCCAAAAACTATTAATGGAGACATTAATGCTACAAAAGTAAATGCTAGGAGTTGCACAATACTTTTTCCTTTAAAGCAAACATTGCAAGAAAAAAGCTACAAAAAGAAAATAATTTGTACAGGACAAAGAGAACATTTGTGCTTAGCATGGCACTTTAAAGGGAAACCAATCTGTTTTTTTGGTAATTTTAACAATTGTTTTTATTTAAAAAAAAATTAACTTCACAACTTATACTTTTTAATGACTTGTTTTATATAAATATTTTACAATGTTATGTTTAAAGGGAACCTAAACTGAGAAGGATATGGATTTTTCATTTTAAAATAATACCAGCTGCCTGACTCACCTGCCGATCCTGTGTCTCTAATACTTTACATGTGACGCCGGCGTCCTTCCGTCTAGACGTACGCGGACTTTGGCAATGGGATTCCATAACGATCGTTCATGCTTGCGCAAATGATAATTTGTTTACGGAAGTCCATGTCTGCGCATGCGCAAGTTAGGAAAATTGGCGCCAGACACCAACCAAACTGTGTAAAAGCCAATGGCCTCAATTCACTAAGATCATGCTGGAGATAATAAGGCAAGATATAACTTGCCATTGCCACCACACAGTGAGAGAGCTATCTTATCTCCTCATTCCTTAAATTACCTCCTTTGTAGTTAAATTACCTTCTCTGTAGTTATTTACACAAGCAGTTAATTAACAGCCTGTCTTAAACTTAAGAATACTGGAGTTATTTTAAAGGGAACCTGTAATGAGTAAAATTATTTCAAATAAACACACAAGGTAATTTCAAATGAACATTACATAGTTACCTTGCCATCAGTTCCTCTCAGAAGCTCACTATTTTCTTCTGACAATGATCCCTTCCAGTTCTGACAACATTTGGTCAGAACTGAAATATATCAGTTGCTGTCAGTTATTTATCAGTTGCTGTCAGTTATAGCTGAGAGGACAACTGATGTACCAAGTAATGTCTATGTTTCCCTATGGCTCAAGTGGGCGATGTTACAGTTTAACAGTGTGCTGACCAGAAAGTGGTTATGGGGTAATGGCAATTTTCAAAATGGAGGACGGAGAATTCCCTTGATCACAGTGGACAAACAGGACACAGGAAAAGAGAAAGAGATTGAGGAGTAGACTACACGGGAAGTAAGTATGACTTGTGTATGTTTATTTTGACTTTTAATTTTCAGTTCAGGTTTTCTTTAAGGATTGAAGAGTTAACTTTAGGTTTGCCTGAGGTAAAATGTTTCCTAAATACTACATGCCTCATCATCATGGTGATAACTCTAGAAGCGTTATTACAGACAGGAGATAAGCTTAGTGAATTGAGGCCATTGTCATTCAGGCAGCTGGTGCTGTTAGTTCGCTGCAGCTTGGTCAGCCTAGTGTTTCGGCCTACCATTGTTCTGATTGACTGACCCTGGCTTGTTATTTGACTATGATTGATTTCCACCGGCCCCGACCTCCGGCCTCTCTTATCATTAACGACTGAATTCTGCCTTCTTTCAACCTTTGGCTTGTCTTACCGATTTACGTTTGAACTCTGCCTGCATCGACCCTGTCCTGTCCCTGTCCTGTCTCCTCACAACTTCTGTTATCCGCCTGCCAGTATCCATATCTCGCTGCTACGCACATCTCCACATTGCAGTGTTCTCTGTTCTCTAAACCACTGTTAAGGTGGACACACACGACACAATGAAATTATCCGATTTTACTGCAATTCGATAAAAACGATCGGATCTCCCGAAAAAATCGAAAGCTTTTTTTTCATTCGACTGAAAAATCCGTTCGGATTTCCCGTTTTCTTAGATTTTTATCGATCCGGAATGCCAGATATTTTTTTTTAATCTTTCTAAATGTTACAATTAGTCAGAGAAATTGATTGCAATTCTTAAATTGAACAGATATTTAAAAAATTGTATGTGTGGCCACCTTTAGGGTGACCTTGGTGTGCAACTTGGTAAGCATTAAGCAGCAAAGTCTATCAACCCTTGCGGAATGCTCTGGTGAAGACCCGTGGTCGCTTAGACCCTGCACCCTGGGAAACCCTCACCTCAGTGGGGAAGGCAACAGTATACTCGAAGACATAACAAACCCTCCCGCTACATCTCTAGTTGTATCCTCCCTCACTCTATACAAATCTACCCAATCTAAACATAATAGATTATACTTAATTTTTTAAAGTGTATCACCCCTCTTCCACCACTGGGCGGCGCTGCAACACTGACACAATCTCCTGGGTTACAATTATGTAGAAGAAGGTGCCTGGAATGCAGCTCCGCGGGTGGATGAAGAGGAGAAGCTGATCCAGACACCCGGAATAGGTAAATATAAAAAAAGCTCCCTGCCTCGCTCTGCATAGCTGCATTAAGCAGCATAACAATATATGCTGTTAGAAGATGCCCCAGCATGCATTATCTAACTCGAGATAATGGGTGCAGGGCTGGTAACAGGTTAAGGGGATAATTGTATTGCTAGTTTGCCAGTGGAATAGTGATTTTATGGTTGCCCTGTTTTGCATACCGATTTGCTGGGAGTGGGGTTTAGACCCATCCTGGATATATAAGGACACTGGTCGTCATCCTGCCCACGTGTCCCTGATGAGTTGTTGACCAAATGCGTTGGGCAGAGCTACAGAGCAGAAGCAGACTAGTGAGATGAGGAGAGGTCCTCAGAACTTTATAGTACTAAATGCTTTTTTACTTTTATGTTTGTGAGTATATTTTGATGGTTTTTACCCAATAAACCTATGGTTTTACGCTATGGAATGGTGTTTATTCCCTGTTGGGTGACAGTATCCTCAGATCATTGCTGGTGAATTGTGGGGAATGGAGCAGTATTATTATTATTATTATTTATTTATAAAGTTCCAACATATTCCGTGGCGCTGTACAATGTAAGAAAACAAACAAGGGATACATAATGATACAGACAATGATATACATCAAATATGAACACTGATACAAAATACAGAACTGCTGATTACAATTGCAAATTTAACATGATGACTAAAATGTATAAATGTCTAACAGAGTGCAAGCAATTAAATTAATAACATTCCATGGCACAAAAGGGTGAGAGCCCTGCCCTTGCGAGCTTACAATTTAAAGGAATGGATGGAAACTAGAGGTGGGGGAAGTATACAGTATATGTACAGGCAGTGCCTAATTAGGTTATTTAGTGGGTGCATGGCCTAATCTAGAGAATATGCTTGTCGGAAAAGGTGGGTTTTGAGGGAGCGTTTAAAGATTTTAAAGGTGGGAGAGTGGCGGATGTGCTGTGGAAGGGCATTCCAGAGGAGGAGAGGATTGAGATCAAGTTGACCAGCATCAAAAAAGAATCCCTTACCCGCAAGCAGCGGAAGAATCTACGCGATGCGGAGGATTATCGGCTCTCCAGAGTCTAAACTTGGAGGGTGGAAAGACGCTGGCGCCGTTATCCCCAGCCGGAAGAGGGAGCTGAAGAACCCGGAAGTGAACCATTACCTTCTGCGGTTCACAGAAAACCACCCGCAGGAAGAGATTGCAAATGGTGGAAGCGTAACCCACGGATAGGGGGCGGAGTTCCGAGCGGTAGCGCAACACAGGATGAATCAACTTCGGGATCTTCAGGTGCCTGCCATGCGGATGAGCGGCAGGATTTTCGGGAAACAGGGGACTCCTTTTACCCCGCAGCCGGAGGATCAGGCGCAGCAGGCGCTCAGGGGGGGGCAAAATCAGGCACAGCAGCGCAAGAACCCACGACAACCAATCCCGAGGGATCAGTACCCCAAGAGGGGTCGGCAAGGGGGGAGGTGAGTAGTTTGGTTGTAAACCTTTCCCAATACTGTCTGACTGATTTGGAGTTAACTGTTTTACAAAAGGGTTTGGGATATGTGCCTGCTTCCCCCGTTAACCATTTTGAGTGGGAAGTGGATTTCTTTAGATTTGTGCGCAGTCTCAAGTTGAAGGTACATTTTAAAGATGAAGTTGGGACTGCTCAACATGATGCTGAATGTGGCCTTTATAAGAAGAGTAATTGGACTCCTGATGTCAAGTGTGGTGCCATTGACACTTTTGAGTCAGTTGTTTCCAGTGAGGTTTTGAAAGTTTTTGAAGGAGTGAAACAGAAGAGATTCAGGGATAATTTATCTCCCAATGAGAGACATGCATTAAAGTTCTTGTCCAAAAATAAAGACATCTATGTAACTAAAGCTGATATAGGTGGAGCAATTGTGGTCCTGGATAGAAGTGCATATGTGGCAGAAGCGGAGAGGCAGTTGGCGGTCCTGGGGCATTACAGGCTATGTGATTACAATCCCACTTGGAAAATTAAGAGAAAGGTGGATGTGATGGTCAATGAAGCCCTCTTGTTAGGGACTATTGATAAATCCATAGCCACCTTTCTGGTAACGGATTATCCACAGGTGCCTGAGTTGTACCTTTTGCCTAAAATTCACAAGAGTCTGGTTGATCCCCCGAGGCGGCCAATTGTCCCCAGTGTCAATTCAGTTTTATATCCAGTATCCAAGTACATTGATTCTTTTCTTCAGCCTTTGGCTGAAAAGATTCCAACGTGTCTGAAAGACACAACTGATCTGTTGAACAGATTGAATGCATTTGAGGATGTGTCTGATGATTTGCTGCTCTGCACTTTGGACGTTCAGAGCTTGTTTACCTCCATTCCCCATGTTGAGGGGATGGAGTGCATTGAAAACAAGCTTCTGGAAACCAATATGCAGCACAACACAATCTATTTTTTGATTGTCTGTCTTGATTTGGTGCTAAGGCAGAATTATTTTCAGTTTGGAGATAAATATGTTGTACAAACGCAGGGGACGAGCATGGGGTCCCCTGTGGCTCCATCGTATGCGAATTTATTTTTAACGGATTTAGAGAACTGTATGTTCATTCAAAACCCACAATACGAGCAGCAGCTATACGGATACTTTAGATTTGTGGACGACATTCTCATTTTGTGGCGCGGGACTGAGAGTTCTTTCAGAACCATGGTGGCGGAGGCAAATTGCATGCACCCAACCATAAAGTTTACCGCTGAATGTTCTAGAGAGAGCATTGATTATTTAGATGTGACGATTTTGAAACGGGATGGGAAATTTTGTACTAAACTTTTCAGGAAACCGACAGAGAGGAATAATGTGTTGAGGATGGATAGTTTCCATGACGATCGTTTAAAAAAAAAGCATTCCCACAGGTCAATTTTTGAGGGCACGGCGCATCTCGTCCACTGATTCAGAATATCGTGAGGCTGCTGCTCGGTTGATTCAAAATTTTGAGGAGAAAGGTTTTGATAAGACAAATCTGGTCAGAGTGAGCGAGGAGGTGGCCGGTATTGAACGAGAATCATTGCTAAGGCCTAAGAGTAGAAAGTCAACTGACAGGAATAGGATCCCTTTTGTTCTCCATTATGGACATTTGTCCAGGAGCATTAGAGGGATTGTGTGTAAATACTGGCCGATTTTGCAAAAAGATGCTGAGTGTGGAAAGTTGTTCAAAGATTTCCCCTTGTTTGCGTATAGGAGAGGTAGAACCATCGCTAACCAGGTGTGTAAACGAGTGGTGGACAAGACACCCGGGTCGGAAGGGTACTCACCCATGTTGCTCATGTAATTGTTGTTCTGGAATAATACGCGGGGAATACTTGTCTCACCCCCATACGGGTCAGAGAATTGCTGTCAGGGGTAAGTTTAATTGCAATACAACCCATGTGGTTTATGCATTAAAATGCCCTTGCGGGCTCGTATATGTGGGTGAGACAACACGCAATGTGAAGGTCCGCATCCAAGAGCATAAATGCAGTATTGCTGAGGTTCGTAAAAACCTGGAAAAAGGGATTGAGAAACAGAATGTCACTGTAGGTCGACGTTTTGTTCAGGCCGGACATACTGCTTCTCAGCTGAGGTGGATGGTGCTAGAGTCTGTCCCACCTCTGAGAAGAGGGGGGGACAGAGAAAAGGTATTGCTCAGTAAAGAAGTGGAGTGGATAAGGAAATTAGATTGTGTTAGCCCAAGGGGCTTAAATGAATATGTCAGTTTTAAGTGTTTTCTGTGATTTTCTTACAGGAAAGAATAACTGGTGGGATTACATATGCTGGGGGAAACATTGATGATCCTTCCACAATTTATTGCAGGGTAGACGGTATAGTAGTTCCCTGTATAGGATTGTATATATTGTCTATCACTGTGTGTTAATGATTTAGGTCATAAACTTGGGTGGGACTTCCTGTGTGGGCAGTCCTATATATTGGGTGGAGGCGTGTGGGATGGTACACTTGAGGAAGGGTCAGGTGACCCGTAACATGTATGTGTCCATGCTCGAATAAAACACAAACGAAAGTTTGAAGCCTGTGGAGTGCCTTTTTCTACCTAGTTGCATTCCAGAGGAGGGGTGAGGCACGTGAGAAGTCTTGTACACGTGAATGTGAGGAGGTAATTGTAGAAGAGGATAAAAGAAGCTTGTGTGCAGATCTGAGATTGCGGTTGGGTTGGTATCTGGAGACTAGTGAGGAGATGTACAGGGGAGAGAGAGATTGTGGAGAGCTTTGTAGGTTAGGGTTAAGAGTTTGAACTGAATCCTCTCATTAATTGGTAGCCAGTGAAGAGCTTGACAGAGAGGAGCAGCAGAGGAAGAGCGAGAGGAGAGATGAATAAGTCGAGCAGCAGAGTTCAGTACAGAATTGAGCAGTGCTAGTCGGTTAGTTGGAAGTCCACCAAGCAATATATTGCAATAGTCCAATCGAGATATAATAAGAGCATGTACTAACATTTTGGTTGTGTCATGGGAGAGAAAAGGTTGGATACATGCTATGTTTTTGAGTTGGAGATGACAGGAGCTGGTTAGGGAGTTAATGTTAGGAATAAATGAGAGAGAAGAATCAAATATTACCCCTAAGCACCGTGCTTTGGAAACTGAAGTTATAGACGTGTTGTTAACATTTATTGTAATATCAGGCAAAGAGGTGGACAGGAATGGTGGAAAGACTATTAGTTCAGTTTTATTCATATTAAGTTTTAAGAAGCGAGAGGACATGAAAGAGGATATAGCGGACAGTCAGTCGGGAACCCTTGTGAGGAGGGAGTTAAGGTCTGGGGCCGAGAGGTACAGTTGTGTATCATCTGCATATAGGTGGTATTGAAAACCAAATGAGTTGATTAAAGGGACTCCGAGCAGTGCAGAAACTATACAAAGATTCATATCATTTTAAAGCTCTCTTTGGCCTCGATTCATCAACACTTAGCAAATTTGTTAACAACAGTTTGGTAAAATACCGAATTTGTTAACTTCATTTCAGGATTCATCAAAGTTATCTACAGCTGTTAGCGAGCATTCGGTAACGATTCGGTAACGATTCGCTAAAACGGAAGAAAGTGCAATTCATGAAAAAGAAAGTGGGCGTGGTTTAGCGTTACATTTAGGATTAGTTATCTCCTTCACTGCTCTGTCGTTATTCCTGTCAGATCATTGCTGACAGAGAAGATGGAGCCATTTGAAGTGGTTATGTATCAGCTGAGAGTGATTCAAAGGCGCAGAAGGGCAAGAATAAGGTCTGCAACCATATAAATTTGTAAGAGAATAGATTTATTTGCTATAACACGACACCTGCATTTCTCTTGAATCATCTTGTAAGAGAACACAGGCAGTGTCAGGGTTAACTAATTTTGCTAGCTGCACTATAATTTTTTAGAAAAGGCTCCTATCAAATTGTGGGATTGTCCCAACCACTTCCAGAATCCTGGTCCAGGTGGTAAGCCCTATTCAGAATGTTGCTACGTAGTGCTCAAAGGACTGCCTTTTACCCACAATTCCATGGGAATCTTATGGCCTTGTGTTAAATTACCGCTGTAAAATGGAAATATCGACACGTTACCGAATGTTTACCGAATTGTTATCGAATTCACACCGAATGCCGGAAAACCTTGATGCATACAACTAGAAATCGCTAAACTTCGAATTCGGTAATTTAACAAACTGGAAAAAGTTATCTCAAAGACAATGATGAATCGAGGCCTTTCTCCGCTTTCCAATGATATATAAACCGCCGCCCTATGCCTTTTAGTTTTCGCTATTTTTGCGATTGAAATTGCTGCGGCCGCTATTTAGATCGCGAAAATAGAGAAAACTAAAAGGCGTAGGGTGACGATTTAGGGGTCGCCAGAAAGAGGAGAAAGAGAGCTTTAAAATGATATCCATCTTTCCATAGTTACATTGTATTACACAGGGCGACTTTTTCTCAAAGTCAGCAGCTCCATTCAGCAGAAAAAGTCACCCTGTGTAATACAATGTAACTATGGAAAGATGGATATCATTTTAAAGCTCTCTTTCTCCTCTTTCTGGTGACACCTAAACCGCGGCCCTACGCCTTTTAGTTTTCTCTATTTTCGCGATCTAAATAGCGGCCGCAGCAATTTCAATCGCGAAAATAGCGAAAACTAAAAGGCGTAGGGCGGCGGTTTGTATATCATTGGAAAGAGGAGAAAGAGAGCTTTAAAATGATATGCATCTTTCCATAGTTTCTGGACTGCTCGGAGTCCCTTTAAGTTACCAAGATCATGCATGGCCTACCACCCCTCACAAGTGCTCTAAACCTACAGCTCAACTCTGGTCCCCTACCATTCGTGTCCTTACCTCTCCCTCTAGATTGTAAGCCTTTGGGCAGGGTCCTCCTCCCTTTGTGTCCTACCTGATCTTGCACCTCCATTACTGTGCACCCATGCTATGCATCTGAGTGAACCTAACTTGCCTAATCTCCATGCTCCATCCAGTGACTGACTAAGCATTACCTGGTACTCATACTATGGTGTGTGATCTGGTTTTCTTGTATTCCTGTATTGTCATATTGCTGTATGTCACCCCTAAATATTGTCTGTAACCTAAATTAATGTTCAGCGCTGCGTAATATGTTGGCGCTTTATAAATACAATAAATAATAATAATAATAATAATAATGCATGTAGATGGAGAAGAGGAGGGGACCGAGGACAGAGCCTTGAGGTACCCCTACAGACAGAGGATGTGAAGAGGAGGCCTGATCTGAATAAGAAACAGTGAAAGACCTTCCAGAGAGGTAGGAACATATCAAGGAGAGAGCGAGGTCCTTTATTCCTATAGATAAAAGGATCTGTAGGAGTAGAGTGTGGTCGACAGTGTCCAATGCTGATGAGCATAAAGGGACCCAGTGTTGTCTGGGCAGTGCTCTGAAGAGTTCAACTATCAGGCCGCTGATCCCGGGCAGTGTTCTTACCGCTTATAGCTGTCTGTTTGGAGTGGGCAGCAATACAGCAGGGTGAGCAGGAGGCACTGCCTTTGTGATTGGTGCAGATTGTGGCCTATCTCTGTCAGATATTTGCACAGTGAGGACGTATTCTGTTTTTTTTGAAGTAACCTGGATGCTAATAAGGAAAAGCGCTATCTGTTGGTCTGGGCAGCTATTTAGCCAGATGAGCATGCCATTCTAGAACTGGAGCACAGTGGAGCCTGGTGACCCCTCAGTTTATACACAGTTGCTTGTCCCCCTGGGTGGTAGCCCCAAAATTGATGTTGAAAACAGATTACACTGTCTGTTGTTGTTTTCTATGGCGGCGTCACAAGGACAAAAGGATCTATTGATACTCTGACTTTTATGGACTTTTTGTGAAAGCGCACTTTTTTTGCATAAGTATTAATACTCAGGTTGTGGACAACCATCAAGGTCTTCATATTCTAACTGGTTGCTCTGCTTGATGTCATAGAAATGTTTATTTTTAGATACATTTTCTTTATAGGGACTATATAAGAGATTCTTTAGAGGATATATTTTCTGGGAGAAGTAAGGAGGCTGCCATTGTTGATAGCCTTTGAAAAAATTGATGTTAATTAATTAAAGTCTTAATGATTACGTTTTGGAAAGGAGCAGGCAAACTGTGGAGTCAGAAACCTGAATCCTCTGGAAGTATTCCTGTACTAAGTCATAAATTCAGAAAGTAATAAAGTCAGATTTTCTCAGCTTGCCTGCTAGATAACTGGTACTAAGTCAGTGATGGCAGCCTCCATATTTCTCCCAGCACAAGTTTGTTTCGAGTAGACAATAGAAAATTTAATTTTCTAATCAACACAATGCAGCCTCCAGCATCTCCTATACACTCAAATCATTTCAGCTTCTATATTGTAAATGTAGCTATGCTGTAAGAGGATGGGGTTTAGCAGGCAACAGTGGGTGCTTTATAATTGAGTTTTGTTTGAGTGACACTTAGATTCTATTTTGGAAACAAAACACCATTACAGTTCTGTCACTTGCGTTTCTCCATAGCGAGTGGTTTGAGAAGCATTGCTTTTCTCTTTCGTGCTGTCAGTAGAATGCCTTGTTCTACAGTTGAATTTTCAGAGACCATTGTGGGATTTAAGAGAGCTCTCATCTTGGTAATTAATGAAAATTGTGAATTTCTTAACCATTTAAGCTTCCTGGACGTAAAAGCTACGTCCAGGAGGCCATGTGTGCTCCGCGGTCTCCCGGCCGCGGATTGTTAGCCCAGGAATCAATCAATCGGGACATGGTGCCCGATAATTGATTCCTCTCCCCCGCAGAAAAAGTGATAGCTTCTCTCGTAAGCCTTGCTTTTTCTGCCTCTTGCATTCCCCTACGTCGCTCTAAGCGTACATGTTACGCTTAAAGTGACGTCATGTAAACAAACTCATGCCATCTTGTGGCCAAAAAGTAAAACTACATCTAAATGTAAATACACATATATTTACATTAAAAAATACTATTTCCATCCCAACCTCCCAAAAATACCCACATAAAATGTTTAATAATAAAAAAAATTATAATAATAATAATAAAAAAATGTAAATATTTACCTAAGGGTTTAACCACTTCACCACTGAGGGGTTTTACCCCTTGAGCACCGAAGCAATTTTCACCTTTCAGCGCTCTTTCCATTCAATTCAATTCAATTCACTTTATTGTCATTGTGTAACACAACAAAATTACTTTTCATGACAACCCCACGGTGCATATAGGGAAAATAGTGATAGTAACAAGGAAGAGAAGAAATTATACAAGTATGCCAGGTATTACAGATGTTTAAACAATTTGTACACAGTGTTAATTATTTCAGAGAGGATTCAGAGTTCATTAAGTTTATGGCGGATGGGAAAAAGCTGTTTTTCAGTCTGTTTGTGTGTGTGTGGATTGATCTAAAACGTTTACCTGATGGAAGGAGCTCTAACAAGGCATTTCCAGGGTGAGTGTTGTCCTTGATAATGTTTTTGGCCCTTCTCACGCTGCGAGTATTATACAAAAGTTCCAGTGATGGTAGTTCGGTGCCAGTAATGGCTTCTGCTGTTTTAACAACTCACTGCAGGGCTTCTCTAGTAGCCTTCGTGCAGCTGTTGTACCAGGCCGTCATGCAATTGGTCAGAACGCTTTCTATAGTGCTTCTGTAGAAATTAACCAGCAGCTTCTGTGGGAGGTTAACGCTCCTTAGTTTTCTCAGAAAGTAGAGGCGTTGTTGTGCTTTGCCAGTTAGAGCTAAAGCATTGTCAGCCCATGACAGGTTCTCTGCGATGGTGACTCCCAAAAATTTGAAGCTGGAAACTCTCTCCACAGCCTCTGCATTGATCATTAGCGGTAGGTGAGTGGTCTTTTTGGTGGTCCTAAAGTCCAGAATAATTTCTTTGGTCTTCTTTGTATTTAATAACAGGTTGTTAATGTCGCACCATGCAGTCAGGTTCCTAACTTCTTTTCTGTATGCAGCTTCCTCATTGTCTGATATAAGCCCAATGACAGTCGTATCATCTGCAAACTTAAAAATTATGTTTGAGGTATGGATAGGCTGGCAGTCATGGGTGAATAGTGCATAGAGGAGAGGGCTTAATACACAGCCCTGTGGCATGCCAGTGCTCAGGGTAAGGGTGGAGTATGTCTGTTTTCCTAGTCTGACAGTTTGAGGGTGATTAGTAAGGAAGTCCAATAACCAAGTACATATGGAGGGAGCAAGACCTAGTGCATGGAGTTTGTTGGTCAGCTGGCTAGGTACAATGGTGTTAAATGCTGAGCTGTAGTCAACAAAGAGCATCCTAACATAGGAGTTGGGCTTTTCCAGGTGTGAGAGGGCAGCATGGAGAGCTACACAGATGGTATCCTCAGCCGATCTATTTGTTCGGTAAGCAAACTGGTGTTGATCTAGATTTGCTGGGATGGAGGCCTTGATGCGTGTGGCTACCAGTCATTCAAAGCACTTGGCGATGACAGGGGTTAGAGCAACTGGTCGATAATCATTAAGATAGGTTATCCTAGGATTTTTTGGGACTGGCACAATGGTTGTAGATTTAAGGCATGATGGGACTACACCCAAGAACAGAGAGAGGTTGAATATTTGTGTAAAAACTTTCGCTAGTTGACCAGCACAGGCCTGGAGCACACGTCCTTGCACACCATCAGGACTTGCAGCTTTCCTGGTGTTGATATTTGTGAGTGCTTGCTGCACTTCATGTATGTGAAGGATTAAAGGCTGTGAGTCTGTAGTGGGCCCAAAGTTGACTGGAGGCCGATTGTTGTCTTTTTCAAATATAGCAAAGAAGTTGTGTAGTTCCTCTGCTAGGTTGGGAATGTTATTGTCCAGTGGATATTGAGTGCTAGTCTTCTTTTTGTAATCTGTGAATAGTTGAATGCTTTGCCACATCCTCTTTGGGTTTGAGTCATTTTCAAAGTTTTCCTCAATCCTTTGTTTGTATTTAAATTTTGCATTTCATATGCCTTTTTTCAGACTTGCTCTGGCTGAAGAATATGCTTCTTTGTCCTGTATTTTAAAAGCTTTGTTTCTATTCTTTAGAAGTTCCTTGAGTTCTTTTGTTATCCATGGTTTATGACAATACAGAGGAAGTACTCGTCTCCAGGTATGTTTCATGAAAGAAATATCCCAATCTGTATTTTCAAAGCAATCTTGGAGCTGAGAGACGGCAGTCTCAGGCCAGACTTTAACAGACTTGCTAATTGGTTTAGCAGTGTTGATAATGGCTTTGTATGCGGGAATAAGAAACAAAGATAGATGGTCAGACTGTCCCAGTGGGGGGTGTGGGGTGATCTTATAGGCACTTTTTATGTTTGAATAGACATGATCCAAGGTGTTTTCTCCTCTGGTTTTACAGTCCACATGCTGATACAATCTGGGAAATACCTTCTTAAGATTTGCTTGGTTAAAATCTCCAGCAATGATGAAAATTGCATCAGGGTGTGAGTTCTGTTGCTTACTAATGACATCAAACAGTTGTTCATTTGCTGACTTAGTATTGCCATGAGGTGGAATGTACACTGCCATAATTATAATAACTGTATGTTCCCTGGGTAGGTAAAACGGTCGACATCTCCGCATTAGATATTCCACATCAGGTGAACAAGACTTGTTGATTATGGTTACTTTAGTGCACCAAGCATTATTGATCTAAACACATAGTCCCCCACCTGTTTTCTTGCCAGAATCATGCGTTCGATCAGCACGGTGAAGCATGTGACCTGCAAGCTCAACTGCAGCGTCTGGTATGGAGGGGTCCAGCCATGTCTCCGAAAAAATCAAAAGGCAACAGTCTCTCATAGTTTTATACGTGGAGATATCCAGTCGGAGCTCATCCATTTTATTTGCGAGGGATCTCACATTTGCAAGAAGTGCGCTAGGAAGAGGGGTTTTATGTGGAGTAGCTCTGTCTAGTTAGCAGTCCTGATCGCTTACCTCTCTTTTGTTTCCTCTTGCTTCGCTTTCTGCCCCGTCTATTTCCGAGGATAGCAGTGGTTAACAAAAGACTCGGTGATCTAAGAATCTCCTGCGGTATTGATTCCGTGTTAAAGTAATCTCCTGTGCTGCTTGATCCAATCTGTAGAAGCTCCTGGCGATTGTAGTGGATGCTTGCCTTTGCTTGTGAGGCGGTGAAGGGCAGTAGGAAGAAAATTAATAGAAGTGAGCACCAATGTGGGTAGCATGAAGCCGCTGCGTCTGTGCGCGCCGCCATCGTACTTGGTCTGTGCTGCAGATGATGGTTCTTGTGCTGCAGATGATGGTTTGTGCTGCAGATGATGCTGATCTCCAGAAGGGAGAGAGAGCAGAGAGATGTTACCTGCTTCACAGCCAGACTACATGTATCTTCCATTCATTCATCTATAACTTTATCATTACTTATCACAATGAAATGAACCATATCTTGTTTTTTCCACCACCAATTAGGCTTTCTTTAGGAGGGAAATTATGCCAAGAATTATTTTATTCTAAATATGTTTTAATGGGAAAATAGGAAAAATGTGGGAAAAAAATTCATTATTTTTCAGGTATCGGCCATTATAGTTTTTAAATCATGCATGCTACTGTAATTAAAACCCATGAAATTCATTTGCCCATTTGTCCCGGTTATAAAACCGTTTAAATTATGTCCCTATCACAATGTTTGGCGCCAATATTTTATTTGGAAATAAAGGTGCATTTTTTTTAGTTTTGCGTCCATCCCTAATTACAAGCCCATAGTTTATAAAGTAACAGTGTTGTACCCTCCTGACATAGATATTTAAAAAGTTTAGTCCCTAAGGTAACCATTTATGTATTTTTTTTAATTGTACATTTTTTTCTAATTACAAAAAAAATAAAATTGGGGAGTGTGGGAGGTAATGAGTTAATTTTTTGTGTAAAAGTAATGTATATGTATGTGAAAAATGCTTTAGGGTGTAGATTTACTATTTGGCCACAAGATGGCCACAGTAACATTTTGTTTATGCGACCTGCAAGCGTCCGGAAGGACGCTTGCAGGAGGGCTATGAGGCTGGGAACTTTTTTTTTTTTTTCACAATGATCGCGCTGCTTCTCGTAGACGCAGCGGATCATTGCGGGGCTTAGATCAACAAACGGGAATGGATTTTCCCATTCATTGATCTCCGGGCGAGCGGGCGGCGGCGTGCATGCAAGCGGGAGTGCGCGCATTAGCGAGCGAGAGCGCGGGCAGCGGCGGGAGCGCAGGAAGTACGGATTTCTCCGTCCCTGGTGGTAAAAGGATGGAAAAAGGGACGGAGAAATCCATACGGCTGGGGGTAAAGTGGTTAAACTTTTTAAATATCAATATAATGATTAAATATTTCTATTTTTTTTTTTCATTATAAGCTTGTAAATAGTGATGGATGCAAAATGGAAAAAATTCACTTTTATTTCCAAATCAAATATTGTCGCCATACATTGTGATAGGGACATAATTTAAATGGTGTAATAACCGGGACAAATAGGCGAATACAATACGTGGGTTTTAATTATGGAGGCATGTATTATTTTAAAACTATAATGGCCGAAAACTGAGAAATAATGTATTCAGTTTTTTTCTTATTCTTCCTGTTAAAATGCATTTACAGTAAAGTGGCTCTTAGCAAAATGTACCTCCCAAAGAAAGCCTAATTGGTGGCGGAAAAAACAAGATATAGATCAGTTCATTGTGATAAGTAGTGATAAAGTAATAGGCTAATGAATGGGAGGTGAACATTGCTCGGATGCATAAAGTGAAAACGACTGAATGTGAAGTGGTTAATCAGAAAATATACTAGTTTACAGTCAGTGGAAACCACTTTTGCAATGATCACAAGTTTACGTACTGATGTTTTAAATTATTTTTTATTGGACTTCGTTTTGTGAAATTTGTGCCTTACAGTACAAATAACCAAAAAACTAAGTGCTAAGCAGCGACACTCAATAGTAGATTCAGTGGATAGAACTATGTACATTTAATAACCTCAGGCATCATTAGTATGGGTTGTCAGCTAATGTCATCTTACAGTAGGTAATTAATTAAACTAGATTTGCAGTCTCCAGTTTGTAAATATCACACTTCTTAAAAAACACCTTTTTTTTTTTTTTTTTTTTTTTTGCGGTAGCTGAATGGCTAAAACAAAGTGGAACACTGGAACCTTTGCATGTCTGCTGAGAAACTGCTCAGAGTGAGGGCAAAAACTGTTTTGGGTATAATGATGATGTTATCCATTCAGTCATATCTAACTTTTGGTGATTTTATGGGTTAGCTCTCTCCATGCTTTCCGATCTTGTACCATTTTCACCAGTTGCCTTATGCTCAATCCTGTGTCGGCTTTGATGGTGTCAAGCCAACGCATTCTCTGGCGGCTTTGCCGTCTTTTGCCACTGATCAGTCCTAGGTTTTGGGTATGCAGTTCAATAAATAGCAAATTGCTTTCATGGTTGCTGGTAGGCAAGGTTTGAATGATCGATTATGTCCGTAGAATTATAGATGGCTGCCAAATGAAATGTTAAATGTGGCCGGAGATGTACCAATATAGCAGCACATGGTGTTTCGCCAATTCAAAGCTCAATGCCAACCTGATAAGTTAATGACATAATGAATCTTTATCTTTAGATCTTTATGCCTAGTACACACCATGCAATTTCCCATCAGATTGATGGGTCGAATTGATCATTTCCAACTGGTCTAATCTGATTTCCAATCATTTTTCTAATGAATTCTGTACCGTAAGTGATCGTAAAAATTATCGGAAATCAGATTGGACTTGTCAGAAATTATCCATTCAAGTTTGTAGTGTGTACTAGGCATTAGAGCCTTCATTCAGTAAACAGCAGGTGGTATGCCAAAATGGCCTATGAAAGTATCATGTTTATTGTCTCTTTTAGACAGCTACAGGCCAAATGCAGCACAAGACGGGCACAGACGTGAGCTAGGCAGAAGGTATTGGCAGATTGCAGGTATTATTATTATTTTTTTAATTTATATTGCGCTAATATCTTCTGTACCGCTGTACAATGTACAAAAACATACAATAATGGGGAGCATAGATATATGAGCAGTTCAACATACTATAAAATCAGGACATCTAGCGATAAAAGTACAGATACATAAAATTAATGTGCAGTTTGAAAAACATCACCAATACTGATGGATGATCATTTGATAAAATGCACAGAAACAGAAAACACAAGGGAGAGGTCCCTGGCCTTGCAAGCTTACAATCTAGAGGGTTGTGGGGTGGAGACACTGAGGGAGTAGATGAAGGGGTTAGTAGATGAGGCAGTGAGCTTTAAATTATAGCTATAGAAAATTATAGGCTTGTTTGAACAGGTGTGTCTTGAAAATTTCCAGGTAGAGAATACCAAAACCAAATATTAGGAAAAGAATATAATCTGACTGCAGTGTTCACCTCCATACTTTAGCCAGAAGTAGGAATGATCAATGAGATGAATGCAGTCGGCCCTGAGGTCCGCCTATTCAGGCAAAAAAATGACAATATTATTTCCACTGTTATTTATGTATAAAATTTTACCTCCATGCATACATTCAGTATTAGTGTTTTAAAATAAAATTATCGGACATAATTGACAATTCGCCTGGCATTTCTCTATAGTACTGTGATATTTTTTTTGCTATTTAATTAACGAGTTAGAAAAAGCAAGAGAGAGAATGATTGTTATAAAAAATGTAAAGCCATTCACTTACTGACACAGTGAGACAGTGAGTACTTTTATATTGCTTGAAATTAAACTCAGAAATATAATTCAAATCTGCATAAGACCTGTCTCAACAGAACAAATCCAAATATCAAACAAGCACAGCTTGACAAAAGGGAATCAATACTGTAATTACCAGTCTTTGACTACTGTATACAGTTCTGTGTCCATAATCACAGCTCAGCACTGACAATAAAATGCCCAGTAGTAATATTCCTAACTAGACATAATTTACCATCAGTCACAACAGGATGTGCCAAGAAAGAGACTCATCAATATCTAAGGAATCAGAAAAGATCAGCAGCAAACTTACTTCATTTGAAGTGCATTGACTTCTGTATAATAAGGTCAGCTATTGAGATTGCTTTAAGGTGTTTCCAAATAGCTGCCACCATTGGACTTTGCAGGCCTTGCTCCCTAGAAATGATAGTTTTATGCATGCATGTATTCTGTTTGGTGTCTTCTGGCTAGCAGGTGAAATTTGCTCATAATTTGTGTTACTACTGTTCTCTCTATGATGAAAGATTTTGTTACTGTTGCTTCATAATTTTCTAGCAGCTAGTAAACAATAATAACAAAATATAGTCAATTTAGCTGTACCTAAAAGTTTTTAAAATTTGGGAAATTAAAAAAAAAGTGTTTTTAATATTTAATGTGGAGCAGGGGCATTGCTAGGATTGTGAGAGATCCAGGGCCCCTCTGGGCACCCAGTGAAAGCTGCGCCGCAGTAAAAAATGGGGGCGTGGTGAACGGGGGCTGGGGCTTCAGGATGATCGCAGGAACCAGGTAAGGTGAGATATTCTCCTTGCAGGGGCATTTTTTTATAGCGATCTGGCCACGGAGGGGGAGAGATAGAGGATCACCGCTGTTGGCCACAGTGGTGACCATTCATCCGCTGGGGGGGGGGGGGGTCTTTAATTTGCTACAAGGTAACATGTTTTTTTTCACCAATTAGTAATGCAGCTGTCAGTGCCGGGACATTCACTCTGAAGCGCACCTGATCGTGCACAGTAGGGCTGCAAGAGGGGGCTAAATGTTAAGGAGGGGGCACATCTGGCTATCCATACTGGAGGGTAGGGGCTAGATCTGAAAGAGGAGGCTGAAATGGTTATTGAGGCCCATCATGGTAACAGGGGGGTGGGGTATTTAATAATAGGGGCACATCTGGTGGTCCTGGGGGGCATAACTTAATACTGGGGGCACATATGGCTATAATAGGAGGGGGCACTAATCCTGGGGGCACATCTGGCTATAATGGGTAATGCTGATCCCAGAGACACATCTGGCTATAATGAGGGGCACTTTTCTGGGGGGCACATATGTATATATATATATATATATATATATATATATATATATATATATATATATATATATATATATATATATATTAGGAAATATGGGGACACATCTGGCTATACTGGGGGGGCTGATATTGGGGGCACATCTGCCTATACTGGGGGGGCTGAAACTGGGCACACATCTGGCTATCTATCCTTGGGGGACATAATACTGCTGGCATGTTTTTTACCTACTGTAGCTCTATTTATTTTTTACGAGAATTTAAAAAAAAATGAGAAATAATGCAATTTTTCATTGTTTTCCCTCTTTTTTCCCCGTTAAAATGTGTAGAAAAAAAATTTCTTGGAACAAAATACCCCACAATGAAAGTCTAGTTTGCCCTGAAAAAAACAATATCTAGATCATTTGAGTGAGTGAGTGAGTAGGGATAAAGTTATGGCTGTTTAAATAGGGACATAGCTAAAATGTCAAGACTGCTCTTGTCCATAAGGGGAAAACAAGGTCTGAATGTGAAGTGGTTAGAGGACACCTGAACTGAGAGGGATATGGAGGCTGCCATGTTTATTTCCTTATAAATCATTCCAGTTGCCTGGCCTCTTTGGCTGTAGTAGTATCAGGATCACACATCTAAAACAAGCATTCAGCATACACCCGAAGTCTAGATTAAATCAGACGTCAGTCAGAAATATTTGATCTGCAAGCTTGTTCAGGGTCTATGCCTTTTTTAAATTATTAGTGGCAGAGGATCATCACAACAGCCAGGCAACTGTTATTGTTTACAAGGGTATAAATATAGCAGCCACCATATCCTTCTCAGTTCAAGTGTCCTTTAACCACCTTAGCGGTATGGACAAGCTCAGCTCGTCCATTACCACCAGAGGGTGCCGCTCAGGCCCTGCTGGGCCGATTTTGATAAAATAAAAAGCAGCACACGCAGCCGGCACTTTGCCAGCCGCGTGTGCTGCCTGATCGCCGCCGCTCTGCGGCGATCCGCCGCGAGCAGCGGCGAAAGAGGGTCCCCCCAGCCGCCCGAGCCCTGCGCAGCCGGAACAAATAGTTCCGGCCAGCGCTAAGGGCTGGATCGGAGGCGGCTGACGTCAGGACGTCGGCTGACGTCCATGACGTCACTCCGCTCGTCGCCATGGCGACGAGGAAAGCCAAACAAGGAAGGCTGCTCATTGCAGCCTTCCTTGTTACTTCTGATTGCCGGAGGCGATCAGAAGAACGGATTCGGAGCGCCCTCTAGTGGTCTTTCATGCAGCCAACTTTCAGTTGGCTGCATGAAATAGTTTTTTTTTTTATTTAAAAAAAACACTCCCGCAGCCGCCCTGGCGATCTCAATAGAATGCCAGGGTGGTTA
Source organism: Hyperolius riggenbachi (assembly GCF_040937935.1). Taxonomy (NCBI): domain Eukaryota; kingdom Metazoa; phylum Chordata; class Amphibia; order Anura; family Hyperoliidae; genus Hyperolius; species Hyperolius riggenbachi. Next base: position 146,669,135 of record NC_090650.1, read on the forward strand.
ATTACTCTTCGCTATCACAGGAGGCAAGTGCTGTCTATGGTTCTGAAATTCTGCTCTCAGTTTCAGAGAAAACAAAGTTCAGCACAGAAAAAAAATTACTTTAAATTAAAAAAAAACAAATAAAAAAAAAACTATATTGCTTACAGCTAACTATATATGTAGGTCCCTCCCAGATGACGCTTTGAGCACCATGGGCTATATGCAATTCACTTTTTCACCAGAGTTTTCTCCAAGGAGATAATTTTTAATCTTCGATTTAGATTAACTTTTCAGCACTTTGCAATGGAAAAAGTACCACAAAGAAGGTGAAAAAGTACTGTCAAAATTATTTTGAGTATTTTTTGCTGGCTGGTAATTTAAAAGGCACTTTATTAAAGGGGCGCTATGGGGAATTACTGTTTAAATTAATGCAGCATAAAATTAAGCCAGCATCCAAAAGAAGCTGCAATAAAAAATCTTTAGTTTCAGAAAAAGCTCCGTCACTTTAGCTTTCAGTATCCCCTCATTTGCATTTTATGCATCGGACTAAACAGACCAGTACATTAGTTACAGGGGAACATCTGGTATGACTGTTTATTTTTTTTTCAGATCTGACTTCTCTGTCACCTGTTTGTTATTGGTTTCTCCGCACCCACGAGCCAGTCGAGCCGCCCCACTATGAACAGTTGTAAAGCTTCGCTTCCTCACAGCATACACTGAAGCCATGAAGGACCCCTGCACTCTGTCATGCACCCACGAGCCAGCTGAGCCGCCCGCCCGCTATAAACAGTCATTACATATGTTTTTCAAGACTTCTACAATTACCTCTTCCTAATTGACAGTCTAAATTGTTTCTATTACATCGAGGCACTAGTGCTGTACAATATACAAATCTGCCACCTTTGATCTGTACAGCAGATACTACGCAAGTTTGCTAACGACACAGGGGGAGGGGGGCGGATAGACAGCCGAGATAAGGTGGCTGATTTATTGCATGACAGAGTGCAGTGGTCCTTCATGGCTTCAGTGTATGCTGTGAGGAAGCGAAGCTTTACAACTGTTCATAGCGGGGCGGCTCGGCTGGCTCATGGGTGCGGAGAAACCAATAACAACCAGGTGACAGGGAAGTCAGATCTGAAAAAAAATAAACAGTCATACCAGATGTTCCCCTGTAACTAATGTACTGGTCTGTTTAGTCTGACGCATAAAATGCAAATGAGGGGATACTGAAAGCTAAAGTGACTGAGCAAGCAGCTCTGTTTATTTTTCTGAAACTAAAGATTTTTTATTGCAGCTTCTTTTGGATGCTGGCTTAATTTTATGCTGCATTAATTTAAACAGCAATTCGCCATAGCGCCCCTTTAACAAGTTTGAAAATATCACCTAGGAGAAAACTCAGGTGAAAAAGTGAATTGCATATAGCCCCATGGCCCATATGCAATTAACTTTTTCTCCTGACTTTTCTCCTAGGTGATATTTTTACAACTTGTCATAAAACGCCTTCTAAGTCACCAACAAGCAAGAAAATACTCAAAATACATTTGATAGTACTTTTTCACCAACTTGTGGGTACTTTTACGATTGTAAAATTCTGAAAATTTAGTTTACAAAGAAAATAAAAATTATCTCCTAGGAGATAACTCAGGTGAAAAAATGAATTACATATGGGCCCATGTTTTCCATCATTTGGGGGTACTCCAACCCTCTCTTACACAACGCCAGTGCCTAAGGCCTGGTTCACACTTGCGGTTTGTGTGAAACCGGGCCGTGGGTCCGGGGGTGTCCGGGTCCCGTACTGGGGCCGTACGGATTCCTCAGGATCCGGTCAGGTTGCGGTCAAAAAAGTATCAGTTCGGCATCCGGAAAGTAACACTTCCGGATTGCCGATACTGTACTTTAAACAGGCGCGGCAGCACAGACAGGCATGGGGGGGGGACAGCGCACACAGTGCACACAGTACAGGACAACAGCCCACAATACAATAATAAACATACCTGGGCTGTTGTCCTGTCAGTGCTGCCGTCTCCCCCCCATCTGTCCATGCCTGGACCCCCCATGTGGCAAAGGACGGGTGCTGTAAGAACCCGTTCCTATTGCCAGTGTGATGAGAAACTTCAGTTTCTCATCACTTCCTATGGTGCGGGGAAAATGGTCAGGTTCCGGGTCAGGTGCAGGGGCCGGAGCTTGCGTTCAGGAATAATGCTGCATGTTGGAAAAATCCGCAGACCGGATCCGGATCCTGACAGACGGACGGGTGTGAATGGATACATTGAATAACAATGTATCCATTCACATCCGGGTCCATTTGTACAGTATACGGTGCATTCCGGGTCCAAGGAAACCGGACATGGAACGCAAGTGTGAACCGGGCCTTAGGTGGTGGGCGTGTGTGTGTGTTGGGGGGAGACATGTTTTTATAGCTGAAGGGATATCTAAGACAGTGATAATGCCATAGAAAAAAGTATTTGTATTAAAGATTTTTTTTCCAGAAGTGATTTCCTGATTTAAAATGATGCTACATGGACTGGTAATGGACTGTATTTTGTACATATTTTTTTTCTGTAACTGACTAACTGTAACTGAAGCAGAAATGCTCTAGATTCCTGCCAGATGAAAGATTTTACTTTTCAGCTGCAGCTGTCACATTGTTGAAATCAGTTAGCGCTGGAAGAACAGCTTAGACCTGATGATCAGTCTGCTATCAAAAGTTTTACACCTCTTCGCTGTCTAGATAGCTGCAGCATACTTACAGGCTTCAGTTTGTCAGGAAAGTGTCTCAGCTAGTAAAGTAGTATTGTGGAGATTTTTTTCACACATTTCTGAGTTTTTGTATTTGGCTGTTAGTTCCTGAATTTTTTTTTTTTGATTATGTGTCATTTATTTAATGTAAAGTCTGGTGGGCTGAGTTCTCTATTAATATCCTTGTAATTATTGGGAAATCTAATACTGAGATCTGCCCCTGGCAGCTCCCTTTGCTGCCCTTTGTAGATTTGCATTTTTTTCCTGCTTTATGTTTAAGTTGTTAATTTTGCTTTTATGCATGTTTCTGATGTCTTCTAAGATGAATGTTTGCCTCACAGTGCTAAGGCTTCTTTGGCTCAAGGCCAATATGTGACATTGTCTACTTGGAATAGGTGTGATATACTATTTGAGGTTTCTACATACTGCTACAAATATGCGTGTGATATACTATTTGGGTAGGTTTCTACATACCACTACAAATGCTCTAATTTCTTATGTATATGCAACACTGACTCTCATAACATTTACATCTCCAATCTCACCTTAGATTATGGTGTGATCTCCCTCTTGGGCACGACTAAAAGAGGGAGAGCACTGGATTAAATCCTAGACACAATGATAAAATACAAGAAAAAAAACACAGAATCCATGCTCTTCACTTTGAGCAAGGAAATGTAAATATGTAGTAGGGAGGAACTTAAGGGGGTCTGTCAAACAAAACCGCAAAATCAATTAACCCACTCCACACCCGTTTGTAAATGCTCATGCAAATGCTTTTATAGAAATCAGTCACACGGGAGCCAACGCTTGGCTTGAGGCTAGGATTTAACCCAGCGCTCTTCCTATTTTCTTGTCCGCATGCACACGGCTTATGCTAATGTGTGTATGTTGCACGTTGATGTAGTTTGTTAGCTCCCTTTTGGGATTAGTTTGATGCACTATATATCCCAAAGAGGATGGCAGTATAAGTACTCCTAATCCTTACATAGGTTTGACACAATGGGCTCTATTCACAAAAATTCTCATAAATGGCTTATTTATCACCTAATTGATAAAAAATAACCTTTCAGCACATTTATAAGCAATATAATCACTCAAAGTAAGTTGTTCCTGATTAAGTTTATTTCAATATTACTTTTCTTACCTTGGTGAAAAAGCTTTGTGAATCATGCCCATTAGAATGCTTGCGTGTTTGAGCTATGTGATAGGGCCGGAGTTAGGACACATACAAACATGGTGTATGTGACTACGCAAGAGAATTTATTCTTTTGTAACAAAGAGAACACTATAGTGGGAAATTAGCCCGATACTGAGGAGAACACTATAGTGGGAAATCAGCTTGATACTGAGAGGAACGCCATACAGTAGAGGGAAATCAGCCTGATACTGAGGGGAACACTATAGTGGGAAATCAGCCTGATACTGAGGAGAACACTATAGTGGGAAATCAGCCTGATACTGAGGAGAACACTATAGTGGGAAATCAGCCTGATACTGAGGGGAACACTATAGTGGGAAATCAGCCTGATACTGAGGAGAACACTATAGTGGGAAATCAGCTTGATACTGAGAGGAACACCATAATGGGAAATCAGCCTGATACTGAGAACACTATAGTGGGAAATCAGCCTGATACTGAGGGGAACACTATAGTGGGAAATCAGCCTGATACTGAGGGGAACACTATAGTGGGAAATCAGCCTGATACTGAGGAGAACACTATAGTGGGAAATCAGCCTGATACTGAGGGGAACACTATAGTGGGAAATCAGCCTGATACTGAGGAGAACACTATAGTGGGAAATCAGCCTGGTACTGAGGAGAACACTATAGTGGGAAATCAGCCTGATACTGAGGGGAACACTATAGTGGGAAATCAGCCTGATACTGAGGGGAACACTATAGTGGTAAATAAGCCTGATACTGAGGAGGACACTATAGTGGGAAATCAGCCTGATACTGAGGGGAACACTATAGTGGGAAATCAGCCTGATACTGAGGAGAACACTATAGTGGGAAATCAGTCTGATACTGAATGAGGAGAACACTATAGTGGGAAATCAGCTTGATACTGAGGAGAACACTATAGTGGGAAATCAGCCTGATACTGAGGAGAACACTATAGTGGGAAATCAGCCTGGTACTGAGGAGAACACTATAGTGCGAAATCAGCCTGATACTGAGGAGAACACTATAGTGGGAAATCAGCCTGATACTGAGGAGAACACTATAGTGGGAAATCAGCCTGATACTGAGGGGAACACTATAGTGGGAAATCAGCCTGATACTGAGGCGAACACTATAGTGGGAAATCAGTCTGATACTGAGTGAGGAGAACACTATAGTGGGAAATCAGCCTGATACTGAGGGGAACACTATAGTGGGAAATCAGCTTGATACTGAGAGGAACACCATAATGGGAAATCAGCCTGATACTAAGAACACTATAGTGGGAAATCAGCCTGATACTGAGGGGAACACTATAGTGGGAAATCAGCCTGATACTGAGGGGAACACTATAGTGGGAAATCAGCCTGATACTGAGGAGAACACTATAGTGGGAAATCAGCCTGATACTGAGGGGAACACTATAGTGGGAAATCAGCCTGATACTGAGGAGAACACTATAATGGGAAATCAGCCTGATACTGAGAACACTATAGTGGGAAATCAGCCTGATACTGAGGGGAACACTATAGTGGGAAATCAGCCTGATACTGAGGAGAACACTATAATCAGAAATCAGTCTGATACTGAGTGAGGAGAACACTATAGTGGGAAATCAGCTTGATACTGAGGAGAACACTATAGTGGGAAATCAGCCTGATACTGAGGGGAACACTATAGTGGTAAATAAGCCTGATACTGAGGAGGACACTATAGTGGGAAATCAGCCTGATACTGAGGGGAACACTATAGTTGGAAATCAGCCTGATACTGAGGAGAACACTATAGTGGGAAATCAGCCTGATACTGAGGGGAACACTATAGTGGTAAATAAGCCTGATACTGAGGAGGACACTATAGTGGGAAATCAGCCTGATACTGAGGGGAACACTATAGTTGGAAATCAGCCTGATACTGAGGAGAACACTATAGTGGGAAATCAGTCTGATACTGAGTGAGGAGAACACTATAGTGGGAAATCAGCCTGATACTGAGGGGAACACTATAGTGGGAAATCAGCCTGATACTGAGGAGAACACTATAATCAGAAATCAGTCTGATACTGAGTGAGGAGAACACTATAGTGGGAAATCAGCTTGATACTGAGGAGAACACTATAGTGGGAAATCAGCCTGATACTGAGGGGAACACTATAGTGGTAAATAAGCCTGATACTGAGGAGGACACTATAGTGGGAAATCAGCTTGATACTGAGGAGAACACTATAGTGGGAAATCAGCCTGATACTGAGGCGAACACTATAGTGGGAAATCAGCCTGATACTGAGGAGAACACTATAATCAGAAATCAGTCTGATACTGAGTGAGGAGAACACTATAGTGGGAAATCAGCTTGATACTGAGGAGAACACTATAGTGGGAAATCAGCCTGATACTGAGGGGAACACTATAGTGGTAAATAAGCCTGATACTGAGGAGGACACTATAGTGGGAAATCAGCCTGATACTGAGGGGAACACTATAGTTGGAAATCAGCCTGATACTGAGGAGAACACTATAGTGGGAAATCAGCCTGATACTGAGGGGAACACTATAGTGGTAAATAAGCCTGATACTGAGGAGGACACTATAGTGGGAAATCAGCCTGATACTGAGGGGAACACTATAGTTGGAAATCAGCCTGATACTGAGGAGAACACTATAGTGGGAAATCAGTCTGATACTGAGTGAGGAGAACACTATAGTGGGAAATCAGCCTGATACTGAGGGGAACACTATAGTGGGAAATCAGCCTGATACTGAGGAGAACACTATAATCAGAAATCAGTCTGATACTGAGTGAGGAGAACACTATAGTGGGAAATCAGCTTGATACTGAGGAGAACACTATAGTGGGAAATCAGCCTGATACTGAGGGGAACACTATAGTGGTAAATAAGCCTGATACTGAGGAGGACACTATAGTGGGAAATCAGCTTGATACTGAGGAGAACACTATAGTGGGAAATCAGCCTGATACTGAGGCGAACACTATAGTGGGAAATCAGCCTGATACTGAGGAGAACACTATAATCAGAAATCAGTCTGATACTGAGTGAGGAGAACACTATAGTGGGAAATCAGCTTGATACTGAGGAGAACACTATAGTGGGAAATCAGCCTGATACTGAGGGGAACACTATAGTGGTAAATAAGCCTGATACTGAGGAGGACACTATAGTGGGAAATCAGCCTGATACTGAGGGGAACACTATAGTTGGAAATCAGCCTGATACTGAGGAGAACACTATAATCAGAAATCAGTCTGATACTGAGTGAGGAGAACACTATAGTGGGAAATCAGCTTGATACTGAGGAGAACACTATAGTGGGAAATCAGCCTGATACTGAGGGGAACACTATAGTGGTAAATAAGCCTGATACTGAGGAGGACACTATAGTGGGAAATCAGCTTGATACTGAGAGGAACACTATAGTGGGAAATCAGCTTGATACTGAGGAGAACACCACAATGGGAAATCAGCCTGATACTGAGGGGAACACTATAGTGGGAAATCAGCCTGATACTGAGGGGAACACTATGTAGTGGGAAATTAGCCTGATACTGAAGAGAAAAATGCTTATCTAGTAAGTTACCATGAATGGATATTTGAGGTTCAGTTTTACATTTTTATCAACACTGGTGCTTTCTTGTAACTTAGTAAGATATGATATGCATTGTATGAATACAGTAAAGTGTGGCCCATTAATTAAGCATCCGCAGCATGCATCCTACGGTTATATACACATGTTCAGCCCATTATATGGCCTTAACCACAGTCTGCCTGTAAAACAAAGATGCTCCGGCTGGCTGTGGGTAAGCAGGCTCCCAGGTTTTTTCCTTCTCATGCTCGGCAATTCACCCCCTCTCCCTTCCCTTGCTCCTTTCATGTCCTGAGCACCATTTTTGCAAAGCGAAATGTATTGTGATACAGGTAGTCCAATGAATGAGATAGGGACTGTAAGTTTGTTCTTAACCTGAATCTGTTCTTAAGTTGGAACATTGTTCCATCTCTGTCCCCTGTACCTCCTCTGTGCCTCCAGTGTCCCCCTCTGTGTCACCTCTGCCTTCTGTACCTGCTTGTACAAGTTTAAAAGCCATTTTTTCTTTGAATTTTTTTTAATTGATTTTCTCAAAAACTACAAATCCAATTTCAAATACATTTTTTGACTTGTTACCATGGAAACACAGAATCCATGCCGTTCATATCAGTGGGTCGTTCACAAGTCGGGCATTCGTAAGTCGGGGACTACCTGTACTTTATTGGGATTTGTAGTCCCTCTCACATGCCGACATATCCACGTTGATTGCTATATATATTATTTAGGTTTTGCTGGGACTGGTAGTTCCTTGGAATTGTTTGTTGGTGGTCATATACACTCTTCATTAGGTGCATATATTGAACTATCGTTTTATACACTGTTTTATTTTACCAATAATTGTGGATTTCTTGCTGGTCATGTGGTAGATGCAATCTGACATCTGGTCATTGCACAACTTTGTATAATTTTTCTAAGCTGATCCGCCTGTGACGTATTATATAAGAATAACATTGTGGTATATACCTAGATGCATATATATATATAATATATTGTACATGCCCTTTATTGTACCAAGCCCACACTGCCATTTTTTGACTTGTTGCTATTATGCAGCCTACCCCCCTATTTTTATGTTGTTCCTTGTTGTTTCTTGTGTCAGTGTTACAGTTTTGTACGTGATGATTTTAATCAGTATTGTTCATATGTAATAACGTTTATACTTTTTCAATTTATGCCTTCTGATGCGTTGTGAGATACTTTTCTCGCTTTTTGGTATACATGATTGCTATATATCTCTAGATACGCACAGATTTAGGCTCTATCGTTATATAATTATGCAGTGCTCTCTGGGCTTTTTGTTTTTTTCACATGTTAAACATATGATATCTTCACTTATGTAAGGAACATGGGGACAGCACAGAGTTTATATTACTACAAACATGTTTTATACGATTAAATATAATAGGCATATTTTACCTATGTGCAATCAGCACATTTAAATCATCTGAGGATCCCCTGCAATGAATTGCTTCTGTTTTGCAGAATTTTGCAGGGATCACTGATTGGGAGGATTTTGTCTGCTTTTCCCCTGTCTTGTTTGATGTATACAGAGGCTGGATAGTTTACTGGTTAAGAGCTCTGCCTCTGACACAGGAGACCAGGGTTCAAATCTTGGCTCTCCCTATTCAGTAAGGAGACCTTGGACAAGACTCCCTAATGCTGCTACTGAGTGCACCTTAGTCTCTGCAGCTCTGGCACTTTGAGTCTGCCATGAGAAAAGTGCGATATAAATGTTCTGTGTCTTGTTTATACAAAACTAAGCTACAGGCGGTTGTGTCTGTAGGAAGCTTACGGTATATATGATAGACTGAATTGTGTATGCTCATGTCAGGTAAAAAAAAAAGATCTTTTAAGGATCCAATGGTTCCCAAGTGAGCAGTAAAAAAACCCTGTGCTCGAGTAGCTTGAGGCTTCCAATATAACCTAACACATATATTTGTCAATCCTTCCTATAATAAAATATGTTGAAAGAGCGGCTAATGCACTGAAATGTTGAAAGAACATGTAGTCTTCTGGAACCAAACCTACAGTTCGATAATGTTTATATACATATTCTTGACAGGAGCTCAAAAATGTGTCCGAATTTGATCAGCTGTCATCTCAAGAGAAGGATTTTCACCTCCTGAGCTGTCAAACATACAGCCATGCTTCTTATAATAAACCACTTGCCTGCAAACTCACTTCTGATAAAAGACTTAATTTTTTTTTCATTTGTAATGGCTTGCATGACCAAAGGGAAAATACAGCACTATGCTCTTATCTTATTCCAGCTGAAAGTAAAAATCAGTATTTCTGTGGGCACCGTAAAAAATGGCTTTTAGTTTTAAGACCTACATTATGCAGTGATTTGTTATAGTTGATTAAAGCTTACCCTGTCTAATTTCTGTATTATGCTGCAACTACTTACCTGTATTATACTTTGCAAGACAAAGCTTCCATCTTTTGCAAAGAACAAAAGTGGCATGCTAAGAACATTGTTATAGGTTATTACACAGCTATTTAATACATTATATGTCATTAGTAATGTGTCTTTGTGCCCTTGCTCAGACTATTCTATATCACTGCTATGGTTTCTACTGTATGGTTAGGTTCATCTTGGTGGTGGACCTGCACCAAAGATTAAACTCCTAGATCAGAGTTGTCTACAATTGGACTCTCTGCAGACATGTAGGAAAAGCAGAGAGACAATCACAGAAGCAAGAAAGAAGGTGATAAGAACTCTGGGAACTCATGTCCATGTATACCGTTACCTTATTACCAGATCAAGAGTTATTACCTGCACAACCCCCTGGTCTGTTATTAGAAGTCTACTATACATTCTCTGATTGGAACCCTTTTCCAATACACATCCAAGTCTAAATTATGAAAGGGGGGAGGGGGGGTTGCGCATCCCTAAAAACATGCTGCAATTGACTGGTTATTCGCTCAGGCATGCACCACCCTCCATTAGGCAGAAAATGCATACCCTGCATCCAAACAATGCTACATCTATTATACAATGGAGGAATTTTGGCTTCCACTATAGTTTGCATGCAAAGTATAATATACTGGACACTTGCGCCACGGTGAGGCAGACCTCCGGGCAAGTGGCCTAACCTAAATTAACCTCCTGAGCGTTACGCCGTTTAGGAGGTTTTGTCAATTTTTGCCCGATTACTAAAAAAATGTTCCTAATAGCTGTAAATCCTCTAGCTAGCACTAGGCTAGCTAGAAGAAGTCTCCGGCACCCTTTGATCGCCGCCGCTTCCCCGTTTATACATTACCCAGCCTGGATCCAGTGATCGGTGCAGCCTCCAGGGACAGCTCCGGTCTTCTCTATTGGGAGGATCGCACATGACTTCATGACGTCGCCGACGTCATGACATCATGCGCAAACCCGTTCCTCCCCATAGAGAGACCGGAGCTGTGCTGGAAGGCTGCGCGATAATAATCGTAATGCAGCAATCTTTCACCAGAAAATAATCGTAATGCAGCAATATTTCACTAGAAAAAAAATCTTAAAGTGGGCAGCGTTTCAACAGAAAATAATCGTAATGTATCAATGTTTTACTAGAAAAAAATCGTAGTGTGGCCAGCGTTTCAACAGAAAATAATCGTAATGCACATATATATAGTGCGGCATTTCACATAACTAATCAGTGTCCTCTACACATGCCTATACAGAGTCTTTTCACCAGGCTTATGTGCTGGGCTGGCTGAACGACCTGGTGGTGATGTTATGCTGGTTGGCCTCCCAGGTGATGCTGTGCTAGCTAGCCAAGCTGGTGATACTGGGCTGGCTGAGCTGGTGATACTGTGCTGGCTGACCATCATGACTGGCCTATAGTTGCCATGCTGGCCACCTTGGTGATGCTGCACTGTACTGGCTGGCTGTCCACGCTGGTGATGTTGTACTGGTTGGCCTCCCAGGTGATGCTGGGCTGGGCTAGCTAGCCAAGCTGGTGACGCTTTCCTGGGCTGGCTGAGCTGGTGATACTGTGCTGGGCTGGCTGAACATCATGACAAGTTTTTTAACTTGCACTACTGGAAAACAGAAAAGGACCTACTAATTTCTTAGTAGGTCTATTACCATATGTCTATATGTTTATCTCATCATGTCACTTCAGGTATGCTTTAACATTGCCTACTAAGAGTGGCTTTAACCTCCTTGGCGGTACGCAGTTTCAGAGGCTGCTTCCACGGGAGGGATTTTTTTTAAATAAAATGTGATTTATATGTTTTAGCTAGCACTTCGCTAGCTAACTATGTCCCCCAAGTCCCCTGGCACCTCTCTTATCCCCCCCCCCCCCCCCCGATCGCCGCTGGCAATATTTACCCCTCCGCGATCCCTCGAGAGCCACAGCTTCACGATTCAGCTTCACTCGTCGCTATGGCGACGATCAGACATGACGTCTGACGTCATCGATGTCATGACGTCATGCGCAGTCCCGATCCTCCCCATAGCGAAGCCTGGAGCTGATTGGGAGGCTGCGCCATTGCGGGATGTTACGGTGGTGATCGGGGGAGAGCGGAGGGACTTGGGGGAATAGTGCTAGCTTAAGCATATAAGTGACATTTTATTAAAAAAAAAAAATCCTCCTGGGGCCATGTGATCCTCTGCGGCGGCTAGCCCGAGCTTAGCTCGGGCTTACCGCCAGGGAGGTTAACTGCTAAATTGTTGCTAGGGTCCGTTATTATTTGCCTTTACTCAGAATAGGGCATCCATGCATGCTCAGCTTTTCAATTTGCTTTCTTTAACCTATTTTGGTTTCTGGACGTAGAAACTACGTCCAGGAACCATGCGCGCTACCGCTAGCTCCCGCGGTCGATCGCACGCGTGCACGCGCGCTCCCGGCCCGCGGTTCGTTAGCCAGGCAATCAGTGAATCGGGCTATGGTGCCCGATCACTGATTGCTCTCCCCCGCTGAAAAAGCGACAGCTTCTCTCGGAAGCTGTGCTTTTTCTGGCTGTTCCCTCCCCGATGCGTCACTCTAAGCGTGTGTTACGCTTAGAGTGACGTCATGTAAACAAACTCATGGCCGCCATCTTGTGGCCAAAAAGTAATACTACAACTGAAAGTAAAAAAAAAAAAAAATTAACACACATTTACATTATAAATCTATTGTTTACCTCCCACCCTCCCAAAACTACTCAAATAAAATGTTTACTATAAAAAAAACAAAAAAAACATTACAATAAAATAAAAAAAAACATGTAAATATTTACCTAAGGGTCTAAACTTTTTAAATATCAATGTAAAGATGAAATATTTCTATATTTTTTTTTATTTTAAACTTGTAAATAGTGCTAGATGCAAAACGGAAAAAATGCACCTTTATTTCCAAATAAAATATTGTCGCCATACATTGTGATAGGGACATAATTTTAACGGTGTAATAACCGGGACATATGGGCAAATACAATACGTGAGTTTTAATTATGGAGGCATGTATTATTTTAAAACTATAATGGCTGAAAACTGAGAAATAATGAATTTTTCAATTTTTTTCTTATTCTTCCTGTTAAAATGCATTTACAGTAAAGTGGCTCTTAGCAAAATGTACCCCCAAAGAAAGCCTAATTGGTGGCGGAAAAAACAAGATATAGATCAGTTCATTGTGATAAGTAGTGATAAAGTTATAGGCTAATGAATGGGAGGTGAACATTTCTCACGTGAAAACGACGGAACGCGAATGGGTTAAAAACGTAAAAAGAAAACTGGCAAAAACAAAACTAAAACCCCTGTTAGAGACTTGCAAGATGAGTGGTTTCCTTTCTAACTATATTGTGAGAGTCCAAAGCAACAACTGCACAATTTACATGGAAACATCCTTCAACATTTAATCACAAGAAACCCCCTAAGAACACAAGCTGGGATAGTTTGCTAAATTACTTAATTTATCTTGCATTGAATATGCTAATGCACTGTCTTCTGCTGCAAATAATCATATCATAACTATGTCTACTCAACGCTGTGAAATAAATACTAGTTTATTTGTTAACCTCTTTCTTACTGGTAGAATGTTATACTGTACTGGTTACAGAACCCAGTTTACAGTTTTGTTTGTTAACCTGTCAGGGCCTGTTTACACCTCTGAGCTTTGAAATGCAGACAAATTTTGATGTATGGCCTAGTGCACACCGGAGCGTTTCCGCTGCGGTTTGCGATCTGCTTGCAGGTGCGGATCCGCTAGGGTAATGTATTTCAATGGGCTGGTGCACACCAGAGCGGGAGGCGTTTTGCAGAAACGCATACTCCCGGGCTGCTGCAGATTTTGGATGCGTTTCTGCCTCAATGTTAAGTATAGGAAAATCACAAACCGCTCTGAAAAACGGCACTTCAGAGCGGTTTGCCAGGCGTTTTTTGTTACAGTAGCTGTTCAGTAACAGCTTTACTGTAACAATACATGAAATCTACTATACCAAAGCCGCTACACGAAACCGCAAAACGCTAGCTGAAACGCTGCAGAAAAATAAGAAAAAGCGTTTCAAAATCTGCTAGCATTTTGCGGATCTCCTAGCGGTTTTTGGTGTGCACCAGGCCTAAGGCCTAGTGCACACCGGAGCGGCTCCGCTGCGGTTTGCGATCTGCTTGCGGGTGCGGATCCGCGTGGGTAATGTATTTCAATGGGCTGGTGCACACCAGAGCGGGAGGCGTTTTGCAGAAACGCATACTCCCGGGCTGCTGCAGATTTTGGATTGCGGATGCGTTTCTGCCTCAATGTTAAGTATAGGAAAACTGCAAACCGCTCTGAAAAACAGCACTTCAGAGCGGTTTGCCAGGCGTTTTTTGTTACAGTAGCTGTTCAGTAACAGCTTTACTGTAAAAATACATGAAATCTACTACACCAAAACTGCTACACAAAACCGCAAAACGCTAGCTGAAACGCTGCAGAAAAAGAAGAAAAAGCGTTTCAAAATCTGCTAGCATTTTGCGGATCTGCTAGCGGTTTTTGGTGTGCACTAGGCCTCAGAGGGTAATTCAGAAAGAAACAGCCTTTTTAACTGCCTTGCAAGGCACTTTTTCTGTGTAACTTGCAAATGTCAGGTTACACTCTTTACTCCCTGCACTGCTTGTAACGTGACTGCAAAAATGCTGGTAACTGCTGAGCAGCATTAAAGTGCATCTGAGATGAAAAACTAACTATAGCAAGAAACTTGTCTAAATATCTTATCTAAATTTTAGTTGGTTTACACAGTACATCTAGCTGCAAACAGCTTCAACAGTATATGATTATTTCTTCCTGTGTTCAAATGAGAGCAGCCATATTCTGCTTGTCATTACACAGGTAATCTCTGCATCTCCACCCCTCAGCCTGTGAAAACTCCATTCTCCTCTCCTCCTCTCTCCTCCCCTCTCCGCCCCCTTGCCTCTGAAATCTCGTGCATGCTTCAGCAAAAGCCTCCTTCTCCCCAGGCTGAGCTACCATGAGCACTTGCAGCATAGGACTCAGAATGCATAGACGCTAGAGGCGTGGATACATTCATTTATATGCAATAAGGTAATAAATTAATAAAAAAAAGCATTTGGGAAAGAATGGCCAATAAACTATATGTAAGGGGCAGCAAAATGAAGGCAGCAAAAGTTTGAAGACCCTTCTCCCCCAATTCATCCAACCTTCTAGGGGAAGAGTGTAATGCTTCTACAACAAAGGCATCGGAAAACCTGCAAAAAAGATATGATAAATGCTTAAACAAATGAGGTGATTATGTGGAGAAATAATCAGAAGATACAGCAGCTAAAATCAGTATTAAATGTTTTTCTAATTGATTAATTGAAAATGGCTTGTACTTAGCATGTATTTACATTAATCTCTTGAGGACTGCAGGGCTAAACCCCCTTAGTGACCAGGCCATTTTTAGTGAAATTGGCCACTGCAGCTTTAAGGCCAAGCTGCAGGGGTGCACAACTCAGCACACAAGTGACCCCCCCCCCCTTTTATCCCCACCAACAGAGCTCTCTGTTGGTGGGGTCTGATGGCTCCCCCCCCCCGTGTTTTTTTTTTAATAAATATTATTGTTTGTTGTTTTTTTTAAAAAACACTTTTTCTTTAAATCCCTTCCCTCCCTCCCTCCCCACAGCCAGCCAATTACTGTGATCGGCTGTCATAGGCTTTTGCTTATGAGAGCTGATCGTTCTCTTGTCCCCCAGGGGGACAGCCGTGCACAATGTAAATAGACGGCGATCACGCCGTCTAACAGTCTACCGAGCGAGACTGAAGGTGGGGCGGAGCTCCGCCCCCCAAGCAATAGATGCGAGCACAGCCTGCGCGCGATCTCCTGCAAAACAGAGCCCCAGGACTTTACGCCAATCGGCGTTAGGTGGTCCTGGGGCTGCCGCCACGGCCACGCCCATCGGCGTGACGCAGGCGGCAACTGGTTAAAGAGGATGGGTCATGTATAGTAGGTGCAGAACAATATGCACATAAAGCAAACACTGACTAAATAATTTATAATGAATAAACTATTTAATCCATTAAGATGTATACAAAAGTTCCTCTTTACTCATATCTTTTTATTTTTACGGTAATATAACTTTGTGAGGGTTGCGGTTTTGGTCAGCTAATAAAGTATTGAAAAAAAATTGAAAATCTGATGCAATGACTGTAGACAAAGCACTCTGTGGCAAGCCAGCCTGTGTAAATTGTAAGGCTATTTTGTCTTCTTATAGGAGCAAAATCAATAATGCAAGAAGTTCATATGGTTGCTCCCAGTCTTCTTTTTAAATGGACCTAGCTCCACCTCCCTATAACTGATGTCAGTAAGGTTGACCCCTGAAATGAAGAGTGGCAGCTATGAGACCTTTTCTTTCTCACCATAAAAATAACCTTCCCTAGTGTTTCCAAGTACTTCTAGTTTCATGCCGCTCCTCTAAGTAGTGCCATGTCCGCCCCACTAGAAAAGCCCTCCCCAACTCACAATCCCCCCATAGATTCCCCTAATAATGCCCATGCCTCTATAGTAGTGCTTTTACCCCTCACACCAGTAGAGAGAGGAGGTGCACAGGATCCCTGTTTCAGGTTCCCCCGGAGTGCTCAAAGCCCAGTATAACAGTTCCACCAAGCCAGTATAATGTATAGATAGGAGCGGCTGGGCACATCCAGTAAAAAAACCTTTATTTGTATAAAGTTAAAATGTTGACATCCACAGCAACAGAGTAGCAGGAGAGAGAGGGGTCAGCATGAGAAGAGGTTGACAGCTGTTTCGCACCCCACAGATGGGTGCTTCGTCAGGACAACAAGAGCCCCCCAACATCCCCCCTTAAATGCAGTACTTACGGAAATGCCAGCTGGAGGAAGGAGGACTCCATGAGGAGCGCACCCACGAAGGTGCTTTTACCCCTTCCCATGCCATCACCGTGCTCTCCACTCTGCCAGTAATAACATATCGTGCCACACTCCCCAGTGTTATGACACCATGAATAGTAGCATGTGTTAGTCTCCCAGTAATACCATAGCATTACTCTGTGGTGCAACGCCCACAACACATTATAGCCATGTACCCTTAAGCCCCATAGTATAGTGTCGATTCCAGTAGTTATTTTTTTTTACATAGCACCAACATCTTCTGTAGCGCTGTACATATAGTAGTACAAAACAATTAGTGGGGAACATAAATACACGAGAGGTTAAAAACTCTGTACAATCCGGACATCCAGCAATACAAACACAATGTCGATGAGACCAATACTGGTGCATGTTCATATAATAAATTACATTCAGAATAAGAGACACTAGGAGGAGGTCCCTGTTATTGTGAGCTTACAATCTAGAGAGTATGGGTTGGAGATATTATGGAAAGAGACACAAGAGATAGAGTATGAGGCAGTAACTTGCCAATGTTTCCTATAGAAAATTATAAGCTTGTTCGAGCAGGTGTGTTTTGAGAGAATGTTCATAGATTTCCAGGCTCGGAGCTGTGGGAGAGCGTTCCAAAGGAGCCGTGATGCTCGTGAGAAGTCCTGGGTGCAAGGGTGAGAGGAGGTGACTAAGATAGAGGACAAGAGAGTCGACTGGGAGGAGCAAAAGCTCCGGGTGATCTAGTATTTGGGAACTAGTGAGGAAATGCAAGAGATGACAACTTATAAAGAGCTTTGTGTGATAGGATGAGACGTTTACACTGGTCACATGTACTGTATGTCCCACTATTATTGGCATGTCTTCCCAATGTTGTTCACTTGCTTGTTCCATCACACACAGCGATGCAAGAAGGCATGCAAAGATATGTTATAGGTATCTGTAATAGTTCACTGCAGTCTCTCCTTCCATCTGCATCACTGTCTAGCTCTCTATCCTTGCTCCATTTCCTATCTCTTAGGCCCGATTCACATCGATAGCAGAGCAAAACAGACCTGATCCTAGCTGAGGTGAACAGATCCTATATTAATAGGAGGCTTTCACATTGCTCCATTGGAATAGATCCCTTTGGCCTTTTCTGGCGAACGGACCGGACCACAAGTTTGGGTCTGCAGAGATTTTTCCGGATCGAGGAGTCCGTCTCATTGACTGTGTGCTAACGGAACCGAGGGTCATGGATGGAAAACTGATGCCTTTTAAAAACTGATCTGTTCCACAGACCAGTTTTTACATGGATCAGTTTTTTTATCTGTGCCAGTGTGAACTGGGCCTTATTATTGGTGTTTGCCTTGTTTTCAGGGGCTGAAAGAGATGCTTTGCATATTCAGGAGTGATGCATTATTGGAAACCATTATGGTATAAATACCTTCTGTTTTAAGAAGACAAGATTTCATTTATTGGTCTTTGTGCGACATCTCTGGTGAAACAACAGTAGGAGCAAAATGTTAACAGCAGAGAGCTGGATGTAAGGCAAACAGGAGTAGTGGGTTTGCAGCACAAAGTGATGGCTATAAACAGTATTGTATGCTTCAAATAACTGCTCTGCAACTGCTAGAAATATTATTGGAAAGTATGAGGAAGGGCCTGTATCAGTCAAGAGTGGTGGTCCATTTCTGCTTCTCAGTTGTCCCTCTTTCAGATCTGATCTTATAAATAAATACATTCTTGTATTACTAATTATTGATTGGCTTATTTTAAAGTTAAGAGTATTTTTTTATATTCTACATACATTCAAATTGTTAGTGGTCCTCACAAGTTGATTGTGGGGGGGGGGGGGGGGGGCATGGTTGGTAGAGGTAATTTTGCTCTAAAAGATGTCCGTGTTCAAAAATCTGGGAGGTTTGAGAATGGATATTTTATTGAAAGCCTTAGTGTCAGTGCCCTTGTCACAGCAACAATGTAAACACTATTTGTCACGGACGGTTGCGGGGCCGCAGGCGCGTCCTGGAACCGTCCGTGAAGAAAAAGCAATCGCACTCGATTCCCTGCATCGATTGCGCTTCAAATCGGTACAATCTGGGTTGAGTGTGTAGGGACAGCTGAAGTCCTTTTCTTAGCAAAGAGAGCACCATCCTAAAGGCTGGATGGCTCTTTTGATATGCTAATGAGCCTGAGCCTAATCTGCCCCAGAGAGTCCCTGGCTTCAAGCTGTGCTGATGGCCCATCCATCAGGTATAAGGTGACAAGCACCATGGCAGAAGCAATCTAGTTGGGCTAAAAGCCAGACCCACTGGCTCATTCCCAGCAGGGGAGGCGACACCTCGCTGGCTGCTCCAAACTTCAAAGAGCCTTTGCCTGGGAATAACCTGAGTCTCATAGCAAATCCATAACTTCCCAGATCTGTCATATTTCTGGGGTTCCTGAGATGGCAGCTTCGCCAAACGTGGGGGAAGTGTAGCATGAGCCCCGGTGCTGGTTCTGAGGAAGTTTCAGAACATTCTGAGGTAAGGACTGCCAGTTAGGCAGTTTGAAAGTGCCTGATGATACCACAGGGGTCCCACCCCTCATGTCTGGTATCAGGGCGCTGGGTAAATCAAGACAGACCTGAAAATGTTAATAAATCTGCCCTGACCTGTACGGTTCTGTGAGATAGAGCCCATATATGGGTAGATATGATTTCTAGCCCCAGGATAAGGGGAGGGCTCATCTCATCTTCTAAGGGGGTGTATGGCTCCCCGCCCTCACTCCCTCCTATTGAAGCAGGGGCATAAGAATGGCAGAGGACCCAAACTCAGTGTCCTCCAGACTGAAACATCTTGCACTCATCAGATGCCAGCTTGAGGATATGCTGGCATCCACCTGGTCTGAACTCTGAACTCAAATTGAAACCCATATATTAATTATTTATATTGCGTGAATAAACGACTTTCTCCAAGTCATTCACTGTCTGCTACCCTGCTTATCAGCACACACAGAACTGATCCCGGGTCTCTGAAGATACGCTACTGTTTGTTTGTTGTTGGCTAGACAGAATATCGTGTGTTTAACCGTTTTATTCGCAGGATTAGTCAGTTAATGGGCTCCACGGTCCCATGGTAACCGCGGTGGTGGCAGTACCCTGAACCAGTGGGTGAAGTTGTAATCACCCGTGTCTCACAGGCTCCCTTCTGAGTTGTCTGCGGCTAATTCTTAACGGTTCCTGCGCATTGACTGCGACCAGAGTTCGCACGATCTGTGCGCTGGCACCGTTTAGAAGGCTAAGTGCGGTCAGCCATTAGGGCTCCTGTGACAGTGTTAGGCAGCGGTTGGGACCTGTGTTGTGCTGAAAGTATCTGCGATAGCGCTTAGTTCGAGAAACGAACTAATTCGTTGGTGTAGCTGGAAGGCAATATATTTTTTATATATACAGAGAGACTGTGTAGCCAGTACCCCTCCCCAAAAGTTTTATTTTATTTGGCGTGGAAATGTCCGGGAACTACAAGAAAATGTGCCTGGCGGACCTGCAAAATCTTTGCCAAGAGAGAGGCATTGATGTCGGCCGCAAGAAACAAGGGGACCTGGTAACGGAATTGTTTCAATGGGATACCCAGCAACTGCAGGAGCTGGATGTGTCTGCTGAGGTAGACGCTGACCCATCTGACTCAAGGCAAGGGGAACCAGAGACTGAGACTCCTGACCGTACAGAGGTTGTGCATCCTGAGGGCCCTGCATCAACAGTTACGCAGGAGAATGTCAGTGTGGACCCCAATCCCAGAGTTTCTGAAAGTACTCGCCTGGAACCGGCCAGTACGGGACTGTCCGTTTGTACTGATCCGCTAATGCAGCAGGCATTACAAAAGCTGATGGACACTGACCTGGACAAGTACCTGCAGTACATGCGTGAGGAGCGCCAATCTGCAGAAGCGCGGACAGAGCGCCAAATGCGGGAGGAACGGGAGCGGCAAGCCGCTGCTGCTGCAGCCGCAGAACGCCACGCAGAGAGGGATGCCGCTGAGCGAGAACGGGAGCGCCAATCTGCAGAGGCGCGGGAGAGACGACAGCATGAGCTCAACATGGCAAAGGTTCAACAGGCCAGCCGGAGTTCACCGCCCAGCCTCCCTGCTGAAGGAGCTGCACCACCCGTAAGTGCAAAATTTAAATTTGCTAATATTGAGAAAGACACAGACATTGACTTGTTTTTGCGATCTTTTGAAAAAGCATGCCGTCAGTATCGTCTGTCCCAAGACCAGTGGGCCAGACATCTGACACCTTTGCTGCGCTACAAAGCGCTTGATGCCTTCGCAGAATTGCCTGCGGAGAAGGATAATGATTATGCTGCTATAAAAGACGCTATCATTACTAAGTACCAGCTGACGCCAGAAGCCTATCGGAAAAAGTTTAGGGCCTGGCAGAAAAAGTCTTCTGATTCGTACCGAGATGTGGCCAGCAGCTTGCTCACCACACTCCGCCAGTGGACACTAGGCCTCACCAAAGGGTCTTATGATGTCCTGGAGGACTTGATAGTCCTGGAACAATTTCTGAACATTTGCCCTGCTGATGTACGACAGTTTGTGTTAGAACGCAGGCCGGCTTCAGCCACTGTCGCTGCAGACCTTGCTGAGACTTTTGCAACTACCCGGGTGGCTGATACCCGCAGAACTGTCCCATCCAGCTGGAGAGGAGGTCAGCCCAATACCTCGGCAGACCCTCCTGCCCCTGTGAGCCGTCCGCCACAGAGGCCACCCAGCGCAGCTGCTGCACCCAGGCCTGCAGCGCCTGGAGAGGTCACCTGTCACTACTGTCACCAGCCCGGACACATGAAATTCGACTGTCCGGAGCGGAGACAGACACCACCAGCACCTGGATCATCTGCATCACCTGCACCTCACCCACAGCAGAGGCAGCCCGCCAGCGAACCACAGCCTGGATCATCAGATTTTGTCCTGTTTGCCCGCGGAAAGGAAATCCGCGACCGAACCGACCAGCAGCAACTTGTTAGAGTGAACGGCAAAGTTGTCACCGGATTTCGAGACACCGGAGCTGACATCACGTTAGTTCACTCACATCTTGTGCCAAAGGAGAGCATCAGCTCCAGCCGATCCCTTGCCCTTACTGGAGTAGAGGGCACCCTTTTTCACATAGCCCACGCGACAGTGAAGCTGGATTGGGGAGTGGGAGGAATCCAAGAAAGGGTTGTTGGGGTTATGAAGGATCTCCCAGTCCCTGTGTTGCTGGGGACTGATTTGGGCAAGCTTGTGTCCTACTATGAACCTGCCACGACCGCCTTGTCGCTCACGGGAGGAGACGGACTTTCCGCCCACCACCAGGTACTTTATACACTTGGGGGAGCACCAGGGGGAGGCGGGTTGAATGTGCCCAGTTCAAGGGTACCAGGTTCAATAGTGCCTGCTTCAAAGGCACCTGAGTTTGATGTACAGACTGTCTGTTGTGATGATGCTGTAACTGTACCTGAGTTTACTGTACAACCTGTCTGTAATGAAAAAATGTCTATACCTGTCAATGTCATTACTGCATGCAATGATGATTTGAGTAATGTCCGTCTGTGCCATTCTGACAGTGTACCTATGCTAGCAGTACCGCGCAGCTGCACTGCTCAGAACCCGAGCTCAGAACAGGTGGAGGGGGTTCCGGCCTCCTCCCCCTCCTCTGACCACAGGGATGAGACCTTTCAGCCGCTGGCCTCGTGTGACATGAGCCAGTTGGCTGAAACTGACAGCGCCGTATTCTCAGCCGCACTACAAAGTGACCCAAGCCTGAAGGTGCTCAGGCAGCAAGCCGCTGAGCCCCTCGCAGACGGGGCCGCTTTCAAGGTGTACTGGGAAGGTGGGAGACTGTACAGTGAGTCTGTACAGCCCCCTACAGGTAGATCCCACGCGAATACCAAATGGCTTGTGGTCCCGAGTGCGTTCAGGGGACATGTGCTGAAATCCGCACATGGTAATCCTCTGACAGGGCACTCAGGGGTCCGCAAGACACTTGCCGGTATTCGGAAACAGTTTTATTGGCCCCGGATGAACAGGGATGTAGCAAACTACTGCAGAGCATGTGCCGTCTGTCAGGAGCTGGGAAGGTCCAGGGATCCCCGCGGGGTTCCCTTAGGTCCACAGCCACTTAGCAGGGGAACCCCGCGTGGGCTGGCTGTTGACCTAACCAACCCACTGCCCGTTGTCAGCAGTCCCGGCAGACACCACGTCCGACTGCAGTGGCGCAAACGCCCTGTCCAGAACGGTCCATGTCGGGTCAACCCTGAGGGTAGCAGACCGCGCCCGGTCCAGGGAAACCGAGCCACAGGCTCCAATAGGTTTTCCCGCCGCACCGGCAACCCGAGACCCGTCAGCCAGGTTGGCCGACACGCAGCGGGCAGCCGACCCCAGAACGCCAACGGGGAACTAGGTCAGATCTCGCAGGTTAGCGGCAACGACACACATCTTGCTGATGAATGTCTATCTGCCTTCTCCCCAGGGAGGGCTGTCACGGACGGTTGCGGGGCCGCAGGCGCGTCCTGGAACCGCCCGTGAAGAAAAAGCAATCGCACTCGATTCCCTGCATCGATTGCGCTTCAAATCGGTACAATCTGGGTTGAATGTGTAGGGACAGCTGAAGTCCTTTTCTTAGCAAAGAGAGCACCATCCTAAAGGCTGGATGGCTCTTTTGATATGCTAATGAGCCTGAGCCTAATCTGCCCCAGAGAGTCCCTGGCTTCAAGCTGTGCTGATGGCCCATCCATCAGGTATAAGGTGACAAGCACCATGGCAGAAGCAATCTAGTTGGGCTAAAAGCCAGACCCACTGGCTCATTCCCAGCAGGGGAGGCGACACCTCGCTGGCTGCTCCAAACTTCAAAGAGCCTTTGCCTGGGAATAACCTGAGTCTCATAGCAAATCCATAACTTCCCAGATCTGTCATATTTCTGGGGTTCCTGAGATGGCAGCTTCGCCAAACGTGGGGGAAGTGTAGCATGAGCCCCGGTGCTGGTTCTGAGGAAGTTTCAGAACATTCTGAGGTAAGGACTGCCAGTTAGGCAGTTTGAAAGTGCCTGATGATACCACAGGGGTCCCACCCCTCATGTCTGGTATCAGGGCGCTGGGTAAATCAAGACAGACCTGAAAATGTTAATAAATCTGCCCTGACCTGTACGGTTCTGTGAGATAGAGCCCATATATGGGTAGATATGATTTCTAGCCCCAGGATAAGGGGAGGGCTCATCTCATCTTCTAAGGGGGTGTATGGCTCCCCGCCCTCACTCCCTCCTATTGAAGCAGGGGCATAAGAATGGCAGAGGACCCAAACTCAGTGTCCTCCAGACTGAAACATCTTGCACTCATCAGATGCCAGCTTGAGGATATGCTGGCATCCACCTGGTCTGAACTCTGAACTCAAATTGAAACCCAGAACTCTGTTTTCCCACAAAAAAGGACATCTTTCCAGGAACTAAGTATTTTTC